>NC_140588.1:1054839915-1055463415 GCF_964204655.1 Triturus cristatus
ACTGGCTCAAATTAAGTGCTGGACTATAAAGGAAGGGGAGGCCAGAGATCTCCCACTGCATGGATTTATAAAATGGAGTAGTGATGGGGGATGGTCACTGATCAATCTTAAGCAAAGCATTGGCTCTCAAACTTTGCACGGAGCATAAATTTGTGAATTGTGAGGAGGAGTCACCTTCTCCCGGAGGTTAGTCAAACATAGGTGCACAAAACCATTGATTCGTAGACTCAAACTGCCAACACAGATGGCACGTAGGACTGTGGAATATTCATCAAGTGGGTGGATTTCTACATTCATAAGACCAAGGTGTCAGATATGCCCTGTGAAGGACAAGCATTTGTTGATATTTCAGAGGTAGTGAACTTCAGAAAGTTGCAAATTCATGGGCATTGACAGTCTGTATGCAAAAACAACAATTGATGGACAGAATGCAGAACAATGTCATACATTCACCCCAGTACAGAGATCTGTTCCTAAATCCATCGTTTTTTTGCTCACCATGCCATTCCAGTTTGAACCCAGCCACTGGAGTCAAGCTATCCTGGCTGATGACGGCTGATAGCTAGAAACCGGTCCTAGGATGCTTGATTCCGGTCCAGGGAAGACATGGCTTGGCAGTTCGGGCTGGACTGTTCCCATGAGGCACAGGGTCAAGACTGATTTGCATATGGCCATGTCTGAACTGGGGTGGTGTGGTGAGCAAAATAACGATGGATTAAACCCAGATCTGTGACTGGGGGTGAGTGTTTTGCCATTGTGCAACATTCCGTCCATCATCTTGTGTGTTTTGCCATTGACAGTCTGTAGCCATGCTTTTTTCAACATGCATTGTATGAAATTGTGAAATCACATTTCAGAAAATGTCATGAAATTTACTCAGGGCGTATCTCATGTTCAAACGCCAAGTAAGATTCAAGGGGATTGGCTCACAGAGAATTTCATGCTCTTCAACAGCCTAACGCCATCTGTTTTTTATTTTTTTTATTTTTTATTTAGTGCGATTTTATATAGCGCGAACCTTACCCGAAGGTGTCAGAGCGCTTTACAAAAGAACCAGTTGCTTTACATAAGGACTTTGGATTACATGAGTTACATAGGATATACAAACAGAAAAAATTGCAAATGTACAAGTTGTAAAGTCCTTTCCTATAGTCAAACATTATACTAATCGGTTTCCACATGTTTGGGAAGGTGCAGTGTCCTGCTTAAAATGTCAGGTTTTGTGTTGCTACGACACTCTCAGTAATAACACACTATGGGAAAGGGTTGCCGATAAGGATCCTTGCACAGTTGAGGCTGTCTCTCCAGGCAGGTTCACTTGACGCAACTCCTTACTCTCACCAGGAGTTACATTACTCACTAGACCAGGAGTCACATTACTGAAACATCTACCTCTGTAATGTCGGGTCCCTACCTAAACATTCCACAGAACTTTGGGACCTCTGTCACCAGAAGTATGCTAAGCTTTCGGAAGCTTAGCTGAGCACCACTACTCTACCTGCGATTACGCTGGCAATCCCAGATAACTTTTGCAAATTTAGACTGGACAGAGGATACAGAACTGGTGGCGGCATCGCCATTGTCGTTCACAATCCAATTAAAGTCTCTATGGTGGACAGCCTAGCTAGACTGGATTGAATTAGGCAGATTAAAAATTGAATTTTCTCCTAATGACTGTTGGAAATGAGAACATATATATCGTCCTCCAGGACCAAAACAGGAGTTTAGCCAGCGCTTAGTCGAATGTATAGCGGCCCGTGTTTTATCACCCCAACATGTTTTTTTTATTGGGTGATTTTACTGATCATGGGGAAGACTCCTCTAACCCAGAGGTTGCCCATCTCATCTCGGATTTAGAGAAGCGAGGCCTGCATCAAACAATTATGGGCCCCACCCTTACAGCAGGGCAGATGCTGGACTTCATTTTCACCGATTCCAGTCTTGTCACCTGCGATTCTCTGGGTGGATCATTATATGATCCAGTTCCAGATCTCTAAAAGTGACGCGACTTGAAAGATTAAGATAGATAACAAGAAAGCATTAAGACAATGGTGACTTGTCTTTCCAGATTCATTTTCTGAAGTCTTTAAACCATTTATAGCATCCAAGGATATTGAAGTAAATCAAGCCCTAATAGACTATAACAAGTCCTTAAATTTGGCTTTTAACAGTATTGCCATGCTAAAAACCAGCTCCAACACCAAGCACAGACCTCAAGCTCTTTGGTATAACACTGAGCTAAAATTAGAGAAATCTACTTGTGAAAGGTTAGAGAGACAATGGCAACAGACCAAAAATCAAAATGACAAAGATGCTTACAAAGCATCTCTTTCCTCGTACCATCGCAATATCAAGTTAACTCAAAAGATCTATATTACCAAGCACCTTGATCAGGTAGGTAACTTATCAAAGTACCTTTTTTTCCTCAATGATTTTATTAAACCCCATGCCTGCATCCAGCCAGCTTAGGTCCCCAAAGAATTATGTGACTCCCTTGCGGACTTTTTTGAGGGCAAAACTAAACTAATTTATCAGACATTCTCCTGCCGCCAGCACCAGCTCGAAGATGCGCTAATGTTAATTCCCCCCTCCAAACTGCGGCTATAGTACAGGAAAGCTCGAACTATTCTCTCTTGAGCAGGTTCAGAAGGCTTTGGAAAGAGCTCAATCAGGCTCTACTTTGGATCAATGTCCACCAAGGATTAATGCTCAACTCTCCAATCAGCTTTCATCCACAATCAGTCACTGTTTAGCTCATCAGTGTAAACCAAGAATATTCCCCAAGCATGGAAATCATCACTGGTCTTGTGCATACAAAAAGAAGCCAACATAGGTCCTAAAAGCGTAACTAATTATCGGCCAATATCATTGCTGCCTCTTTTAGGAAAGCAACTAGAAGGTCTAATAAATAAGCAACTTACAGCCTATCTTGAGGAGAACAAAATCCTAGACCCTGCCCAATCAGGGTTCAGGTCCTTCCATAGCTTGGAGACCACTTGATAGCGGTCACTAATTCAATAAGACTTTTTCTTGATGGAGGCTGTCCATCCATGTTAGTGCTATTAGGCATGTCCGCAGGTTTAGATATTGTGTCCCATACCAAGCTGTTGCATCAATTGCATGAAATAGGTACTTATGGGACAGCTCTTGAGTGGTTTCAATACTTTTTTATAAAGTAGAACCCAGACTGTCTCGCTTGGTCCATTTAAATACCACACTATGCTGATTGACAAGGGCGTTCCACTGGGCCTACCTTATTTAACCTATATGTGGCTCCCCTTGCCAAGATTGCCAAGTCATTTGGATTGGAGATACTATCTTATGCTGATTACACCCAGCTTGTCATCTCCTCTGACAAAGATCTGGACAAAGCTAAAGGTCACTTTTCCTAAGAAATGATAATCTCGGAATGGATGACAACGCATTTCCTACAGCTGAATGCAGAAAAATCAGAGATCATGCTGTTTGGTAGGGCCAAACAACTCCGGTCGGCTGATTTCTGGCCGTCAGAAGAATTAGGTGCCTTCCCTACCCCTAGGCAGGTAATTGAGAATCTTGGAGTAAAACTAGACCAATCTCTGTCTATGAAAGAACGAGTTCTATCTACCACTGGTTCAAGCTTTAATACAATGCGCTTCTTGAGGAAAGCCTTCCCATTTCAGCTAGTAAACTTCAGCTCAGACACTGAATGTTAGCAGACCGGATTACGGCAACGCTCTATTGGCTTCTGCAAATGAGACACTAATGTCCAAATTACAGGTGGTTCTGGTGGTGCAGCAAGGCCTGTTGCACTCTCCCTTCTGGCTCTGCGTCCATCCCACTGCTGAGATCATTACACTTCACACTGGCCACCAGTAAGGCAAAGAATCATGTTTTAAATGTAATGCCTGACACATAACTCCTCCATGTGCCAAAGTTCCAGCTATTTAAAGCAAACGCTCAGACGCTACTGCCCAGTTAGAAATGTAAGATCTATGGATAACGCTCTGCTTATTGTACCTCAAATGTGACTGTCGCGGTGTGGAGGTAGAGCTTTTTCCTACTTGGCCCCTTCTTACTGGAATAACTTACCTCTTCACCTCTGTAGCTGCATGGACTACACTATACTCAGAAAAATGCTTGTAAATGCTTTATTTGAATTTAGTGTTATTACTTTGCCTGAGTCTGTTTCCGCGCCGAGATCCCTTCCTGGGCGATTTCTGCGCTTTATCAAATTGCCATAACCAGGAAGTAAGCCGCACCCGACATGATGGGATTAGGAGGTAAAAACAAGCAGCAGATGCTCCAGTGATAGTGTTAGTAGCCCTGGCTTCAACTATATGCATTCTTGAAACTCTGCAACAATCTGTCTTCATGTACAGCTTTGGAGCATCATTCTTACTTGGGTTGGCGCATATCACTCTGGAATGCTTCACTACGTGTTTCAGACTTGAGGCTATGAGAAGCACGAAGCTAATGAGGTACATTCATTATTAGTGGGCGTGCCCAGGAAGAGAATGACTGGTTCAGGAGACAGGTGCTTTCTCGGCGATGAGGTGAGTGGGATCTCCCAATTGGTGAATCTGCCTGGTATTTACAAACATAACATTATGCAAAACAGCTGTTCAATAAACTAAATTATTGATGAAAATGTGAAACACAGCTGTCTCTTTGAGACAGGCAATGGAAAAAATAGGCATCCACCAACTCAACAGCCACCTTAAAAAACTGCCAATAAACATGAGGACAAAAGAATACACACCTTCTAAAACTGGACCTCCCCTGAACTGGGCAAACAAATTCCAACAAAAACCACATCTAAGGTCGGCAACAAAAAGAACACTACATAGGTTATTGACAGCATCAAAAGAATGAAAAATAGCTCAACGTACAACGCAAACGGAGAATATCAGGAAATGAACAGACAAACGCACACTATGCCGCTATAACAGAGCCCCCAAAAAAGCCACCAGAACCACGAAAAGGCACCACTTCTCCGCATGCATAACTGAAGCAGACTGCCCTTTTAAGGAACTCCATAAAAGTCTACCAGAATTCCTCAAACAAAAGTGCCAAACAGATTGAAGATTACCTTTAGCAGAACGCTGACAACACCACAACAACACATAACCTAACCACATTAGAGACAACAATAATCATCCATCCATGCACACTTTTAACACCATGTCACACAAAAAACGTACTCAATGTAGTTGCACTAATTATTTCACAAATTGACTACTGCAATGTGCTTTTCCTGGGCATAGACAAACGACAATGGGTAAAACTTCAATCCCATCAGAATGCCACAGCGCGAGTGCTGCTCAGCCTTCCCAAATACCATCCTATCTCTAGCAGCATCAGGGAGTTTCACTGGCTTCAGGTCAAGCAGCACATCGAGTTCAAGGCCCTATGCCTGGTGCATAAAGCACTATATGGTGGAGGGTCGTCGGACCTGCAGAAACCTTTCCAATGGCGCTCTCCAATGTGGAATCTTAGATCTGCCAATAAAGGACTAGCCCAGGTCCCCAAAATCCAAAAGGCCAGTTGGGGGGGTAAAAGCCTTTCTATCGAGCAGCTATGCTCTGAAACGAACTGCCGGTCTTCATCAGGCTACAACATAGTAGATCCCTGTTTAGGAAAACTCTTAAGACCTGGCTATTCCCCTTATAGGAGCAAAGCTTTCTCACCAGATTCTTTACACGCTTCCTTGCTATTCTCAGCGCCAAGACGTCTCGGCATTCGTGCATTCTAAAAGTCTTTTACTTACTTACTTACTTAATATTATCATAGTAGCCAGAACATCAAGATGACCTTCAGACCTAGCTGCGCCAAAAGTCTTTAAAGATATCCTTAACTCAGTCTGTGCAGGGAAGGTAGCCAAATGGCTACTCAACAAGTCCCTGGAACTAGGTTCATTTCCACTTAAGCTGACAACCTCCTGCATTAAACCTCTCCTGAAAAAGAAAAATCTTGACTCATCTGACAAAGCAAACTACAGACCCATATCAAATGGACCACTTTTAGGAAAATGTTTTCAGAGAGGAGTTTTTACGCAATTCTCTAACTTCACAGAAGAGTATGGCTTAATGTCAGACCAACAGTCCTGCTTCAGTCCAGGCAGAGGCTCAGCGTCAGCCATCATATCCACCTGGGATGATCCAAACCTCACAGTGGACAGGAGCGGTGTAGCTACTTTGCTGCTTCTGGTTTTATCCAGTATCGGCTCCTTCGCAACGGCAGAGGAGAGTCGCCCCATTGCCTGGCCCAGAGCCAGCAAATGAAAAATAAAACGATGCTCTAGCACCGTTTAATTTTTCATTTGCTGGCTCTGAGCAAATTTGTGCAGGGAGAGGTAGGCAGGGCATGGGGAGGAGGAGTGCTATGTGCACTCCCTAAGTGTGCATATGTGTTTAGCCAGCCATCTCAGGCCGATCAAAACACAAAAAAGCCCGGCTGCATTGAACAGCGGGACTGGAGAAACCCCACAGACTCCCTGATCTGAGCAGAGAGTCATTCCAGCCGGCTCAGGCCAATCCCAGCGCTGCTCTCATGATATGAGAGGAGCGCAGGGATTGCACGGGGAGTCTGTGATGCTGCACCAGTACCTGCTGGGGCCACGAAGGATGAGGCGCGATGAGGGAGGCGGGTGGCAGCTCCAGGAAAGTGTTTTTTTTAAAGTTTCATTACTAACCCCCGTGCACTCCCTCACCCCACCACCTCTTAATTGTGGCGGCCACAACTGGATTTATCAGCTGCATTTGACACTATTCACCACAACACAGTACTACAAAAACTCCACAATCTCTGAATCTGTGAAAACGCTCTAAAATAGATTGCTTTTTATCTCACAGACAGGCAAAGTGTTGTCTACCTATGACTTTTCACACCACCCCCTCACATACAACACTGTGGCATTCCTCAGGGGTCCATCATATCCAGTCTATTATTCAACATCTTCCTAAGCCCCTTTCAAAATTTGATTAGATCCTACAACATCACCTGTTACAACTATGCAGATGACACCCGAATCGTTTTTAAAATGAAGGGCCCGAAGACCTCTACAATTCACAACTGGATGACTGCCGTCGAGCCATAAACACGTTGATAAGGGATAACCATCTAAAGCATAACACCACAAAAACAGAGATTATGACCTGTGGACAATGGCTAAAGTGCCAGCCGACTGCCACATGTCCCAAGGAACTCAACCCTCTCCAACAACATCAAGGGAAGTTAGAAACCTAAGAGTAATCATGGATTTAAACCTATCCTTGATACACCATGCTAACGTCACACAGATTGCCTTCTACACAATGTAAACACTACGTCACATCTTCGCCTCTCTTGCATGCCAACTTAAACTGTAAGCCATCCTCATACTCATCATCTCCAAGCTTGACTATGCCAACAGTCTATACACCCCCATTCATCATACCAAAATGCAACCTACGCAAATTGCTGACGCAAGACTTCTTCTCCGAATTCAACCAAAAGAACTCATCACTCCAGCCTTGGAATCAGTCCACTGGCTACTTATAGCTAGATGGGCAATGTTAAAGATGACTGCACTACCCACACCCCAGCAACAGAGTCCCAAAACCATTTGCACCCTCAAGCGCTGTCCTCAGCTTACAACCTATGATTTGGAACTCAGCAAACTACTTTTGATACGCCGGTAAGCTAAAAAGGGCTGACTTCTGGTTCGCTGTAGCATTATAGAGTAATGTACTAGCATTTATACCAGTTATGGCCGACAATAGTACTGAGCATAATACACAGTGGTCGGCAGCAACTTCTAACTTATACCTTGTAAGTTGACATAAGACATATCGCTATGAGGGATGTCCATCACCAGTACTGCACAGCCAAGAAAAACAAACGTCCCCAAATGAACAGGCCTAGAATAACTGATGAGATCTGTCACACATTGCTGGACTGAAATATATTCCATTCACTGCAGGTCCCAAATATCTATATAATCTGACCACTTCTTTACATCTCACGAAGACAATCAGATATGGGATGATAATATAAATGCCCATCTCAACAGATCTCTCCACTTCTTTCTCCCTCTAACCATGCCAGCTCAGAACCACAACTATACACAAAATCTAAGGCTGGACAACCCAGTGTAGTAACCAGCTGATCAGACTATATCCTAAGAAATGCCATAAAGGGACCTGCAGAGGTATTCAAAGCTACCGGCGTACTGACAACCATAAAACTGCACTTCTGTCATTCACAGTTCATCATCTACCACACTGCTACAAGCTGCGGCCCATAACACCTCACCTATGTCGTCATCACGCACAACATCGAAACGCCACTTCCTACATTGGATCAAAGCAAAGACAACATCCTTCCATCCACACACCCTACACATTGTCGAGTACTACCCATTTAGGAAAGTGCTTCCAAGCCTCACAAAGGGGTTGTAAGTGCCATATAAATGCTGCAATAGAATACATTACATCAAGTCTGTCCCTCAGAAGCTCTCCACGTACTCTTCATGTACATGAAAATACATCCTGTGAGTGTGTTCAAGCAGGAATGGAGAGATTTCTGTGTCAGACCACCATGGCCCTCAGAGGGCGCTTCAAAACCATTTACACATTTTTATATTTGAAAAAATAGAAAGCAATTATAACATCTCAGTCTAAGACATGATTAGTAGGAACAGATCTGGCTGCAGGGTTTATATGATGCAGTGCCCTCTGCACCTCAATATCACAGATGTTGGCTCAGTCCAGGTCGGAGGTCTGGATGTTCTTGGTATTGCTAACGAGATTGTAATTGCAAAACTGGAGTTGTATTCATCTTGGAGAGCTTGAGAATTATATTTTGAACTTTGGAGCACTAGAGTGGGGTCAGCCTCTTACAGCTGGGTTAATCTGCAGCCTGAGAATATGAATATTGCAATCTTTAAAGATCTTCTGTTTGAGGATTTGTTAATAATCCAACTTCAAGTGAAATCCGACGAGGAGGGGATTACATCCTGCGGTCGTCATAATTCTGCAGATGAAAAGTAACAATCAAGAGCTCGTTCGCCTTCAGACTTGGCGGGTTTCCAGGAATCTGGAACGTTGCGTCACGTGTCGTGGACATGTTCATGAAGGGAGCAGATAGGTTCGATTGTAAGGGACCTACATTTGATCACCCATGTGAAATAAGGAGGTGGACGTTCTACAAGTCGCCTTTGTACTTATTGTAAATACTCCACAATATTATACTCATCATCTCACCCACAATTGTCCAGCAAATTATGTTTTAGGGGTGTTCTTAGACAGAAAAATTATTTTGATCGCAGCTTTGAAAGTCTGTTCAAAACAGCAATCTACGACCATGGAGGAATCCCTTTTCCTCCCAGACTGAAGAACGAAAAACACTGAACTGCAATTGTAGATGCCCTCTTGTGCATGATAAGAGCAAGGGTTGGAGGGAGCATAGCACATATTGTGGGGCTGCTTGATATCACCATCATCAGCACAATCACATACAAAATGCCTCCAATGCTCTGATGCGGGACATGGGCATCAGCGGCAGGATTCCGAGTGGGTCCTTGCCCTGAGGATGCTTAGATTCTTTCTAGCCAGTTGCATTCCAATTGAGGTGCCATGTTGTCAACCACCTCACCCTTTGCTTGGGGAGCCCCGGGAAGGCTTTCAACTCTAACTTTGTATGTTAATAGCTACTTGGCTCTTCTAGAAAAAACACTGGACACTCATGACATTGAATGCCAACATATATGTAGACAAGACACAGAGCCACCTAAAACTGCAGGAGACATCTAGAGAACATCACCAGGATGTCCATGTCTGAATCAAGCGCAACACTGCCTGCAAACAACATTGGTTCTCCATTAACACACAAATGTGGAATACCTGTCAACCACTACATCTTTTTTTGGCTTGAAACAAAAATAGGATCCCTACCCCAATGGCAACTCAAAAGATACGCCACTAAGGTGATATTTCTTTTAATGGTCTCACCGTTATTCTTCACCTGAATGCAGAAGACACGAGGAGCAAATTTCACCACCTGTGTTTGATTTGGGGCATTCTTCCCTTCCTTTTTTGCTCCCAAAATATCACCCTGGTCCTTCACCTGATGTTGTCTGTTCTGAAACACTGCATCAGAATCCTCATAGATTTTTTTTAAACATTTGCAAGTTATGAAGGGTACAAAATCCCACTGCTGATGTCAATTGTGGAATATGGATAACACATCAAGCGCCATCATTGATTGCTCTACTGGCTCCTGATCAAAGAGAGATGTTGACAATGCACATTTTCCACAGGTCTCTCTATGGGACACCACAGGCTACTTAAGTAAGTCTTCCAGTCTAACCAACCAGCAAGGCACTTGTGACTGGTCTCTAAGAAATTATTTATCCACGACCCATTTGGCTAAAATCTCTCAAGGCACATGACTCACCTGAAACACTCTGGGGCCGATTCACAGAACTAATCTGAGACAAAACCCTAAACTTACTACTTTTAGTATTCACAGAAGGCATTTAGTAGTAGTAAAGTTAGGACTACTAACTGTACTGCTACTAACTTGAGACAAAATCCTAAACGTACTACTTTTGGTATTCACAGAAGGCATGTAGTAGTAGTAAAGTTAGGACTACTAACTGTACTGCTACTAACTTGAAACAAAATCCTAAACTTACTACACTTGGTATTCACAGAAGGCATTTAGTAGTAGTAAGAGTACCAAAAGCAGTAAGTTTAGGATTTTGTCTCAGATTAGTTCTGTGACTCGGCTCCTCTCTCACCCTCTAAGAAAACAGACTTCCTAAAGTTCCACGCAGGTCTAAAAATATCTCTTTCACTCCACAAATGGACTGGTTTCTTCCGATGAGACCCACCACATGGATTCATCACCCATATCCTCTTTCAGTTCTCACTTTCGGATAGTCAAATGCTTAAGATGAACAAGTATCTTTTAGACTTCAACTTTCTATTTCAACAATTTCTTTTTTTCGAAGTTGCATTAAATTTATGAGCCACAACATTCCTTACAACTGGATCATGCCTTTTGTGTCACACATCAAAACTGGTGCAAATTTTCCTAGCTTGACTTGTCAACAGCCCCCACCTGTCCCAAGCAATAATGTAGTCAAATCAGATATTTCACACCTTCATTGTTGCAGAAAAACAGTGCCATTTTTGCTTCTTGTGGTGCAAATGAGGTTGCTGACATCAAGTCTTATCTGTCAATGAAAACTCTCAAGAAGATCAAGTAAGAGATAAGCACCACCGCAAGGGCTCTGAAGTGAAACTGTTTTGTTGAGTAGCACTTCACAAGAGCTCTTAAACAAACACATGAATCCGTTTCCAGAAGGAAAGCTGCCCTTCGGCTGTGATCCGGAATCCTAAGACAACCCCCCGCTCTTCAATGAGGATTTTTCTGGGGTTTCTTCCGTAGTCCCATGTTATCAAACACTGTGATGGAGCCAGTGGCAGTCTTCCTTGGTGTTGGCCTAGATCCCACAGCACATGGATATATCTGTTTGTGCAGTTCATCCAAGGTGTGAAGCTCCACCAAGGATGCTCGCTGTCACTTGTGGACTTGGTGTCCATCGACTACATCAAGCTGAACATCCTCAACACTGAACCCCTCCTCCTCATAAATAACGCTGACATCCTCCTCACACAGAACCAGTCCCTTCTCACATCATAGCTGCCAGAGTCAATGGGACTGCCCTAGACTAGCTTCCAAAGATTAACCCTTCTGGATAACCATTAGACTCCAAGGAGCACTTACACCTCCAGGCTAACAAACTATGGTATCTGATCAATGTAAAGTAAAGTTATTCAGTCCAAAATGAATACTGCTACAATTTTATGTAAAAAAAAGTAATGCAGCAGACTGGAATACTACCCCACAGGGTATAGGAAAGCCATACTGCTGTGCCACAATTGCCAATACCGAAACTGGTAGCGTGCAGGTCTGCTCGCCCTCACCATTGGCTCGTACTATTCTGACCACATCATCTCTAGTCCTGGTGACTCTTCCAAGGTTCCCTAAGTCTTCAAAGGGAAGGGCTAAAGCAAACCACCACATCACATGAAAGAAAACCAGTTGTCTCTGTGTGCTTCTATGCATCCCACAGCAAAATCATACAGTTCAAATCACAGATCCCATTCAATCATTACAGAATGTGTTAGAAGCTTATGGTGAAAATATACCACCCCTTAGACGGCATTATTGTTTCGACTGATGCAAAAACACCTAACAGAATGTCCTCCATCACCCTCCAGTCAAGTGCGCCATATCCCAGCATTATTCCACTTTGCTCCATGTTGAAGCAGATGTTTTCATACTAAACGCCTTTTCTATACATGAAAAGTGCATAGGGCCTATACCTAGCTGTCTATATGTGATGTTCAATACTAATTATAGAGTGGTGTATAGGGCACTGTGAAGTCTAAATCAGCGACGTCCACGCTGACGGAACCTAAAAGAAACTAAGAAGTATAAATTCCATTAAGATTTATATTCTATTGAGCGATCACTTCCAAACAAACATTAATTAATTCAGCTCCTAAGCCCAGTACACCATTAATTCCAATATTACATCAATTTCACTGAGCCATTAACTGCAACAGACCATTAATCCCAACAAACCATTACCTCCAGAAAGCCATTAATTGCAAGTGACAGGATGATTTTATTCCAGACTTCAAGCTCTTTTTTGATCTTTAACAGTATTACCAAGAACAAAGAGGGAATCGGAGCCCTCCCACTGCAACCCGTTGGTTGGCTTTCTTGTCACACTCATTTGCATGCTTCTTATTCGTGTCTCAGCTTTTGTCTCTCCCATGGAGCATTGCCTCGTTACCATCACTTTTGATTGGCTGACTTTTCCAGCTGTCTCCCTTGTGTATGTCTCTCCCTTGCAATCCATGTTGCTGTCTGTTGATCGTGTTTCTCCCTTTCCTACTTCATCTTTCCACTCATGCTCGTGTACTCCACTTCTCACCTGTGCGCTTGTTCTCCCTCACCCCTTCACTCTCTCGCCCTTACTACTTCTCCATCTTCTGTGTTCTTTCCTCCACCCGTGCCTTCCTCTCTCCCATTTGCTTCTCCCCGCCTGCTCTACCTTGCTTTTTTGCCCTTTGTTCCCCCTCCCAAACCCTCTGTGTTGCTTCCACTCCACCTGGGTTGCTTTTGCCCCTGGGTTGCTTCCACCCAGCAATGTTGCACCCGTCCCATTGTTATTTAAATTCTTTTCTGAGTTCTTTTTTGACTTACTGATCCAAATCAAATTGGCAACTAAACAGAAAAAAGCACATGCGTCATTCTGTGAGCATGCACGTGTGGCTCACCCTCCAACAAAATGATAGGAATGGCCTTGTCCAACTTTTTTTTTTATTCTTCTTTAACCGTGCTGTGCAGCATCTGTGATGCGTTACAGCATTGCTAAAAAAATATTGTCAAAGCCAAGACATCCCAAAGGCAAGACCTATTGGCTTTGCCAGTGCTTCTTTTAATTCTTATTTTCTCTTGTTCAGGTACTGTTATTCCGTCACTTCTGTTTACCTAGAACTCTGCTGCTGGTCTTCTGTTGGAAATCAGAGGATCTGAAAAAAGCGTGGCTGTGTCTCATAGTAACTCCTGTGAGTTCTTCCAGTTGTATTGAAACGTGCACCTGTATTGTGCAAAGTTTTCAAGTCTATGCACTGCCATTGCTTAATAGTGAAGGGGGCAGGCCACGCTATTCTGTAGACTACAGCACTCCCAAACAGAAAACATGGGGGCATATTATCAAGGACGGCGTTAAAATTATCGCCGCTTTAGCGGCAGAAAACTGCCGCTAAAAGGGCGATTATGGGCTTGATAATGTGCTCTATGGAATTCCAATTGAAGCCCATGTGAGATGTGAAGGACGTCTAACCTGAGCTTCAATTGGAATTCCATAGAACACATTATCAAGCCCATTAGCACCCTTTTAGCGGCAGTTTTCTGACGCTAAAGCGGCAATAATTTTATCGCCTGTCTTGATAATATGCCCCATGGTTTGTTCCTTTTCCCCTAAATATGGCGTCTGCTGGATAGCCACGTGTTGAGCCCTAAAAATGTTCCTTTTGGGGATTTGTAAGGAATAAGACAGCTTTCGTCTATTACTTAATAGGAGTAATGTGTATGGATATCAAATGTGTATATTTTTAAAAGGTTTCACTTATATGTCATTAGATGTACGAATTATGTATCAAACAATATAATTTGATTCATTGATGGATTTTGTTAACGTCTGCCTTTTAATTTATTTTCAGTCTGTTTAATTTGCGCTTTAAAAAACAAATAAATGCAAGGAAAGAGAGGAAACATTAAACCAGAAAAAAAAAACCTTCTCCAGTAGATGGATGGCTCCTTACAGTTTTGTATGTCACAGGTGTGATAAGTCTACGGTTTAATGAGATATATTTTGATTGATTGATTGAGGTACTTATAGAGCGCAGCTATCACCCTACGGGCATCTTGGCGCTTGCATTGGGAACCCATCCTGGTTTTTCCCTGTAAGATAACCCGTACTGGGCATCCCCAAGGTGAAAGCCAGGCATCCCGCCGCGGGGGGCCGTTGTGGAGATTAAGCAGGCTTGTTGCCCAGAGCTGCATAGTGTGAACTCGTGCTTAGAGTGGGCACCGAAGCGAGAATTATCGAGTCCGTGGACAATTGGGTTGTGGACCCTGCCGCATCGGGAATCGAACCCAGGTCCTGGGTCTGATCTCTGCTTCAGGGTATGCCTCCTCTAACCAGTGAGCTAAACTTTTCGGTAGATTATTCTCCCCTCCCCTCAAGGTTACAGGATCTCCCAACATGAGTGAGGGAGTTGCATAGGTTGAAGTTTCTTCTACGCTGAAAACAGACTTTTTTTCTACAAAGAGCATTTCGAGCTGGGATTCTTCAGACAAGCATGCCTTGTAAACTCAGCTCCTGCAATAAAGCCTTCAAATATACTTTTTAAATATTTTCATTGCTCTGGGGATGTTTTCTATTGTGCCAATATTTTGATACGTTTCATGTGCATATTTTACTGAGCTGCACAGTTGCTTCTGTATTATGAAAAAGCAGAATAAATCCAAGTCCCAAGTGAGCAGCAAAATCCAATAAGAAACGGTCAGCATCCCTAAAAGGAAGCTTTCCTATCCACACAAGCGCTGGCTCGCCCCCAAAACTGGGGTTTATATGCAGTTTTCTGGCACAGGAAACCATCAAGTTGTGAAAAGTTATCATAGTGTGCACAAAAGAATTAAACCTTCTGCAATTCAGAACACAGTTTTATAAATTGTCCTATTGCCTTAGGATCTAAGCACTATTCCCGCTACTTGAATATTGATTCTGCCCACTCGATGCTAATGCCATCTGGAGAAGGCAGGACGAACATGAGCAACAGTGCTCTACGGTGAATGAATAAAGCACAGTGAGCTAGCGGAAGGGCCTTGGGAAAAGCAACTTTACTGTGGAAAGTTTCCTTCAGGAACAGTGAGAACATCTCAATAGAAATAAAGAGTAGGACACGTTACAACACACGCAATTGCAACTCATTCCATTACAACAAATTTTTTACATCGCAAAATCCATTACAATGCATGTCATTACAACGCATAATCCATAACAACGCAAATTACTATTCTAACTCCGCTGGGGCGTTACTTTGGGGAATGCGTTGTAATGGCATGCGTTGTAAAACATTTGTTGTAATGACACACGTTGTAACGCGTGGGTTGTAAACGATGTTTCCCAGAAATAAACAATCATGACTCTGCTTGACTGTGCGCTGCAGAAATGATGAACGGTGAAAATGCAGTAGTAGACAAGCATTTTTTACAAGATGGCGTCAAAGCCTAAATTGAGGCCTAGTTACCATAAGCAAGAATAAGCCACTTTTCTAAGTAATAGCATTTGTTTTTAATGAAATGGTACCATGTCAATGTGCATCTGTAAATTCTAGAGCAAATCCACGTTCTGCATGTTGTTAATAATATACACAAATATATAATGCAAAAAAACTTTTACATGCTCCTAGTGGGTTCCATTGTCTGGTCATTTACCCACAAACACCTAGGGGCCACATGTTCAAAGGGCTTTAGTGTCTGCAAACCCTCTGATTCAGTAAGTCAGAGGGTTTGTGAACACTAAAACTGTTTTTAAATGTACTAAGCCTACTTAACGATTTGGAAAAGGTTTTCTGAATCTTTAAATGGGTTTAGAAAACCATGACAAATCCGTATTTGGAAGGGGCATGTTTAGGGCGTCCCATCCAAGTACTGATTCCTTAGGGTGTGTATTAATGTTTTGTGACTGAAATCCGATGGCAAAACATTAATGTTTTACCTTTGCCTCAAAGGAGGTGGTGAGCCATTTGCAAACAGAAAACAGTCCCTAAGGGATCGCTTTCCCTTTGTGAATGTTGAAAAAAGTTCACGGAACCGCTGCTTACTCCTAAAAAATATTTGTGAAACTTATATTTTTTTTTTAATGCATCCCGTTTTTCTACAAGGAAAACAAGATGCATTTAAAAAATGATGGCTTTGTTTAAAAGTAATCCCAGACATGGGAATCTGCTGATAACAGCAGGGCAACCATCCCTGTGATGGCAGCGAATTGTAGTGGGCTGCAATTTGTAACCTGCCTTATTAATATTCATGATGCAGGTCGAATTGTGACTACTACGATTCTGTATTTTGAGAACTGATGAATTAGTTCAAAGGTTTGGTTCACAAAATCCCAATGCATTTGGTAGCAGTTGGTGCATAAATTGGGACCACTTCTGGATGTGCACGACTGAACAATTTGCATACATGGGTCTAGCAGTCATTGGATGCTCATCAAAGACCACACCTGCCCTTTATTTTGAAGAATATTAATCGGTATAATGTTTATATTTCCTCTCTTCTGAAGGTTGTAATTGTATAGCACATAGCTAACAAAAACCTCTAACATATGGTGTTTCTAGCACTTAAAAAATGTACTCTATGATTGTGCTTCACAATTTCATAGAAAGATAAAACACATATAAATATGTTAACTGGAAGAGTTTGTGGGCTGGCACGGATGGGTTCACCATGAACCTGTGTGGGCACCTATTGAAAGTCTGAATACATTCATAGGAGCAGTTTGCACCCAGGACTGAGGAACCTGCCCTGAAGAAGGCTCGACAGAGAAGCTTATGATACATGGAGCTGAGGAATTGGTGGTTCGATGGTCAAGAGAACATCCTCGAGTTAACTGGTACAGATGGATGACCGACACTGACTCGTGGGGTCACATCCATGCCTATCGAGGATGCGTTAGAGTCTGTGTCACATCCTCTCAAGGCCCTTCCTTCCTTTCTTTATTAGGTCACCTTACTCTCCTGGCAAGGGTGTCCACACACGTAACACATACATGCTACATGCAGGGAGGACAAGGACCTGGATCACATCTGGCACATGCATGATGAGCATCTGTGGGAACTTTCAGGACGTCCAGAGGGATGCGGATGAGTCACGGACGCTACGCCAACCCTCAGCTTCTGGGGCCTTCTGCCCTCCTTCCCAACAAGGACATGCAGCGGGTACTGTTGAACCACTGTCTCCTGTAGGGCGCCAAGTAGACCAGTAGTGGAGGTGGGCATTCGGCCGTTATTGGCATCGCGGAACCCCTTATAGTACCCGCCTTTATATTGGGCCCATGAAGAGTGCGATGGGGCTTTGGCCAGCGGATCCTCAATATAGTTTTTCCTAGTTCTACATCTTTAGTGCAAGCATCGCCTGCCACCGCCAGGACCCTAACAGACCACAATTCCAGTGATTCCTGCCACGCGCTGCTGCCCTCTGTAGATATATTCATGTTTCGGGGACTGCAGAATCTCTGCTAGGTGCCCACGGGCTTGAGCAAACACGCACTGAACTTTGCACCAATGTTGCGCTCATTGCACTAGATACATTGCGCCAGATTTACCAGTTTCTCGTGCAGCGCAGTGCAGCAGCCGCAAATGCTGCGCTGCGTGAGAAGGAGCGAGAAGAAGAGCGCCAAATTTACAAAAATATGGCTCTCCTCCCCTCTCCCTAGCGCTGGTGCTGAAATTAGCTGCCGTGCACCACAGAGACACCTTTGCGCCATAGGTTTTGAATAGAAGTATAGCCTTCCAGTACAAAATATTATGCTAATTTTAAACATTTTGCCACTTTGCGAAGTCAGAAAAAAAGGAGAAAAAAAGCATTTCTCCTTCATAGCGCCTGGTTGAAGGGTGCACTGTTTTCTCATGGTAAGCCCGGTCTACTTTTTTAAGTAAATAGGTTTAGCGTCAGAAACCTTTGGTGGTTGCATTAGAATGCCCATGCACCACCCATGGTATGCCCTCTTGGCGCTAAGTAATGCAGAGAAGCGCTGTGCACTGCTCTGCAATACTTTCACGTTATTTCCACAACTAAACAAGTTTAGCGCTGGAAAGAAAATTGGACAAAAAGATTTTGTGCCGATTTGTGTCACTTTTCAAATCTTAGGAAATCTGACCCTTTGGGATATATTTATTAAGATTTAACGCTGTGTTTGCTTAGCGCTGCAAAACACAAAGAACACAAATAAAGTGCATGTAAAGTCTCCCTAAGTGTATTGCTCAAGGCTTGAGGCCACCGCATCATCGTTGTGAAACAGCTTCCGTGTCAACAGAAGTGCCCAGGTGAGTGACGGCATCGGCAACCAATGGGGGTGTGTTTTGTCCTACTGTCAGATAGCGCCTTAGAACAGCATCCAGGCCCTCACTTTCCTGAAGCAATAAAACAATCCTAACCGCTCCCTATTTTAGCAGATAATCCTACTAAGGCACAGAGAGAAGAAGTGCTCAGGGTCGCACAACGTGATAGAAAGTGAAGTAGAGATTAGTACTTGTGATTCGTGCTCCCAGCTGGCAGCAGGGCTCCCAGGTCACGTGCCCTGTCTCTTTGGGTATGTTTGGTGCAGTGTTCGGCGCGTACAGGCCTTCAGACTCAGCCAGGGCTTGCTAAGTTTCCGCATTAGTAGTTTGATGAATATACCTCTCTCTGAAGTTCCTTCCTGAGCACTGGACCCCGGCTCACCCCGCAGCCTCTGGCACCTCTTCCCGCTCGCCTGTCATCGCTGCCTCTAAATGGGCCGGAGCTGCTGAAAGGCGAGTGCTTCCTAAAGCGCTTAGCTAAGCACCCAGCAGGTACAGGGTCTCGCGCCAGCGCCACGACTCTCCAGACCGACAGTGGAATACAGGGCATTCCGTGTCACCAGTGGATCAACTCAGGGCCCGTGATGCTTCCTGCCTCTCCCGCTCTAATGGCGTCCAAGATGGCAAAGCACTCTCCTTCCGGGTCACTGCGCACCTCGAAGAGTCCGCAGTTTAAAGCGTCCGCATTCCGGCGCGCGCTAAGTGGGGCGAGACATCTTTTCGGGCCCAGGGGCCACACGTGGTAACTCGTTGCCTCTGACATTAAACTACCAGGTTAGATCCTTAAATTCAGGAAAGTCTGCAGGCCTGGCTGTTTAAATCCACTCTGTATCCCTTAATAATTCTTTTATTATGAGCAGGGCCTCCGGAATTATGCACTTTGGTGGCTGCAGCGCTTTCGGCATATTTATGGATTTGCAAAATAATCCATCAGCAGCTTCATGGTCTGCAGATTTAAAAAAATAACTCGTTTCTAGTCAATCAGATCAAGGGTTACTAAAAATACATATTGACAGTAGCGACTGGTCTCGCGGCAGAGTGACCGGCTGGGGAGGGGTATTGGGGAGAGGGAGGGAGGGCAGATAAAAAAAAAAAAGAAAATAACTGCTCCTCGCGGATCGTGGCTCTTCTCCTTCCTGCTGTGTACTTGTTGAGGCTCCCAGACTCCCCACGACCAATCCCAGTGCTTCTCTCATGCTGGCCAGCATGACAGAAATGATGAGATTGGCCTGATCCCGATTCTTTTCTGCTCCAAAGGTGACGGGAAGCCTACTCCAGCTGTTCGCCCTACCCGGAAATGTAGCTAGTGTTGGGAGATGTAAATGCGCATGACGGTTTGGCCGTCTTAAGACAGTGGGCCAAACCGTTACGCGCACTTACTTGTAGCAGTCTAGTTGTTGTTCTTAAAGACTGCCTCCATCGCCCGGAAGGGCATCCATACATTGTAGCAGTCTCTGGCCAGGAGTGGCCAGAGAGCTTAAATAAACGGGTGGAGGTCGCATGGGACTTCCGGCCCATATCACAGTCCACGAGTGTGTGTGTGTGTCCTTATTCCCCTGGGACCCACAGGCCAAGATAGGTGCGGCCATAGTGAAACTCTACACTGGCGACGAAGGTGGGCACCCCTGTCCATCGCATGCTACCTGCCTACCTCTGTGAGCAGCCGACCAGCAACATCGTCAGGACGCAGGTTCCCCGCGCTGAAGGCTGCCATGGTCCCGCTGCATCCCGCAGCTCAGTCGGAGCCGCATGTGAACGGTGAAGAGTGCCGGCTGCGTCTATCCTCTGCAGCGCTGCCCAAGGTAGCGCCCAGCTGCCTTTCGAGCATCACCCGCTTGTGTCCCCGGAGCGCATTAATGCTCGTGCATAGCGCTGCCTCGGAATCGCGCACACACGAGCATCGTCCTGCCCGGCACTCTGGTCCTCCTGCTCTACATCATGGAGCGACGCCTCGCCACCTGCTGGCTGCAGTGAGTTATTGCATGCTGCTTTAACGTTGTGAAAGGATTTAATGTGCACGTGTCCTGCAGACTTCGAACTGGGCTTCCCTGCCCACTCATCCCTGCCCAACCCTTCCTGGTATCTGTGAAGGGGAAGTGTCCTGGACAAATATAGGTGCAGGTTCTCACTCTGACATACTTCCAGGCCTGTGAGGGGGAAGTGTCCTGGTTTGCTGCAGCACCCTGATGTTGTCCAAACCTGCAAAGAGTAGGGGCCCCTGAGTAAGCCTGCTAAGCCCTCATCTAGGAAGGAAGTCATCAGTCCCTGCAGAAGATCTTGCTGCATTAACAACACCGAGGCATCACCATGTGAGTCCCCGCTGCAGCAGCCGTGCCTGTGGCCCAACAAAACGCGCCTCCTGCACAGCAAATGGCACAGCCCACGTCGCAACACGCGCAGATTACAGCGGGGCCCCCATTCAGCGAGCTTATTGATCCTGCGACAGCATCACCGAGGTGGACAGTTTGGATTGGCCGGCTCAACAACTATTTTACCGCCACTCGTGAGACAGGCGGCGCAGTGAAAAGGTCGCTGTTGCTTAATTTTGGAAGAAATATACAAACTATTTGCACACCTCCCAGACACCGGTGCTCCTACCGATTACGACGCAGCAGTCAGGGCATGAAATGCCCATTTTGTCCCACAACTTAACCCAGATTACGAGCATTTCAAACTCAGTCAAGCGCTTCAGAGAGAGGGCGAGACCATGGACGCTTTCCACGCTCGGCTGCGAGAATTGGTCAGTACCTGCACGGATGATGACCAGAATAAGGAAGTGAGAGCCCAAGCAATCCAAGGGTGCCGCAACAAACATCTTCAGACCCTCATATGCGACAACCAAGAATCACCCTGGAAGACATTCTTATCCTAGCAAGGTCGCACAAACTTTCTGATGGCAGAGCTACTGTCATGGACGCCGTGCTGGCCCAGCAAGCGGAAAAGCCAGTAACAATAAAGACTGAACGAGCGGATGCAATAAGAACCCCATCCAGAGGCACCCGAGGACGATGGCCGATCAGAAACCCATGAGGGTCACGCTGTAGCTACTGCGGTAATGAAGAACATCCACCCGAGGAATGCCCTGCACAAGGTCGGACGTGCTCTAAATGCGGCATCCCCAATCACTATGCAAGCGTCTGCAGAGGAGGGGCCCGAAGCAGAGGAGCTCGAGGAAGAGGTCCGCCGTCCAAGACAGTACAACAGTTGTCGCTCGATGAAGTGGACAAGTCTAAAGGGGTGAAAACTCCAGCCAACCGGAGGCAGTACCTAGAAGACTCATCCACAGATGACGAGGCTAAAGCCTACATGATATCCTTTGCAAGTGATCTAAAAAGAAGACGGAGACCCCAACCGACGTGCACCATCGAAATTGCAGGAACACCAGTAACGGCTCTAATTGACACAGGTGGCCATTATAGAAATGGGGTTACCCTAATACGGTACTGGACCTGGGTATAATGCAATACAAAAAACAGTGGTCCTAGACCTACTTTGAAAAAGCATAAGTCAATACTCTTTTGGTTTCCAAAAGTTAACAATTTTCGTGAGCGTTCTCAAGTGCAGCCGCACCCGCTCAAAGTATTGGATACATTATTCAGTTAATATATATAAACAGTAAAAATGCAATACCCAATGTTTACTCAACCATGCATTTAATTCTTCATGCCAATGGTATACAGTTCTAATGTAGTCGTTTTCAGCGATCAAAGCTATTCAATCATTAATCATTCATTGTAGAGGGTTGCTCCAGATGGAACGTGCGTGAAGAAAAGTGCTCAAGTGAAGAAGAATTGTGAAAAGACTTCAAAGTAGTGGCATAAGAGAGACAGAGATTGATATTTTCTGAACAAAAGGACCGGTTGTAATTTACCGTCCCATCGGGACTGGCCACATGTATGGTAAATAATCCACAATTTTCAATTTAAATTCACACAGAGATGAATTCTTGTGTTGCACGTTTTAAACAGCGTGTGTGGTCCAGACCAGGTTATAGGGGCGTCGACGTTTCGATCCGTCTTGTGGCCACGAGGGTAATTTAGAGCCTCGGCCGTGCGGATCTTCCTCAGGACGGAAATGGGGCAACCAACTCCTATATTGATCTAAGTCATGAGCCTAAGGGGTGAATTAAAAGAGGGTGAGTCAGGTATTGCACTGGGGAGTATAAACAATTAAAGGAAAAGAAGGCAAACGGGTTGAGGCTTATCCGTCAAGGTCAATAAGACACGGGTCCTAATGAGTAGGGGTCCGTCACATATTGGGCCCGGCAATCGCTAGATAATTGTGCGTCAATGTAGAGGCCTACGGTTAAAGGCGATAGATTAATTAAACAATCCCCCAAGGATGCGGGAGTTCAAAAAAACACACAATGCCCTCTAGGGTGGAAGGAGGTGAATATATAGTTACCTTGCTGAAGTTAGAAAGGTAAACAGTCTCTCGCTGTAGTCAAACCGTGTCAGGGGCATTCAAGGCCAAGTTCATATCTGCAAGGAGCAGAAGCGTAAGTTAATTAAATAAACAATCTTCTGGCGTATGAGCAGGTTGTGATGAGGGACATTGACAATATTCTGGCCAAACGGCAGTACGTGAAGTACAACGTGAGCAAACAGGAGCGGCTAGCTCTCGAAACCTTAAAAACAAATACCAACATAGTCATCAAACCCGCGGATAAAGGCGGGGCCATTGTGGTACAGAACGTGGAGGACTACAGAAAGGAAATTCTAACACAGTTGTCTGTTGAAGGCAATTATGAGAAATTGAATCGTGATCCCACAAAAGAGATTGGTAACATCATAGCACGTTTGACTGGCAAGGCACTAACAGTTGGCTATCTGAGTAAATTAGAACATGAGTATCTCAATAATAAATACCCTAGAATGCCCACTATATACACTTTGCCTAAGATACACAAGCGTATGCAGGACCCTCCAGGGAGACCGATAATATCTGGGTGTGGCTCTATTTTAGAACCGCTTTGTAAATATATCGATGTGTTTCTCCGACCCATTGCAGAGAACACCCCTACTTACCTTAGGGATACCATGCAGACCATCCAATTGGTGGATGAGCGTCCATATGATCGCAGTGTTAATATACTAGCCACCATGGACATTACTTCTCTATACACCAACATCCCCCAAGCGGCTGCCCTTTCTTGCATTGAGTCAGTACTCAATAAAAGACCTGCACCATCTAAGGTCCCAACGGAATTCATTATTGAACTTCTTGATGTGGCAATGACTAAGAACTATTTCAACTTCCAGGGTCAATACTATGTGCAAACTAAAGGTGTGGCGATGGGAGCAAGCTTTGCTCCAAATTTAGCCATCATCTACATGAGTGAATACGAACAACAATTCATCATGAATGAACACAACCTCTACAGGAATCACATAGTCCTGTGGCGTCGTTATATAGACGACGTTCTAATGATTTGGGAGGGTGAGGAAGGACAACTTACATCCTTTCATCTCTGGCTGAACACATGCTCTAGGGACATTCAATTTACACTTGAGTCCAATAGAGATCAAATCAACTTTCTTGACATTTGAATTAAAGCAGAGTCCGGCGAATTACACACGAGCCTTTATAGGAAGAGTAGTGAGCGGAACACACTTCTGAAATACACCAGCCACCACCCACGCAACCTCAGGGACAATTTGCCTTTTGGCCAATTCCTGAGGTTGCGTAGGAATTGCTCCAAGAAAGAGGATTTCTTTGCAGAGTCAGCAGGCCTTCTTACCAGACTAATTGAACGTGGCTACCCAATCAGACTCCTCAAGAAAGCACGTAAACGTGCTTGGCACAACCATAGGGAGTTTTTATTGGTCCCGAAACATAAAGCCAATACAAGTGAAGACAGGATTGTTTGTGTGACTACCTTTAATACAAAAAGCAGTGCCATCAAAAAGTCGATTAACCAACATTGGCATTTGGTGGCGGATGAGTTGGGCAATATGCCACCGCCTTTACACGCTTTCAGAAAGTGCAAAAACGTAAGGGACCATGTGGTCAAATCATTACTTCCGACACAACGTCCACAGGGCCAAACTACGCTGTGGGGTATTCC
This sequence comes from Triturus cristatus, assembly GCF_964204655.1. Lineage (NCBI taxonomy): Eukaryota > Metazoa > Chordata > Amphibia > Caudata > Salamandridae > Triturus > Triturus cristatus. The sequence goes on from NC_140588.1 coordinate 1,054,864,657, forward strand.
ACCGATCAAAGGGCACCGCAAATGTGGCCTTTGTAAAGCCTGTGCCATGACTGAGGAAATTACTGAATTCACACACAACGGTGAAAACTATACACTACAGGAACATAGTAACTGTAACACCACTCGGGTAATTTATGCGATCATTTGCCCGTGTGGCTTTATGTATATAGGACAGACCACCCAGAAAGTAAAATGTCGTATCCTACAACATTGTAGTCGCATACGTTGTATGGTACAAGGCGCACCTTTAGTAGAACACTTCAGGAGTTTTAAACATACAGCAGAAAGTCTGAAATGGTGGGTCGTTGAGAAGGTGAAACCCAATCTAAGAGGAGGAGATTTTGGTAACATTCTCAGTAAACGGGAATGTAGATGGATACATTCACTTGATACGATCACACGTGGCCTGAATGAATTTGAGGAGATAGGGAGACAGGTCTCAATACTGGGTATTGTGTGAAACCCCCCCCTTTGTTGAACTTTAGGGATTCATACTTTATGGACCATACTAGCTTCCATCTTAGGTCCTAATATATGCTGTATACTATATCCTTGAATTGTGTGTTGTATATATTGTTTTTTAAAATTCCTACAACGTGACCTAATGGATCTCTGTATGAATGAATCACTGTTATCATTTCCCCTTGAAGTGAACATGTTTAACATTATATGTTGTAGCTTCATTCCATGCGTCACTTTGTCAGCATCTTTTTAAATTGTTTCTCTGACTTACGTATATTCTGTGTAAATACTTTGTCATTACCACCCTTGAAGCAAACATGTATAACATTATATGCTGTATCTTCATTCCTTTTAAATTGTTTCTCTGACTTACGTATATTCTGTGTCAATACTTTGTCTTTACCACTCCTGTGTTGTAGAATGCCAGCGGTATTCACAATTAGGGATCGTACCCCCTTTTTATACATCCCGCACCTACAGGAACCACCTCACGCAGTTAATTAATGTATCCTCCTCGGGTCAATTGAATTAATTCCTCCCCTTCGCACGCCAGGCTAAACGAATGTCCCGGTTGGGACAGTCTTTCATCTCTGTCTGTTCCGTACCGGCGGCGTCATCCCCGTGCGAATGACGTCGCGCACGGTTTAAACTTCGGAGTGGTGGCCGCTATCTCCCTTCTAGCCATTTCACTTGGAAATCGTTCGCGCCCGTACACAAGGTAATGACACTCACTGGGATGTGAGGAGACCTCGACCCCATTAGCCGCTTCTGGTTTATTTATTTAATTAACTTACGCTTCTGCTCCTTGCAGATATGAACTTGGCCTTGAATGCCCCTGACACGGTTTGACTACAGCGAGAGACTGTTTACCTTTCTAACTTCAGCAAGGTAACTATATATTCACCTCCTTCCACCCTAGAGGGCATTGTGTGTTTTTTTGAACTCCCGCATCCTTGGGGGATTGTTTAATTAATCTATCGCCTTTAACCGTAGGCCTCTACATTGACGCACAATTATCTAGCGATTGCCGGGCCCAATATGTGACGGACCCCTACTCATTAGGACCCGTGTCTTATTGACCTTGACGGGTAAGCCTCAACCCGTTTGCCTTCTTTTCCTTTAATTGTTTATACTCCCCAGTGCAATACCTGACTCACCCCCTTTTAATTCACCCCTTAGGCTCATGACTTAGATCAATATAGGAGTTGGTTGCCCCATTTCCGTCCTGAGGAATATCCGCACGGCCGAGGCTCTAAATTACCCTCGTGGCCACAAGACGGATCGAAACGTCGACGCCCCTATAACCTGGTCTGGACCACACACACTGTTTAAAACGTGCAACACAAGAATTCATCTCTGTGTGAATTTAAATTGAAAATTGTGGATTATTTACCATACATGTGGCCAGTCCCGATGGGACGGTAAATTACAACCGGTCCTTTTGTTCAGAAAATATCAATCTCTATCTCTCTTATGCCACTACTTTGAAGTCTTTTCACAATTCTTCTTCACTTGAGCACTTTTCTTCACGCACGTTCCATCTGGAGCAACCCTCTACAATGAATGATTAATGATTGAATAGCTTTGATCGCTGAAAACGACTACATTAGAACTGTATACCATTGGCATGAAGAATTAAATGCATGGTTGAGTAAACATTGGGTATTGCATTTTTACTGTTTATATATATTAACTGAATAATGTATCCAATACTTTGAGCGGGTGCGGCTGCTAATTGACACAGGAGCGTCCGTAAATGTAATGGGCTGCCAGTAGTACAAACAACTGAAGCCGAAGCCTGTGTTAACCCCGTCGAACGTAAAAACCCTGACGTACGGAAGCCAGAAGCCACTACCCCTCAAAGGGAAGATGATGGTGCAAGTTAAGTCGGACACTCACGAGGTCACCACGACGTTCCACGTCATAGACCGAGAGGCAGACATCTTAGTGAGCAGCCACACGGCAGAAGATCTGGGGCTGGTGACATTTGCCAACGCGGTCAAGACCCTACAGGCCGACGATATACTCGAGCTGTTACCACAACTCTTCAAAGGCCTTGGATGCATGAGAAGACACCCCGTTAAGTTGCACATTGACAAGGCTGTGAAACCGGTTGCCCTACAACACCGTCGCATACCTTTTCATCTCACTTTTCACGTGGGTCGCACTCCGCTGGTCTTACTAGCAAGTAGCCCCATAGGATTCTGGATGATAGAGTAGCAGCGGCGAGTACACCTATGCTACAAAGTATAAACAATAAATGCCATCCCTGGACACGTGTTTCGAGGTAGTTGCCTCTCGTCAGCAGGGAGCAGGTCTGTGTGCGGGGTGCCGTAGAGTGCCAAAAAATATGAGGTTTAAGTACCTTTCATGGCGGCGCGCGGGTGCGGTATCCAGGCTCGTCAGCCAATCGCTCAGGGAGCTTCAAATACACTTTTCACGTGGGTCGCACTCCGCTGGTCTTACTAGCAAGTAGCCCCATAGGATTCTGGATGATAGAGTAGCAGCGGCGAGTACACCTATGCTACAAAGTATAAACAATAAATGCCATCCCTGGACACGTGTTTCGAGGTAGTTGCCTTTTCATCTCAGGTCACTCGTCGAGCAAGAGCTGCGGAACCTAGAGCAGCAGGGAGTGATTGAAAAGGTCATGGGACCACGCCATGGGTGTCGCCCATAGTCATAGCCGAGAAACCGAAACAGCCAGGGAAGATACGTCTCTGTATCGACATGCGCATGCCGAATCAAGCAATAAAGCAGGAGAGACCCCTTACCCCAACGGTTGACGACATACTAGATAATCTAAACAGATCTCGATGGTTTTCCAAGCTCGACCTCAACACGGGTTACCACCAGCTGAAGCTGGCGGAGGAAAGCAGGTATATCACGACTTTCTCAACTCACCTGGGGCTGCGCCGCTACAAAAGACTACATTTTGGCATATCTTCGGCAGCAGAAATCTTTCAAAATGCAGTCCGGGAAATGCTATCTGGGCTCCAGGGAGTCCTCAACATCAGTGACGATATACTCATTCACTCAGCAACACTCGAAGAGCACCATCTTCATCTCAGACCCATTTTGCAACGCTTAGTTGACCATGGTGTGACACTCCACCGGGACAAATGTCAATTCTTCCAAAAGTCCATTGAGTTCTTTGGCTACGTATTCAGCCAAGACGGAGTGCAGGTGGACCCCAAGAAGTCGCAAGCCATTCAGCAAGCACCAGCACCCAGCACAGCATCAGAAGTTCGGAGCTTTTTGGGCATGGCCACATACTGTGGACGGTTCATACCGAATCTGGCTACGGTGGCTGAACCTTTAAGAGCTCTCACTAAGAAGGATGCAGCGTGGCAATGGGGAAAAGAAGAGGAAGAAGCATTCCAAAAGGTCAAGTCGACCCTGTTGAGCAAAACCACCATGGCCTATTTTGACACTACACGACGTACGGAAGTAATAGTGGACGCCAGCCCCATGAGATTAGGAGCACTCCTCGCCCAAGAAGTCGAGCCAGGGAAGTGGGTTCCCCTAGCCTTCGCAAGCAAAGCGCTCACACCAACCGAAGCTCGTTACTCCCAAATTGAACGAGAGGTGCTAGCCATCAAGTGGGCTTGTAACCACTTTCATCACTACATCTGCGGACATACTTTCAAAGTTGTAACTGACCACTAGCCACTACTTCCACTATTCAGAGGCACCGCTCCACATCCACCTCCCAGGATCGAAAGGTGGGCAATACAGCTACAACATTACCAAATGGACATAGAGTACAGACCCGGAGCCAAGAACCCTGCTGAATTCCTGTCTAGGCACCTGTTAGACATACTCCCAGGAAGTACTAGACAAGAACAACGTACCAAAGAATATGTATGCATGCTGTCTCAATGGGCCTGTCCACGAGCCCTCACGGTAGAGGAGATAAAGACGGAAACGGACAATGATGCAGTACTTCAAAAAGTACTAGAAGCCATACTCAGTGAGTCATGGGAAGGTTTCCTCCAAGGTATCACAGGATGGAACGAATCAGACCGAATCCGGCTGGGGAAGATGTGGCGAGTCCACGATGAACTGAGCACTTCTGACAGTGGTGTTGTATTACGAGGGTCACGTATCGTCATCCCTGTAGGCCTCTAGGAACGAGCAACAGTTCTAGTGCATGAAGGCCATCAAGGTGCAGTCAGAATGAAGTCATGAATGCGAGAGAAGGTGTGGATCCCTGGCTTAGAAGCAGTTGTGGACACCGTTGTGAGAAATTGCCGGGCCTGCCAGCTCACTAGCAACCCAGAAGTACCAGCATCGGTGATAACAGAAGATCCAGCACCCTCCCCGTGGTCGTGGGTGAGCCTAGATTTCGGGAACTTCCCAGACGGAAGAGTCACCGCTGTCCTAGTCGACAGTTACACAAAGTACCCTATTGTAGAGGTCATACAGTCCACATCATTCAACAATCTGCAGCCAGTGCTCGAGAAAGCGTTTGCTCTCTTCGGACTGCCTCACGTCGTAAAGACCGACAATGGACCTCCGTTACAAGGAGGTGAGTTTAAAGAGCTGTTAACGTAACTAGGAATCAAACATCACCGCATCACTCCACAATGGCCTCAAGCCAATGGTGAAGCAGAACGTTTTATGCGAACACTAAATAAAATCCTTCGTATATCGGTAGCCGAACAATCTGACCCTGAAACGGCACTTCACAGATTCTTGAGAGAATATCACAGTACCCCACACTGCACTACACAAAGGTCGCCGTGAGCACTAATGCTAGCTGGTCGCCGGCGACATACCATTCCAGTGGCCGATAACTAGATACCTGAGCCATACAATCCTGTCAATACAAAAATTCGACGAAGAGCCACTAACAAAGCAAGCAGCTGGAGAAGAGCACGGCTGAGAGTCATAGTGCCTGGAGGCACCGTCCTAGTGCGTCACCGTCGCAGCGGAGGGAAATTCAGCACAGCATATGAGCCTGGACTGTGGACAGTACTAAACATCAACGGAACAGCCCTCACCGCTAAGAAAGGAAGAGAGACCACGATCTGACAGCACTCAAGGCCCAGTTCCCGAAACAGTCACTCCAGCCACGGATGGTGGACAACCCAATGTCATGGAAACACCGCCAGCCGCCAGCACGATGAGAAGTCAACGAGATGCGCAATGCCGGTACAGCCTAAGGCCAAACCCTAGGCCAAGCCAGAGACTGGCAGACTTTGCATGTTGATTCGTCGGTGACATCTCCGTTGAACACTGATTTGGGATGGGATGTAGCAGTCTAGTTGTTGTTCTTAAAGACTGCGTCCATCGCCCGGAAGGGCATCCATACATTGTAGCACTCTCTGGCCAGGCACGGCCAGAGAGCTTACATAAACGGGCGGAGGTCGCACGGGACTTCCGGCCGATATCACAGTCCACGAGTGTGTGTGTTCTTATTCCCCTGGGACCCACAGGCCAAGATAGGTGTGGCCATAGTTAAACTCTACATTACTGAAGTGCTGCCCACCACTCCCCTAACTTTTCTGTCGTGTCCCGCCCCCAAAAGACTATGCTCTGTCCAGAGGAAAGATAAAAGGATAATAATTCAGTTTTATAATCATTCTATTTTTCCTTTCCCTCAGCTGGCCAGCAGGGGGGCGGTGCTCCTCCGCCATAGCAGAGGAGCCACCACTGCATAGTGACAGACTTCATTGGCAGCACAATTCTAACGGAAGATGGCACTGAACTATTACTTTGATCCATAAGTCAAAGACTCCACATTGTATTTCAATGCACAATAGGCATGTGCAAAGATGTTTTTTTTGTTTGGCAAGCAATTTTTTGCATTTCCTCTCTTTGCTATGGTTGAAAAGTGTTGCTTTTTAGGTTGCAGGCTACCAGACAGCACAACTGTCTGGTTTGCTAAACAAATTTTGGGAACATTCAGAAGGTTGACCTAGGAATGCATTCCGCCCTTTGATTACCATTGGGTTTAGGGTTTGTAACTCACATTTTCTGGCTTTATATTTGCTGGCTTAATTTGCTTTAGGCTGTCCAGCTCGAGTTCGTCCTTCCTGTTGCCCAAAGCTAGTTTACTGCATTCTTCCACGAATCAGCTTTCTATAAATAGGCCTTTAAATACTGTCACGTTTGCTGTACATTCAAAGATGAAGGTCAAATGTCAGGATGTATCTTCCAGGGAGCTTGGTGTTTATTTTTCTTTCTCTGACTTCAAAGTGAAAGAATGTATGTGACAATCAGGCTGGTTACTGGGGGCTGCTTAAGGAAGGCTGTACGATGTTATTTTTTTTTCTATCACAACAACAAAATGTATTTATTTAGCATTTTTTACTGTTTTCATACACAAAGAAAAAGAAGTTTATGAGCATCACACCCATGCATCAGTAGATCATTATCCAAACAGTGCTGTTCTGGTATGTTGTACTCCCTCCCCCTTCCTCGTTCACGATAGGTTCACCTTTCTACATGAGGTCTAATTACAGAATCTCATCCTACCCTAAACCCAATATATGCCACCCCATGGATCGTCCCTCCTTCCCCAACTTGTGTGTTACTTCTAGCATACTAACTGATATTGACTCCCCTATTCTTCTATGTCTCCTGTGTCCCAGGCCCCTCAGAACTTCTCATGTTTCTTCTCGCAGCCCCTGCCCTAAGATACCTCTTTTTCAATAATTCTACAATGTGTCATACCCTTTTCTCGTTTCCAGAACAATGGCAATGTGTCACATCCCCACTTCTGTGCAATGTCCCTTTTTCCACCACCTTACTCAAAACCAATGTACTCTGCACCAATATACTCTCCACTACTGCACTCTACCACACTGTACTCTATACCACTGCACTCAACACCACTTCACTATATTCTGACTCAATCTAGTCTATTCCACTGCAGTCTATGCCACTCTATTCCACTCTGCACCATCCTACTCTATGCCACTCAACACTACACCACTCTATTCTACACTGCTGCACTCTACATCACTACCCTCTACACTAATGCACTCTACACCATTTTACTTAAAACCAATATACTCTCTCTCACTGCACACTATGCCAATGAACTCTGCACCATTGTACTTTCTGCCACTATACTCTACTCTAGTCCACTGCACTCTAGGACACTCTACTCTACCCTATTGCACTCTCCATCACTTTACTCTGCACCACTCTATGCCACTGCACTCTACACCAATGCACTCTACACCACTCTAATCTACACCTATGCACTCTATGACACTCTACTCTGCAGCACTGCACTCTATGCCACTGAACTCTATGCCAGAGAACTCTATGGCACTCTACTCTGCACCACTGTACTGTATGGCACTGCACTCTACTCTGCAGCACTCTACACACTTTACTGAACTCTACACCAATGCACTCTACGCCACTACACTCTATGCCATTCTAATCTTTTGTGCCCCATTGCACTCTATGACACAGTACTCAAGTATGCAATTTTACTCAATACTTCTCTAGTCTAGCTGTAGTAATCTGCTTCTGATGTAATGCATCTACCTTGCCCTGGTTCTCTGCCTGATGCTATAGCTATATACACCTACACCACTCCACTTTATGCTAGTTCACTCTACCGCACTTTACTATGCACCACTCCACTTTATGCCACTTCTCTCTGCAACACTGCAATCTATGACAATGCACTCTACGCCACTACTGTATATCACTCCACTCTACCCTGCGCCACTCCACTCTATGCACTTCACTCTACTCTGAAACAATCTACTCAATGCCGCTGCACTCTATGCCACTGCACTATACGCCACTCTACTCCACTCGCGCCACTCCACTCTGCGCCACTGCAGTCTACACTGTGTGTCACTCTATGTCACTGTACTCTACACTACGCCACTCTACTCTAAATCACTGCACTCTATTGCACTCTAGGCTAATTCAGTCTACAGTACTTTACTCAAAACCAAGGAGGTGTCTCCTCCCTCCCAAACAGTATGGCTAGTGAAGTGCCACATCAAGGCGGTGAGCTTCAAAGCTCTCAACACCTCTGGCAACCAGGCTGCCTCTCAACAGAGGAAACAGCCAACCCTGGGAGGACCTATGTACCTGGGCCAATGGGAAAATTAGGTAGTTAGGAGGCGTACACTCCCCAGATGGCGAGCCACACCCCTAGGGTGGGCTATCTGGTTTGTACAGCCGAGGATTAGTTCTGCCATTTATAAAAGTGTCAGAATATAGGCTTTTTGGTAGAAAGGGAGGCACACACCCCAGGTTGTGGTCACCACAGGAGTGAATTAGTCGCTGGGGCTAGTATCCCATTGGCTACTTGCACCCACAGCCCTACAACACCTAAATTTAGGATTTAGGAAGCACCACTGGCATCAGAAACTCAGTTCTGCTTGAACTGCAACCAAGGACAAAGAAGAGACCCATAATTGGAACTTCAGGACCTGCACAAAGCAAAGGCACAATAATCGACACCTGTGGCAACCACCCCGTAACTGCACAACCATGACTTGTCCTGGACCAGATATCGGCTCCAGAGGAAAGAGGCGCCTTTCTCCAAGCCAAAGGGAACTCCAGAACTCCTCTAAACTAGAGGTACTAGTACCCTGCGGCCCGCAGGCAAATTGCACTCTCAGAACAAAAGAATCACTGGCGATCAAGCCCGCCGAGGAATAGCCCAAAAGTAAATGGTCTCGTTCACTATGGGAAACACAGTTCTGACCTCCAGCAAGTTTAGGGTGGCTACTGTTTTCCCTCAGACTCCAAGATATCAAAGTAACTGAAAGCTGTGATTGCTACTACCAAGGCCTGTTGATGGCTAGTAAGGCTACCACTACCTTTGTTCGATGCTGTGCATCAAGGGAAATCCTCCAGCATCTTCAAACCACCCCCTCAGTAGTCCCTTTGTGGAATTTTTACATCACTTTCCTCAACATCACCTTCCAAGCAGCAAAACCAGCAACCACGCTCCCGCGTTCCCCAGCAGGGACAGACAGGACAACTCTGCACACAGGCCGTACGAGCCAGGTCAAATTCAAATAAGAGCCTAATGGAGTGTGTCTGCATCCCTCACGGGCACAGAACTTATTTTACTAACAAACTACCTCCACCAGCTCAGATGCAGGGAGCTCTGGAACTAAAAACACACCCAGTGCAAGGGCCCAAAACAATGTGTCTGCACATCTTAGAGGCAGCGAGTTTCTCTATCACTAACGTACCTTCAGCAGAGCCAAATGCTGTGTGTCTGCGTGTCTCAGCAGTGGCGTGGCGAGGTCAAGTGGTACCCGGTGCAGAATATTTCTTGTCACCCCCGGCTTGACAAAATGGCAAAAATATGTGTTTAAAACACATATTTCTGCCATTTTGTCACCCCCCCTCAGTGATGACACCCGGGGCGGCCCGCACCCACCGCACCCCCCTTCCTACTCCACTGTGTCTCAAATGCCATGGGCCTGTCTATCACTAACAAACCATCCGCTGTACCACAGCCTAAGGCATTAATGCAGTGTGTCTGCACATGGCAGAGACTAAGAAGATCGCTATCCAGCAAAATTGACCGATGCAGTATGTCTGCACACCTCAAAGAAAGGCAGCCTCTCTGTAACTAACAAAAGACCCTCAGCACAAGATCTCAGTGCAGTGATTCTGCATGCCTCAAGGGAGGAGAGCTTCTCTCACTAACAAAAGACCCCCAGCACCAGATCCAAATGCAATGTCTCTGCACACCTCTGAGCCAGGGAGCTTCTCTCACTAACACACCATCTCCAGCACCAGGACCTGGTGCAGTGTGTCTGCACACCTCGGAGACAGGAGCTTCTCTCACTAACTAACCATCTCCAGCACTAGAGCCTGGTGCAGTGTGTCTGCACACCTCAGAGGCAGGAGCTTCTCTCACTAACAAAAGACCCTCAGCACCAGATCCAAATGCAATGTCTCTGCACACCTCTGAGCCAGGGAGCTTCTCTCACTAACAAACCATTGCCAGCACCAGAGCCTGGTGCAGTGTGTCTGCACACCTCAGAGGTCGGAGCTTCTCTCACTAACTAACCATCTCCAGCACCATAGCCTGGTACAGTGTGTCTGCACACCTCAGAGGTAGGAGCTTCTCTCACTAACAAAAGACCCTCAGCACCAGATCCAAATGCAATGTGTCTGCACACCTCAGAGGCAGGAGCTTCTCTCACTAACAAAAGACCCCCAGCACCAGATCCAAATGCAATGTCTCTGCACACCTCTGAGCCAGGGAGCTTCTCTCACTAACACACCATCTCCAGCACCAGGACCTGGTGCAGTGTGTCTGCACACCTCGGAGGCAGGAGCTTCTCTCACTAACTAACCATCTCCAGCACCAGAGCCTGGTGCAGTGTGTCTGCACACCTCAGAGGCAGGAGCTTCTCTCACTAAGAAAAGACCCTCAGCACCAGATCCAAATGCAATGTGTCTGCACACCTCAGAGGCAGGAGCTTCTCCCACTAACAAACCATTGCCAGCACCAGAGCCTGGTGCAGTGTGTCTGCACACCTCAGAGGCAGGAGCTTCTTCCACTAACTAACCATCTCCAGCACCAGAGCCTGGTGCAGTGTGTCTGCACACCTCAGAGGCAGGAGCTTCTCTCACTAACTAACCATTTCCAGCACCAGAGCCTGGAGCAGTGCGTCTGCACCCCTCAGAGACAGGAGATTCTCTCACTAACAAAGTATTAGCAGCACCTGAGTCTGGTGCAGTGTGTCTGCACACCTCAGAGGTAGGAGCTTCTCTCACTAACTAACCATCTCCAGCACCAGCACCTAGTGCAGTGTGTCTGCACGCCTCAGAGGCAGGAGCTTCTCTCACTAACAAATCATCTCCAGCACCAGAGCCAGGTGCAGTGTGTCTGCATGCCTCAGAGGCAGGAGCTTCTCTCACTAACAAACCATCTCCAGCACCAGCGCCTAATGCAGTGTGTCTGCACGCCTCAGAGGCAGGAGCTTCTCTCACTAACAAATCATCTCCAGCACCGGAGCCAGGTGCAGTGTGTCTGCACACCTCAGAGGTCGGAGCTTCTCTCACTAACAAAAGACTCCCAGCACCAGATCCAAATGCAATGTGTCTGCACACCTCAGAGCCAGGGAGCTTCTTTCACTACTGAACCATCTCCAGAACCAGCGCCTAGTGCAGTGTGTCTGCACGCCTCAGAAACAGGAGCTTCTCTCACTAACAAACCATTGCCGGCACCAGAGCCTGGTGCAGTGTGTCTGCACACCTCAGAGGTCGGAGCTTCTCTCACTAACTAACCATCTCCAGCACCATAGCCTGGTACAGTGTGTCTGCAGACCTCAGAGGTCGGAGCTTCTCTCACTAACTAACCATCTCCAGCACCATAGCCTGGTACAGTGTGTCTGCACACTTCAGAGGTCGGAGCTTCTCTCACTAACTAACCATCTCCAGCACCAGAGCCTGGTGCACTGTGTCTGCACACCTCTTAGGAAGGTGCTTCTCTCACTAAGAAACCATCCCTAGCACCAGAGCCTGGTGGAGTGTATCTGCACACCTCAGAGGTCGGAGCTTCTCTCACTAACTAACCATCTCCAGAGCCTGGTGCACTGTGTCTGCACACCTCTTAGGAAGGTGCTTCTCTCACTAAGAAACCATCCCTAGCACCAGAGCCTGGTGGAGTGTATCTGCACACCTCAGAGGCAGGAGCTTCTCTCACTAACAAACTATCTCCAGCACCAGAGCCTGGTGCAGTATGTCTGCACACCACGGAGACAGTAGCTTCTCTCACTAACAAACCATCCCTAGTACCAGAGCCTGGTACAGTGTGTCTGCACACCTCGCAGACAGGAGCTTCTCTCACTAACAAACCATTGCCAGCACCAGAGCCTGGAGCAGTGTGCACGCAGACCTCAGAGATAGGAGATTCCCTCACTAACTAACCATCTCCAGCACCAGAGCCTGGTGCAGTGTGTCTGCACACCTCAGAGGCAGGAGCTTCTCTCACTAACAAAAGACCCCCAGCACCAGATCCAAATGCAATGTGTCTGCACACCTCAGAGGCAGGAGCTTCTCCCACTAACAAACCATTGCCAGCACCAGAGCCTGGTGCAGTGTGTCTGCACACCTCAGAGGTCGGAGCTTCTCTCACTAACTAACCATTTCCAGCACCAGAGCCTGGAGCAGTGTGTCTGCACCCCTCAGAGACAGGAGATTCTCTCACTAACAAAGTATTACCAGCACCTGAGTCTGGTGCAGTGTGTCTGCATGCCTCAGAGGCAGGAGCTTCTCTCACTAACAAATCATCTCCAGCACCAGAGCCAGGTGCAGTGTGTCTGCATGCCTCAGAGGCAGGAGCTTCTCTCACTAACAAACCATCTCCAGCACCAGCGCCTAATGCAGTGTGTCTGCACGCCTCAGAGGCAGGAGCTTCTCTCACTAACAAATCATCTCCAGCACCGGAGCCAGGTGCAGTGTGTCTGCACACCTCAGAGGTCGGAGCTTCTCTCACTAACAAAAGACTCCCAGCACCAGATCCAAATGCAATGTGTCTGCACACCTCAGAGCCAGGGAGCTTCTTTCACTACTGAACCATCTCCAGAACCAGCGCCTAGTGCAGTGTGTCTGCACGCCTCAGAAACAGGAGCTTCTCTCACTAACAAACCATTGCCGGCACCAGAGCCTGGTGCAGTGTGTCTGCACACCTCAGAGGTCGGAGCTTCTCTCACTAACTAACCATCTCCAGCACCATAGCCTGGTACAGTGTGTCTGCAGACCTCAGAGGTCGGAGCTTCTCTCACTAACTAACCATCTCCAGCACCATAGCCTGGTACAGTGTGTCTGCACACTTCAGAGGTCGGAGCTTCTCTCACTAACTAACCATCTCCAGCACCAGAGCCTGGTGCACTGTGTCTGCACACCTCTTAGGAAGGTGCTTCTCTCACTAAGAAACCATCCCTAGCACCAGAGCCTGGTGGAGTGTATCTGCACACCTCAGAGGTCGGAGCTTCTCTCACTAACTAACCATCTCCAGAGCCTGGTGCACTGTGTCTGCACACCTCTTAGGAAGGTGCTTCTCTCACTAAGAAACCATCCCTAGCACCAGAGCCTGGTGGAGTGTATCTGCACACCTCAGAGGCAGGAGCTTCTCTCACTAACAAACTATCTCCAGCACCAGAGCCTGGTGCAGTATGTCTGCACACCACGGAGACAGTAGCTTCTCTCACTAACAAACCATCCCTAGTACCAGAGCCTGGTACAGTGTGTCTGCACACCTCGCAGACAGGAGCTTCTCTCACTAACAAACCATTGCCAGCACCAGAGCCTGGAGCAGTGTGCACGCAGACCTCAGAGATAGGAGATTCCCTCACTAACTAACCATCTCCAGCACCAGAGCCTGGTGCAGTGTGTCTGCACACCTCAGAGGCAGGGGGCTTCTCTAACTAACTAACCATTTCCAGCACCAGAGCCTGGTGCAATGTGTCCGCAACCTCAGTGGCGGGGGGCTTCTCTCACTAACTAACCATTTCCAGCACCAGAGCCTGGAGAAGTGTGTCTGCACGCCTCAGAGGCAGGAGCTTCTCTCACTAACAAACCATCTCCAGCACCAGCGCCTAATGCAGTGTGTCTGCACGCCTCAGAGGCAGGAGCTTCTCTCACTAACAAATCATCTCCAGCTCCAGAGCCTGGTGCAGTGTGTCTGCACGCCTCAGAGGCAGGAGCTTCTCTCACTAACAAATCATCTCCAGCACCGGAGCCAGGTGCAGTGTGTCTGCACGCCTCAGAGGCAGGAGCTTCTCTCACTAACAAACCATCCCCAGCACCAGCGCCTAATGCAGTGTGTCTGCACACCTCAGTAAACTATTCTCACTACTAGAGTATACTGCAGTATCCGCACAAATTACAAACAGGAAGCTACTCGCACTATAAACATTGCTAAGATTCTAATCACTGACACTCGCCTTGTCATGATGTAAATGATGAAGTGGGTCTCTCAGACCTCCACTCTCCCTGTGGTTCACTGCTCACCACATCTACAGCTCACTGCTGCTCTGGTGGGGACTCTTCGCCGAAAGTGCTCCAAGCAAAGTACTGGAGCAGTTTTGTCAAACTTGAATAGTTGGCAGGATCCCATGACATTCCAGCACGGTCAACATGTTAAAGCTATACAAACAAACCCTCTAGGCAGGTTTTCTTCTGCAGAACAAAAAACAGTTACACTTAAGAACAGGGAGTGGCAATCCACTGATGTTTCCTGCTAGAGTCTGTGATACCCCAGAAGGTGGTCCTAGACAACGAAAATATGTGTTGGTGACTTCCATGGCATAGATGCCGGCTGTCCCATAGGTGATGGACCACTGGTCATGGGTTTTCAGCAGAGCGGACGAGGCTTTGTCATTGGATGTCCAGCAGCTCCCCCACCTCTGAATGAGTTGAGGAAACCGCAAGCCCACCGATTGATGACAGCGCTCCTGCTCCATCAAGCTCAAAGTCAGTCCCAACTTTGAGCCAGTTTATACAGGAATTTAACCTGTGGTGAGGAGGCTGCCCACACATTACTATAGCAGTGTTTCCCAAACTGTGGGAGGGCCACAAGCTAGTTTTTGGTGGGTCGTGAAAGTCCAAGCAATAAATCAAGATGGCTTTAAATTCTACATTTATCTTGTCACATTTGCTGCACTTAACAGACAGAGGTCATATGTCAGGCTATGTCTTCTGGAAAAATGCTGCTTATAGTTTTTACCATTGGGATTGGTGTTTAAACTGTTCTCACTTTGCAGTCAGAGAAAGAAAAGTAAAGTGAATTATATGACAATCTTTCTGGAGTGTGAAAGGAAAGGTCGTAGGATGTCATCTTTGTAACACACAACAAAATGTAAATACCTTTAAGTGAGCCGTACACATTCAACAGTTAAGAAAGCAAAAATGAAGCCGATTTATTGTAATTCTGATGATTTTAATAGGCACAAAACAAATCAAGACACTTTGCTTGGTGAGGCACAAATGATTAATATTCACTGGAATCCACTTTCCACACATTATCATTTGTGTGTGATATATTTTCATTCGTAAAACCGTATGTCTGTGCAAATTTAGTGACAATTTCAATGGAAAATGTGCTGTCTGTAAACGAGAATGCACTACCACACAGTGCTTTAATTTCATTTGAGAAAACCCACCTCATGTTGATTAAAGCTAGGTGGGTCGTAAAAGTTTGCAGTTCTAAAAAGTGGGTTGTGGTTCTGAAACGTTTGGAAAGCACTGACTATAGCATTCACATTAACCCACCAAGCTATCTTATCAATTTATAATGGCAGGATATGCCTCATTTCCTACGATTGGTGAACCTGTTGATCATAATAATCAGGTCCAACAACAGCTATGTCCATCCTTTTCTTAATCAGTTGCCTGCCTTTTCTAAATGCCTGAAGAACATTTCAATCCTGAACCCGGAACGGCATATGCCGAGACTAAACCTGAAAAGAGAGAGCTGAGCAGGTTATTGGGGGCATATTATCAAGCCAGGCGATAAAATTATCGCCGCTTTAGCGGCAGAAAACTGCTGCTAAAGCGGTGATAATGGGATTGATAATATGCTCTATGGAATTCCAATTGAAGCTCAGGTTAGATGTCTTTCACATCTAACATGGGCTTCAATTGGAATTCCATAGATCATATTATCGCAGTTTTCTGCCGCTAAAGCGGCAATAATTTTATTGCCTGGCTTGATAATATGCCCCTTAGTCTGCCAGAGCGGGTTGTTGAACTTTTTTTTTATTGTAAATGCTTGTCATCTAAATGTTGACGATTCCAGAGTGCCTTTCTTTCTTTTGCATAATTTATGCAAAATACTATCTTGTGAAGAGTTGCCTTACCTGAACCTAGTGCCTGACTCACATCTGTAATATTCCTTGACATGCTTCACAAACAGAGAAACGTTATGGCGGAGGAGCGTCGCCCCCTGCTAAAAGCCAGCAGAGGCAAAGGACCAACATAAAATTATATTAACATTTTTTTATTCTCATTTTATTTTCCATCCTACAAGCTGCCAGCCGAGGGAGGGGTGGGGAAATCCCTAGTTACGCTGCAGCCGAGGGAGGGGTGGGGAACTCCCTAGTTACGCTGCAGCATGCACCAGGTGAAGTGCGCATGACGGTTTGACCAGCCCCAGAGCATCAGTTATGAGATTTATCAGTAAGAATCTGTTCTTTCAGCAGCAGGGCAGCCAAGGGTGAGCAGGCACTCTAGAAATCCAAGCCATCTATGGCATCATACTCCATCACCTAGTTTTGTCACACAAAGGATCAGCGGCATTCCATCACAAGATACTCATTCAACAGGTCCTATAGTTTTATCCATTTCCCAGTAGCAGATCTGTCTCCCTGTGTCTTGTTCCAATGTAGACCCTACACTACTTGCTCTTTTTATGAGCTCATTAATGTCCCATTCCTTTCCATGCTTAGGAAGGGTAGAGAATATAAGAATTGACCACCTACTATTGCTGACGTGTACACCAGCCATGCCCCTGCATTCTTGGGATGGCAGACACTGCCCTTGTCTTTGGATGAAAGCCTCCACACATGGTTGGTAAACGTTGGCCAACTGGCTGCCTCTGATGCAGTTGGTCACAGCAAACTGGCCATGAGACAGAGAAAAGAGATGGGGATCTCAGGTTTACCCAAAGAATGGTTCCAACCATTTCTCACCGCAACCATCGAAATATAGAAGGGTGAGAAGAAGGGTCCAATGATCAAAGCATCAGGGAGTCTCCCAGGATTCCTCTTTAACAAATAGATGCGCTCACCAGCTCAGATCATTGAACAGCATCTTCCATACAAATGGTCCTGATAGAATCCTTTTCTGTTTGTAGTGGGTGCTAAATTTCTGACATCTAATTTATGTTGCTAATTGTGTGATGCCCAGTCTGCATGCAGTAGACCCACCTCCTGCCAACATTGAACAGGAAGAGGCTCCATGAGACCTCCCCCCACTCATTTTTCCGCCTTTCCTCCAGTGGTTTCCATTTCATCCCCCTCTCCCTAAGCTTGCACTACCTCTGGCGCACGGCTGTTTTGTTTTTTCATTGGCTGTTTTCCCTGTTGCCTCTTTTCCCTCTTTGCTGCCTCCATTACCGCTTCCATCACCTTCTCAACCCGCTGACCTCTACATCAGGAGACCTCCTGGACCCCTCACTGATGAGGTCTAACAAGACTCAAACGGTTCTGGTGTGCCTATGTTCCCTTCGGGAGCGGGCCTCGTCAGGCACTTATGAATGGACTGCTCCATTGAGAAGCAGGGTCAGTACTGATTTGCATAAGGCAGCCCTCCGTCTATAATGGAACAATGGGCAAAACACAATGGATTGGAATGCTGCTGAGAGCAATTGTAAGTGATTCAGACTCTTTGCAAATATTCCTCCCGTCATCTTTTTTGTGTTTGATTTTACGCTCTAAGTGACCAAGGCTATGCTCAGACGTGGTTCCTTTGCTCACTGTGCCACAGGATCCAAGCTGTGTCTCACAGAGGATGCTTATGTTAGGAGTGTTCCCTTTGGAGAGGTCTTTGTCTGGGAGTTTGGGGTGGACTGTTCCCACGAGGAGCATGGTAAGTTCTGATTTGAATAAGGCGGGCCGCTATCTAGAGAGTCACAGTGAGTAAAAAAACATGGAATAGATTCCTATCCAGAGAGCTTGCCAGTGATTCAGAATATTTGCAAGCATTCCTCACATCCCTTTTTTGTGTTTAATTAAAAATTCCATGCTCACATGAAGCAAGCCAACGTAAGGAAATTTAGTACATTTACATAGTAAAGTTGTGTAATTTTAGGGACACCAATGAAAGATCAAACAGAGATTGGAGGCTTGGGTTACTAGTGTGTTGATAAAACGTATGGATAACAGGAAATAAAGTTGAAAAATGTCAATGTTTGTATAACATTATAGAGACGGATCATATTCCGCAAACTGTTGTGACTAGTTTGACCAGAGTTTGTATAATGCAACATTGGCAGCCCCTTGAGAATGCTCACTGACAGCTGAGAGATACTTCAAAAGAAAGGTGCAGTTGAAGCCCCACAACAGTGATCAAATCCAAGGCCATGCACAGGAAACGCAGTAATGACCTCAAAGTCAAGCTTGGAAAATGTCTGCCAAGATCAGGGTATGGGGAAGGGCCCTGAAGACACACAAGAGGCAAAAGAGCCACAAGCCAGTGGTATAAGAAGTCTCAGATTGTTCAGAGACCAAATGGGTGATGGAGGCCTTGCTCAAACACTATTGAAAGAATATGGTTTAACTTGGTTTAACTTTGTACATTCCTACCTCCTATCCCTAGCTTTGGCAACTTTTTGGTTGGACCCTCTTCTGTGGTCAAAGGGTTAGCCAAACATATGTTTTTATGGAAAGATAAGGATATCAAATGGTTTAATAATCCACAAATTTCCAAAGCTATATATCTGAAATTCAGATTTGGAATATTAATCCTGGCTACCCGCATATTTGAACTTCATTTTCAAATAATTCAGACGAAGGACTGTTATCATTGTCATGCGATTAGGGCATCTGAACTCCTATTGTTTTTCTGCCCGCTCTACATGCTTGTATGTCAGATGTTTGGCTTTCATCAACTCTATGCGCGATATCTTGCATTCAATGGATTATTTGTTATCTAGGTATATTTGGTTTGGATGGTTAGTTTGTAAATAATATCAGTTAGAGATGTAATTATATCTTAACTTCAGTAGAATTCACAGTATAATGCCTATTTCTTTTATCACCTATATGAATTGTTTGTTGAACTATTTTTATGTTTATATACTATTTGTTGTCTTTTATTCATGATAGTTTACACAGTTTTTTCTCAATAGAATGATGGTACTTTTATTATTTTATAGTTATGTTAATTTTTTGTATCGGCATTTGATCATGATGAATTTGTATTTGTATTGTTTGTGTCTAAAATGGTTTCAAGGGTATAAATACTTTATGGCTTTTCAATCCTGCTATTGATACTAGAGTGTTTACACACAAGGAGGCCACCAGGCAGGAATCTAGAAGGGATTTACATTAAGGATGCCAATGAGCGGTATCAGTCACACAGTGCACGCCTAATTCTTGGTGTATCAGTCAGACAGTGTACCCCTTATCTTTGGTGGGATGGTGAATTAATACTCTCAACAAAGCAAGTGTTTGCTCTTCGACCAATGGCTTATTTTAGACCTTGGCGGAGGGGAATACTCTGTCACAATGGTGACGGAGATTCCGTCTGCCGAATTACAATCCCATTATATCCTGTGGAGATCATAATAAAGCGGACAAGATATCCGTCACATTTGTGATGTAGTATTCCATCTGCTGAGACCTAAATAAGGCCCTAGGAAATTGGGCCTGAGCAGTTGTCCTACGATAAAAAGAGTTAGCTAGGCAATGGTGTGTGTTTGATGGTACTAGTTAGGTCTGTACAGTATGACTGTAGGCAGTATGATTGAAGATTAAGCTTATTTGAAGAGACTTCAGAAGTGAAACTTGAGCAGGGGATGAGTTGTTGCACACTGGAGGAATCTCTCTCCTAATACAGTAGTGGAAGTAGTGGAAGGCCTTCCGGGAAAGGAACGATTGATGCTGAGGTTGTTGTACTAAACGCTATGACCCATACTAGTGCCAGAAGGAATTCAGGGTCGAAAACCCGGTTGGGACCCCAATGATGAAGCATGACACCAACTAGGTTGGTGTGTGAGGGGTCTTTTAAGCAAATCTAATGGTTTCATGTGCTTACCACAACAGTGATTATCACACATTTACTCAGTGGGTCCGTCCACATTGTTTAGTACAGTACTTGATTGTCCAGAGAGACAAGCAATCTGGTCATGATATTGGCAAAGCATTAGACCAACTGGAGTAGGAAGATAAAAGGCAATCAGTTACATTTACTAATGGAGATCTACTCCCCATAGAACAAAGATGTCAGCCATTAAATGTCAGTGCTCTTCTATTGTCAGAGCTTTAAAGATGCCCAAGAAGCACCTGATGCCGTGCGGGTATGCCCAAACATGGGCCTGAGCTTGCTGCACCATAGGACTCAAGTTGTACCTCACTGATAGGTTCAACACAGCTGACACTGGTTTGCCATTGGTTGCGTTCCTGTTCAGCTACAAATTTGTCTGGCCGTTAGGGTTGAACTACTGCTACCAGAGCAGGAAGAAGGTCATTTGTCATATGGTTAGCCCCTACTTGCATCTCATCCTTCACCTATTTGATGTCTAAAAAAAGTCTGTTTGCCAAAATGAACTCTCCAGTGGCTGATGCTGATGAAGGGTGAAAGTCCAAACCTTCAGCGGTTCCAATCCATCGCTGAAGCTTCACATTGGAACATGGATTAATCTCCATGCACATGGTCCCCCTCAAGATTGTTCTGCTACATTCAGAAATCCTCAAAGAGCTGAGCATAATCTCAGGCATTTATTGACAAGAGGAGCCTGTGCAGAAGTTCCATCTGCATATTGGTGTACCCACATATGTTTAGGTCTGTGCACCCCCTTTTTAGCCTTCAGCTAAGGATTGATCTGCGAGTATCATTGTTCAAGGCGCATGCTCTTCACTACACTGCAACCGCCCTCATAAACAATGCCATGTCCATCAACAGCCCAGGTCATCTTTTATGATGTACTCTAGAGAGTGGATGAAATGTTTACCAGAAGCAGCCAGTTCTTCTCAGTCAGTGAGCTCTAAGCAGCAGGACCATCTGCTGCAGCATCACAAAGTGTCCCTCTGCTGTGACCCCACAACCCCACACAGACTGAGGCTTACTGGCAATGCTACATCAGTATTTATGTTTCTAAAGCTCAAAGTTTGCATCTTTGTGTTGGCAGATATCCAAGTTCATGTGTAAAGCACACAATGGCTTTATAAAATGATTTTTAGAGTTTGGGTGAAAACATGACCGGACCCCCTTTTCCAGCAACTGCAGTAAAAGTCTGTGGAGCAGAGTGATAAATATATTTATAAGCGGAAGTGAAGTGACCTTTTGGGAGATTAGTAGTTCTTCTTAATCTTTTGTCACACCAGGTAAGGGAGGTACATCAGACTCCATCACTGAGGGTCTGAAAATACCCCCTTTTGGTCTGGCAAATGTAGAGGCCTTTCAGACAGACCAGCTGAGGGTGCAAGTGGAATCTGGAACAGCCGTACCGGAAGTGGGGGTAGACCAGGGTTGAAATGTGCTGGATGCCTGTCAGAGGACTTCAACTACTAGAATACAAAATCACATTTTATTCTCCTGTGCCACACGCCCAGCCAGGAAAACCACTTTTAGATAATCTAAGCAACCAAAAACAAACTGAGTTTTGCTTTAAGCTTGCAACCTGTGAACAGTGAGGACCCAATGTAGAGGTTAGCGACGGTTATTCCATCAGTAATGTGACAGATAGCCCATCTACCCTGTTACAAGAGCCATCACATACAGTGCTCTTGTAATAAGGAAATTTATGAATAAGCAACCTGTCTACAAATCTCAGGCCCTATGTTTGAACAGCTATTGTGAACATCGTAACCCCCCTGCCACTATTAACAGCTGCATTATCACCTGTACCACTGGATTAAATATTGCTTCCAGAAGAGGTCTGCCAGGTCCCTGCCAAGCCCCCTGAACAGTGGAAATGTTATGGTTATCACAGGAGACCAGGATCTGCCGCAGTGTGGCCAAGCGCCTGGAATCCAGGTAGAAGCACACAGTGCAAGCGATGGTGCCCAAAGCCTCTGTACGATGTGGGAACAGTGGGGTAGAACCGGACACAATCTCAGATATTTGTGCTGAGTACCTTGGAAGTACTTCGAGGCAAATCTGAGAATCTTGGACATGAAGACATCTCTTGAGTGTCCAGGCCGAGGACTGTTTAAGTCATAAGATTAAGTCATAAGATGGAGGTAGAGAAGCGGTACAAGTGCAGGATGGGAGGAGTCTGACTACAAATTCTTCTAAATCCTCCTAGGAGCCTGCAGCCAGAGGGAGGTCCTCTTTTTATCCTATTAACTGTTCGGGTCAGATGTACGACCCTTTTTAGCGGTCACAAATGGAAAATCGGACCGTTTGCGCCCGCTCAAAAGGGTTGTGGTATGTACAAACCATATTTTGTAAGTCAGTAACATATAACTGACTCACAAAATAGTGTATGCATGTCGCTATTAGGAAGGGGCATCAAGGATAAAACACCGGCTTCCTCTTAATGATGGAGAAGCAAGAAGATGTGAATTTGTAGGATATTAAAAAATAGTCCAATGAGGATTCACAATTGGCTGCAAGGATATATATAGAGACTTTCGTCAGGGATGATCCATATTATAATTAGATATTAGCCGGGATGTACAGGTTCCTTATCATGAAGGGAACGTGTCAATAGAAAATATACAGAAGATTCCATGGCTTGAAAAGGTCACAAAGTGTGGTACTTATACATCAAAAGAGTTTTGTCGCCATATAGGATAATATAAAGGGCAGTATCATGGGTCAATGTAGTTTTAACGGTCAACCCATCCGTATACCTTCAAAGTCTCTTAGGTTACATGCCCAAATTCAAAGCTGCAACCGATATAAGGCTAGCACAGTATCCTCGAGATGCAAGACGTCACAGTCGGAGAACGAATAAGACGGGAACTTCGTTCTCCGACTGTGACGTCTTGCATATCCTACAAATTCACATCTTCTTACTTCCCCATCATTAAGAGGAAGCTGGTGTGTATCCTTGATATGAAATAACCCCTTTTTAGATGGGGAACGACTTATAAATCACGGATCTGGTTATCGACTGGCTCCTTTCCTCACGAGAGTGATTTTTTCTCTTAATACTCAGCGCCCCAAAGAAGTCCGCTTCAAGGACGAAACGCGTCGGCTGTGCCGTTGTGAACAGTGATGCTCATGACTTTATTTTAAAAAGCCATTGATTTTGGAATAAAAGGAAATTTGGAAGAACATTTGTGTTGCGAATAGCCTTTATAATTGCTCTTCCTTGATATTAATGTGTGGTGCACCTGTGCTTATGTTTTAAATCACATAAAGCACGCTTTAGCATAGTGATACTCAAAGTACGGCCCGGGGGGCGCATGCGGCTCTCCTGGCCTTTGCATGCGGCCCGCTGGTGAACAGCAGCACTGGACTGCTGTCTACTAGAGCGAGCACTAATATTCCGATAGATGTTAACTAAAGGGGCAAGCATTTATTTCCAACTAAACTAACTTATTAACTAAAGTAAAAGAAAAGAAGTAAAGGTGTCCTGCTCCACTCAACTTTAGGAACACATTCTTGCATCATACCTGACAAAATTTGAAAAGATTCTACAAAAATCCCCAAAAGTGCATTTCTTTACATGCTTAAGCGTTTCACCTCAGTTTATCAGTGCATTGTGATTTTTTTTTTAAGTGACAGTTTGCAAACATGAATTGAGAAACATTAATGCAACATAATGGCAACAATGTAAATAGTGAAGTAAGAGGCAAGTCAGTTGCTATGTGGCCTGGGTTACAATGTATATGGACAACACCTGCCACCCTGCTGGCATCCATAGGCCCCTCGGTCACAGGACTGGCCACACCTTTTGGTCCCCTGGAAAATGTGCGCGAGCACCCATGCTCTGGACCTAGTCCACCAACCATTCCGTCCACACTTCCTTCTGTAAGTGAGGAAAGGTGCTGGCGAGGGAGGGCGATACCACAGCTACAATGGTTCAGGGAAAAAACGTGTTTAAAGAAAATATATCTAACCACCCTACAAAAGACATATATCATAACATTAGCGGTGTTCGCTACAACAAAAAGAAAACAATAATTTATGAAAATGTGAAAGTAAAAAATAAAATAAAAATGTACCCACAATAATTTTTTTCAAGAATCTTTTTGTTATTGAAATTACTTTTTATAAAACATAAAACGTATCAAAAAAGCAATACAAATATGTATGATGCTCATGAAGTTACATATGACAAACATATAATACTAATTGCAAGGAAACAGGAGACAACAAACACAACGGTATTGGAAAAATGATACTATACTAAAAATGTGTCCAATATGTAGCAGTATCAATGATGCAATAAATGTGTCTACTTAATTTACCAAAGGGACCGTCGGCAATGTTTCGACCTTATCAAATTGTCAGGTCATCATCAGGGCAAGAGCATCACAACAGTGCCAAGAACTGGCCAACATCTGCCCCACAGCATGTTTTGGGCGGAACAGGATGGACAGATGTGCCAGGGCGCAGAGTAACTCCGATGGCTCCACAGCGATGAGCGAGAGGTGGGTATTTACCACCCTCACCTGGCACAGACTGGTGTGCTCTTGTCTGTTTTAGGCCTTTCCTCAGTTTCCCAGAGTATGATGTGCCAGGTGCCCAGGTGTGTGTTCGTACCAGCATGGGTACCCGCAGCATATAAACACTGCTTTCTCTTTCTCCTCATCTCTAACCAGGAGGCGGAAGGAAAATTCCAGACACAGCTTTTAGTCCAGTAATTGTGTGAGAAGCTTAGGTTCGGAGATGTACCGCATTAAGGTGGATTTAGACATCTTTCAGCTTGCCGCTTCCTTAAACCATGAGCGCAGCTCGCCAAAGAATGGCACATTCAAAGGGTGCCAACATCTGAATTTCTCCGTTTTTTCTGCTATCCTTGTGAGCGAGCGGAAGGGAGGGAGACGGGATGACGGGATGGAGGGAAGAGGCCGTGGCGAGGAGGAGAGAGCGCCAACCACTTTCCTTTCCAACCACAAAGAAAACAGCAAGGATATTTCTGCTTTCGCAGAAAAATGTTTAAAGATGAAATGATGGGGAACCACTCGCACAGAAGCCCGTGAGAGAGGAGGGTTGGTGGGAGGGTGAAGCTAGCAGCTACTTGGAAGCAGGGGCCCGTCAGCCAGAAGGGGCCACGGGGGACATGGCTCGCAGACTGCTGACCAATGTCTGTTCTAGGCTGTCACGGACGGCTGGCAGAGCGCGACATATAAAGCAAGCCCTCTCTCGGAGCGCTCTAATGCTATCCAGCTGGGCGGGGAGGGAGTGAGGAGTGGAGAGGCCGACAGCCTCCTCCTCAGGTCTGAGCGGGAGCCCTCAGGTGGCGCGGCTCACCCACCAAGCATCTTCAGGGACCCCACCGAGGGGGAGGCCCTGGCACACCTGAATCAGTACGATGGTCTTGTGGTTGTTACCGGGACAAGTACACTGCCACAGTCCCGGAGGTTCACCCTGAGTGCCACGAGAGAAGCCCCTAACCTCCTTGGTCCAGATCGCACCCTCCCTCACTGCAGGTCACGTAGCGTAGAGGGCAGAGGCACTGTACCCGTCCTCCAACTACTCTTTCACCCATCACCAACACGCCTCAGATTCAGTAAACAGCCGAAGACTCACCACTTCCGGGACAAGTACACTGCTCAGAACCGGAAGTCAACCGTGAGTGTTGTGTGTGATGGGAGACAATCTTGAATCGGTGCTGGGTTACTGCCCGTGGTCAGAGCTCTGTTGCAATCTCACAGTTTTGCCCTAGTTCCTATGCATACATACATAGATGCATACATGCACGTTTGCATACATACATGCATGCAGTATGCATAAATGCATACATTCATACTCATAAGTGTACATATCAAATCCGAGATAATGAAATAACGTCTTTGGGTACTCAACTCCTGTAGGGTGAAAGAAGCTGATGTCCAATAACACCACACGATACAGAATGCAAAGGACCCCCATTGGCTGCCTGGGCCAGCAGCAGATAAGATGGGGAGGCTTAAGAAAATAAACATTCCTTAAACAATAATTCTGATCAGCCATTGGTCCTGGCTATCTGTGACATAACAAAGTGGAACGCTATAAATGCACAAGAACAACAGGGTGAAGAAGGCAGTGGGGTCTCTTATAGTTCCAAGAGTGAAACTTGCAACTAAACCCACATGAAGCGAAAGATACTCCTCCCACGACTTAACATTTAACCATGCTTCTAGCAATGAGAATGGCTCGAGCTCTGTAGGAAAGTAGGATCTGCTTCTTATGGTTACCCCCACTTTTTGCTTGATATCACATTGTTTTTGACTAGTCTGACTGGAATCCTGCTAATCAGGACCCCAGTCTATCTGCTTTCTCCCTAAAATGTTATGCCATGTACTTAGGTACACTCGAGATTGGATACTGGGGTACCCTTGTCAGTCCCTAGTATATGGTACACATGTACCAAGGGCATAGGTACACCAGAGTCCTCCCATGGGCTGAAGCATGTATTATGCCACCCATGAGAGGCCATGCAAAATGGAACTACAGGCCTGCAATTGTAGCCTGTGTGAAATGGTGCATGCACCACTTACTTTAGATATAGGTTTACTATATCTATAAGTCACTACACTTAAAACCTATCAGTCACCCCTCTAGCAGGCCTTGACAATCCTGAAGGCAGGGTGCTGGGTTTTACGTGAGAGGGTGCCCCTACTTGAGCAGAGCGCCCCTGCTGCCTTTGGAGACCATTCTCCCAGGTTGTCGGTGACGCAGCCAGACATATAGGTAGAGGTGCATTATATGCTCACGTAAAATGCTATCTCGAAAACGGCTGCAACAAAACATGACGTGTTTGATATCAAACACCTTGGAATCATACCTCCACACCGGTAACTGGTGTGGGAGGTATGATTCTACCCTTCTGAAGTGAGCTTCGTGGGTCCCTGGTCTTCCTGGTGCCAGCCTTCTCGACCCGGGCAGCACAAAATGGTTGCTGCCAACTAGAGACACATTTCTGCCCTCCTGTTGCTGAGCCAAGCTCGAGCATGGGAAGGCAGCACAATAGGCATCCTGTCACAGGGAGGTGTGACCACCTCCCAGACAGTATTTAGTGTATTGGGGATGGGTGGGTGCACTTCCAAAGTGCCTAAAATTTAACCCTGAGAGGTGAACTGCGCTCCGCTCCGCTCGCGAAGTTTTCTGCACTCTGCGTTACGCGGAGCTCGCGGAGTTTCGAAAAACTCTGCCCCGTGTAGCGTAGTGGAGTTTTTTACCTCGCTCACGTTAGTCAAAGTCAAGTTGGTGACCGCTAGCGAGGAAAATCAACCTCCTGGCGAAATGTTGTCTCAATACCGATCGCCAACATCAAGTTGGCGAGCGCGAGGGTGGAAAATTAACCTCCCGTGAGATTTCTCGATGCTGGAGGGTTCAGGTTTCTCATTGCGAGTGGTTGCATATGCTCGCAACCGCTCGCACTGAGAAACAGCCCGTACACGTTGAGAAAGCTGTCGCTCGAGTAAAAATCTACTCGAGCGGCAGAAGGAAGGAAAGCAGGGACCGCTTGCGCTGTGCATCATGGTGCGGTTTGCGATGATTGCATAGTGCGGACAAGCATCCGGCACTTTGCAATCATCGCGAACTGCATTTTTCCATCGTACTCCGCCGCTTTCGGAGCTCTGCGTAGTGCGGCAGAGTTTTTTTGCACTTCATGGAGTTCCGCTTTGTGCAACTCCGCGAACTCCGCCCAGGGTTACTAAAAGTCTCCACGAGAGGCACATTTGGTGTTCTTGGGCATATTCCAGTTCAAACCAGTCCTGGGAGCCGTTGGCTCCTGCTCTGGCACGAATGTGGACAAAGAACATGAGAGTAACCTCCCCACTGTCCTGACCCTCCCCTGGGAGGGTCCCCTGAATCTGTCCAACCTTCTCCTGTGTGGACAAAAGGGCTTACCTGGCTGTAGGACCCTAGATTCGACTTCAACAAGATTCTGATCAAGAAACCACTGACCTTCGACCGTCTGGACACTCTGGACTTCGCTGGATTTCAACTGGGCCCGACTTTGTCTCCCTCTCCGTCCAAAGCATCATCTGTGCTTGTGCACCATACAGGTCTTGTGCAGGACCTGTGGAGCATCAAGGACAACTGAAGTTATCTCCCTTGGGGTGACGGATTCACAACCTTGCATTCGCAGGCATTGTAAAGCAACTGACCGGGCTACTGATTCTGAGCTCCTGCATACTCCGAAGGCTCCAGCAACACAGAAGGTGGGTTCCTACGTTCCTTGAGGTTGAGCTGCCCTCTCACCAAATCTGAGGCCAGTATCCCTCGCGAGGACCACATAACGTGAACCTCTGTGCACCCCATACGTTTGAAAGTGCAAATGCTTTTTGGTATTCCCCAACTAAGTGTATTTGGCTATCGATAGCCCCAACCTCTGCACCTATTTCATAAAAAGTACTTTGTCCCCCTCGCACTCTGTGCCCAGCAAGCTGTTCTTTTGTGAAACTGATAGAGGTCCCCTTGCGACTCCTGTGCCTTCGGCCTGTGGGTCCATTTGAGGGACAACACTACTTTTCATAGGCTCCCCTGATTGCTCCAGGCCTGCCCAAACTCCCCTTGCTGTGGTGAGTCTCCTGGTCTTTGCTGAGCCAGACTGTACCTTGACTCGACATTCTGGGTGTGTTGCCGCTGCCAAGGCTTGTTGGTGCTCTTGCCAGACACCGGCCCCTCAGCACTCGACATCCTTCGTAGGACAGCTCGTATCCGACTCCTGGTCATCCTCAACATCTCCTGGTCCCTGCAGCTGTAGAGCCATGGTCTCATCATCACACCTGTAGCACCCGACATCGGTAAGCATTTGTCTACCTAGCCCCTGGTCACTCCTGAGTGAGCCAGACTCTGTCCCCTCTGCTTTCAGGTACTCTTCAACACGTGTCCACCTTTGGATTATGACGGACACTTTTCCTCTCTCCTGCAATGGTATTTCTTTGAAGTCCCCCATTGAGATCGTCAGCGTTTTCCGACACCACTTCAGCCCTATGCACCCGTCTTCTCTGGGATTGGTAACTCTATTACTACGAAAGCTATGGGTGGGGTGACTCTCGAACCTCCTATGATCCAAAGGGTTTCTTCGTAATCCACTGGGAAGGGTCCTTAAACTTTAAAACTGCAACTGCGACTCTCCCATTGAATTGTACGTAGCACGCGGTCGTGTTCTCACACTACTCCCGTCCTCTGTGGGGTCCCTCCTTACTCACCTGGGGTGGTTCCTTGGGGTCCCAGTGATTCTACAACCTCTAGACCATAGGTACTCACAAACATTTGCCCAGGGGCCACAAAGTACGGTCTGTGGTGTGACCGAGGACCGCACTGATAACAGCAGCATGACAGTAAGGGGTCTTGGTGGGTCAAAGATGTGTAAGGAGCACTACAAATATATTAAATAAACATGCAAGCATTTATTCGCAGGTTGATGAATGCTTGCCTGTTCATTTAACATTGTGTTATGAACATTAGCGCTCAGCAACTAAACAGCAGGTTGTGCTGCGGTTCACCAGGGGGGTCGCATGTAAAGGTCAAGAGGGCTGCAAGCGGCCCCCGGGCCGTACTTTGAGTATCACTGCTCTAGACACTGTCTTGACTCGAGTTGTGGTTCTAATAACACTATCTTAGTATATGGTTTGGTGTCCCCCTGGAGCCCACTGTGTATTAGTGCTACTTACGATTGTTTCTGTGCTACAGTATTGTGTGCTTTATGTTTATCTGCGTATAGCAGATCCTATGAGGTATTTAAGTAGTGTTACAATAATAAGTACATATTTTTATAACTACTGTGTGGTTCTCCTTTCTTTTAACCTATACAATACGGTTGAATTCTAGTAAAACAAGCTGCTTTACACTCCTTCAAGACTAAGGCTGAAGGCTGCTCTCCACAGCTACCACTTGGCTAGCTTCCTAAGGTTATCTTTGACATCTTAAATCACCATAAGGGTTGTTTGGACTGGCTCAAGGTGCCCACTTTAATTAGTGGACAGCATATACCAGGCCAACTTCTCACAAGCTCTAAGTCCTTTGTCAAAATCTAGTTCTTATCGACCCCAAAAAAGAGTGAAGGACCGTACCTCGTTCGCCACCAGGGCCAGTGTGCAGCCCTCGGGGCAGGAGCTTGGTCAAGGGAACAAAAGCATTGGCAAATTCAAAGAGCGTCACTCTTCCACTGGCTCTGCAGTGTCCACTCACCAGCATCATCAAGCGTTAAGGCCTGCGCGCTCAATAGTATGCCGTAGAGATTTACGCCAGACTTCACCCAGGGGAAGAAGGTAAATGGAAGCAGACTTGATCTTTCAGGGGTCTCGTCTGCTTCAACGAGTGGATAGAGGAGACCTGCCAGCAAGACTGGTCACATTAATGCACTGATCCATAGAGAGTCATCTTTGGATCTCCACTTCACCTCCATCCACCGATGCGAGATTAAATAAAGTGAGGAATCTGCGGCTCATGTTCGCAAATCTTGAATCTTAATGCCACACAGGCATTTCCAACATAAGAGAACATGATTTACACTTTCTTAGCAAAATAGTGCCATGGCTGATGTTTCATCAGAGACTGGATTTGGCCCAATCAATGGTGCAATCTTACTGAGACTGTAGCAACAGCATGGACAAAGTCTTCCAGAACCACTTCCTGAAGCATTTCCAAGGAAGAACTTTCCTTTAAAGTTTAATTTGAGAAACACAGGATGAAATGACGATGCTTATTTGTCTCTATCACTTTGAAAGCAAACAATGTTTACACTTCTTACTGGTAGAGGCGGCAAGCCCCAGGAAGCATGCCAACTGCTAACAGCCCAGAGATATTGTCACTTGCTATAAGTATGCAATCAATACTTCTTTGGGGACAGACATGGAATGAACTCTGGACCCCCATGGGAGCAGTCATTGAATGAACTCAGGACCTCCTTGGGAGCAGCCATTAAATGAACACAGGACCTCCTTTGGAGCAGCCATTAAATGAACACAGGACCTCCTTGAGGACAGTATTGAAAGCACTCAGGACATACTTGGGAGCAGCCATTGAATGAACTCAGGACCTCCTTGAGGACAGTATTGAAAGCACTCAGGACATCCTTGGGAGAAGCCATTGAATGAATCCAGGACCTCCTTGAGGACAGTATTGAAAGCACTCAGGACATCCTTGGGTGCAGCCATTAAATGAACACAGGACCTCTTTGGGGGCAGCCATTGAATGAACACAGGACCTCCTTGGGAGCAGCCATTGAATGAACACGGGACCTCCTTGAGGACAGTATTGATAGCACTCAGGACATCCTTGGGTGCAGCCAATGGAATAACCACAGGACCTCCTTGGGAGCAGCCATTAAATGAACACAGGACCTCCTTGGGAGCAGCCATTGAATGAACTCAGGACCTCCTTGAGGACAGTATTGAAAGCACTCAGGACATCCTTGGGTGCAGCCAATGGAATAACCACAGGACATCCTTGGGTGCAGCCATTAAATGAACACAGGACCTCCTTGGGAGCAGCCATTGAATGAACACAGGACCTCCTTGGGAGCAGCCATTGAATGAAAACGGGACCTCCTTGGGAGCAGCCATTGAATGAACTCAGGACCTCCTTGAGGACAGTATTGAAAGCACTCAGGACATCCTTGGGGCAGCCATTGAGTGCACTGAGGGTGGGAATACATCGTTTTTTGATGAATTTCTAAAATTAAGAAAGTCAGCCAAACGAAAACAGGCTGACGACATTTCATTATAGAGAAAAGATAAAATGATGAGATACCTTTTCTACGAAAATATGATGTTTTTAGGGAAAAGATAAGTGTTTATTTTAAGGACAGCATGATAAAGAGGTGAAAAGGGAGAAGTGTGGTTAGGCAGAATGAGGGGGGCATGGATAGAGAAGGGGAAATAGTAAAAGGTTTATTAAAAAGGTAGGAGCATATCATCAAGGACCGGCGATAATTATCGCTAAGCGCATTTAGCGCTAGGATAATTATCGCCGGGTAACGTAGAATTTTATCGCTGAGATAGCGTGCTATTAGCAACGCTTATCTCAAAAGCGATAAAATTCCTAGAGCTAACTGCCAAATGTGAGATTATCGCTGGAAATCCAGCGAGAATCTCACAAAGTTTGGCGATAGCTTGTTGATAGGGCAGGGCAGACTTAGCCATGATATCCACCTTACATAGGATATCATGGCTAAGTCAGTTTTGAAGCAGGCGTAAGGAAAGTAGCGATAACAGAGGTTATCGCTACTTTGCCTGTTGCCCTCCAGGTTAGCGTGCCCATTGATAATTGGAGTAAAGTCGCTTAGCGACATTTCTCCAGTTATGTCATGGCAGGAACGCCCACTTTGCATCCATTAAAGATGCAAAGATGGGCGTTGGGTGAAAGGGCGATAATGCAAGGATTCACACAATAGCGTGACCTTGCTGATTAGGCGATAAAATGATCGCCGCTTTTCGTCCGAAAATGGACGCAAAAGCTGCGATAATTTTATATCGCATCCTTGATGATATGCCCCATAGTGACGTGGGAGCGAGAGTAAGAGGTTTGAAAAATGGAGTGAAGAGGGCGGGAGCATAAGTAGTTTGAAAAGAATGGGAGTGAAGCGGGATGGGGGCAAAGGGTTCGAAAAAAATGGAATACATTGGGAGTAAGAGAAAGGGGTTCGACTAAAGCTGGAGGACATTAATGAACACAACCATTGAAGACACTTTGTACATCTGTGGAGATGTTCATCAAAAGAACTACGGACATCTGTGGGGACAGCCATTGAAAGCACACAGGACATCTATGGAGACATTCATTGAAAGCATTAAAGACCTCAGTGAGTACAGCCATTGAAAGCACAGAGGACATCCAAGGGCATAACCATTGAAGACACTCAGCACACCTTTGGACTCAGGGCATTTGGGGGAAATGCCATTACATTTACTCAGGACATCCAAGAGTGCACCACTGAATGCACACAGGACATCTATGGACACATTCGTTGAAAGCATCAAAGACATCCGTGGGGACAGCCATTGAACACACACAGGACATCTGTGAGACAGCGGTTGAATGCACACAGGGTATCGGTGAGACAGCCATTGAATATACTCATGATAACCGTGGGATATCCCCTGAATGTACTTCTCACAACTGTTGATATAGCCATTAATTGTGCCCAATCTTCGAATGTACTCAGTGCACCTGTGAGGGCAGTCATTGGATGCACTTAGAGCATCCAAGGGAGACATCAAATGAATGCACCAAAGACATCCACAAGCACAGCCATTGAATGAACACATATGGCATTCATAGGGACAGCGATTGAATGGACTCAGGGCATGCACAGGAACAGTCCTTCAAGGCACTCAGAACATCCAATGGGAGAGCCACTGAATGCTTACAGCATCCTGAAGGACAGTCAATGAATGAAGCCTTGGAATCCATGAGGATAGCCCTGGAAGGCACTCAAGACATTCTATGGGAACAGTCTTTGACTATACTG
This sequence comes from Triturus cristatus, assembly GCF_964204655.1. Lineage (NCBI taxonomy): Eukaryota > Metazoa > Chordata > Amphibia > Caudata > Salamandridae > Triturus > Triturus cristatus. The sequence goes on from NC_140588.1 coordinate 1,054,898,327, forward strand.
AGGTTATTGATGTGGACAGCCACTGAATGAACTCAGAGTATTCCTTAGGCAGTCCTTGAATGCACTCGGGACATCATTGGAGGCAGTCATTGAATGCTTATGGGATAGCCATTGAATAAACCCAGGACATCCTTTGTGACAGACATTGAACAGACTTGAGACTGTTATGTTATGTTGATTTGTAAAGCAGGGCTTTGTTAGAATGAAAATGTCTTAGTTGTGTCGTTTATATATTGTTCTGCATTAGTTAGCATTTGCGCCTTCATTTTATGTTTGGCCACCATTTTGATCCATGAGCGAAACTAATCTCTTTCTCTGCCCCTGCGAGAAGCAGCTTTGGTAGTTTTCCTTTTCTCCAAGGTTAGGCCCTGCTGTACTAATGAATACACTGTTCTTATTAGCGCATACCTTTCCGAATAGATAGAAGCCTGCTCCCACTAGTCCAGCGATGGACGTAGGCAGAACGACCTTGGCATAGAGATAGTGTGTGCCCGGTCTCAGGATCAAAACGTATCCTTCTGTACCTCCTTTTTGTAGCTGCCTCCGTCTGGAAATTTCCAGTCTGGGCATGCCTTCCTTGGTTCTGAATTGTTCATAATGTATCACCATGTTTTCTGATGTCAGTCCTCTCTGCAGCACCCCAAGCAGCTGGGCAGACGGGGCTCCACTCAAGTGTATCTGAATAAACATATACTTGGTTTGTATTCTACACTGTCTGACTGACTCTTCATTTGTATGTAAGGCTGAGAGGTGGTTGTGAGTGTCCCGGGTGGACCTAATGGGGTCACTTCCTTCAGTTGGCGCACAAACAGGGACTCCATCGGGTGACCCATCCCCTCACTGAGACGGGTGGGGAGGTCAGGGCCATCGTTGGGTCGGACGGACGGATCAGGGATCCCTGTACGAGGAGCATTGTTTGCTCGCAGCTGCCCCTTCTGTCCCGCCGGACGGTGCCTCGCCCAGCGGTCATCCCGACTGGGGTCCTGAACGGCAAAACCCTTGGATCTGACCCTTTGGTCCGAAGAATTGGCAGTGGAGAATAAATTTGTTTGACCTGTGTGCACCAGGTGAGTTTTGTTTTGGTTCTTTGTGGATATGATACCATTTTGGTTTGTATTTGGTACGGTCTGATGACCGATTTTGGTACGAGGTGTTTGTGAACACTTCGCCAGACAACATAATGAATTTGGCCCACTTTTGAAAATGCCTGGGTTTAGTAGGTTCTTAGTTTCCTGTTGTTGTTGTTGCTCTGCAGATGCTCGATTGGAAGAAAGTCAGCCAGCGCCGCCAGAAGGCATTCCGAATTTCGATATGTATGTGAAGCATGGCCTTGGCCCTATTATGTTTAGTACGTTATGTCGAGTTGCAGTGGCCATTGATAGGCACTTTTGAAGAACAAAAAATTGGGTTTTTACAGGAGAAGTTGTTTGCAAGAAAAAGTAGACAGTCTATGTTTGATCCTCTCGGAACGTGGCAAAAGGAGGCTATACAGAGGCGAATGAAAGCAGAGAAAGAGGCCCGGAATGGGAGAATGCAAACATTAACTCAGAAAGCTGTAGCACATGATAGAGAGAAGCAAGAGATAGGGATTGAACGTGAAGATAGGAGGTTTTGATTGAATATTGATACATCTTATATGACCCAAAAAGAAAATGATACGTTTATGGAACAATTGTTAGATACTCGCCCCCCTACCCCCATATGCCCCGCAAAGGATATATCCTGCTACTCCCTTACAGGCTCAGCTGCCCAGTTCTTCTGCCTCTCCTGTTTCTGCTTCTGTGACTGTTGATTGGACTGCCTTTGCCACGGCACCTCCTGTCCTTTCTTTGTCCTCGCCATCTGTGGCAACTATGACTGTCAGTACTCCTGCAACACCTATTGCTTTGCCGTCTCTTTCGCCAGCTCTTACATCTGCGACACAGCCAGCAGCGACGTTAGTGCCTACTTCCTCTGTGATCACTCCCGCTGTGTTCTTACATTCCCCAACATTACAGAGTAGTGGAACACCAGTACGTGGATTTGAGGATAGAGACTGGACGAAATTTAAGGAAAGTGTGGGGCAGATGTTAGTCAGAAATGATATGGGAGATGAGGAGAAACAGGTAGTGGCTAATCAGGCTGTGCAGTGGGCCCGCAACCCCATTTATGGTGTGTAAGATGTGTGGAGTGTGATGAAAGATTATGAGCCTTTTGTACAACAGCACGCCCGTAAACAGATGCCGGCTACTTTGATTGGTCTTTGGGAGCAGTGCTTCAAAGAGGCAGCACCACAGATTCTATATGATATTAAGGATTATGTATATGTTACTGATATGGCACCTGGTCAAGTTTTTGGTAATGTTACGAAGTTGGTTGCTTATCAGGGTAGACTGCTTGAGAAGAGCCCCACCCCGGTTCATCCTATCTATCATCCTGATATACCAGAGCTAAGGGATCAGCATGATGTTGTTACTAGACCTGAGGTAGCGGTCCGTTTCCAAGAACAATGGGCTTATACTCCGTGGAAAAGGAGTGAGGTTTGTCCCTTAAGACTCAGTTACCTGACCCTAGGAAAAATCCTGCTGCTTATTATAAAGAACTGACTGAAGCTACCTCTCGTACAGTGATGACACTTGCTGATATTGAAATGTTCTTTGGCTTACTAGGTTTGGTTGATATTTGGAGACAAGTACAAACACAGGATCATGCTGCGGAATTGGGTGGTACATGTGACCAAATTAAAGTATGGAATCAGGAACTGAAGCCAGGTGATAAGCCTAGAGCGGGGATACTTGCTTTGTATCATTACGTACATGCATACTCTTCTCCCTCCGAGAAAAGTTGATTGGGACAAGTTATCAGCTTGCCGCCAAAAGAAAGATGAGAGTGTGTCAGAGTTTTTTCATTCGGTTTGAAAGTGTGTTTCTAGAATATAATGGACTGTATTTGTTGATCCAAGGTGGTGTTCAGTTGTTTGTTAATAGATTTGTTTCCAATTTGCTTCCTGAGATTGCGACCCAATTACAGGCTTCCGAGAGCACACGGTCCACCTCTTCCCCTTCTATTTTTTTGGCACAGTATTATGAGCACAGGGAATATGAGGATAAGGAGAGGACGGAGAAGAAGCACAAGGATTTGAATACGAAGGTGTTGTTGCAGCAGGCATCTAGGGTAGAGGACATGGTGGTGGTTCGGCCCGACAGCTTCCACACACTAGTAGGCCTACAAATACCATGCCTTTAGGGCCGAATCAGTGCGCATATTGAAAGAGAAGGGACACTGGTGTAGCTAGTGTCCGGTGCATTTGCAGAAGGTGGCGGTCCTGAGAGGACGAGGTTCTTGTGGACGAGGTTGTGGAGCTGGTGGTCAGGACAGGGCTCCGAAGGCTGTGGCTCCTCAGGGTCATACTGACCAGAATTACTTTGATGACCCTTGGGGAGGGCAGCATTATCATGACGATTATGACACGGATGAGGTCTTACAACTAGGACAGCCAGGGACAGACTGAGGGATGAGTTCCGATACCTGTAGATCAATGTGGTCCGTACGTTAGTGCGGATGTGCATGGTTTGGTTAAGGAGTTTTTGGTGGATACAGGTGCAATGAACAGTTCTATTTCTTGTTCCTTGGTCTCTGGGGTGACTCTGTCTTCCCACAATAATGTTTTGGTAGGTTTTTCTGGTGTACCGGTTGTGAGCCCCATTTCTAAACCCCTTGCTTTGACTATTGGTCCTTTCACTGTGGATTCGCCATACTTGTTGACGTCTAATTGTGGAGACAAATTGATGGGTTTGAACATATTGAAATAAATTGCATGCTACGATCTATTGCTCCCCGGCAGGTGTTTACATGACAATGGGTCCGGATGTAGTGCGTGCTAAGCAGTGCCTGTCCAAAGATGCGCCTCTACCTGCGGAGTTTAAAGATGTACCACCCACTCTCTGGTGACTGCTGACACAGATGTGGGGATGTTACAGATACCGCCAGTTTTGATCCAAGTTAAAGACAATGCTATTTTACCTCGCATCCCTCAGTATAAAATACCCGCAGGGAGGTGAGAGAGCTCTGGTGCAAATTGTACAAGACTTGATTGAGAAAGGAGTGGTTGAGGAGACGACTGCTAATGTTTGTAATAGCCCTAGTCTTACCATTCTCAAACGGACATCTTCGGGTTCCTCTGATGATCATGCAGATGTTTATTGCTTTGTGATTGACTTGCAAAGGTTCATAAAATAGTGATTTCCCATTTTCCAGGGGTTCCTGACATTACAACTCTTTTGACAATGATTCCTTCTTCTGCTATATTCTTTTCTGTTATTAATTTGAAAAATGTGTTCTTCAGTATTCCCATTCATCCTGACAGCAAGTATCTGTTTGGGTTCACCCTTGCTGGTAAAAGCTTTAGATTCTGTCGCGCTCCTCAAGGCTATACGGAGAGTCCAAGTATCTATAGTTAGGCATTGAAAGGTCTACTGGATTCCTTGTCGCTCCCCACAGGTAATGCCTTGCTCCAGTATGTCATTGACTTGCTCATACCCTCGGATACAGAGCAAGGTTGCAGAGACAGTACAGTAAAATTGTTGTTACATTTAGCTCAACATGGCTATAAAGTATCCCTTTCCAAGTTTCAGTATTGTCGACAGGAGGTCACCTACTGTTGAAGGAGGGTAGGAGATTGACCCCTGAGCGCATCAGTACCATTGTTAAAATGTCCATACCTCAAACTCAAAAAGATGTGCATGCTTTTATTGGCATTACTTCCTACTGTCGTCAGTGGATTCCAAATTATTCCCTACTAAACAAATTCCTGCTCACTTTGACTACTAAAGAGGTGCATGAACCTTTGCCTTGGACGCCTGAATGTCAGCAGTCTTTCGAGCAATTGAAAACTGCGCTTTGTTTGGCTCCAGTGCTTGGCACACCTAACTATAGCAAGCCATTTGTATTATGTGTCCATGAGACGGCTGGTTGTGCACATTCTGTTTTAACACAAAAATTTGGAGATAAGCAACGACCATGGGCTTATTTCTCTGCTGTGCTTGACCCTGTCGCAAGAGCCCTCCCGAGCTGTCTAAGAGCAGTCGTGGTTGTGGCTGTCTTGATAAGGCAATCGGCTGGACTCGTACTTGACACTGACCTCACAGTCATGGTACCCCATGATGTGGATGCACTTTTGAAGAAGACAAAGACACAGCACCTCACCAGTGCACGTCTGACAGGTTATGAGCTAATATTGTTTGCTAGACATAATATGATCAAACGATGTGCCAATCTGATCCCAGCCATGTTACTACCCCTCCCTTCTGAGAATGAGGAGATTGACACACATGATTGTATCTGCCGGACGGAAGAAAAGATGATGGGATGGGTAGACTTGACTGATGTTCCCTTATCTGACCCTCAAGGGAAACTATATGTCGATGGCTCTTGTATTAAATTATCCACAAATGCAGCATACGCTATTAGTACACTGGGTACAGTAGTTGAGACATCGCAAGTTCCTTATCTGTCGGTCCAAGCTGCAGAGCTTGTTGCCCTTATTTGAGCCTGCGAGTTGAGTGAGGGTTCTGGTTGTTAATATTTATACTGACAGCCAGTAGGCCTTTGGAGTTGCACATAACTTTGGGCGACTCTGGGCAGAGAGAGGGTTCCTTACTTCCTATGGGATGAAGATTCAGCCTGGTCATCTTATATATAGGCTTTTGTCCGCTTTGACACTCCCTAAGAGATTGGCAATAGTCAAGTGTAGCGCTCATAAGAAAGTTACTGATGATGTGGGTAAAGAGAACGCTTTTGCAGATCAGACAGCTAAGGAAACAGCCTGGACTAGGATGAAAAGAATGTTAATAGCAGGTCCCGTTAGGTGTGTGCCCGAGGTCACAATGTTTGAGGATACACTTGAGAATGTGAAGGAGATCCAAAGCGAGGCCACAGTGGAGGAATTAGCAGTGTGGCAAGAAAGTACAGCACAATTGAATGATGAGGGATGTTGGATTGACAAGTAAGGGCTGCAAAGATGAATGTTGTCAGATGCATATGTTCTTCCCTTCTGAGAATGAGGAGATTGACACACATGATTGTATCTGCCGGACAGAAGAAAAGATGATGGGATGGGTAGACTTGACTGATGTTCCCTTATCTGACCCTCAAGGGAAACTATATGTCGATGGCTCTTGTATTAAATTATCCACAACTGCAGCATACGCTATTAGTACACTGGGTACAGTAGTTGAGACATCGCAAGTTCCTTATCTGTCGGTCCAAGCTGCAGAACTTGTTGCCCTTATTTGAGCCTGCGAGTTGAGTGAGGGACTGGTTGTTAATATTTATACTGACAGCCAGTAGGCCTTTGGAGCTGCACATAACTTTGGGCGACTCTGGGCAGAGAGAGGGTTCCTTACTTCCTATGGGATGAAGATTCAGCCTGGTCATCTTATATATAGGCTTTTGTCCGCTTTGACACTCCCTAAGAGATTGGCAATAGTCAAGTGTAGCGCTCATAAGAAAGTTACTGATGATGTGGGTAAAGAGAACGCTTTTGCAGATCAGACAGCTAAGGAAACAGCCTGGACTAGGATGAAAAGAATGTTAATAGCAGGTCCCGCTAGGTGTGTGCCCGAGGTCACAATGTTTGAGGATACACTTGAGAATGTGAAGGAGATCCAAAGCGAGGCCACAGTGGAGGAATTAGCAGTGTGGCAAGAAAGTACAGCACAATTGAATGATGAGGGATGTTGGATTGACAAGTAAGGGCAGCAAAGATGAATGTTGTCAGATGCATATGTTCTTCCTGTAGTCACAATGGCTCATGGCCCTGCTCATATCAGTGCTAAGGGTATTTTCAAGCTGTTAGACCCTGTGTGGCAGAATGATAATATCTCCAAGATAGCTTCCCATTTAGTGAAGTACTGTTATGTTATGTTAATGGGTGACTTGTATAGCGCACGGCTACTCCAAGGAGTGTCCCGGCGCTTTCTGACCCATTACTGAGAAAAGAAAAAAGAGAACAGAAACATAACAGAATTACTGATTAAAAAGCCAGGTTTTCAAGGCCTTTCTAAAGGCAAACAGGTTGGGAATAAGACGGAGATCAACAGGAAGGGAGTTCCATAGTTTGGGAGCGAGATATTTAAAGGAACGTCCACCAATTCTGACTTTCCTAATGGGAGGCACCATTGCCAGGCCAAGATTTTCCGACCGGAGAGATCTGGAGGGTTTGTAAAAAGAAAGCCGTTTCTGAATGTAGGAGGCCCCCACCAAATGGAGTGCCTTATGGGCCAGTGTAAGAGCTTTGAATGTGATTCGCTTCTTGATCGGAAGCTAGTGAAGGGAGGAAAGCAACTCAGATGATCTGGCTTGCCGGGGTAGGCCGAAGATGGCTCTTGCCGCTGAATTATGTACAACCTGGAGTTTATGCAAGAGATAGTCCGGCAAACCCAGGTAGAGGACATTTGAATAATCAAGCCTGGAACAGATCAGAGCTTGTACTGTCAGCTTCCTGTGGGCTAAAGGGAGCAGAGGAAGGAATTTACGCATCATTTTAGGTAGACCAAAACAGGTACCCGTGAGACCTGTGATCTGTGTTTTCAGAGCCAGGGTGTTATCGATTTTGACCCCAAGGTTTTTAGCGACCAAAGAGGAAGAGGAAGGGGGGGACATGCAAACCGGCCACCATTCCTGCCAGGGCGGTTCTGCCTGACAGCCGAAGAAGAGCACCTCGGATTTATCAGGGTTGCACTTAAGGCTGCTCCGCTGAAACCAGTTGAAGACAGCCCCAAGGCAGCCACGGATGCTCTCCCCGTCAAACTCCATGCCCTTCTTGCAGGTGAAGAGGAGCTGGGTGTCGTCAGCGTATGATATGATCTGGGCACCCATCGACTCCGCCAGTATCGCCAATGGAGTCATGAAGATGTTAAAAAGGGTCGGGCTCAGCACCGATCCTTGTGGGACTCCGACATTCATAGGCGGCACCTCGGCGGAGTACGGGGGGGCCCAGACCACTTGTCGACGACCCGCTAGGTAAGATCTCAGCCAGTTCAACACCGTCCCTCTGAGACCGATCTCGTGAAGTCTTCTCAAGAGGGCCTCATGCGGGACGGTGTCGAAGGCCGCCGACAGATCCAACATCACCAGCATTGCTCTTCCTCCTGAGTCGAGAACTTCCTTAATGGCTTCATTAACTTCCAAAAGAGCGGTCTCCGTGCTCAAGTTGGAGCGGAAGCCAGATTGGGTAGAGTGGAGTAACCCATGGTCTTCAAGGAAGGAAGAAAGCACAGAGTGGACGTGCTTCTCGACGATCTTGGCCAAGCTGGGCAGGAGACAAATGGGCCTATAGTTAGCATGTATCTCTGGGTCAAGGCCTGGTTTTTTAAGAAGGGGAACGACCATTGCCTTCTTCCAGGCTGGCGGAACAATGCCGCTGGACAAAGATAGGTTCAAAACAGGAGAGATTAAGGAATTCAGAATCTTGGCAGTCCTGGCTAAAAAGCTCGCCGGGCATGGATCGAGCGGAGAGCCAGATTTAATCCTGAGTAAAAGATCCAGAGAATTAGATTCCAATAAAGGAGGAAACTCCGATAAAATGGGGCAAGAATCAGGAGGTAAAGTCATCAAGATGGAGTCATGCACTGAAGCACTTGGGGCAGCTGGTGGAAAAGATTCTTGAATCAATTTGATTTTCGTATTAAAGAAAGTGGCCAGCTCCTTTACCCAAGATTCGGAGAACTTATGCTGGACTATGCTAGATTTAGGAGAGATAAACTCTTTAACAATGGTAAAAATTTCTTTACTGGAATTTGAAGCAGACTCAATTCTATTTGCAAAATAGTTCTTTTTGGCCTCAAGAATGTCAGAGTGGTAAGATTTAATAGAAAGTTTATAGGCAGACTTAGCTTCTTGGTCATATTGCTTCCGCCAGAGTCTTTCGGCTAACTTACAGTTACGCCGTGCCAGAGCAAGTGACTTAGAGAACCAAGGAGCCGAACTGCGCTTGACAGATGAAAAGGGGGTAGAGAGAGGAGCAAGATCATCAAGCCTTCCAACTAACCATTCCTGGAAAGTTTCAAGGTCCCTCTCCAGATGGCCGGATAGGATACAGGGATATTCGTGAAGCGCTAGAGCAAGATTCTCAAGGGGGATTTTATGCAAAGGTCGTCTGGGGTGCCTAAGGTGGTCTGGGTTAGTATAAGATGTTGTACTTCTGCCCTGAATTAAAAAACTAATCAAAGAATGGTCGGACCAGAGAACAGGGGTGGGACGGGACATAATAAGGGGAAAGGTGGAGAACACTTGGTCAAGCGTGTGGCCCTTATCATGAGTCGCACTTGAGATGCAAGGAGTTAGACCAAGAGGAACAGTGATGTCCTTGATTTTGACCGCTTCACTGTCCAACTCAACGTCCATATGGATGTTAAAGTCCCCTAACATTATGCAGTTTTCCACCTTCAAGCAAAGAGCAGTAATAACAGATTGAAGGTCGTCAAAGAAGGAACCCCGCAGACCCGGAGGTCGGTAGACCAAAAGCCCAGAAAAAGATTGATGCGGGGAGAGTGCAATGGAAAAGGCGAGGGATTCGCAGCCAGAAATAGGCTGAGATGGGATAATTGTGCAGGCAAAAGATCTAAGAACTGCAAGTGCAACCCCACCACCTTTACCCACTGTCCTATCCTGTCTGTAAACAATATACTCTGGCGGAAAGGCTGCCGCAATGTCAGGATTAGACGACTCACAGAGCCATGTTTCTGTGAGCAAGAGACAGAGTGGGTTCTCCGAGGTAAGTAACTCAAAGATGTCCAAAGCGTGCCTATATAAAGAACGGGTGTTGAGCAATAAGCACTTAAACTGTTTGGGAGGGAGCGGACAGGAACCCTCAGAAGCCCGATATATGTTGGGATACCATCCACACCCTGGACAGCAGATTTTACCTTTGAATCGGCCGGGAAAGACATACCGACAGGTAGCGGTATTAAGGTTAAGTGAGAGTAGATCCGCTGCAGAGTAGGAAAGCCTATGGCCAGAGCCTGCCGCCGCGCCGTCCGCTGCCGTATCGCGGACGGGCGCAGACGGGCAGGACTCTGGCACGACTCCGGCGCAGATCCGGCGCGCCTGCTGATCGCGTCCGCTGCGCGAAGTCATCCCTGCCCGTTTTTATAGTGCTCTCAATGGCGTCCCCAACCCAGCCCAACCCAAGATGGCCGCCAAAAACCGGCGCCCGGTGCTCTCAGCCGAGAGCAGGACCGGCACAGCAGGACAGGTAAGAGTAGACTTCTGGGTGCTGCTAGGCGCTGGGGGGTCTCAGCACACCTCTAAGATCAGGTGTGGGGCAAAAACGAGTACCAATACAAACGCAATAAAAACGAGTTACAAGTGATTTAAAAACACAGGGACAGACAGGAGACCTCCCGGCTTCCGCCTCAGGAGGGAAAAAGGTGCGTGCAGTGTCAGAAGAGGCGATTACCTGCACCAGGCACCTTTTATAGTGCTCTCAATGGCGTCCCCAACCCAGCCCAACCCAAGATGGCCGCCAAAAACCGGCGCCCGGTGCTCTCAGCCGAGAGCAGGACCGGCACAGCAGGACAGGTAAGAGTAGACTTCTGGGTGCTGCTAGGCGCTGGGGGGTCTCAGCACACCTCTAAGATCAGGTGTGGGGCAAAAACGAGTACCAATACAAACGCAATAAAAACGAGTTACAAGTGATTTAAAAACACAGGGACAGACAGGAGACCTCCCGGCTTCCGCCTCAGGAGGGAAAAAGGTGCGTGCAGTGTCAGAATAGGCGATTACCTGCACCAGGCACCTTTTATAGTGCTCTCAATGGCGTCCCCAACCCAAGATGGCCGCCAAAAACCGGCACCCGGTGCTCTCAGCCGAGAGCAGGACCGGCACAGCAGGACAGGTAAGAGTAGACTTCTGGGTGCTGCTAGGCGCTGGGGGGTCTCAGCACACCTCTAAGATCAGGTGTGGGGGACCGGTTTCTGGCTATCAGCCGTCATCAGCCAGGATAGCTTGTATGGTGTGCATGATGCACAATCATGGAACGGGTACCCCTACACCACCTGGTAATTTTGCACCACCTACTTTCCTTTTTGACTTCCTTCAACTAGATTACATTGAATTGGACAGGGTCAATAACTTGAAGTACATGTTAGTGGTTGTCTGTGCATTCAGTAAATGGGTTTAGGCTTACCCCACTAAAGACAATACAGGCATTGCAACTGCAAAGGTACTCCTGAAGGAGTTCTTTCCTCGCTTCGGTTTGCCCCGTTTGATCTGGAGTGATAACGGAAGTCATTTCAATGCCAAATGTATCCAGCTAGTTTGTGAGGGTTTGCACATAAACAGAAATTTCATGCTGCAAACCACCCGCAATCAGCAGGTTTGGTTGAGAAGTACAATGGTACTCTCAAACGGAAATTGGCAAAGATTCAGGAAACAACAGGGTTACAGTGTCCAGATGCTTTAACATTAACTCTTTTGTCGACAAGAACAACAGCACATTCTAGAACAGGATTGTCACCCTACGAGGTAGTGTTTGGATGCCCGGCAAATGTCTGGGGCGTCCCGCGCCCTCGTAGATTTTCTGATATTGAGTATCCATTGTTGACAGACTACCTATGCCAGTTAACTGAAAATTTGCATTCTATTCACCAATAGGTCCGGGACACTCTGCCAGATAGATATACCAGAGGGGCCCGGACATGACATCCAGCCTGGTGACTGGATCCTTGTGAGAGGTTTTCAGCAGAAAAAGAGTTTGGAGCCATGCTGGAAGGGACCAGAACAGGTCCTTCTAGCTACCAAAACTGCAGTCAAGGTCGCTGCTGAAAGAACTGGATTCACAGCACTCATTGTAAATGAGTGCCTCTACCGTTGCCCTATGGCCAATGGGTTGCTGAGGGTGTCGGGGACACTGAGTTTGAGAAGGAGCCTCAGTTCATCCCCTTCAGCGAAGCAAAATTAACGTGGACCCAAACGGATGCAGAGAATGATGACGTACTTAATGCAGCGGTCCCGCCATAAATTCGAGCCATTAAAGAGCCGTTGTTTGGTGACCCCTCTGTGCCTGGAGTTACCAGGTACAATTTACTTCCTCGACTGAGGGATGGTGCACCAAAGGAGAAGTCAGGTTAGTTAGGGATGGACTGTGTAAATTAGGGTGTACTTTGCTATAGTACCAATGGTGTTGGTTCAGGGTGTCGTGAGATTGGTGCACTGTTCTGACATTGGACAGGATAAATCAAACGTGCTTCCTAGGAAGGGGGTACATTATCCTGTGTGACATGGGATTAATCGCGAGCTTAGGACTGAGCAAGCTCCATCGCCGGTTCTCAAAAGCACCAATGTTGATTAACAATAGGAGCCTGTACCAGTGAGGCTCTGACGGACACTGGGAACACGTATTTTTGCTATCAGATTTATTGCATTTCTCTTTTTGCTTCATAATGCATCCGTTTGGTCGACCTATTGAGGAGGAGGAACAACAGCCATTTGCAGCACTGTGTTTAGCGCGGGGTTGGTCAACAAGGAGTAAAATAGATTTCATATTAATTGTTGTGATTACGCTAATGATAATACTTGGAATAACATGGTTACTAGAGGAGAAATATCCTGTACATTCTTTGGTTGGTACAACAGCCACTCCCCCGAACATGCTTTTGTCACTTTGGCTCCACACAAAGCAGCGCATAAATTGTCCTACACCGATAATGTTTTTATACAAATGTTGCATCAAGCTCATAATGTGTCCAATACAACTAATTGCTGGGTTTGTGGGTTGCTCCCCTCAATTACTCATAAGAGCAACAACTTGTTGTCCCTACCATTGTCATAAGTTGGTAGCTGTGAAGGTTGGTTTGAATTATTCATTATGGTGCACTACCATTTCCAACTCTCTACTCTGGTTATGACACCTGCTGGTTCTTGCACTGTGGTAGAGTATATACGTTTTCATCACGGGTTTCCTCCTGTAGAACAGTCAGGGCAAAGGATCTTCCGTACATTGTCCACAAATTCCTGTATGAGCACATATGAAAAAGTGAAGAACAAAACATGGCTTCGAATGGAAATGGCTGATTTACAAAGGTTCAACACCTCTGAGTATTTTCAATCTTTCCAAGATCTCAATATTGCTAAGGACACACCGATGCCGGTGTCAGTGGTCAACACAACAGCTAGTTTCTGTGTCCAGGGGTCTGGGGAGGTAAAGGTGGAGGAGAGTAAATGCAATTTCACCTACAGACTGAGTACGATTAATAGTCCGCCTTTGGTCCCACCCTGTAATGTCTATTTTGTCTGTGGATCCCAAGCTCATGTTTGGCTTCCGAGGGGATGGTCAGGCAGATGTTAACTCTCTTTCCTCCTTCCCCCGTGTATGTTGCCCCGCTCAATTATCATATAGAGCATCAGCTGCAGTGTAGGAGTACATACTTGCCCTGAGTTAGAAGGGTTTTTGACACGAAGGATATAGAGCAGACAGACACCACCGCACAACAGTTAGAGGCTGCTATAAAGGGTCTCCTACCCTTTTGGGGTCTCATGGATAATAACAGCCTTCAACTTTGTCAGCTAACAAGAGTAGTGGAGGGGGTTATCAATACAACAGCTGGGATAATGACAAACATCACTGCTGAGCTTCAGGCTATGAGATTAGTCACCTTACAGAACAGGATGGTGTTAGACATCATCCTTGCTGATCGGGGAGGGGCCTATCGCATCATTGGCAGCAATTGTTGTGTTTACATACCTGACCACACTCCCAGCTTGTATGCAGTTATACAAAAATTGCAGAGGCTTTTGTCTGACATACACCAAGAGACAGGTACCTGGACCCTATCAGGGTGGTTCTGGAATATGCTAACAACATGGGATTGGAAGATCCTCATCTTTTTGATTGTGGCTGCTGGTATTATTTTTACACGTTGCCTCGGTATACACTGTCTCCCGGTTTGTTGCACCTATTGTGTAAATGTTCTCACTCCTAACCAGAGAATATCAGTCCATGATACTAATACTTCGATCATGTTGCAGAAGGACGTTGAGGACATAATGCAGATTGATGAGGGCATCTTTGATTCTATACCATCCCTTGCAGCTTCTATTTCTGATATTGAGTATATGGATTGTTCTGAGTATTGATGTTCTTTTGCTTCCAAGAAGGTTATGTCTTTTCTGCCCACCATAAAAAATTAGTTAGCGAATGCTAAAAGGAGGGTCTGTTAGAATGAAAATGTCTTAGTTGTGTCTTTCATATATTGTTCTCCATAAGTTAGGATATGTGGCACCATTTTATGTTTGGCTGCCATTTTGATCCATAAGCAAAACGAATCTCTTTTTCTGCCCCTGCGAGAAGCAGCTTTGGTAATTTTCCTTTTCTCCAAGGTTGGGCCCTGCTGTACTAATGAATACACTGCTCTTGTTAGCGCATACCTTCCCACTAGATAGAGTCCAGCAATGGGCGCAGGCAGAACGACCTTGGCATAGATATAGTGGGTGCCCGTTCTCAGGATCGAAACTTATCCTTCTGTACCTCCTTTTTGTAGCTGCCTCCATCTGGAAATTTCCAGTCTGAGCGTGCCTTCATTGGTTCTGAATCGTACATAATGTATCGCTATGCTTTCTGATGTCAGTCCTCTCTGCAGCACCCCAAGCTACTGTGCAGACGGGGCTCCGCTCGAGTCATCTGAATAAACATATACTTGGTTTGTATTCTCTACTGTCTGACCGACTCTTCATTTGTATGGAAGGCTGATAGGTGGTCGCAAGTGACCCGGTGGCCCTAATCGGGTTACTTCCTTCAGCTTATCACACGTAAGAGTATCCAGCCATTGAGCAGGTGCCGGTGTCGGGGGTCTGACTCAGGAGTCAGGCTGAACAGGATGATTCTTGGGTTTCTACTGAGTAGATCAGAAGAGCCAGGTCTTGAGCTTCTTCCTGAACTCAGGGAGTGAGGTGTAAGACCTGATGTGATGCGAGAGGTTGTTCCAAGACTTGGCTGCGATGTATGAGATTGATCGGTTTCCAGTTCTGCTTTTGTGAATGCGGGGAATGTGTGCTAGGGAGAGTACTGCAGACCGGAGTGTTCTGGTAGGATGGTGCAAGTTCAGGTGGTTGTTGAGGTATGTGGGACCCATGTTGTACAGAGCTTTGAAAGCGTGTCAGGAGTTTGAAGTGGCAGCCTTTCTGTACTGTGAGCCTGTGGAGTTCTCTGAGGTGTGGTGTAGTTAGGATAGGTTGTGGAAGTTCAAGAATGATTCTGACTGCGGAGTTCTGGATGGTCTGCAGTCTGTTGAGGAGGTGGGTAGTTATTCCTGCATAGAGTGCATTGACGTTTTTCAGTCTGCTCGTGATGAGAGCTTCTGTGACTCTGAGTCTGGAGCTCGATGGGAGCCATTTTTGAAGATCGTTCGTAGCATATGTTGGATAAAGTAGCAGGAGAATAATACTGCACTGACCTGTGATGACATGGTGAGTTTGTCATCTAGGAGGATTCCCACGTTTCTTGTGGGGCCCAGCTCCAATAGCCACTAGGATGAGTCCCAGGGAGAACGCTTGTTCCTGAATATCAGCACCTCTGTTTGTCAGTGTTGAGCTTCAGACAGATTCTCCTCATCCAGTGGGCCATGCTGGTCATGCAGTTGTTGAAGTTGGTTTTGGCTGAGTTGGTCTCGTCTGAGAGGGATAGGATGAGCTGTATGTCGTCGGCGTAAGAGAAGATGGTAATTCCGGGTGAACTGATGTTGTCAGGTAGCAGTGTCATGAGAGGATGTAGCCTTACGGTTAGAGCGGTCGACTTCAAATCTAGGGAACCGGGTTTGAGTCTCGGCAATGACACTCAACATCCTGTGATTCTAGGCAAATCACTTAATCTCCCTGTGCCTAACACAAATAAATGTGTCCTCATGTAACGCAACTGGTGCCCATGTAATAGCGCTCTGATACCTGATTTCGGGTCAAGTTCGGGCTATATAAAACTTCAAGAAAAAAAGGAACAATAAATAAATATGTTGAATAAGGTGGGGCTGTGTGATGATATCTGTGGGACACCACATATGACTTCCTTGTGTTCGGAGGAGTAAGGAGGCAGCCTTACTCGTTGGATTCTCCATGTGAGGAAGGAGACTATCTATTTGAGTGCTGGTCCGATGTGCTTTAGTCTTGCGATGAGTGTGTAGTGGGTGACAGTGTCAAAGGCCGCAGAGAATTCAAGGAGGATGAGAGCTGCTACTTCTCCCAGGTTGAGTGTGGGCTACATATCATCTGTGGCTGAGATGAGAGCTGTCTCTGTGCTGTGGTTTCTGTGAAAGCTGGATTTTCGGCTAGCCAGGAGTTGGTGGATTGCCAAGTAACAGGTGAGTTGTTGGTTGATAGCTTTCTCCACGACCTTGTCTGGGAAAGGTAGCAGCGAAATGGGTGGGTAGTTGCTAAGTACACTGGGGTCTACTGTAGGTTTCTTTAGGAGAGCCTTGACTTCTGCATATTCCCAGCTTACTGGGTAGGTTGCAGTTTCTATTGAGTTGTTGATGATCAAGGTGAGTCATTGGTTGATTATCGTTCCCCTTAAGTTGAAAAAGTGGTGGGCATGCGTCAGTGAGGGCTCCTGAATAGATCGTCTTAATGATTGAGTTTATATCCTGATTGGTGAATAGATTCCAGTTGGTCAAGTGTGTGTCTCTGGTGTAGCTGGGGCTGGTATGGGTGACGAGGTTGTTCGAAGTTACTGTAGATCTTTGTGATTTTGTTATGGAAGAAGTCTGAGAGGTTATTGCAGAGCTCTTGAGAAGGGAAGATGTTGCAGGTTAAGGCTGTGGTGAGTGTGTTGAACCACTCTGATTTTTTCACTTTGTTACAGCTGCGGTCTGCTGCACTGGGAAGCGCGCGGAGGAGTGGCTGGTGCTGCTGTGATCTTGATGTGCACAATGGAGTGGTCAGTCCAAGTGAACAGGGTGATGTAGCTGAATTTGACTTTCTTCCTGGAGGTAAAGATGGGGTCGAGGGTGTGACCTGCTGAGTGTGTTGGTTCTTGGATGAGTTGGCTGAGTCCTATGTTATTTGGGCTGTAGAGTAAGGCAGCAGAGTTGGGGGTCTGAGTAGTCGACTAGTTGGAAATTGAGGTCGCCGAAGAGGATAAAGTCCTCGGAGTTGGTGGCCAGGGTTGTGATGAGGTCAGTGATAAGGTTGCTGAAGCCTGTCCATGGTCCTGGGGATCAGTATACGAGGGTCCCTTTAATTGTTGTTTTGTCATCAGTTTCATGTTTGAAATGCATGTGTTCCATAGGGAGGTTATTGTCGTCGATGAAAGTGGTGCATCTGACGGCGTCCTTGTGGATCTCGGTGAGTTCTCTACCTGGTCAGCTGAGTCGGTTGCAGCATGCAATTTTGTAGCCTGGTGGGATGGCCGTAACTATGTCAGGTGCCAATGTACGTTTAGCCAGGTCTCTGTGAGGAAGCAGAGGCCCGGCATGAGCGAGTTGATGATGTCCCAGACCTCTGTGGCATGTTTGCAGAGTTAGTATGGAAGAAGTGGTTGTGGCTGGTGTTTTGTGGGGTGCGGAATGTGGAGGGGTGCTGTTGCTGTGGCAGGTGAAGTAGCAGTGGGTGCAAGTGAAAGGTCCTACATTGGTGTGTGGAGTGGTTGTGGCAATGTCCTGTGTCAAGATCGGCAGTGGTTAGCTACACCAGATTGTCGGACCAGGGTCCTTAGTGCTGGGCGCTGTGCAGGCATGAATGGGTGCTGAAGGACTTGCCATTGGTGCACCTTTGGTGCAACTGCGGAGCATCTGCTGCATGCCCGCGCTGCCATTAAGTAGGTCCGGGGATTGGGGAGCACGAAATCACGGGTGGAGGAGGCGGGAAGGCACATGAAATCAGGTAAGGAGCTGGGGAAGGTGGGAGGAGGTGCAAGAGGGGGGAGTATATGGCAGTGGGAGCAGCAAAATGGATGAATGAATAAATGAAAATGAATTTGTAGAGTGCTGATTCATAAGAAGCGTCCAAGCGCTATACCGGTAGTGGAAGTGTAAACAGGATTACACTTCCTGAAACAAAAAAGTCTTCAACTGGGCCTTAAACAAACTTTTGCTCAAAAAAGACCGGAGATACTATGGTAGAGCATTCCAAACAATTTGGAGCTAAAAAATGGAAAAGAATTGCCACCTAATCTGGGGGCATATCAACAACAGCCGGCGATAATTATCTCTAAGCGCACTTAGCGCTAGGATAATTATCGCCGGCTAGCGTGAATTTTTATCGCTGAGATAGCGTGCTATTAGCAACGCTTATCTCAATAGCGATAAAAATCCTCACGCTAACAGGCTAACGTGAGATTATCGCTGGAAACCCAGCGATAATCTCACGTTACCTTGTTGATAGGGACAGGCAAACTAAGCCATGATATCCTCCTTCCATAGGATATCATGGCTAAGTCTGAAAAATACCAGACGTAAAAAAGCAGTGTTAACCGCGGTTTGCGCTGCTTTTTTTGTCTCTAACAGGGTTAGCGAGATTCTTGATAATAGGAGAAATGTCGCTTAGTGACATTTCTCCTATTATTTTACTCTGGAACGCCCCCTTTGCATCTCATTAGAGATGCAAGGGGAAGCGTAGAGTAAAAGGGTGCTAACATGCAAATTTGCATGTTAGCACCCTGTTGTTGATAGGGCGCTAGTTTTATCTCTCCTTTTTTGGCTTTTAAAGCCAAAAAAGCAGAGATAAAGCCCTTGTTTATATGCCCCTTAGTTTCTCGCACTTTGGCTACACATAACAGCAGATTTTGATTGCCAGACGGAGTGCCCTAGATGGAGAACATTTTTTGAGCTTATCCTGGATATGCCTAGGGCCATTATGATGAAATGCCCTATAAGTAACATTAAGTGCTTTAAACTTAATTGTAGACTTAACAGGCAACCAGCGAAGTTGCTTAAGGCATTGCAGAGTAGAATGTGTTTGTTGAATATTTAAAAAAAGCTAAGCTGCAGCATTCTGGACTTACTGAAGTCGATTTAGCAGAACCTGAGAGACTCCCAGATTGAGCAGATCAGCATCATCCAATGTAGAAGTGATTAATGCATGTGCAATATCTCCCAGGGTGGCTGGAGGAAGATATTTTAGAAACTATCTTGATGATTTTAAAAGCCCAAATCAGGTCGCAGCAGTGGCCTGCACCTGAGGCTTAAGAGCTAGGGCCATATCCGATAACACACTCAGATTCCGAGCTACTGTTGTGGGGGCTCGCCCCAAATCAGAAGGCCAGTGTCTTGTAGCATAGATTTGGGAATAAGTCCCAAATACTAAAAGTTCTGATTTGTCAGAAATAAGATGGAGACAGCTGTTGTACATCCATTCGGCAACAGCAGTAAGACAACCCTGGAAATCGCCTACCACAGGGTCATCGAGCTGTTGGAATGCCAGCATAAGCTGTGTGCCATCTGCATATGAAATGATGTTCAGGCCCACCCTTGGAGATATCGATGCAAGTGGGGCCATGTAGATGTTGAAGAGAGTTGGGCTTAATGCTGACCCCTGCGGGACACCACAACTTATTGATCTTAACTGGGAGATGAAAGGTGAATTACAAAACTGCCGGCTGCCTGTCAGATAAATAGGATCGAAGCCAATCTAACAACCTGCCCACCATTCCTGCCGTCTCCAGTCTCGGCGTGAGGACTTTGTGGGATACCATGTCGAATGTGGTGAATAGATCGAATAAATGACCACTGCTTTTCTTCCCAAGTCAAGGTTGCATCTGATATAGTGTGTGACCTCCAAGAGGGCAGACTTGGTGCTAAAGCCCGCACGGAAGCCAGTTTGAGAAGGGTGAAGAATATTAGTCAGTTCAAGGTGCCCAGCAATCTGACCACCTCCCAGAGATTCAAGCATCTCCCCTGGAACTGGGAGGAGAGAGATAGACCTGGAGTTGCTCAGAGTAAATGGGTCCGAATTGGGTTTTTTTCAAAAGAGGCACCACAAGGGCCTTTTTCCAAACTTGTGGCACCTCACCCAGTTCCAAGCATAGCTTAGAAAGGGAATTAATCTGCAGACTGACTGAAAGAAGTGCCTTAGACAGAATGATATAGGGAGGACAAGCATTGAGAGCGGAACCCGATTAACTTTATGGATGATATATTTGGATTCAGCTTTAGTCATCTTCTCAAAGGTCTCAAGCATTAGGCCTGCCTTAGCCTGCAGAGGGTCAGAATTGGACCCCAAAGGAGGGCAGTCCACAGACCTATCAAAGATAGAGCAGATTTCTTCCACTTTTTCATGAAAAAATGCAGATATATCATCAGCCAACAGCTGAGAAGTTGGAATAGGTTGTGTGTTAACCTCCGGCTGCAAGAATTCTTTAACATTTTTTAAAACCGTTCTTGGAGCCTTCTCTGAGGCAGCTATTGGTTTGGTAAAGAAATCTATTGTGGCGTTCTTAATGTTTCTACGAATCTGCTTGAGAGCAATTTAAAATGCCCACTCACCCTCAGTGTCGCATGCAACCTCCAGTTCCTCTCAAGTTGTTTACACCTTAGTATTTCTGCCTGGAGACTGGATGGGAGCCAGCTGCTGAGGGCACGGTTCTCTTCCTAGGGCAGGCTTTAAATGCTGCCAGTTTATCAAAACCTTGAAATAAGGCAGAATTGAAGGATCTGCCCGCTTCATCCATTCCCACAGACATGTCTACCCTGATTTGAGAATACATTTCCACCAGATTTGAGTCAGGAATAGACAGTGGCATAACATAAGCCCCCACGGTGAGGGGGAGAGGGACCCGAGCTCCACGGCCCCCCCTCAGCAAAAGTAGTAGGTGGTAGGCCTTTCGGAGGGGGGGGGCATCCATGCACTTTGCAGCCCCCCCCCCCCTGCTCAAGTGTCTTTATGGCACTGGGAATACAGTGCCAGATCCTAGAAATTCCCTTGGCCCTAATGGTGCCAGTCTAAGCAACAGCATGAGGCACATGGAAGGGAACTAAGTAATGGCCAGTCCAGGCTAAGTGGAGAGGAGGACCAGTGGCAAAAGAGGGGTAATTAGAAAAGTTCAAGTCAAGGGTATGCCCAGATTTGTGAGCCCCTTGGCTAGCTGTACTAAATTGAGATCAGTCATAGAGTCCCTAAACTGTTCGGCCAATCTGAAATTGGGTGTCTTCCATGTGCTTAATAAAGTCCTCTAATACTACAGAATTACAATAGTGTAGACAAAAAGGAGTGATGGCAAGACCTTAGACGATGCTTTAGGAGTACGAAAGACTAATGCACGAGAGAGGGAAAAGTTATCTGAAATCTTGAACAAGAAAACGAATCCCCCAGTTAATTCCAAACCCTCTACCTTGGTGGTAGTCCATCCAGATTTCGAGAGATAGATAATGGTAATCCCACCACCTTGTTCTACTCAGCAATGAACATTGGAGAATGAGTAGCCCTCAACTATAACCAGAGCAATATCCAGACTTGAGTTGGCACTAAGCCAAGTTTCAGTTAAAAACAAAGGGATAGATTTAGAAGCCCCTTGCGCCACCGGTGCATCACTTTTTGTGATGTACTGGTGGCGCATGTTACTGCTCCATATTTACAAGGACAGGAAAAGAGCCACTCTGCGTGGCTTTTCCTGTACTTGTAAATACGACCCCTTTACACGCAGCACTTTGCGTCAAAGGGGCGTTTCATGGGTGTTGCTGTGAGTGTTCCCACGCAACACCCATGGAACCAGACACATTTCCAGATTTACGAGGAATCATAAATCTGGAAATGTGTCTGAATGCTACGCCTCCCCAGGGGAGGCGTAGGGAGGCGAAACGAGAAGAAATGTATTCTCCTTATTTTCTTTTCCTCTTTCTATGCCTGCTGCATTCTGCAGCACACATACAAAGAGGAATTCACCTCTAATGATTGTTTATCATTGTATGTGCTAATGCAGCACACTTAGAAGTTGAAAAATTGCATTTCAGATTGTTTTGTGCAGGAAGGTGCCCCTTCCAGAACAAAAACAATCTCCCCACCGGTGCAAGGGTGGCTGCACCGGTGCATGGCAGCAGTTTGTGCGCCAGCGCAGGTGAAAGCACAGAGATACCTCTACTTTTTGCCACCCTGTATGAACTACAGGAAGCTGGCTCGCCCTGACTGATTATGAGGGTATACTTTTTGTTCACATCACTGGTATCACGTGCACTTCATATATTTTATCCTTGATCCTGAGGAAGCGCCAACGACCTCTGTGGCGACAGGGGCGCGAAACATGTTGATCCATGATTTACCACAGGCATACATAGCCTGTCAGGGCATTTTTTACCCATGGGGTTCTAATTCTGGTTTCTGACGGTCTGAATCCAGCTCTATCTGTTTGGTTTAGTAACCCCTGATTGTAATTTTATCTTGCACGCACTTTGTTACCCTCAACACTGGACCCACCCCCCACACACCCACAGGCACCATCCGGCATTTCTCTTGAAAAAGATCTCCGATAAAGTGACCCTTCGGGGGACCCGTAGGGCATTGCAGTGCCGGGCCCGACGAGGAGCAAATGCCCGATGATGAAGCATGACATCCTTCCAGGGTGTGTGAGGGCAACAAGAGGCAAGACGGGTGCCTCCTTTGTGTGATGGGGTCTTTCTCATACCTAGGTCTTTTTGCCTTTCTCTTTTTTGCTTTGCTATAAGGCTTGTGGGTGACCTTTGGCGCCCTGCCTTTGGAACAGTGTCCTCTTTTTGGTGTTAATGTCATATTAGAGGAGCTTGGACACTGGACCGTAATGTGCTCCTCGGTCCCCCCTTCTCTTGTTGATGTAGCACAGAGATACGACATATTCTTGTAAATATGTTGCATCCCTGTGCTTTGAAAGTGACTCCATGCTTGCGCAGCCCAATGTCTTACGGAATGCACTGAGTCACTTTCTTGTAAATCTGCCCCAAAAAGGGCACAAGTGCAAAGTGAGAGTAAAAACAGAGAAAGAACAAGGAGGTCAGCAGAAGATGAGTGGAGCTGGGCCTGAACAGGACTTGACTGGTCGGAGGACCAGTCCAGGTCAGTGGAGAGCTGGGCCTGGGCATTGGCTGTAGTCAGGGCGCTCATGTTGACAGTCCTTCAAGTACTCAGAACGTTCATGGACATCAGTCCTCTTCATCAGAGGACACACAGTGAAAGTGTCCTTCTGGGACTGGCCATTCAACACATTCTGCCCAACAGGAGGAGTTTTCCATTTGACTCTTTAATTTACACTCCAATGCTTGTATACAATTGATGGTAGCCTTTGCACAGTTTTGCTGTATTGATGTTTCATATAAGGATGTCACTGACCCCCAGAAAAAAATTGTCTTATTTAAGTAGATTGCCACTGAATGGTAACACGTAGAAGATGGTGCTTCAGTCTCTGAATAGTAACACAGAATGGAAGTGTGAACTTCAGTTTAGACAGTACCTCCACTTTATCTAGGGAAACAATCATTCTTTACATCTGACATGTTCATTCTATGCAAAAATTACAAAGGGATATTGCACAATATAAGCTGCCCAGTGCACTACACCATCTACAGTAAAGAGCTCTCCATACATTGACTTTGGGTGCAAAACATTCTTATGTATATTAAGCTCTAACTGAGCAGGTTTAACAGTGATTGACCAAACTTCTTTATATACATTTCCCCTTTGCTTCCCATACATCCCCAGATGACAAGCCAACC
This sequence comes from Triturus cristatus, assembly GCF_964204655.1. Taxonomy (NCBI): domain Eukaryota; kingdom Metazoa; phylum Chordata; class Amphibia; order Caudata; family Salamandridae; genus Triturus; species Triturus cristatus. Next base: position 1,054,921,966 of record NC_140588.1, read on the forward strand.
AATCATGTGGTACACTAGCGACACGGATGAGAAATCGTTATGCGGATGTTCTTGAGCAAAACGATTTACCATGGACTTAACTGTACGTCATGTTTGCTTGACATTAAATATCCCTGAGACTAAGGATGTTCTCTGTGGTGAATGTGTAAGCAGGATTCCTTTTTATGCCCCTGGTCTGACTTCCTACTGTCCTGTGATGGGTCACTCCTGTAGACGTTACAACTCATGCGTACATCACTCTACTATCAGGTTCCTTTGAGGGTGCTTCTCTACTCGGGCCATCCAAAGGAAAATTCAATCAATCAATCGATCAAACATTTGTAAAGCACGACAGGGTCTTGAGGCGACAATAAGTCTAGTACATTAATGCTGCCAACACTGGGCAATCGTGGCAAACCTGAAGCACCTCAGGATACACCTTTCATCCAGCAGAAATTCTAGGACAAAGGTACATTTGCTCACTGTCTCTCAGTGGTGGTCTAAGGAAGATGGGGCCTTCTCAGGATACGCCTGAGGAAGGCTCTGCGTAGCTCTTGAGATATGAGCTATCCTGGGGATGAACTGTATGGTGGTTCTTACCAAGGGAAGGTGCATCACACCTGTGGCCCCAGGCCTCCACCCCTTCTTTCATCAACTCCTGACTCCTTTTTTCACTTCTTCCACTCCTGAACTCCAGCTCACTCTCTTTCGCAGCAACTGCAACATTCCAAAGATGACGTCACAGGATCTTTAACTCTGGTTGGCACTAGAGCGTTGGGAGAAGAGTAGGCGCATGCATCCATCGTAGGGACACATAAGAAATTAGAAACAACTCATCCCTTAGCAGTAAAACAACCAGTGCTGCTGTAAATGCTGTGCAATGAAATGACACTAAAATACCGAGGGGCAAATTTACGAGCCCCTTGCACCACTGGAGCGGCACTTTTTGTGACGCTCAGGCAGCGGAAACCTTGAAATCATTTGTATGAGGCCAGAGCCGGACTTAGTTTAGATAGCACCCTGGGGGGAGAGAAATGTGGGGCCCTTGCTGATGTTAGCAAATTAAATGAGGCAGCAGGGGACCCGTTTCACGGATCAGGCCCTGGCAGAGCAGTGACTCCTACCTGAACACGAACATCTCCAGACCTCCCCCACTGCACCTGAATCACCAATAGCTTAGCTGCATCACACTGATGAGGGTTTTGTTGGTGTGTGTCAGCAGGGATAAGACAATAAAGGGAGGGTAACAGGGGATAATGGGGTGTTAAAAGCAGTGTCCAATGTGTGATAATGAAGGATTAAAACCACTTTAAACTGGTGGAAAAAGAAAAAACAAGCACGCAGGGATAAGGACACGGCCGGAGCAAGAGGACAGGTGGGCTGCTGTTGCATTACCTTAATGCACACACCATTGTGGCCGCTCAAAACAAAGCCGCCTTGGGCCTGGGCCCTGCTCACTTCACATGGTTTTGAGTAGATATGGAGGAAGGCAAGTCAGTGCAAATCGCTGTGTTGACTTACTCTGCTCTCAGGAGGCATTCCATGGGCATTGCGGTGGGTGTTCCCACACAACACCCATAGATTTTGACGTTTCCCCAGATTTACAAAACCATGTAAACCTGGGGATGTGCTAAAACCTTACGCCTCCCGAAGTGAGGCATACTGAGGAGAAACTACTTTATTTCTCCTTGTTTATTCCTCTTTCCATGTGTGCTGGATTTTCAAGTGCACATAGTAGGAGGAACATGCCTCCCAGGAATTCTTTTGTGCAGGAAGGTCCCCCGTCAGTCCTGCCGACAATGCAGACTCCCTTGCACCATGGAGCATGGGTGCCTGCATTATCACCAGGCTGCTGAAACGGCACCCATTGGATAAATATGCATTCATGCTATTTCACATTGATGTAGGGCAGCGCAGCAAGACCCCATAAATGAAAGCCTGAGTGTCTCAGTGCATCGGAGAATGGGTGGTGCTTTCCTGGAGTTAATGATACCATACTAGAGGGTCCTGTAAACTCTATGGGTGCGGAATTAATATTGATTCTGTGTAAAAACCTGAAAATCCCTTGAGGAATGTGAAATTTCTGCGGTAATCAATAATTTTTAGGTCCAATTCCATACCCAGTAAATGCTCATTCCCTCTTGCCCCCCATGAATTCCCTGAAGAGTTTAATGGAAAACACAGCAGGGGGTCTCTAGGGGACAGGGTGCTTGTAACAGTGTTAGAAGGCAAAGTGGAAATACAGGCCCGTCAAAGTAGTGTAACAGCATTTGTGGTGTTCGAAACCCCTGTGTTCAGAAGCAGAAGCCTGATAGAGGAAGAAGCCGAAATGGCTGGAACCCAGAGAGCAGGATCTACAGCAGGTCAGCACAGGACAAAGAAGTATGTGTCGGAGAAGAGCACTTGTGAAAGGGTAATCACATAGGAGAGAGTAGGGTTAGATTGGTATAGAACATAGGCCCCTGCATCAAAATGAAAGTGGCCCCAATCAGTAAATAAGATCGCAAAAAAAGTGGCCCATGTTCGCAATTTGGGACAGATTGGAAATATTTTGCAAGAAATGGGAGGCTGCGAGGATTTGAGATTGCTGCGGGCAATGTTTTTTTTAATAACAGAGAAATAAACATTAACAAACATTGGCAAAGCCAATAAGCCTCTACTATGCAAGAGCCATTGGCTTTGCCAATGTGTTTTAGCCATGTTGTACACCAGCATGGCTACTGTTCAGTGCGTTTAAAAGTTAGTGGTGTAGAGGAGAGTGACATAGAGTGGGGTAGAGTGACATAGAGTGGATTAGAGTGGCATAGAGTGGAGTGGAATGGTGTAAAGTGTTGTGGAGTGGCATAGAGTGGAGTGGCGTAGAGTGGATTGGAGTGTCGTGAAGTGTGGTAGAGTAGCATAGAGTCTTGTAGAGTGCTGCACAGTGGAGTGGTGTTGAGTATTGTAGATTGGAGTGTCGTGGAGTGCTGTAAAGTGTCGTAGAGATGAGTGTGATGGAGGTTCGTAGAGTTGAGTGGTGTAGAGTTGAGTCCTGTAGAGTGGCGTAGAGTGGCATATAGTGGAGGGGTGTAGAGTGGAGAGGGATAGAATGCATGGTCATATAGTGCAGTGGAGTATCATAGAGTGCCCTGGTATAGAGTGATGAGAGTTGTGGAGACTTGTAGAGTCGAGAGGCATGCAGATGGAGGGCCATAAAGTGGAGTGGAGTGGCATAGAGTAGAGTGGTGCAGATTGGAATAGAGTGTCATAGAGTAGCGTAGAGTGGCATAGAGTAGAGTTGCATAGAGTAAAGTGTCATGTAGTGTGGTAGAGCATCATGGAGTGTTGTACAGTGAAGAAACGTAGAGTGGAAGGTCATAGAGTGGAGTGTCATAGAGTTACGTGTCGTAGAGTGGAGTGTCATAGAGTGGAGAGTAGTAGAATGGAGGGTCACAGTACAGTGGCATAGAGTGTTGTGGAGGGATGGAGAGTGAAGTAGAGTGGTGTAGAGTGGCATTGAGTTGAGCGGTATACAATGGAGTAGAGTGTCATATAGTGGAGTGGAGCAGGATGACGTGGAGTGGTGTTGAGTGGCATAGAATGGTGTGGCATAGAATGGAGCATCATAGAGTAAAGTGCCATAGAATGGAGTGTTGTGGAGGGTTGTACAGTGGTGGGCCATAGAGTGGAGTGTCATAGAGTGGAGTATCGTGGAGTGGAGTAGAGTGAAGTACAGTAAAGTGTAATAGAGTGGAGTGAAGCAGAGTGCACAGAGTGGAGTAGAGTGGAGGGGTGTAGAGTGGAGGGATGTAGAGTGTTGTGGCATAGAGTGGAGCGGAGTGGTGTGTCAGAGTGGAGTGCCGTAGAGTGGTGTAGAGTGAGACATGTAGAGTGAAGTGGCATAGAGTGGAATAGAGTTTCATAGAGTGGAGTGATCTAAAGTGGAGAGGCGTACAGTGGAGTGTCATAGATTGGCATAGCATAGAGTGGAGTAAAGTGTTTTATAGTGAAGAGCCATAGAGTGGGGTAGAGTGGAGTGGTGTAGTGTAGAGTGGAGTAAAGTGTCATAGACTTGAGTGGCATACCATGGAGTGGCATGAAGTCACTAGGAGTGGCGTAAAGTGGCATAGATTGTATTAGAGGTGAGTAGCCTAGCGTGTCGAAGAGTGGCACAGAATATGTGTGTCATAGAGTGGAGTGGCATAGATGTTGTGGAGTGTCATAGAGTGTTATGTCGTAGGATGGAGTGCCATAGAGTGGAGTAGAGTGGCCTAGAGTGTAGTGATGTAGAGAGGCATAGGGGGATATTTACAAGTGCCTTGCGCCACTCTTGGGTCACTTTTCCCATGTTAAAAGTGACGCAAAAGTGGCGCAAGGGGCTTGTAAATCTGCCCCATAGAGTGGAGCGACAGAGAGTGGTGCAGAGTGAAGTAAAGTGTTGTAGAGTGGAATGGAGAAGAGTGGCATACAGTGTGTCGTGGAGTGGAGTGGATCAGAGTGGAGTATCATAGAGTGGAGTGGCGTAGAGTGAAGTAGAGTGGCTTAGATTGAAATGGGAAAGACTGGAGTAGAGTGAAGTGGCGTAGAGTGCCGTAGAGTGGAGTGGCATAGAGTGGAGTGGAGTAGAATGGAGTGAAGTGGGGTAGAATGTCATGGAATAAAGGGTGTGGTAGCTCACTGTCATTACAAACAATGCATTTTCAATTGAAGTGACTATTACATTTACATACCATTTTACTGATAAAATTATACAGCGCACAAATGATAATGTGTGAAACTGGCATCACCTAGTGTATTGATTTACTTTGATCATATTAAAATATTTGTTTCCACCACACTTTAGAATTACAAAAAATGTGCTTCATTTATCCTTTCCTAATTGTGATGTATTCTGAAATATTTGCACAGTTTTTTTTACAGGGTTTTAACTTGTGTTGTGTGTTAGAAATAATTAACATTGTACAGCCGTCTTCCAGCATAGCCCCAGTACCTTTCATAATTGTCACAGAAATCCTCTCACTTTGAAGTCAGAAAAAGAAAAGTAAACTCTAAGCTCCCTTGGAAGACAGAGACCGATATTTGAGTGCACAGCACATTTGACAAGATAAGAACAAAATGTAAAGGCCTGTTTACACAAAGCGAGCACTTCTGAAAGACTGCAGGAAACAGGCTATGCTCCATGGGAGGGACAAATCCATACTGGACAACTTAAAACAAATAAAAAGCAATCAACTGTGAGTCACAAAACACAAAACCAATGGTATGCAATGGGTGGAATGCATTCCCAGGGAAGCTTTCTGAATGTCCCCAAGAAGTCTTTGAAAACAAGATTAATATCCTGCCTGATAGGATTAAACCAAATAACTGTCTGGCAGACCATAAAAGAGGCCCACAAATTGCCCAAAAAACGGCCAACATGCTGACCTGTCAGATCAGCCCATCTGGCACTGGTAGATTGCCCTATAGGCCAGTCAGTCCTTGGGGTTAGGCAGGGGGAAGAGGGGGGCGGGAGGGGAGAGAGAGAGAGAGGGTGATAGAGATAGAGAGAGAGAGAGAGAGAGAGAGAGAGAGAGAGAGAGAGAGAGAGACTCATTTAATACGTCTCAGTAATGGAGCAAAGTCCTGTAGGTTAATGTATTACCTCTAGGAGCACAACCTCAATCATTCGGTACTAGTCCACAACTTGTTGCAGTCTCTCTCATTCTGTAAGAGTTTCACACCTTTCTGCCCAGTCTCTTCGGCTATGATCCCCTTGTCTTGAAGCACAATGTCCCTTGTTGAGTCTAAGTCTTACATCTTGGAAGACAGCTGCATTGGAGACCCACTAAATGAGTGGTGTTAAGCTGTGAGACCACACTGTGGTGTCACTCATTTAGTGTGAGGCCACACTGTGGTGTCACTCGTTTAGTGTGAGGCACACACACTGGGGAACAATTCCACTCCCAAGGTAGTGAGTTTCACTTCTAAAGGCACATTGACTCTCCCTGAGAGTGAGCCTTGCTTCTCGGAGCGGAGTCTCACTCTTGTGATGTGTAATGCTTCCGCTGACGTGTGACTTGCATGAGCCAGGGGGAGTTCTGGTCTTCAGTTCTCTACTGTGAACTTGCCAGCTTCGCAGGTAGCCATATGTTTACCTGTGGAGCGGGACCAAGAGAAGGAACTAAAGTACCAGGAGCAGGATTTCAACAGACTCTTCTTTGGATCGCTGAATGGCAATAGCTGGTGTTACTGCTAAGACACTGTGCGTACCACGCAGTCCACTGGTGACACTCATGGGTGGTGAGAACTGACACCGATTGAAAGAGATAATGAAGATACACAGGGCATGAAAAATGAAAAGAGATAATTGGAGCTAAGGAGGAATTGAAAAGTCAGTCAGTCAGTGGGGAACCACAGAGGCTGAAGGAGTCTTGCTACCAGGTTACTGCATCCGGGTGGAACAGGAAATAATGGTGCTACATCCGCTCAAACGCCCAGAAATCGCTTGTCTGGGTTACAGCTTAGACATCAGCAGGGAGGGAAACACAGAGGCGGGCAAAAGGCAGCTGGAGGACTGCAGGTAAGGCAGCCTTGGAGGACACCCTAAAAAAAACAACAATACTCGACCACCAACACCACTCGATGGCTGGAGAGTTCACGAAGGGGGCGTCTCTGCGGTGTGAGCAGGGTTCCCAGAGGCAAATGTGGAAAAGCAGTAGGGAGGAGTAGGGTGCATGGAACAAAGCGACTTGTCAACACTAATGCACAGTGCTGTGGTGCGTGGCGTGGTGCGGCGTGGCATGGCATGGCGTGGCGTTGACAGCCTATGTGAAGGAATGGGCAGTTGGCAGAGAACATGCGGGAAGCACAGGCAACCAATACAACCTGGCAGCTTGGTGAGCAGAAAGTGGAAGCAGAAGTAGTCTATGCAGTGGGTGCAGAGGCGTGAGGTGACAGGGAACACATGAGGGGTAGAGGAGGTACTTGTGCAAAGACAAATATACAACCTGTTGCTGCAGAAAAGCTTGCACCTCACAACGGACTGGAAGTAGCAGGCGGCTCTGTGCCGAGGTTGCATGGTGGCAGGGACAGACCAGAAGACAGAGGGGAATGGAGGCACGAGATAACACATGATTAAAAGCACAACATGAAGTCCATGGAAATAGAAACAATGGCTAGCGTTAGCTTCCCGTCTCTTGGCTTTACCAATGCTTATATTGTTTGTGAATGTTTTTTTGTTTGAAAACATGTGACACGAGGTGGTTGGTAGCAGTGTGAGGGGAGCTGCTAGGCTCTCACCTAAGTCAACAAGCACTGCCTAAAAGCCAAAATACTCTTCAATTGAATAGAACACGCGAGCAGTCGCTGTCACTGAAGAGGACTATTTATTGTGCGGGTGTGCACATTGTGCAAGAGCTGAGTACCATCACTCACAGTCAGGTGAGCCAATGGCTGAAGTGGGCGGATCTTGTGCATCATGCTGTGTTAGGTGGGAGGAAACTGCGAATGACCCTATAGCAGACCAATGGATGAAGAGGGCTGACTGCAAGCTCCTGTGAGAATGTGTAGTACATATATATTTTTATTAAGAAAAAGGTTTTGGCTAACACTAGACCTAATAAAAAGGAAATGTCATACAACATGGATGAGAGGAAAGCAGACCATGGCGGAGGAAAAAGGAGGCCACCTACTGGCTGCGACCAGGACACAGAAGGCAAGAGTGGCACCAAGCTTCACAGTGGATCCAGCATGCCAGGGGGCACAGGCGGCAGGGTCTCCAGGGAGCAGCCGATGTAGGGTAAAGGATTGTGTGTGATGTCATCTCTCTCTGCACAAGAGAAGCTGCACTGGGCTTCTAGTTATCATGTAAAAACAAAGTGATAGAGCGGTGGGTGGGGTCGTATGGAAAGTGAATGTGTGCATAAGGAAGATTAGCCTTAGGATTGAAGGGTTGGCACAGACTGGGGCAAGACTGGGGCACACTTTGAAGTGTTTCAAACCCATGACATTTAACGTAATAATGAAGGATGCCTCTGAATCACAAAAAACGACTTGCAGTAGATCTGGCTAGCGCGATGTAAAACTCCAAAATAAATAAATAGATGGACACAAAATACAGCTTCTTTCATAAATCCAGCACACTCCACCGACAGCAGATGAGATACTCACTGTCCTGTTCAGTTTCAGTGACGTCACCGCTGCCAGCAGTGACCCGCAGACATAAATGGGCCTCTTGGCCAAACAGTAAAACAGCATCAGTTTTCTGTATATTTCGCCCTTCTGAAAGATTAATGAATGTCAGTGTTAGTAAATGTGGTCCGATAGTGAGTTATTCAGAGCAAGTGTACAAATAAAAGTATATTTACACATATATTAACACAGTGGAAAGGTCAAATTCCTTCTCATTACAACAGTACAGCACAACTAGAATTAAAGGAAAACAGCTTATTGCCTCACACAATGAATATCATAAGGAAAAACACAAATATTAAATAATGGCGTTGCAGGGGGAAAAAATCATTCTGTCAACCATGAAAATGAAATTATTTCCTTTATTAGTGTGACTTTTTTAATATTATAAAAGCATGATACTTGGTGAGAGGGTGAAAGTGGAAGGCTGCACCCCATTGATACTTTGGCCCTGTCTGATGCACTGGTGGAGTTGAGGGACACTCACTGAAACGCGAATTAACTACAGGATCCAAATCAGCAGAGTTCCACAATACAAGAGGCTGCACTTTGTGTGTTAGGGGAGAGTGGGGCTTGGAATCAGAGATCATTAGAACAGGGTACTCAGGGATGTCTGAAGAAGTCTCGCTGTCGGTGAAGATACAACGGCCTGCACAGAACAGCTCCAAATCCCTTCTGCCCCCAGTTCATGTCATCACATTCCACAGTGACTTTGAGAACAACACTCCACCTGGTGAGGTGATGGAACCATTGCTAGAACATACCAATGTCCTGTCAGACTAGCACAAGCACTGATTTCAACAGCTAGAACACCGATGATAGAACATTATTTTGAGATCTTAGAAACAAATTCGAGAGCAAGTAACTTACATTATTTCCAATTCGGTATTTATGGTTCTTCCTCTTAAGTGTTTGCTGTTGGTTTTTGGTTTATCTTCTCAGAACACCAACAAGAAAATGGAGGGTCAAACTGCAGGATCTGCGCTGGGTTACGGAACAAGGAAGCCAAAGTCACTAGGCCTGGCCGCGATCATCTGTGATGGTTCCCATCGAAATGGGATGTGCGTGCGCTTGTGAAAAACAAAGTAAAATCTTAGGGCCCGATTCACAGAACTAACTTAAGACAAAATCCTAAACTTACTACCGTTTTGGTATTCACAGAAGGCACTTACTCATTTTGGTATTCACAGGACACACTTACTCATTTCGGTATTCACAGAAGTTAGGAGTCCTAACTTTAGGACACCTAAATGCCTTCTGTGAATACTGAAAGTCTTAAAGTTAGGATTTATCTCAGTTTAGGAGTAGTAAAGTTAGGACTCCTAACTTTAGGTCTCCTAAACTGAGAATAATCCTAACTTTAAGACTTTTGGTATTCACAGAAGGCATTTAGGAGTCCTAAAGTTAGGAGTCCTAACTTTACTACTCCTAAACTGAGAAAAATCCTAACTTTAAGACTTTCAGTATTCACAGAAGGCATTTAGGAGTCCTAAAGTTAGGACTCCTAACTTCTGTGAATACCGAAATGAGTAAGTGCCTTCTGTGAATACCAAAATGAGTAAGTGCCTTCTGTGAATACCAAAATGGTAGTAAGTTTAGGATTTTGTATTAAGTTAGTTCTGTGAATCGGGCCCATACACATCGCAAAATAATTTTAAAAAAAAGAGGAGATTTGAATGCATAAATTGTCCAAACAGGCCTTGTTTTAAAGTGACCCACTTGTTAGAGGAATGTGTGCGCATGCACAAGCAGAATGCCGTCAGTCACCATGACGAATGGCTCATGAGAGCTGGCCCTTTGCTCCATGTTGTAGGCAGTGACTTGCAGAAGCAAAATGGGAGTGACAGTTGAACAGACCAATGAACGAAGAGGTCCCTGGGATTATGCATATCTATATGTAATTTTTTTTAGTAATTGTTTTTTCTACTCCATGAAGGTATTGAGACTGCAGAAGTTGTCTATAAGCCAGACCTAAAAAGCAGTGTTTGAAAAAAGCAGAAAGAGAAGAGCGCTGCGCGGGACCTCTTTGGGCGATGGCCCCACTAGCAGCCACCACAAGCAGCTGAACGGTCACAAATCTTCCACACTTCATAATTTGCTGTCACAGAACAGCCCCCAGGCAAGAAAACACAAATAAATAAGATACACCCCACCCAGCTGACTGAGCCTGAAATAGCAGCATTTGCTGAACGGTGGTTGAGCAGATGAAAGCGGGTCCTCACAGCCTGTCTTGTGCTGGGGTAACCAGGCAGAAAATCACCCCTGCTGGACGGTGGGGCCTCGTGCTCTCTGCTGAAGCAACACAGGAGGAGGAGGGAGGTGTGGTCAGTGGAGCTGAAGAAAACATTCATAGGGTGTTCTGATGTCCCTGAACTGCATCCTCTGGAAGGCGCTAAGGGCCGGACGTACTATTGCGATGGCATGCGCGCAAACCCTCCCCATCCAGGCGGGAGAGTACCGATTTCAAGGCTGGTCTCTCGCCTGCCGATTCCTGCATGCAGAAACCCAAATCAGAGTTTTGTAAAACTGCCACAAATAAAATATTGATACCTGTCACGCATGCTCCAAACCCCCACCTCCAGGAATTACCTCTCACATCAAAGTTTAGCTTAGAACTCTGTTGAGTTTGCCAGAGTTGAGAACTCTGGGGCATATTTATAAGGGCTTTATCTCCGCTTTTTTGGCTTACCGCAAAAGCGGAGATAAAGCCAGCGCCCTATTTACAAGAGGGTGCTAACATGCATAATCGCATGTTAGCACCCTTTTTCCCAACGCCTCACTTTGCATCTCCAATGAGATTCAAAGTGGGCGTTACTGGGCGTACCCAAGATGGACTACCTTGCAAATATCGCTGATGTTTACATCGCGATATTTACAAGGCAGCCCACATGATTTTAGCACACATTAGATTTTGGCGAAACGTCTGCTAAAATGCTGACTTAGCCATCCCTAACATAGGGGGGGGGGATTATGCTGATACGACCCTGTGGGTCGTATCAACAAGGTTATCGCCCTTTTGCAGCGAACATCACTGGAAAACCAGCGTTGTTCCCTGCAAAAGGGCGATAACCTCGCTATCTCTGGAATTTTTATCGCCCTGGAGTAACGCGTTGTTAATAACACGCTACCAGGGTGATAAATACCAGAGATAGCCTGCGATAATATAATTATAGATAAGCACGGCCAGCGATAATTATCGCTGGCCGTTGTTAATATGCCCCTCTGTTTTTGTGTGCCAAGATTTAGAACTCTGTTTTTGTTTGCGCCGTGTTATTCAACAGACAAAAATGAAATGCTGCTTGTCTGTCACCATACATACCAAAGGACCCTTTTCTGGCTGATCACCTCTGCTTCACAGTCAGTAAGGAAAATACAATCTCCCAGCTATAAATCTCCCACTTGCCTGCTCTAAAAAGTCGGCATGTTTGCCGATTGCTACAGTTTGTAAAATTGCATTCTTTGTGACTGGGGAAAAGGCCATTGCTGTGTACCAGTAACACGCTTAACATCGGAAATTACTTCCTGACTTGCAAAAATGCCCTTCAGGATTGGCTGTGATTTGTCAGAAGGAAGAGGTCTGATAGGTCCGTTGCCCTCCCAGAGAGAATGTATCAAGGCATTGTGACAGCAATTGTGGCCGCAAAACATTGATTTGACATCGGCTTCCTCAGGGCGATACTGTCTCATTCCAACAAGCACTTCTGCTGCTCTGCGAATGCCAGACTCACTGGTGCTCTTTTTGTCAGTCTTCTAAACTAAATGGTTTTATTTATTATAATGACTTTTGTAAATACTATAAAACGTGACATCTGGTGGGAGGGACAAAGCGAGGAGCTGCACCTCATTCACTCTTGTGTCACATCGGATGCACTCATGGAGATGAAAGTAAACTCAGCAACGGGGAAGTTGTCATTGTGTGGCAGCTTCCACAGGACAACACAGTGCTGTCATTTTGTAAAAAGGGGAGGGTTAACAAGCGAAGCATTGAATCAGTTGGTGGCTCGAGCAGAGACATCATAGCCTGCGGGAGGGCAATTTGAAGCAGGAGCTAAGACTCCCTTTGCCAATCAATCAGTACTCGTTAAGCGCGACTACTCACCTGTGAGGGTCTCAAGGTGCTGGGGGGGGGGGGGCTGCAAGTCCGATAGGGCACTGAGGTTCAGTCAAAGAGCCAGGTCTTGAGATCCTTCCATTAAAACACATCTGTTTGCCCCTGCTATCTGATTTCTCTTTTCTTGGCCTTGACCTGTTGTGTTGTGTACCTGATCAGGCGCCAGGACGCCCCTTCGCTGGGGCAGCTGTGCGCCTAATAAAAGTGAATAACATAACATAACATAACATAACAATTGGGTGCGCGACGGTGATAGCCTGAGGTGGAGAGGCAGGGTGGTCCAGGTTTGGCAGCGAGGTAGGAGAAGGATCTTCTTCCGATCCTGGTCTTGTGTGATCTGAGGTGCAGTGGCCTGGGCCAGTTGGGTGGTGAGAGGTGTCTAGTGGGAACGTGGAATATGGGGCAGTGATTCAGGTATGCTAGTCAGGCATTGTGGAGGGCTTTGTAGGCATGTGTGAGGAGCTTGAAGGTGACTCTTTTGTTGACTTGGAGCCTGCGGAGTTTTCGTAGGTGTTCGGAGACGTGGCTGTGGCGGGGGATGTTGAGGATCAGTCTGGCTGTGGTGTTTTGAACATTCTGTAGTTTCCTGAGGAGTTTCTGGGTGACGACTGCGTAGAGTGCATTGCTGTAGTCGAGTCTGCTGCTCATGTGTGCGTGGGCGATCGTCTTTCTGGCCTCCGTGGGGATCCATCTGAAGGTCTCTTGAAGCAGATGCAGCACACATAGAAAGCGCAAAAAACGATGAAGAATAAAAGTTTTTCTCTGCGTTGTGCCACTCTAGTGCCTCCTTTTCAAAGATGTTTATTGATGGCACTGCCTCAGATTTACAGATACTTGTAAATCTGGGGCAGTGTCAAATAGCAATGGGTATTGCATGGAAATGCCCACAGCAACACCAATTGCACGCCCCTTTGCCTCAGAAAACTGCGGCAAAGAGGGTCATATTTGCAAGGTGGTGTTAAGCCACACAAAGTGGCTTAGTGTCAGAAAAAGTGATGCTCCAGTGGGGCAATCCCCTGGTAAATATGCCCTTAGGTTACAAATGTCTCTCTGCTCAGGCCCAGATAAAGAGTAGTGAGAGATACAGCCAGATGCCCCAACTATTCATGGCAGCTGGCCTCCCACCATCTGTGCATCTTCAGGGCTCATTGGAACTCCTGCATGGTTGGGTTGGTACAACGCGAATCCCTCCCCGTTGGCCAGCTGTGCACTGGCTGCAGGGAGGAGGACAGCTCCTGGGAATTCCTGGAGTGGTCCAGCTTGGGTCAAGGAGAAGTGTGGTCAGGGACTGGTGAGTCCCAGGAGAGTCTGAGGGTTGGTTATGGACAGATTTCTGGAAGGAACAAAGGATGGTATACAAATGTACACCATAGTTACCTGTCACTCAACGGTAATGATAAACATCAAACTGCCCTCATGGGGCAAATCAGTTCAAGCACTGCCCAAAGTCCTATTGCAAAGATTCCAATTTATGCATAAGAAGAAGAGGAAGATCTAAGTCAAAAAATGGGGGCCTTATGCGGTCAACTGGCAGCTCAGAGGAAATGCTGCCGCCTCCAGAGAAAGGAATAGTGTTTATGTAGAATGAGGGCAGGGATTATGTACTATTTGGTCACGGACAGGTCGACAAAGAACTTCCATGGAGTCTATAGCACTGCTCGGGGGTGGGTGTGGATTGCTATACCTCGGCAATAGTCTCAAAACCTAAGTCCCAGAACCTTCTGCTCTGGGTCACCTGGCAGCCCAGACTCGGTTCAGAACTTTGGAGGAACGAAGTCCCTGTAGTGCCTTCCAGGTCTCCGCTTCCACTGATGACGGCAAACTGTGAAGGCTGCGTAGCTGGTCTTTCTCCTAAAATGAGTATTCGGAGAAGTGCTTATTCTCCAGCTGGTCACAATGGCAAGTCCTTCAAATGTTGATGATTCATTCATCTCTCGCATATAGAATTATGTTTATAAGCAAATATTCACGTTTGATATTGCAAGTGTTACATTTGATATTGCCGGTGTAAAGAATTCCTTCTTCACTGACATCATGATGTGTTTGGTTCTGGTGTCTCAGCTGTGTTCAGCTTTCTGTGGGCAGTATTTATTTTCATTTAATTTCTCACCCACTAGTGTTCCATTTAACCCTCAGACTGGAATCACTGACTTTCCCCAGGATCTTAGCCCCCTGTAACGTAAGGTGGATTTGTAGAGCGCTGCTTATCACCCACAAGTGTATCAAGGCGCTGTAGCCCCTTAGGTCTGCATTCTGTTTCTCCTCTTCAGAAAGCAGGGTTGAATTATACACAGTGCCACGGGCATTATGCGAATGTGCGGACGTAGCTATTTTGAAATAATTATAGATTTGCCGCATTTGCACATAATCCACCATCTGCTGCATAATCTGCAGATTTTAATAATAACACATTTTGTTTCTAGCTCAAATGGATCAAAAGTTACTAAAAATACAGCAACAGTGTTGCTGCACAGTGGTAGGTCCTTTGCAAAGCTAGACTGGCCACCTTTCTGTTGCTTATTGCTATATTGGGTATTAAACTGGTACTAATGAGGTGCAACCAATGCCCAGGCAGTGTTACTAACTGTACAAATTATGAAATAATGAAGTAATAGTATTACACAATGTGCCACATTATGCCACATAATTTGCCATTTGTTGTCACATAATTTACTCAACCCTGCCACATAATTTGGCCCTCTCCTGCCGCATAATTCCAATGGTATTGATCACAGCCTGCTCATGTAGTGCTCATGACTGTACACACAAGATCCCTGCTGCAGCACAGCACTTCCTGTTCGGACACTTCAGACCCACTCCTCCCAGCATGCCTCAGGATGTCTGGCCTTGCTCCGGCTCTCAAGCCTTGTACAATGCAGTAGGAGGCCTGGAGGTTTGTTGCTTGACTGAGGCTTGAAGGTCTCAGTACTTTGACCCCAGGGCTTTCACGAGCCTATGAGGTTCCAAGCCGAGAGCCAGGCTGTCCGTACTCTCCATCCAACTCCACGTCCTCAACACAGGATCACTGTTGAGAGTGGCCTCAGCGATGCTTCGACCCATATCATGCTTCCACTGTTGACCTTAAACACTTCCCTTCGAAATGGGACCCAGCCCTATGTACACACGTGGACCCGCACACAGACTCTTGCACACACATATGTAGACTATTGCACACAGACTCTTACACACACATATGTAGACTACTGCATAGACTCTTACACACACATATGTAGACTATATACAGACTCTAGCATACACTCACACAAACACACACACACACACACACTATCTCTCACACACAAGCACACAGACAGATTCTTCAAAATGGATTATCGTATGGACACAGACACACACAGCCTCCCCCCTTTTCTCTAGCACTGAGTGGGTCCCAACTGCACAATCAAGACATGTGGTGTCACCTAAGAATTCAGAACATGATCTTTTCGCAGAAAGGGTTTTCTCTGATATTGTTAGTTACAGATGGTCACATTCAAGTCCAATTTTATTGCAAGGCAATGCCACCACCTTGGGGGTCCCGAATTGTTCTTACAAGTATCAAATGTGTGCAAGGGGGAAAGACGGAATATTAGTTTGCCTGTGGTGGTCTGTGTTCCACTGATCGGCTGCCCAGGTGCACTCTGGGTAAGTGGAGGATGGCTGTGTGCACTCTCTGCTTGGGAGAGTTCTCCAGCTTAGGTCCAGAGCACACTTGTTTTTCAGGATATCCACTTAGGATATATTCACATAAATAAACCTAAATGAGGTCTTTTTATTAGTGGATGGCTAACCAGAAAGCTCATCCTGTCTTGAGTCAGCACTGTCAATCCTGTTACTTAAGGACAAGAAATAACAATTGTTAGGGGATATGACAAACGCAGAGTGTCTAAGTCCAGCTGGAGGTCGACTTCTCCAGGGAGACCTTTCAGGATCAAGCGCTATGAAGAGAATAACTCACAGGAACAGCGCTGTGAGCTACAAGACCTCCTGCCTCCCAGGACTGAGACCCTCATCCAGTCATGGGGGCGTCTCTTCCCTCATGATGGAGGCCCAGTAGTCGTGGGAGAGTCTCTGCACTCGTACCGGTGACCCCGCAGTCACAGTGGAGTCTCTGCACATGTGGCAGAGGCCCAGCAGTCCTGGGAGAGCCTCCACACTCCTGGCGGAGGCCCTGCAGTCATAGGGGATTCTCTGCACTCGTGGCAGAGGCCCCACAGTCGTGGGGGAGTCTCTGCACTCGTGGCAGAGGCCCCATAGTCGTGGGGGAGTCTCTGCACTTGGGGCGGAGGCCCTGAAGTCATGGGGGAGTCTCTGCACTTGGGGTGGAGGCCCTGAAGTCATGGGGGAGCCTCAGCATCCATGGGAGGCACCGCAGTTGTGGGAGAGTCTTTACACTCGGGCGGAATCTCCGCTAAGGGGACACTTGCCAATGCATACTTACTCGTGAAAATAGTCTTCACAATTTAGTACAGTCTCCTAAAAAACAATCTTATACTTTATCTCCTTGAGTTTTCTTATTTACTGGTTTGTCTTTACAAACAAATAATTTCTACATTTCAAATCTTGATGTTTATCTTACGAATCACACTCTGTATGTGATCCCGCCTGGTTCTTTTTCAGGAGCGATAACATCTACTCTTATGATCTTCACTTTTCATCGCCCTGTTCAACAACTTAATCTTCCTCCTGCACAGTTCCTTTCACAAATAATATTCCACAACACATTTTGCGGTGTCAATATCCTCCACCACTAAACTGCTGGGTGTGTGCGCTGCCCCCCCCACCCACCCCGTCACATGGTCTTGGGTTCTATGAGAATTCTCATTGAGGAGATTCCGCCCGGAGTGCGGAGACTCCTCTATAACTGAGAGGCCTCTGTCCTGAGTGCCAAGGCTCCCCCACCACTGCGAGGCCCCTGTCCCGAGTGCGGCGACTCACCCACGACTGCGAGGCCTAGGTTGCTGAGGCTCCCCCACCACTGCGGGACATCTTCCCCAAATGTCAAGGTTCCCCCACCATGGTGAGGCCTCCGCCCGGAGTGCGGAGACTCCTCTATAACTGAGAGGCCTCAGCCCTGAGTGCCGAGGCTCCCCCACCACTGCGAGGCCCCTGCCCCGAGTGCGGCGACTCACCCACGACTGCGAGGCCTAGTTCGCTGAGGCTCCCCCACCACTGCGGGACATCTTCCCCAAATGTCAAGGTTCCCCCACCATGGTGAGGCCTCCGCCCGGAGTGCGGAGACTCCTCTATAACTGAGAGGCCTCTGTCCTGAGTGCCGAGGCTCCCCCACCACTGCGAGGCCCCTGCCCCGAGTGCGGCGACTCACCCACGACTGCGAGGCCAAGTTCGCTGAGGCTCCCCCACCACTGCGGGACATCTTCCCCAAATGTCAAGGTCCCCCCACCATGGTGAGGCCTCCGCCCGGAGTGCGGAGACTCCTCTATAACTGAGAGGCCTCTGCCCTGAGTGCCGAGGCTCCCCCACCACTGCGAGGCCCCTGCCCCGAGTGCGGCGACTCACCCACGACTGCGAGGCCTAGTTCGCTGAGGCTCCCCCACCACTGCGGGACATCTTCCCCAAATGTCAAGGTTCCCCCACCATGGTGAGGCCTCCGCCCGAGTGTGGAGACTCCCCTACGACTGCGAGGCCTCTGCTGAGGGCGGAGACTCCCCTACGGGTACGAGGTCCCCGCCCTGAGTGCCGAGGCTCCCCCACCACGATGAGGCCTCCGCCCGAGTGCAGAAGCCCTTTGTGAATCAGACCCAGTCTCACTAAATTATTGTTTCATTTCACAGCCGGTGGTGCTAGTCTGAACTGAGAACACTGGCCCAGGGGGCTGACAACTATCCAATTACACCGACTCAGAACCAATTCACCTTTTATTAAATGTTCCCCAATCTCTAAGGTGGGACCATGGGATGAAGCTGAGAGTGCAGGGTGACCCTTCCCTTCCACTGCTCTGGTATTCTTGGCAGCTCAGCAGCCCTCTCCCAGGACTCCCCTTCTCGTCTGCTGTGCTAAAAATACACACAGCACAAATGCACACAGACGTTTTAAATTGCCCTAAATTACACAGGCGTTCTGTCGAGATCTGCAAAGACGTATTATACGGTTTGCTTCCTTTCATCTCTTTCTTGTGTATTTTTATTCTTCTGCAGTTTTTTGAAGATCTACCTGGATGAGGCGTTTACTACAAGTCGTCGAATGGCACACTGTGAAATTCTGCGTCTCGAAATTTTCTATTTTTGAAAAAGAGTTTTTTCCTGCAAAAGTTAGGAGAATAAAGGTGTATAATAATTGGGAGAGGAAAATTCAGCAAAGCGACTGTTTTGCTGATTTATTTTCTGCAAAATCAGTGAAACACTTTTAGAGATTTTTTTTACAGTTATTTACAACAAAAGAAACATCTGCAGTTTACATTTTGGAGATTTCTTTCTGTAAAAATGATCTGATCTTGCCATTGACATTACAAAAAATGCAAATCTTTCCAATTTCACCTGTTTTCGATGGGGTGAGATGATGGTCACCAGGAATAGAACCAGAAAGGACAGTACCTTTAGAGAGCAGGAGATCAAGGGCCCCGATGGAGGGGACCGCAAGGCTATCTCACCGGCTGAATACCCCCCACCACCCGTCTCACACCCATCCTGGTGGAACTAAAGAGTAAATGTAGGAACACAGTCCCAAGGATGACCACCCGTCTCACCCCCATCCTGGTGGAACTAAAGAGTAAATGTAGGAACACAGTCCCAAGGATGACCACCCATCTCACCCCCATCCTGATGGAACTAAAGAGTAAATGTAGGAACACAGTCCCAAGGATGACCACCCATCTCACCCCCATCCTGGTGGAACTAAAGAGTAAATGTAGGAACACAGTCCCAAGGATGACCACCCATCTCACCCCCATCCTGGTGGAACTAAAGAGTAAATGTAGGAACACAGCCCCAAGGATGCTCCCACTTATAGACACACGACGAATTACAGGAAGCCCAAAGATAAAGGTGGCCTGACGCTGAGAGACCTTGAGAGACCTCATCCCAAAAACATGACAACCCTAGTTACTGGACCCTCAACCTCATCTCAAAGGTGGGCGTCTCCTGAAGGCCTCCAAGTGAAGAACTGGAAAACCTGGAATGATGAGGGGATAACAGGTTGGAGGAAGAAAGCCATTCTCTGGCAACTGGGGGCTGCTGCAGTAGGGGAACCCCCCCCATATTTTTCTAAGGGAGCGCTAGAAAGACTTCCGCCCACTCCTTTCAAATCATGGCCTGCACTCGGAGGAGGAGGAGAAAGGGCAGAAAAGCCCACAAGAAACTTAGATGCCAGGGGTATAGTTCTGAGCTGAGGTTGGGCAGCAGGAAGGCGGGGATTGTCTGTGAGATAAGTCATAGTTCCCGTAAGTACTGAAAGTCCCCCCCCCCCCCCTTTGTGATGTACGCAGGGTAAGACCTGGAAGAGGAAGGAAGAAGAAGCAGATCTGACAGGAGAGGAAGGCAGTGGCAAGTAGACACCGTTCCTCCTTTTATACCTCCTCCGAGAACCCCCTCATTCAGGTGATCTGCGAAGGTGTCCTTCGTGATAGCGTTCAAGTCTGCCTTGGAGAGGGGGCACCTCGCAGAAGGTCTGGGAGGCCACTCCACCTGCTCATGCAGACATTGTCGAAGGAAGAGCCCTCCATTTACTTCCACCTCCAGACCTACCTTGGGCAGCAAAACAAGAAGCAAAAGACCCAGGGCCGCAGGTACTTATTTTTGGCGTAGGGCAGCGCTGCAAGGCTTCCTACTGCACTGCCCTACGTCAAAATAAAAGGGCAGGAATGCGCTGTATCTATGAGATATGGATCATTCCTGTCCTCTTTCACAGCGCTGGTGCACAAATGGCAGCCATGCTCCAACACAGGCACCCTTGCACCTTCCTTCACAAAAACAACCCATTTGCCGCCCGGGGGAGGCGGAGTCTTTTGCCGCATTCCCAGGTTCACAGCGTGTTGCATATCTGGGAATGTGTCAGATGCCATGGGTGTTACATGGGAACACCCAGGGTAACGCCCATGGCACACCTCCCCATCGCAGCGTCTTGCGCTGCGTTGCCTCACACCATATCTACGAGGCTATGAAAAGTCACGCAAGGTGGCTTTACGCAGTCTCGTAGATATGGGTAAGCCCAGTGCGCTGCTGGAACGTCAAAAAATGTGATGTTCTGGCACTGGGCTTGTTAATCAGCCCCCCAATGAGGGCACCAAAGAGATAGGGGCACCACATGACCCTTGCTACTAATGTCCACAGACCACCTGAAGCACAAGGCCATGGGGAAGAGGAAGAAGTGAGGCTATGGCGATGAAGGCAATAGGGACAACCCCGACAAGCATTTGCAGCAGGCGTTGGCCCCTCACTCAGGCGGGGTTCACGTAGGCAGAAACCTAGTATCTGCAGACTGTGGTCAGTACCGGTATCGGTATCACCCACTGGTGCACAGCTGGGAATTGGTCACCGACAAACACAAACACAGGAAGTGGGGTTGGTGGTACTCTGGCTTCTAGTGCCTGGAGGAGGCTGGGTGGAGCCTCCCGCAGTGAGTATTGGGCTTTGTGTGTACTGTAGATGGGCAGCGGGGCGTGTCTGAGAGGTGCGCACACCTGAATCTGTAAAGACGAGGAGGTGGGGAAAGAGGTAGTGAACATGTGCAATAACCAGATGAAGTGCGAGCAACTCTTTCCGAAGAAGACTCGAGCAGAAGTGCTGGATTGTGGCTCCTTCATTTGGTGACAGATATCAACCCCTGGCGCATAGAGAAACACTTCAAAACCATGAATATTCAAATTCAGCACACACTAAAATCAATCAATATATGAATATATATCACACATTGCCCTCCCTGGTTAACTCACTGAGAAAGGAGAGACAAGAATAATAATAAAATGTTTTCAAAATGTCTCTTGAATTTGACAATGCACTTGGAGTCCTTCTGGCAGAAGCATGTCTGCTTCTGAGAGCAACAAACATTTGTGTTCTCCTATCGCCTGAAGTTCTACAAACTTGCTAGGGTTCTTTTGGGTGATTGGTGCACTGAAGGGCTAAAGTAGGGAGATCAGAAATGCTGCTTTTGGGCTTCGAAATTCAGTGTCAGATATCAATGAGTGGAACTGGATATAAGACCATTTCAACATACACTTCTACATACCCCAAGCAATCCATCCCATGGGTGGCAGACTTCCTTCACATTGTTTTACAAGTAGTTATAATATTTTCTGATGAAATTCCCCCTACAGCCTCTCTCAGGCAGGAGCCTGGCGGTAGCAATTATCAACCCACATAGTTCGTCCTTTGGGTCTGAATTGACTTCTGGTACCCAAGGGCCAACCTGGATCCAGCACAGGCAGCCGCTCCCAGAAGAAACTCTTTGTATTCCTGGTTTCGGGCTGCAGGACTTTGGTGATAGACATAAACCTCTGGAAATAAATAAACATTTTAAAAGATATATGTCAATATTCTGCATTGCCTAAATAACATATTTTTGGGTGCCATATTCCCCACTTCTCCAGCCCTAACACTTACGGGTTTGCCAAGAGAAAGCAAGAAAATAATTATTTTATAGTTTTTGCTAAATTTCCTTAAAGATTAATTTTTCCCTTGTTTGCTCCCTTGTTGAGAAGAATATCAGTTGCAAAATTCAAATATCACTAAAGGGACTCATGCCGATAAATCGCTGCGTTCTTACTCATGAAAATAGTCTTCTTAATTTAGTACAGTCTCTTAAAAAAAGCCCTTATACTTTATTCCCTTGTATTTTTCTTGCTGTTATTATGTCTTTAAGATCAAATCATTTCTACATTTCAATTCTTGATGCTTCTCTCATGAATCACACTCCCTGTATGTGATCCCGCCTGGCTCTTCTTCAGAAGTGTAAACATTGAATCAATTAACATCTAAATATCTACTCTTGTGATCCTTCTCACTTTTCATCACCCTGTTTAACAATTCAATCTTCCTCCTGCACAATTCCTTTCACAAATACTGTTCAACTGTCAATGACGCACCTTACGGTATGAATGTCCTTCACCACTAGACTACCTGTTGTATGCGCTACCCGCCCGTCACATGGTCTTAGGTGTTAAGTCTTATTTTCACTAAGCCTTTCTTCTCTGCCTCTTGTAGTTTTTCTCCTTCACAAGAAGCTTGAAAGGTCACATGGTTAGATAACTTTGATGCCAGAAGGCCTGTTGACCGTAATCGCTGTCCGTAGAGCTGAAGCATTCGGCTCCGACCGACACGGATTCTCCGCGAGCCAGAATGACCAAACGGTTTCTTTTCTGACAACGAACATCAAAATCAGTTGGGCTGATTGGATTCCGACTAAGTCGGGCGAATGGGTTCAGACATAGTCTAGGGGAATCCGACTGCCTGTCGGAGGCTTTCCGTCCGACATCGCAAATGGCCCCTTAGTCTGTGCTTTAAAAGTTACTATGCAGTGAGATGGAATGTGCTCCAAAATTAGAGCCATGCACCCACTGGTTGAGGCAGTATCTCGAAATATAATATTTTTGTGTTCCAAGAAGTGAAAGTCACACCCACTAAGTGAGACTGCTGGAAGGAATGTAAGAATTGTACCCAATGAGAGAGAATTTGAGAAGGTGTGGAATAGTCCCAGGTGGAATTATAATTCCACTCGTTAGAATTGGCATATTTGGATAACTGCATTATGCTGGTAATGCAGAGTTTCTGCCAAATTCTACCAATAGGTATGTAGCGGTATTATTCTGTCATTTACGCCTCACAGGAACACGAGGCTTCACAACGCACGCTTGCGTGATTTCCAGTTGCCATAGAGCCTTCCGGTGCTATTTTATAACGCCAGCGGACACAAATGGTCGTGGTCAGAGATGGCTGCCGTTGGAGTAGATTTGCTGCAGCTTGAGTTGTTTTTCTATTCAAGCAGCAGCAAAATTAACTCCAATGGCCGCATGTTCTTGCGCAACACATGGTGTAGTTCACACTGATTTCCGATGAGGCTCGCCTACTAGCTCTAAATTGCAGCGCGAGCAGCATATCTTCCGCCTGTTGGAGGAATTTGGCAGAATCTCGCAGAGATTTTCTGTAACTACCCAGAATTCAGCGGAGTTAAACTCCACAGCTTCAGCCGACCCCTAGTGTGAAACTGGCACTAAATGGTGAGGCCGCGTTTTAAGAAGTGAAACTCACTGTGGTGCAATTGTGCTTGAAGGTATTAATTTACACCAGTTAGTAGGGCTGTATTTCTTCCTTATGCAGTCTCCGGGCTCTTGGTTTGCTTGTCTCTGACCTCCTGCAGCCATTTCAGCCTCTCCCAACTTGAGCTGTCAGCAGCAGGATGCCTGAGCACCAGGACCGGCTGCAGTCACTAAATTAGCGTTTAGAACACATTTTGTACAATAGATTTTGGCGCAATCCCTGTAGCCGCATTATTAAAATGTCTTCATTTGCGCAGGCCCAGCTATAGGGCAGCACGACTAGTGCGTTTGCACTGGGCGCTGACCTGTGGAGGGGGCGCTGAACTCAGGGAGGGTGCTTATTATTGGAGAGATGAGGGGCACTATTGCCCGGTGGTAGTGAGAGAATCCAAGGAGGAGGTCATGGGGGTGGGGGCGCCAAAGATGATTGTTGCACCGCGTGCCACCAGCACTAAAGCCGGCCCTGCATTTGCGTGTTCACTGTGAGTCTGATAGTTCATTCGTTAGTTGGCGCTCTCATTCTTTTGATCATTTCAGCAATGTTTTCAGACAGTCAGTGGATGCTGGGCCTGTGGTCCTGCACGTTTTATTTACATGCAGCCCAGAAAGCCTTGGTGAATCGCGCCCTTTGTTTGCAGCAGCAGCTCGCGGACAGCTCAGACATGGAGTTATGCAGCCTTGTTCCCCATCATCATCTGCTTTAATCTGCATTGTCATAGCTCTGGCACTTTTTGGCATTTTTTTTCTCAATTTGCATGATGGCTTCGCTTAGGGTTTTTTTGTAGGAATGCGGCAGTTCCTTGGATTTTCAAGAAAAAGCGAACTGAGTCTGACATAGAAACACATCACAGTGCATATGATATGACAAACTATGTGCAAATTTGGCAGTAGGGTAAGAAGTGGGTCACAACCTACTCAAATGCCCCAGTGGGGATTTCATACAGTAAGATTAAACAAGCATTGCGCATTGCAGTGGTTCTGGGAGCGAACCTGCAGTGTTGCTACAGATGTTATACCCAACCGTGTACTGGAAAGCTTTAATCTCTGCTGATGTCTGCGTGGTACTGTTATTGTTATTGTTATTGTTAATTCAATCTTGTATAGCGCATATATACCGGCAGGTCTCATAGCGCTCAGACAGAGGAAAACACAAGACAACGGAAACAGGCTGGGTCCTTAGATGCTAAAAGATTTCACACCAGATCAAACGCTTCTCTGAAAAGGAGGGTTTTAAGTTTTCCACGGAAGGGAAGAAGTCTAGATTCCTTCCGTAGCTCTCCGGGCAGCTGATTCCAAAGTTGAGGCAGGAGGATCGAAAAGGCTCTGCCTCCTTTAGATGCAAGGTTAAAACGAGGACATATTCTCACCTAGAGACAGTTTCTGCTAGAACCAGACTCTTTTCAGTATCTTCCAAAACTTTTTTTTCAAGTGCACGCTCGCATGAAACAATCCATATGATATGGGACGCGTGGCTAGCAGGGGATTGGAGTAAGTAGACGCAGTGATCAGTTGCCCCGCTTCATCCCGCTCCTATCAGACCCCCACAGATGCCCGGGGGGCGGGGGAGCTGTATTCTCATGCAGACACCGCGAGATTCTCAGCCACTGCTTTTGACTCATCTGCGTTGCTACGCGTTGTCGTACCGCCGACGGGGAGGCACAGCCGACCCTAGAGGGAAGGCGGCGAACCCCACCCATGGGCGGCTGACAGAGGGTGCGGTAGCAGGGCGCAAGAGCGCACCAAAAAGGAAAAGGGTCAGCGAATGACCAAGGCAGTTGGTATTCAAGTGACACAGTCGAGGAGGAAAGGCGTGGCCACGAACATGGCTAGAAAGGCGACCGGGACAAGCAGTCCCCAGGTTGGTCACCGTAAACAGTAACTGTAGTGTCGCAGCTGTGACGTAAACAACGGCGACACTGAGGGCACCCCACGTATGCATCCCCAAGAGGGGTATATCCAGATGAACCCCTACTGTGACTAGGCCGTGTGGTATGGCACCGGTCACGTGATGGCATACTAATAAAAACGCCTATCGCGCATGCGACATCACGAGACATGCGTACGCGGTAGCCTTAACAAACATATATTCAGGCTCCGTGTATTTATTGTTATAGGCCCTGTTGCAGCAATTCCAAGTGCCAGCTAACCTGTGCCGAGGTCGCCTGGCACAACATAACACTGGCAACGAGGGCGGGCGTGTTCCCGTCGCAATTCTACACAGGGGCGGCCACGTGTGGTTGGAGGAGACCTCGGTGTGCTCATGCCCCTACATCTGCCTGCCGGCGCCCGACAAGAGTGGAGTCTGCGGTGTATGCAGGTCAGGAGTGTCGCCGTTGCTAGGAGCGACAACTGTGCTTCACCCGCTGCGCGGGATTATCAATCACAGAGTCCCCGCAGGCGCTGACGGTGCGCTCGAGGCCCGCGCGGCTGGGAGAGTCGCATGCATGCACATTGGCCCCTAACGAAGAGAAGGGAATTTTGGAAGCCATGCTACTGCGCTCCCACACGTGCTACCGCGTTCCCCAGTGGCCCCTGGATGCCTGAGAGTGCTGCAGGGAGGCAGCCAGCCACAGACCTGCAAACAGTAACAGCAGTTAGGCCAGCAGCAGGATCCGAAGTTTTCATCCACGCCGTATAAGAAAAGGTACACATTGTGAGGTGCAGCGTCACGTCACCGCAACGGGCTGCCCCAGAAAAGGCTCACCATGTCAACCATCCCCCCAATTGAGCCTTTTGTAGTGGAGGTCTCTACCTCTGCCCAGACATCCAGATGGAAGGAATGGGTAGAACGCCTCATCATATTTTTTGAGGCCACGAAAGTACACAAAGACCAGAAGAGGGCCATGTTACTCCACCTATGTGGGAAGGACATTCACCGAATCACAAAGACACTCGTGGAGGCGAAGCCAAGACTCACAACACCCTCATCAATGCGCTCACAGGCTATTTTGAACCCATGGCCAACCAAGACTACGAGTGCTTCATCGTTCGTTAAGCCCGGCAACTGCCTGAGGAATCACTCGAAGCATTCCATGCCAGGCTTAAACTCCTGGTGTCCACGTATGCGTTCAGAGATGAGACAGAAGAAATCAGAGGGCAAGTTATCCAAGGGTGTGCCTTGGCAAAGCTTCGCGAACGGATTTTGGGGTAGTCAGACAAGCCACTAGCGGACATTCTAACACTTGGATGCATGAAAGAACTGTCCAAAGCCAGGGCAGCGCACATGGAGGCGGCACTACAGTCACCCGTCAAAGCGGAACCGGTAAATGCAGTCATAACAAAGCCTGTGGACCGTCGCAAGAAGAAGACGTTCGCCAGCGGCCCGCAAGGAGCTCAGCGATACTGTGGGTACTGTGGTGGCCCACCACATAAAGCAGCTGACTGCCCGCCAAGGGCAAGAAGTGCACTGGCTGCGGCCGGTTCAACCATTTTGAAAAAGTGTGCCGCTCCAAACAGTACAGGAAACCCAAGCAATTAGTCAATGCAGTACCAGAGGAAGGCGGTGGATCCAGTGATATGGACGATGACGAAGAAGAGGAAAATGCGGTACACAAGGTGCACATGATAGGAGCCGCATCGAACAGCAGCAGGCGCCTACCCCAATGCCGTATTCAGGTGGGAGCACAGCATGTCACCACTGTAGTGGACACGGGAGCCACCATAAACATAATGGCAGCTGATCTCTACAAATCCATGAACCCGGCACCCAGTTTACAGCCCACCAAAATCATAGTCTTCGCGTATGGACAGGACAAGCTGCTGGAAATGAAAGGAAAGTTTAAGACTACGGTGACCCACAAGAACAGGTCGGTCATCACCATGGTGTATGTCACAAAAGATGGACAAGGCATGCTGTTGGGATGTCAGGCAGCTGAAGACCTTGGCATCATATCATTTGCATTCGGAATTCACCAGGAGTCAATCTAGCACATACTCACAGAGTTTGCATCGGTCTTCGAAGGCATCGGAAAGTACAGAGGAAGGGAAATCAACCTTCATATTGACCACACAGTACAACCCGTGGCCCTTCGACACCGGCGGGTGGCTTTTCATCTACGCCCGTTGGTGGAGCAGGAGCTGCTTAAGCTGGAGCAGGCGGGCATAATTGAAAAGGTGTCTGGTCCCACACCTTGGGTTTCCCCAATTGTCATTGCCCAGAAACCAAAGCAACCCGGAGCCGTCAGGATATGTGTCGACATGAGATTGCTGAAAGCAGCCATAAAGAGGGAGCGACACATCACGCTGACGATTGATGACTTGATCGGAGAGATGGCAGGGGCGTACTGGTTCTCAAAACTCGACCTACGGTCAGGATATCACCAACTAGTCCTTGATCAGGCATCCAGGAATATTATGACATTTTCTACTCACGTAGGACTTCGCAGGTACACTCGCTTGAGCTTTGGGATATCCACTGCCGCAGAGGTGTTCCAGAATGTCATCCACGAACTGATCATGGACATCCCGGGAGTCATCAACGTGAGTGACGACATCATGGTACATGTCAAGTCCATCCCGGAGCACCACTCCCGCCTGGTGCAGGTCCTCCAGAGAATAAAAGATGCCGGCTTAACACTGCACCGAGAAAAATGTGAGTTTCTCAAGACCAAGTTGCAGTTCTTTGGGTACGTCTTCTCGGTTGAGGGGGTGAATCCAGACACGGACATGGTCAAAGACATTAAAATGCACCGGCCACTGTCAACGTCACTGAAATCCGTAGCTTTCTTGGCATGGTGAATTACTGCAGGCGCTTCATCAGAGACCTCACGACCCTCACCCAGCCCCTGAGGGAGCTCACCAAGGACTCAGTCCCGGGGTTGTGTGAAGAACCACAAGCCAAGGCCTTCCAGGACATTAAAGATGCTCTTTTGGATGCCACTACACAAGCGTTCTTTGACCCACAAAAGCTCACGATGGTCGCAGTGGACGGCGGCCCGAAGGGACTGGGTGCAGTGCTGATGCAATGCCGCACGGCGGAGGAAGACTGGGCACCGGTGGCATTCACCAGCCGCTCACTCACGTCACTGAGCAGCGGTACTCCCAGATCGAAAAGGAGGCCATCGCGATCCACTGGGGGTGTCGCCATTTCCATCTTTACGTATACGGTAAACCGTTTGTGGTGGCCACTGACCACAAGCCTCTTCTGTCCCTGTTCTCTGGCACCTCTTCTAAGCCCCCGCCGAGGATAGAAAAATGGATGTTGCAACTGCAGAACAACAATTGTCGCATTGAATATCAGCCAGGGAGCCGTAATTCTGCGGATTATCTATTCAGACACCCGAGAAGTGCTACGGCCCAAGAGGAGGAAGATGCCGCAGACACAGAGGAGTATGTCAGATGCGTCACGGAACGGTCGTGCCCCATTCCCCTATCAATGGGTGATCTGAAGTGTGAAACTGATAAGGACGAATGCCTGCAAAGAATCAAGAAGGTGATGAAGCAAGGAAATTGGCACAAAGCCCGAGACAAATGGAAAATACTAACCGCAGAGGCCCGCAGAATACTGGAGAGTTTATATCATGTTCGAAAAGAGCTGGTGGAATACACCACAGGCTGTCTCATCCTCCATCCTCATTGACTAACAGAGTCATTCAACTAGCACACAGTGGACACCAAGGAATGGTTAAAACCAAGTCTAGACTACGAACCAAAGTGTGGTTTCCCACAAGCTTGTGGAGGCCGCCGTTGTAGAGTACGTAAGTTGTTATTGTGCAATTGTAATTTACTTTGTATTCCTTTTATTGATGTACATTCTGAGTTCTGTTACACGCGCTTCTTGAAAGAAGGTTTTCTTTCAAGTGGAGCTCGTGTCTGGCCTCTGTTGTGGCAGAGCATTCCAAACTGAAGAATGCTATTCTTCGGTTGGTTTGCTGCCACAACAGACGTGCTCCAGTGACTTCCTTTATTCATGAAGATTTGAAGAATAAACTTCATCATAAACGAGGATTACCTGTGCAGACATTTTACTTACTTGGTGCATGTTATTCCTTGGATCCTCACTTCACATTTTGGCGACGATTTTTTCATAAAGGAAGATTTCACCATATTTGCACGCTCTTCTCAGCTTAAAGGAAAAGTCAAATTGATTGGCTTCAACGCGTGGTATTGGTGGTGCTTTCCGGCGAACGACTGGCTGCTCGGGAGAGCGATCGGCGAAATTTTAACAAATTCACTGGTTTCCTGGACGCTTTCTTTTGACGGCACACGCTTCAACGTGGTTACTTAGCAACGATCCAAAACAAAACAACGCTTCGTAACGCACGCTCCGGTCCGGCGGCCATTTTAGGATTACAATAAACCAGTCTCCATGACAACGGAGCTTACGGAAAGGAGATTGCTTGTAAAAAGTTGAACAAGTATTTAAAGAGGGCACATATTCACCGATATACACGCGAGAAACAGCGAAATGAAAGGAAAAGGATACATTTGATGACAGAAAGATGTCATTCAAATTTTTTTTTTAAAAAAAGAGGTACTTTGAAATTAATTTATTTATTCATTTTTCTTGTGAAAAGGTATATGAATATATATAAATGACATAGATATACAATACATGTGATGAATAACGCTATCTAGTAATTCAAGTCTATTGAAAACATAGTTAGGGGATACAATATATAGAAAATGGCTGCAAATCATCAAATTGTATTACTTGATCAGTTCCTTCCGTTACCTGGTAAACCAAAAGAAGTATGGAAAACCTGGTTTTGCAGTTTCCAAAGCTATTTGGTTGCAATTGATGCAGATGACTATTCAGCTAAAAGAAAGTTGGCAATTTTATACAGTCATTTGGGGAAAGCGGGGAGAGAAATCTTTGACAACCTTCCCCCTGGTATTCCTCCTCCTGGCACTGGAGAAGGGTGGAATGTTTTTTCTGACGCAGTCCAGAGATTAAATAAAAAGTTTTTGGAGCAGCCAAATGTAATGCTTGAACGGTACAATTTTATGAGAAGGAAACAAGAGCCAAATGAGACGGTTGAAGAGTTCATATCGGCTCTCAGGAATTTAGCAGCAGAATGCAATTTTGGAGCATATCTTGATATAGTTATCAGGGATCAGTTTGTTTACAAATGTTATCATAAAAAAATTCAAGAAAGAATTCTAAGTTGTCGTGATCCAACGTTATCAGAAGTGATAGATATGGCCAAAAGCATTGAACGTTCTATAGTGTCATCACAGTGTATTTCACAAGAGATGAACTTCAATACAAGTTTGCAGAATGAGTCGCAAGTCAATGCCATTGCTGCAAAAAGCAAATTTGTAAGACCCTTTGCAAAACCATTTCAAAGAAGAATGATGTCTTCATGCTATAGATGTGGTTCAAGAACGCATCTTGGAAACAGTCCAATTTGTCAGGCACTTGGAAAAAAATGTTCAAATTGTCAAAAGATTGGACATTTTTACACGGTTTGTAAGGGAAAGAGATTTGTTCAAGTCAGTGCTGTCTCTTCCATGGAAGAATTTCCAGATGCAAATATTGCTTCTGTAGAGGTGGATCTACAAAACTTGAATGTCAACACCGTAACTATTTCATCACAACCTTTGGAGAAAAAGATAATTCTGGCAATTGATACTGATGTGGAGTTATCACAAAATAGTTATGCAAAAGAACCTACGTGTGAAGTGATGATTAATAACATTTGTTTTACCATGATGGCAGACTCTGGTGCTCCTGTAACCATAATTTCTGATATTTTATTTCATCTCCATTGGCCATCTCATTCTATGAAATTACATCCTATGGACATTGTTCCAAAGGGTTATGGTGGTAAAGACATTGACATGTTGGGTTATTTTATGGGTGATGTGAAATGTTTAGGAAGGTGCACTTTTACGAAAATATATGTTGCAATTGAGGGAAAATGTATTGTGGGTTGGCAAGATCTTGCAAAAATGGGACTAAAGCTAGTTCCAGGTTCAGATTCACCTGTACAGATTAATGATATTTCTGTTTCTTTAGTGTCAGAGGATTTAAATGATCTAACAGGTAGCATTATTTCAGAATTTCCAGATGTTTTCAAAGAGGTTGTTGGGAAAATTAAGAACTACGAGCATTTGATCAGACTTAAACCTGGTGCAATACCTGTTATGCACAAATTAAGGACAATTCCATTGAATGTTAAAGATGATCTTAGAAAATTATTGGATAGAATGGTCTCTGAAGGTATAATTGAGTCAACCTCCTCTTCACAATGGGTCAGTCCTATAGTTATTGTTAAGAAAAAGGATTCTAGTATTCGTTTATGTGCTGACCTTCGCTCACTAAATCAGAATATAATTATTGATTGCCATCCTCTTCCTAAAATCCAAGATTTACTCACTGGTATATCAGGGTCAAAATTATTTACTTTGCTTGATTTGCGTAGTGCTTATCATCAGATCCCCTTGTCACCAGTCTCATCTGAACTTACTACTTTTATCACTCCTTTTGGAGCATATAAATATTTAAGACTCCCTTTTGGATTGGCTTCTGCAGCCAGTGTTTTCCAGAAGTTCATGGATGATCTTCTTAGAGATATACCATTTGTACAAGCATATCAGGATGATGTCCTTATTTTTTCAAAAAACAAAGAGGATCATATACACACTTTGAGGGCAGTTCTATCTCGCTTCAAGGAAGTTGGTGTGACGTTAGGGAAGGATAAGTGCAAATTTTTTGCAAAAGAAGTAGATTATTTAGGACACTCACTGTCAGAAAGTGGTATAAAACCAAAATTCTCTCTCACTCAGGCAATATCAAATGTGCCTATTCCATCTGATAAAGATTCCCTAAAATCTTTTTTAGGATTAACGGAGTATTATTCGCGATTCATCCAAGGTTACTCCCAAATTGTTCAGCCTTTGCGTGCCCTTCTCAAGAAAAATGAGAAATTTATTTGGTCAAGTGAGGTCGAAGATGCGTTTAATCTAGTGAAGAAGGTTATAATTGAAGCTCCTGCCTTGTCATCTTTTACCCCAGGATCAAAATGTACTATATCTGTTGATGCGAGCCAACATGGTTTGGGCGCAGTACTTTGTCAATGGATAGGTGCAAGAGAACATACTGTTGGGTTTGCGTCAAGATCTCTTAGTAGTGCTGAAAGAAATTATAGCACTATTGAGAGAGAAGCGTTAGCCTGTTCCTGGGCAGTAGAGAAATTTAAAACGTACATATGGGGTTCACACTTCATTCTCTTAAGTGATCACAAACCGTTGTTGAACCTTCTAAATGGTAATGGCACTGGTAAGGCATCAGCCAGGTTAGTCAGAATTTTGTCAAGGTTACATGAATTCAATTTTACCATAAAACACATTTCAGGAGGACATAATTTGAGGGCAGATTGTCTTTCTAGATTATCTCTAAAAGAAAATTCATGTGATTCTAAATGTGATGATGTAGAATGTGTTGTTTCGTCGATTGAGGATTTAGTCTTGTCTCCTTTCAGTATAAAACAATCAGATTGGATAAAAGCTTATTGTGATGATGAAATACTTTCTGCTGTAAAGAATATGATTATATCAGGATGGCCAAAAGAACGTTCCCTTCCTGGTTCTTTAAAATCATTCGCACAAGTCTCGAATGATTTATCTATTGTCAATGAGGTGATTTTTCGTGGAGACCAATGTGTTCCTCCATCTATTTTTAGAGAAAAACTCTTTCAAGCAGCTCACGAAGGACATTTAGGGATAGGTGCCACTTCTAGGAAGCTAAAGGAACACTTTTGGTGGCCAGGTTTAGATGGGGACATATCAAATTGGATTAATAAGTGTAATACATGTTTAGTTTCGGATAAACATTGGAAGACTTCGCAACTTCCTTTACATTGTGTTCCTTTACCTGAGGAACCTTGGTCTAAACTTGCGATGGATTTTGCAGGTCCTTTCATTGTTTTGCCTCAACATAAACAATATATTATCTCTGTCATTGACTATCATTCAAAATGGGTTGATTTTGAATTTTGTGAAACTCCAAATTCACAAGCTGTCATTAAATTTTTAAATAGAGTTTTTAGAGCTGAAGGATCACCAAGAGAAATGGTGACGGATAATGGGTCACATTTTTGTTCCTCCTTAATGCAAGAGTATTTCAAAGTACATGATATCAAGCATCTAAGAGTTGCTCTGTACTCTCCTTCTTCCAATGGTCTCATTGAAAGAATGAATAGATTTTTTAAAGAGGGGATTCAATCTGCAATTTCCACCAATGTGGATGTTGAAGAATTCCTAAGGAAGAAGATTTGGTCGTATATTGTTACCCCTCATTCAACTACTGGCATTTCTCCTTTTAGATTACTGAAAAGGAGAAATCCAAATGGGAACATTTGCCCATCTTGGATAAAAAGTCTTTCAAGTAAAGACAGTAATTGCTTAGCTTGTGAGGATAAGCACATTCTTAGAAGTAATGTCTCAAGGCAACAGGAAGTACAAAGGAGAAATTTTGATTGTGCTGTTAAGCATATTGTACATACATTCCAGGTTGGTGATTGGGTCATGGTTAAAAGTCCATGTAAAGTCACTAAAGGTATTTCAAAATTTTCATTACCAACTCAAGTTCTTAAAGTTGCTAAGGGTTCTGTGTTTTTGGATAAAAAGGGGTGGTGGAATAAAAGAGCTATAGTTAAACTTTCCACTGAACAAGCAGATAGAATTAGGATGTCTAAACATTCTGCTGGTTCATCTTTTTATTCACATTTCCCCATTGGTTCTCCATCAGATAATTTAGGTGTACAAACGTCACAAGTGGATCATTATTGTACTTCTCAATTTACTTCTCAAGATTCAGTTTTACAGACCTATATTGATGTTCATGATTCTCCCACACCCACAACATCTACATCAGTCAGACCCATGAGGAACTGTTCATTTCCTGCAAAATTTAAGGATTTTTATTTGTCTTAGTTTTGTTTAGAATACTTTGTTTTTTATAAAGAAAGGGAGATGATGTAGAGTACGTAAGTTGTTATTGTGCAATTGTAATTTACTTTGTATTCCTTTTATTGATGTACATTCTGAGTTCTGTTACACGCGCTTCTTGAAAGAAGGTTTTCTTTCAAGTGGAGCTCGTGTCTGGCCTCTGTTGTGGCAGAGCATTCCAAACTGAAGAATGCTATTCTTCGGTTGGTTTGCTGCCACAACAGACGTGCTCCAGTGACTTCCTTTATTCATGAAGATTTAAAGAATAAACTTCATCATAAACGAGGATTACCTGTGCAGACATTTTACTTACTTGGTGCATGTTATTCCTTGGATCCTCACTTCACAGCCGTCCGTGAGTGCCAGTGGTGTCAGGTAACCGAAGGAAGCCCCAAACCTGCTCCTGTGGTCACAGAACCAAGGCCCGCTGGTCCATGGCTGAGCATCAGTCTCGACTTTGGGAGCGTATAAACAGAGCCAGTTCCAGGGGCTGTTTATAACCCCAGTTCCAGGGGTTATAAACAGCCCCTGGAACTGGCTCTGTTTATATTCCTGAGAAATTACCGACAAACGCCTCACACCACGACAGGAATGGCTCCCGGACATCTGTCAATGGACCGAGTGGTCATGGATTCAATTCCACATCATGCCAGATGGTGCACCGAAAACCCTGATGATCGGAGGATAGATGACCAGAGGCGTAGGGTGCACAAGCAAGTCAGTCAGCGCCGCGGGTCTCAACAAGTGCAACTGCAAAGAGGAGACCAGGTGCTGCTTAAGAACCGCATGACCAAAAGTAAATTCCATCTTCCATACAAAAGGCGCCCCTGGACTGTCATCAGAGTGCGAGTCAGAAGAGTTATTGCTGGGAGGGGTGGAGAAGTTGTAACGAGGAACATTTCCCACTTTAAGAAGTGTCACTTCGCGTAAGCCACTGCATCAAACCAGGGAGCGGAGAGCCAAACCCAGGTCCCGGGTAACAATCCGGTTCTCCATAGAACTGTGGAGGAAGCAGAAGGTGCGCCATCACCAACACCTGGAAGAGATCCCCGTTTCTTGATGGACCCTGACACAGTGGTGGCAGGGCATGAAGAAATGCCGAGGAGATCTGGAGAATCCCTTCCCACAGCATTGAGCGAGGAGATTGGAGTTGAGTCCAGTGGGCAGGGAAGCTCCCAGTATCTGCTCCGACGCAACCCTGAGCCGAACAAGAAGCTGAGGGACTATTTTGTGTAAGACTGTTCCTTTTATATTATTGTTTTGTTTCTGTCATTGCCGGGACTGTGCCGCTGAAGAGGAAGAGCTGCCGCAAAGTTTCATGGACTACTGTTGGACTATGTTTTCTGTTTTTGGGAGGAATGTGGTGTCGCAGCTGTGACGTTAACAGCAGCGACACTGAGGGCACCCCCATGTATGCCCCCCCAAGAGGGGAATATCCAGAGGAACCCCTACTGTGACCAGGCGGTGTGGTATGGCCCCGGTCACGTGATGGCATACTAATAAAAACACCTACCGCGCATGCGACGTCACAAGACGCGCGTACGCGGTACCCTTAAAAAACATATATTCAGACTCCGTGTATTTATTGCTATAGACCCTGTTGCAGCAATTCCAAGTGCCAGCTAACCTGTGCCAATGTCGCCTGGCACAACATAACAGTGACCACACGCAAGATCAAGTGTGCATTGTAAGGAGAGGGGAGCAAATATCCCCAAATGGAGCCGGGGTTTCAGTCAGCCAAAGGAGCTGTGTCAGTAGTTAGAACCTCACCAGGCGAGGAGTAACAGTTAACAGCGGAGTACTGGGTGCACGAGGGACTAGGACACAGTAAGAAATGCAGTCAGTGGACAAGGAGCGCAGTCTGAGCACATTGGAAGGGGCTCTGTTTCCTCAAAGAAGGGATGGATGCAGATGGGGAGCTAGATCGCACACAGTAAACGAGAGAATAGAGGCGAACCAGGGCAACCTCGGACTCCAACCCTGGTCTGGATCGCAGGGCATGAGACACTGGGAGAACAGTATTCCCGGGGGAATGCATCAGGGCTCGAGTCACAGCATTAAATTAACTTTAGCAGCAATAGAAGGATTGAGGCGTGGGGTAGGCTAGGCAAACGCAGAAGAGAATAGAGGTGGACCAGGGCAAACTCGGACGGCAGCCCCTGGACCGAGCATGGGGCATATTACATTCGGTGACCAGTATTTCCAAGGGGGTGCATCGGGGATCAAGTCATAGCCAGAATGTAACCTTGGTCACAAGCATATCATTTAGGAATCAGAGTTTAAGATTAGGCCCTTGCGAGGGGCAGTGGCACGAGCCTCACTATCGGGATGGATGAGGCGGGGCAGCGAAAGAGCTGAAGTCAGAGAACCTTTCCCCCGGGGTTTCCCCGTCGGGAAAACCATTGAAAAGGTTCCGCTGCCTGGCGGAGAGCGATAGGTTCCCCCGGAACATCGTACAAGGACTGGAACTAATTTTCTTGTGGGCCTGAGGGGAGCTGTCAGTGGTCGGTAAACCACATCCAGCATGGCGGTAGTCACAAGGTTTAACAATAAATATCTTCACATAGGGCTGCAAAAGGGCAATTTCGTGAATAAGGTGTTTGGGATGCCTTAAACTTGTGGAAGTGATAGTACATCAGAAAATATCACCGTAGACATTTCTTGAAAGTGATAGGATTTAGAAACATTCATGGCTCGCCCCCTACGGCAATGCCACTAGTGAACTTAGAGGCACGTCAGTACTAACGTAAACCCTAAATGTGCCCTAAATTATTTTTATGGATGGAGCAACATTACAGTCTATTAAATCAAGTATAACAGGTGCCAGTAAAGGCTACAGTTTAATAAATCAACTGTAACAGGTGCTAGTAAAGTCCACATCCTGAACTCAAGTATTTAAAAGTGCACTCACATATGAAAATAAAGAAAAAGGAGGCTCTGTAAAACAAAATATGTGCCCAGGATCACACAATTTGAACAAGAAGAGAAGCTAGTATTGATTCCAGGTTATCTGGTTCCACGTTTTGAAATTCAGCCACCAGGTGGGTATCACTGTCTCTCTTCCTCTACTGTTTACTTAAAAGGTCACTGTTTTGTCTTTCATTATTGGCTCTGGACAAGAAAATATGCCAAAGAGAGAGCAGACCACTCAGGGCCCCCAGACCCAAGTACCAAGCCAAGGATTCATTTATTTGGGGTTGTCACATCCCATAAACCCCCCCTGAAGCTACGCCACTGTTCTTACTGTAGCTTAAGCTGCAAGAGTGAAACGTGCTCTATTACTGCTCATACTCTTGTGTTCTGTGTATGAGGGAAGCTTGCTCATCTAATTATGTAGTGCTCTGAGTATGATGGAAGCTTGCTTTCCTACTGATCGTACTATTATGTACTCTGTAAGAGGGAACCTGCCTCTATTACTGATCGTACTCTAGTGTTCTCTATAAAAGGAAACTTGCTCGTTTATGCATTGTACTGTAGTGCTCTGTGTATGAGGGAAGCTTGCTCTACTCCTGATCATACAGGAGTGTTCTCTAGATAAAGGGAATCTTCTGTTGCCACTGATTGTATCTAGGCCGGGGTGAAATTTTGATTACACCAGAGTAATCAGAGTAATTTCAGTAATTCTGCATTACTCTGATGGGATGTATGTCGTTACAACGCACACTTTTACAACGCATGCACTTACAACGCATTTTTTACAACGCACAATCCATTACAACGCATTCCATTACATCGCAGGACACTACAACGCATTTTTAAAAACTACCTTTACAACGCATTCCATTACAACGCATACTACCTTTACAACGCATACCATTACAACGCATTATATTAAATTGCATTTAAGGTAAGTATTAGATAGTATAGGGGTAAAAATTACTATTCTATTTCCAGGGGGTGCAACAGTAGGGTAAGTGTTGGATAGTATAGGGGTAAAAATTACTATTCTAACTCCAGGGGGTGCAACAGTAGGGTAAGTGTTGGATAGTATAGGGGTAAAAATTACTATTCTAACTCCAGGGGGTGCAACAGTAGGGTAAGTGTTGGATAGTATAGGGGTAAAAATTACTATTCTAACTCCAGGGGGTGCAACAGTAGGGTAAGTGTTGGATAGTATAGGGGTAAAAATTACTATTCTAACTCCAGGGGGTGCAACAGTAGGGTAAGTGTTGGATAGTATAGGGATAAAAATTACTATTCTAACTCCAGGGGGTGCAACAGTAGGGTAAGTGTTGGATAGTATAGGGGTAAAAATTACTATTCTAACTCCAGGGGGTGCAACAGTAGGGTAAGTGTTGGATAGTATAGGGGTAAAAATTACTATTCTAACTCCAGGGGGTGCAACAGTAGGGTAAGTGTTGGATAGTATAGGGGTAAAAATTACTATTCTAACTCCAGGGGGTGCAACAGTAGGGTAAGTGTTGGATAGTATAGGGGGAAAAATTGCTATTCTAACTCCAGGGGGTGCAACAGTAGGGTAAGTGTTGGATAGTATAGGGGTAAAAATTACTATTCTAACTCCAGGGGTGCAACAGTAGGGTAAGTGTTGGATAGTATAGGGGTAAAAATTACTATTCTAACTCCAGGGGGTGCAACAGTAGGGTAAGTGTTGGATAGTATAGGGGTAAAAATTACTATTCTAACTCCAGGGGGTGCAACAGTAGGGTAAGTGTTGGATAGTATAGGGGTAAAAATTACTATTCTAACTCCAGGAGGTGCAACAGTAGGGTAAGTGTTGGATAGTGTAGTGTAATATTATGCGTTGTAATGGTATGCGTTGTAAAGGTAGTATGCGTTGTAATGGAATGCGTTGTAAAGGTAGTTTTTAAAAATGCGTTGTAGTGTCCTGCGATGTAATGGAATGCGTTGTAATGGATTTTGCGTTGTGAAAAATGCGTTGTAAGTGTAGTGCGTTGTAAAAGTTGCGTTGTAAAGGTTGTTCCCCCTCTGATGATGACAAATTAGGGAAATTAAGCAATTACGTCAGCTTGAGTAAATAGGAGTAATTTGGGGCAAACATCC
This sequence comes from Triturus cristatus, assembly GCF_964204655.1. Classification (NCBI taxonomy): domain Eukaryota; kingdom Metazoa; phylum Chordata; class Amphibia; order Caudata; family Salamandridae; genus Triturus; species Triturus cristatus. The sequence continues at coordinate 1,054,961,325 of NC_140588.1, forward strand.
TACGACCGGAGCACAGGAACAAAGAACTAAGAGAGAGCGAGTGGCTGCTGGCTTCAGCTGTTCATGTCCTGTAGCACTTAGTGCTATATTCTAAGAGTAAAATGCACACTTGGGCCCATTTTGAACACAAGGGTACATTTTGCAATACGAAAATAGCGTTAAATGTTGGATTACTCTTCACATGTAATTATGCATAATTTTGAGTCGTTTTGCAGTAATCGTGAGTAATTACGCTAGAAAGAATTGCACCAGTCACACCCACACGCAATTGTACTATAGCGTTCTGTGTATGGGGAAGCTTCCTCTTCTAATGATAGTACTGTAGTGTTCTCTATATAAGGAAAACTTGCTTTGCTATTGATCATATCATAGTGCTCTGTGTATGAAGGAAGCTTGCTCTTCTACTGTAGCAGTGTTATCTATAATAGGGAATCTTGCTCTCATATTGATCGCACCGTAGCGCTCTCTAGAAGAGGGACCCTTGCTCTATTACTGATCAAACTTTGGTATTCTCTATAAGAGGTAGGATTCCTCTATCACTGATCATAGTCTAGTGTTCTCTGTAAGAGGGAAGCTTGCTCTATTACTGATCGAATTTTAGAATTCTCTATAAGAGGGACGCTTGCTCTATTACCGATTGAACTTTAGTATTCTCTATAAGATGGAAGCTTGCTCTATCACTGATTGTAGTTTATTGTTCTCCATAAGAGGGAGGCTGGTACTATTACCTATCATAATTTACTGTTCTCTACATGAGGGAAACCTGCTATCCTACTGACCGCATCATAATATTTTCTACATGAGGGGATCCTGCTCTCCTACTGATCGTACCATAGCGTTCTGTGTATGAGGGAAGCTAGCTCTTCTGTTGATCATACCATGGTATTCTGTGTATCAGGAAAGCTTGATCTCCTACAGATAGTTCCATAGTGTACTCTATATGAGGGAAGCTTACTCTCCTGCTGATCGTACTGTGGTGTTCTGTGTATGAAGGAAGCTTGCTCTGCTCGATTGTACAGAAGTGTTCTGTGTATGAGGGAGACTTGCTCTGACCATAACTGTACAGTAGTGTTCAGTGTATGAGGGAAGCTTGTTCTGCCACTGATTGTAGCATAGTGTTCTTTGTATGACGGAGGCTTGCTCTGCCCGATTGTACAGTAGTGTTCTGTGTATGAGGGAGGCTTGCTCTGTCCCTAACTATGCAATTCTGTTCTGTGTATGAGGAAAGTTTGCTTTTCATGCTGATTATACCATAGTGTTCCTTGTACAAGAGAGGCTTGCTCTCCTGCTGATCATACCGTAGTGTTTTGTGTATGAGTGAAGCTTGCTCTGCCCGAGCGTACTCTAGTGTTCTGTGTATGCACTGTCCCTAACTGTACAGTAGGCCTGGGCATGAAATTCTTCTCCGCTCACAAAGTTTGCTGAGTTTTTCCCACTCCGCGTAGAGCGCTGAGTTCTGAAAAACTGCGTTTATCGGAGCTGAGTTTTTCCTCTACCACAGCTCGCTAACGTTAAGTTAAGCAGGGAAATCTTACTCAAGACCACCTCTCGGCTAGATTTTTCAATGCAAACAGTCGTGGCTGGTCGCTTCCGCTCCCAAGGTGCTGTTTGCAATGATTTTACAGTGCGGGACAAACACCCGCCGCTAAAAATCAGTGACAGCAGCGCGACTCTTGCGAAACTCCACGTAGCACCACAGAGTTTTTTGGTCACTTTGATCAGTTCTACGTAGCAGAACTCCATGAACTCTGCCTTTGCCTACTGTACAGTAGTGTTCTGTGTTTGAGAGAAGTCTGTTCTGCCACTGATTGTACCACAGTGTTCTGTGTATGAGGGAACCTTGCACCATGCCTGCCCGTGTCATGCCTGTTCACGCTGCCTGTGTGGAGGGCAGACTGCACCGTGCCTGCCAGTGTCACGCCTGTTCACGCTGCCTGTGTGGAGGGCAGACTGCACCGCGCCTGCCAGTGTCATGCCTGTTCACGCTGCCTGTGTGGAGGGCAGACTGCACCGCGCCTGCCAGTGTCACGCCTGTTCAAGCTGCCTGTGTGGAGGGCAGACTGCACCGTGCCTGCCAGTGTCATGCCTGTTCACGCTGCCTGTGTGGAGGACAGACTGCACCGCGGTTGCCTGTGTCACGCCTGTTCATGGTGCCTGTGTGTAGGGCAGACTCTGCACCGCGCAGCCCATGTCATGCCTGTTCATGCTGCCTGTGTGGAGGGCAGACTGCACCGCGCCTGCCAGTGTCATGCCTGTTCATGGTGCCTGTGTGTAGGGCAGACTGCACCGCGCAGCCCATGTCATGCCTGTTCATGCTGCCTGTGTGGAGGGCAGACTGCACCGCGCCTGCCAGTGTCATGCCTGTTCATGCTGCCTGTGTGTAGGGCAGACTGCACCGCGCAGCCCATGTCATGCCTGTTCGTGAAATAAATGGCTGCCACCACTTCCGCCTCTGTAAGCCTGCAATCTCCCGCCTCCATTACATGCGTGATTGAGGTTTGGAAAACAAACACTGCGCATTCGTTAAATAGAATATCAATTGCACAGTAATTACCTGCGAAAAACACGTTCTGCAAAGTTCATTCCAATCCGTCTCCTCATTTATAGGTAGCTGCTGTGGCTGACAGGAACAAAGGATGTGGGAACAGCAGTTAAACTTGTATTTAAAAAGCATTGTTATTTAATCAAATGGTACTAATTGGGGTTCTCAATCTCGCGCACAGCAGGCAGCCAGTAATAGCTGCTCTGCACTGGTGTGTGCTGCAGACAGCCTGAGTCCTACTGAAGGCTTCTCCCGGGGCGGAGAGTTCACGGTGTGCACGGCTTAACCGCGGCAGACTGTGCTTTCTTGGGCAGAACTGGACAGTGGGGAACTGTGGAAGTGGTGGCACTGAGTCACTGTCCTGAACTGCACCATACATGCAAAATAAGCAAAAGCCTTACTCCCCCGAGAGCACTTGAGAAGGTGTGGGGGCACTCCCTATCGAGAACATGTGCAAAAATGTGCACAAAAATGCATTGAGCCTCATTGCTCTGCCAGTGTGTCACTTTTTTAGACGCGTCAGTGGCGCAGTATGCCTGCCCATATTTACAAGGCCACGTAAAGTCACCCTGCATGACTTTTATAGTCTTGTAAATATGTTTCCCTTTCACACATAACTCTGCGTGAAATGGGCGTTCCATGTGTGTTCCCACACAACATCCATGGAACCTGAGACAATCCCAGGTTTATGTTTTGTAAAGCTGGGAATGTGTCTGAATCCTACGCCTCCCCAGGTAAGGCATAGGAGTGGCACAACGAGGAGAAATACTTTTATTTCTCCTCGTTTTTTCCTCTTTCTATGCAGGCTACCTTCTGCAGCAGGCATAGAAAGAGGAAAATGCCATCAATTATATTTTTTGTGCAGGAAGGTGTTCCTTCATGGACAAAAACAAGCATCCCTGCAACGCATGCACCCTTGCACTATGGCGAAGGGTATCTGCATCGGCTCACGGCTGCTGTTTGTGCATCAGCGCAGGAGAGGACAACAAGCGAATTGATTACACTGGCAATAATTAATGACCTGATACGAACGATACAACACTAGGTAGGTAATATGTTGGATAGCCAGACATGACCTGTTCCAAAATGGCGGGCCGAGTTTTACGTATTAAGTAAGTTAATTATTACACTTTGACATTGTCAAAAATCTTGACAACAGTCTTTCTGAGAGATTGTGATAATATTGATAAAAAGAAATTGCAAAATTGCACAAGAAAGCAAACAGCAATATAGAGGCCAATTGTATCATCACCACTCCAAGATGGAACCGATAGAAACATAGGCAGCTAGAGTCAGATTACGTGTACCATCTCGCCGGGCAGTACGTCACCCAACATCACAGGTGTTTGTAATTAGTAAATCTGTATCGTATAAAGAGACAACAGTATCAAAGGCAACCCTATCGGAGCAGGATCCCGTCTAGCACGTCGGCGAGCGGAAATACGCAACTTTCGACAGGTAAGATACCGCGCTGAGATAATATACACATAAGAGCCCTTATAGGTTGTTGAGCTTAACATAACTTCACTCGATTTTATGCTTTAATAAGTCTATAGTGAACAAAGCACCGATGTAGAGATACTGGAACCCTTTTTTTTGAAGGGGAAAAGGGAAACAACAAACGTAATTTAGTTAGAGGCACTAACAATAGTTAGTAGGCCTGTAACCACCTATGGCCAGTTCTAAGTAAAAAATATGATGACCATAGATAGTAGCGATAAACAAATACTAGTGGGATTTACTAGTGGGATTTACTTGCAAATCCATAAAAATAAAAGTCTCCATATAAACGCGACTTATCCTTCTATCCTCTATTATTGACCAGAGCGTACAACAAGAAGGGAACCAGCAATCCCCACTTGGAATATCGCAAACGTATGAAGAAATAAGAAATAAGAACGTATCATGAAGAAAAATTAACAAAAAAGACCTTTTAGGTGACTACACACTAACTAGCCACGTTATATGGGTTACAATAAGGACTAGAAATACTAACCACTCTTAACTTTCATTGTATTAGGCAGCACCGAAAAGACCAACTGAGGGTCGGCTACCTATGTGCTCCGTGAGAAAAGTTTTGAAATAATATTTCTGCGACGATCTGTGATATCGATTTCCTGGATTGAAATCCGGAGTGATCAAGGTACATACAATGTATACACAATGTAGATATATAGAATAAGAAGTGCATCCATATAGCAGGTATGATTTGTGACGATAAGGTAAAATCTCCTTACAGCATTGGCCATACTCGGAATCAAGAAGAGTAGTACATGAAATTCTATCGCACAAGAGGATCCTTGCTACCCTAACAACAGTACAGAACAGGTAGACTACGCCATTTTCTAGAGTCTCCAAGATTGAGATTAAGCTAAACGGAACTAATTCGAATGATACCTCGATACAAATATCAGTATAATAGGACAAAGGTCCTCAGAAAAATATGAGTATTGTGATAAAAGTAAAATTGCCAGAAATGTATGTCTCTTTCCTTTGTCCTATTCTTTCTATCTTCTGAGCAACTATTTTGATTATTTTGGTTTCTTGGAGAGCACTAAATTCAGTGGCGCGAATGTAACCTTGACAGAATTGTAAACTCTTGTTTTTAATTGTACATATTGGAGATAAATGATATATTCTCCTGTGGGACACATAAGTAATACATTGAATTAAATCATGGCTCTAATGTTATTCAATTGGTTTACAGAAAAACAATTTCCCCATCCTTGCCCGTGATAATAAACCCGTAACAACAGGTCCTGAGGAAGGTGGCAATAAAAGAAGACAGAGCCACCGAAACGTGCGTCGACCAGATTGAGAGATACACCCCAGTATCCTGCATCACTATTAGAGGGCTGAGCATTTTGCCCATGCCTGGCTAGTTCTGTACAAACGTTGGTGCTTTTCTGGGGTGTAGTGTAAAAGTGTTGTATGATAGTGACATGCATGGAGTATGACTAGAGGAGTGATCGTTGTGGGGATATCTCTTAAATTATTGTAGAGTCGTTGCAGATTTTCTAACTGCTCATATTTGTATGTACTGTGATAATACAGTTAAGCAGACACAAAGGAATAATGATTAATTCTGCATAGTTTGGCTTTTTAGTAACAAGAAAAGAATTTAATGTATACCTGAGAACAATGTATATAAGCAAGTAAAAATGAAAAATAACTTACAAAAATAAATATAACAGATGAAATGTATATACGCAATTGGTGGTTTTTTCCTTATGTGAACCCACAATAAGTTAATAGTTAAGCAAAAGCAATATAGGTCTAGAGGGATACTCACTCGTATAGTTTGTTGTGTTTTGTTCCCCCTGTTCCCTGACCTTAAAACAAAATCTCTTAGGGGGTCACCTTTTTCTAATTGAGGACAAGAATGTGCCATATCTCAGGGTTGTCGTGAACCCTCCCCCCCCCCCCCCCCACTTTAGCAGCTCCAGCGGGGGTGGTGGGGGCATATCTGTCTGCATCTCGGCTGATAAATACTGCCAGAAAGCGATTCAGTGTCAATAGAAGTGTAAACAGGAGAAAGGAGGAGCGCAAGATGACTAAATTGAACAGGAAAAGAGGGAAAATTGAGTGGAAGGAAGGGTGAAAGGATGTTTGGATGAGCGAGTAAATGAATAAGTGGGTAGAGGGATAAGTGGGTGAAAGAATATGTGAACGGATAGGTGGATAGTCAGGTGAAAGGATGGAATTAGTAAAAGGATGGATGGATGAATGTATGGATGGATTGATAAATGAGTGAGTGAGTGAATGGATGGGTGAATGGACAGGTGAAAGGATGATAGAGTAAATGGGATTATGGGAAGGTGGATAGACAAGTAAAAGGATGGCAGAGTAAATGGACGAAGAGTGAGTAAGAAGATGAGTGAACAGATGGCAGAGTGGATGAGCAAATGGATGGATGAAAGATAGATGGCAGGGTGGATGAATGTGTGTTAGGTGTATACATGGTTGCATGGATTGGCAGATTACAGAATGGATGGATAGGCAGCAGAGTGGATGAATATATGGATCGCAGAGTGAGTGGAAGGATGGAGGATGGGTGGTAGAGTGGATGGATGGCAGAGTAGTTGGCTGGTAGAGTGGACGATGTTATGGTTGGCAGAGTAGGTAGATGAATGGCAGAGTGGGCGATGGATGGGTGTGTTGGTGGCTGGATGAGTGAGTGAGTTGCTGGGTTGATGGGTGAGTGGGTGGAAGGAAGGATGGTAGAGGGGTGGATGAAAGGATGACAGGGGAAGATGGAAGACAGGATGGAAGAGTGGTTGGATGGATGGTGAGTGGATAGATGGATGGATGGCAGAGTGGATGGTTTAATGCAAGAAAGAGTGGATGGATAGGTGGCTGGATGGGTGGATGGATGGATGGGTGGATGGGTAGCTGGGTAAGAGGTAGAGTGCGTGGATAATTGGATGACAGGGTGGGAAGATGGAAGACTGGATGGCAGAATGATTGGATGGATGGACAGACTGATGGATGGCAGATTGGATGAATGGATGGATGACAGAGTGTATAGATGTATGGAATAGTAAAAGACTGAATGATGGTTGAAAGAATGAATGGATGAATAAATGTAAAGGTAAAATAGTGTATATCAGCAGGTGGATGTATGGGTGAAAGAATAAATGGGTAGATGATTGGTTGAAAGAGACAAGGGAGCTCCTCTGGAAATGGTTGGGCTCATTTGCTTCACTTGCATGCTACCATCAAACGTTTTAGTTGAAAGTGGGGGGTATTTAACATTTCTGGCTAGTCTCTTGCCATATCTTGTAGATACGGTGCATTCCTGACCTTTTATTTCACGCACAGCAGTGCAGCAGGAAGGCTTGCTCTACTGCTGTGCATCAAAATATAGTAAATGAGGCCCCCAATTTACAAATAAACTGGGAAACAGTTGTAGGTTGTACAGGTTCTGCTGAAGAGGCACTCACAGAATGTCCTAAGTGCTTTTGAGGTGCACCAACCAAGCCTGACCCGCCCATTGGTTTCTGGGAACACCGTCCCGGCACCCTTACAGGCAAATCATCCCTTGTAAAACATGACTCAGAATCTCATTGGAAGATGCAGGATAGGGCAATACAAAGTGAACCAGATCCTACACTCTGAAGCTTGAACCTGCAGAGCTCACCCTGTGATGCAAGGGACACCCACCCGCTCCTGCTGTCGAAAGCTTTCAGGACGCATCTTGCAGCGCTGACCAGACGAAGAACCATATGGCTGCAAAAGGGGATCTGAAACAAAGTAATTATGGAATGACCAGTTGTCGGTGACCCCAATTCAGCACAGTCCGCCACTCAAAGTTAGTCATCTATTTTGCAAATGCATTCAATATATCTTTTTCAGTAAATGCATTTTGCTGTCCCGAAACACCAGCTTTACAGTTCTTACAGCGTCACAAACAATCGTCACCAAGTCAGTGCCTGTGATTACTCGAATATCCGCTTTCAATGTTGAGAAAGAGATCATTGCATCAACTTTTAAGTGAATATTTTCTGACAGCAATCGAAACACAAGCTTCACTACAACAAGCTTCTGCGATGCCATTGGTCGCGCATTTGCGAGAGTTGAAGCTGTTGGCATTTTAAATGGCAGCGCCTTTATCTGTTTTCCTAATTAGCAGATAAATAAAAGTAATTGTCATTTACAATGCCAATAGCTCACACTCCTGTAAATGCGAGACCTGTTGCATTGTCCCGGGCGGCTCGGAATTTGAAAGCGCGCAATGCTCTCTGAATGTTGCAGGAAAGCCAGTCTGTCGTATCTGCCGTAGGAAAAACTCATTGAAGAAAATAGTGCATGCAGACTGAAAGAGGCGTACCGTGTAACAACTGAAGTAAAAGGGCGAGTTCTTATGGGAGGTTACAAATGAAGACCAGACAAAACTAATGAAGGGCTAACAAGCCTACTGAACCTGAAGCCAGCGTTTACGAAGGACAATGACACAAGCCAATGACAAATATGGGCATAGAGTGGGCGGGGCTGCTATTCCATAATCCAATACAGCATGGCTCGCAAAGCAGCTAATGCGCTGCCCAGCCTCAACGTAAAAAGGAGTACAGCAGGGAGCAGAAGCGCAAGCTTCACAATGAACACAGAAAAGGTACACAACAGGAAGTAGCACTGCACTGGGAAGGACTTTATTAAAAGTGATGATTTTTAAACATGAACCTTTAGTGAACTAAACTTAGGTAAGACAATTGTCCTGCAGACCCTGTACAGGGCCAGATTATTACAGAGCACCCTTCCTTATGGTAAGGCATTGTTTTACCTCTTTGTGTGCCACGACTCAAACCGGGTTCCCTAAGTCCAAAGTTAACAGTTCTGGTGCTAATGCCCCATCCAGGGAACGGGAGGAAGGCAGGCAGGCAGAAGCCACATGAAAGCTACATGCTGTGAGCTCACTCTGAGGGATTCCTCTAAGAAAGAAAATTGCAAAAGTTGGGGCAGAGTTACAAGCCCATTTTTGCTCTGCCATTCCATCACTTTTTGTCACACAGCGGCTGCGTAAAAATGCGGCCCCTTTACAACGTGATGCATCTAGGGAGATGCGTCACGACGTAAAGCCCTGCGGGACATTGTACCTGTGTCAGGTATAATGTATGCAGGGTGGGCGTTCCCACACAGGAAAACCTCATAAAAGTGATGCAGTAAAATGTAGAAGATTTCACTGCGTCACTTCTAGGACGCTACTGCGTCAAAACCATACGCCTGCTTCAAGCAGGCATAAGGAGTGACGCAGCACAATGAGGATAGGCCTCAACATGCATTGTTGGAGTTGCTTCGTGCTTGCGACACGACTCCAGCACTGCGTGACTTTTGCGCCAACAGATGTGTCAGAATTTCTGACGCATCTGTCAATCCATGCGCCATACTGCGCCCTATTGAAACGACGGCTCATCCATGGTGGCGCAAGGGTTTCTCAGGGTGGCACAGGGAAAGGGACGCATCTCTAAAGATGTGTCACTTTCTTTTAAATCTGCCCCGTAGTTTGGTATGAAGAGAAGTGCCTTTCAAGGCATCGCTTGTTGGTAACCAAGTACACTTATCATGTAGTCATCGGTGCTGTCTGTGGCACCCAATGTCTTTCTGTTATCCACTTTCGGGGCTCCAATCCAGACCGGCAAGTGTAAGGCACTAGGGGTCAGAAGCCGCTACATACCCCACAGAGACAATTGGAATCAGTGCAGAGGACCGCAGCGGTAAACACTTTAACGAGGCACGTGCAATGCATTCACCCAGTAAACGTGCAATGTAGTCACCCAGTAAACACTTTAACTAGGCAAGTGCGATGCATTCACCCAGTTGAGGAAATATGAATTTTTATGGTCAATTGTGTCCCCTATCTTAGACCCCAACGGCTCCATGTACATGCTACAAGTACATGTATGTTCCCTCCACTTCAAGCTATGAAGACGCAAATACAATTGTGTCCAACGTCAACATGTCCTCTTTCAGATCCGCCCTGAATGGGTCGAATATTCCGTTCCTAAGTATGCTTTGCCACCGTCTTTATATGGTATACTCTTCACGTTTTCCAGCTCTGGCAAGGTAGGCCCTGAATTCTGCCATCGAGCCTTTTCCTGCTTGTTCCTCTGAATGCTCCAGCCTGGACCTGTATCTGTATCAATGACCTTTGTCTTACTTCCTGCACGGCTAACGGTGCCTGGCCCGGCCTGTTGCCTGCCAAGACTGTATTCAGCCTTCAAGTTATCTGCTCCGCTCCTCGAGAAATGCATTCCTGTCTAGTAGTTTAGGTAAACATCCTTCCAGCTACAGAGCAAAGGGCCCGGCCTCACTGTCTCCGTGCAAGTAATTCATAGCTTTCGTTTCCATGGTAGGCCCATGCCCCCTCGCATCTCATGTAGACACTTAGACGCTTGTACACGCACTAGCAGTCAGTATAGAATAGACTCTGCCTGAGGGACCTTCCCTTCCAGATAATATAGTTCCTTAAACACAAGATATTAGATACGATTTGGGATTCGGTTGTTCTGACATCCCAGACTTCTGTCTCCTCATGTAGGGCTAAATGTCAAGTCCCCTTCACCCTCTAGTTACACGTCAATCACACGTCATGCGGCTGCGCGCGCATCTCTGCCATGTATTTCTGCTGACATTGCAGGATTCTCTTATGGATCCACCCAACTGTGACATCCTCTTAATGACGTTTCTAGTATACGCCTTTATGCACGCCTATTGTAACGCCTTTTTTATTACGTATGTGTATTCTTATCTTTCCTGTCAGCTGTTACGCCTCCTGCATCTGTCTTTACTGTAATGCATTTACTATATATATAATAACCTGTCAATAATGTATTGCCGATCCCTTCCTGAACCTTCGTGGTGACGGAACCCGATTGCCTGGTTCGAACCATAATTCCTTTGTAAGGAATAAATTCCCTTTTATAACCTCAAATACCACGGATTCTGCCTCTTATTTTTACTGAGTTATTCTTATTGAATTTTACCGCATAAATTAAGTCTAGGTAATTAAAATTTACCACATAATTGGCGCCCGAATAGGGACACCTCTCACACCCCACGCGCCGGAGGTGCGTTGCAGACCCGGTCTCCTGCCACAGCCGGACGGACAACTACGCGTACCCGCAGGATTTCCTGTATCTCCCTCAGGCCAACGGGGGCGACTGAGGCTGCGATCAACACCCAGACGAGGCGGTGAGGAGTGCGGAGAATCCCGACCAGAGCCTAGCTGAGAGAGCAAGATCCGAGGTATACAGAGGCCCACCAGATTCCGAAGTTCCGAAGTATCTATGTCACGAGTTGAGTCGAGTCCAGTCCGATCCAGTCCAGTCCAGTTTCCGAGGCCTTCCGTTCCGTGCTTCCCGGTGAGTACCGTTGCTGGGGACGCATTTAGACGTGCACATTGGTTTGTGCCGGTCAAGACGGGTTTGGGTACACAGATCCGGTCTGCACTGTTTCAGCAGTGTATCTGTACTGTTTAGCAGTACATCCAGTATATTTAGTATTATGTCAGTAACTAGTTTTATTCTAATTATTATTGTTCGTTCTAAAATGTTTTGATACGTTTTAAATGTCGTGGTATGAGTGATTGTTCGATTTTCATTACTGTGTTTATTGTATTAATTGTGTTCAAGTCCGAGTGAGAACCCAAGTAGCAAGGTTCAAGATGCCGCTATTCTCGAAATTAAGACAGATAAAAACTAGAAAAGGGATACTCGAGGAAGCTGTTCCCATTCCACCTAGGGACACTCCAGGGTACTTTATGTACCATAAACATGGCCTAGATGCCGTATTATATCTTGATTTATGGGTGGACTACACCAAGGATTTAGCAGAGAGTCAGAGATGGCCCGCTGCTGGGACATGGGATGCAGATTGCATCATGAGAGTAGAAGAAGTATTATGGAAAAAGAAAGCCAGACAGTCACAGAAAGATGCCATTGAATTATGGCGTAAAGAATCGCATAGACGCGCAGAGAAAGCGTTCAGAAAAGAAGAGAAAGGTAGAGAGAATTCAGACAAAGCCCGAGAAAACCTATTAATCGACGAAGGTATCCGAGTAAAAACAGAACAAGTAGACAGACAACGAAACACTCTTATGAATGGTATGTATCCTCTTCTGGCCGAGGGTTTGCCTAAGGCCACCCGGGAGGTACCAAAAGATCTGCCACCTCCATTACTCCCGATTAAAGTACATCCCAAGACCGCAAAGGACATTTTCCTTTCTTCCTATTTAGATGATGCAGCCCCTGAATATGCTAATGGTGTGCAGCCACGCGCATCACCTGTTGACAACGCTCAACCCCAAGATCATCTGCCCCCACCTCCGCAGCAACAAACTCCTCCTCACGTTCTAAACGTTCCACCTGTTTCTACAGTCCTTCCTGCATCTACACTCTCTACCCTACATCCAACAAATCCTTTTGGACTTGGCACCTCAGGAGGTGCGACAGGAGGTGCGACAGGAGGTTTTTCCACGCCACCGCCAGCACCTAGGTTGACTTATAGGGATTTAGCACACCAACGTACACCCCAAACAGCTAATGACAAAATATTTAATGAGCCTCTTACAGATTGTAGATATGATCCAGTGCCCGGTAAACACGACAGAATGTTGCTATCATCAGTACGTTTACGACGAGTTTCGACCTATCCAATGACGCTACCAGGAATGATTGGTCATCTAGACAAAATATATCACTTTATCCAAACAGGGGAAGGTCCTGAAAGTATTGGCGAGGCCATGGAATACCAGAAAGTGGACATGCAAAAATTATTGTTACGCTTCTTCATAAACTGCTTGATCAGAAACAGAGATAGGCCTGAGGTAGATCCAGATGAAATGCAAGTACTTACCAGATGGGGTCAGAATATAGCAGACGGAAAACATGATAAACAGAAGAGTATAGAAGTTATGCACCGAAAGATCAGAAAAGAAGTAGAACGAATACAGGAAAGAAGACTAGAGGCAGATAAAACTGAATCAGAGGGAGAGGAGGAGGAACAGTCAGAAATGACCACAGGACAATTAGAATTACCAGCTAGAGAAACGATAGCTTATGTAGGAAAAGGAAGATCTTTTAATAATACAATGCGTCCGATACGTCCAGAATGTAACAGAATTTTTCAAGCAGCTGTCTCAAATCCAAAGACCCCTGAACACTTATTCCAGGCTACTGATAAATTACTTCGAGAACGAAGGGGGTACCATGTGCTCGATTCTATGGATGAACAAGAATTAGCCAGGTCAGCAGTACAATGGGCTGACAGTTCTGAAAAATACAGTGATGATGCGCTAGCACACACGTTTCTGAATCTCACACCAGACGAACAGCGTTTAGCTGGTATATACATGATACAACACCTCCTTATATTGTATAAAAATGAACACACCGATCCTGGTCCCCTACCTGATATACTGATAGAACTACTCCTGAATAAATGGAGAGGTCTAGGTACCGATCTAATTAAAGTAATTCTAGAATACCGACACAGATATAGTGCCTTTTTGTGTCCAGAACATGATCCAGCTCCCTCCATGGAAAGAAAAATGTATTACATAGACAGACAGAATCCCTTACGCGAAGTACACCCAGTTAGAAATGATGATAATACTTTTAGATGCGTGTTCGTGTACACGCCTATAACTAAAATAGAACTATTGGAAATGAAAAAATTAGTGCCCAGCCATGACAAAGATCCAGCAGGTTTTCACCGTGAACTAAAGGACATGTTACTCATGGGTGATTATACCTATCCTGACATTATGAAAATATTAAAAGTATTATTGCCTGCCGGTATTTACGAGAAACTCAAAGAAAAGGAATGGGAGGTGGGAGACCAAAAGATTGATTGGACAGCATTAGAAAACGAAGAAAATGCCCGAACTGCAGGCGTAGGGCTTGGGGACAAAACTAAAGCATTACCAGGATTATTAGTACAAGTATTGCCACGTTTATTAACTACGAAAAAGGAAGACTGGGGTGCAATCTCAGCCTGTAAACAGAAACCCGATGAAGACACTAGTGATTTCTATTCCCGATTTGAAAAATGTTTTGGTATTAATAGCGGCCTAAAAGCAAATAGCGAGTCATATCCACATCTCTTTGTAACAAAACTAGTCGAGAATTCCCTGCCACAGGTTAAAAACAGAGTATTGAAAGTTGAGAGCACTTGGCAAGCTAACACTCCGTCACAAATGTTACAAATGTTACAGTATCATCAGAATAGAATTAGAGAAGAACAAGAACACGAACAAAGACGTATGAAAGACACGAAAATGAAAATGCTCGTCGCCCAGTCAGTTCCAGCTGACGGTCATAAAAAGGGTGCGACACAGTCCAGTAATTCAGCGGTTCCCGTTAAAGGGACCTGCAACTATTGTAAACAGCCAGGTCATTATATAAACGATTGTGCAGTTCTGAAACATAATATCTCTACGGGTAAAACCAAGGAGAGACCACGTCCGCCTAGACAGGATCAGATCCAACAACAAGCACCTCAGCATGTACAACCTATGCCGGTTCCACAACAGACCGTAGCGGTACCACAGCCACAGCCTATTGCCGCAACACAAAACACGACACAACAGATGTACCAGTATGCCCAAAATGACTATCCAGATTATCAGCGATACACATGAAATAGCCTAGAGAGGGAAGTTGGCTTACCCCTTATTGAGGTTCCTGTAGATCAAGAGGGTCCTTATGTACAGAGTCAAGTATTAGGGAAAGACAGAAAGTTTTTACTTGATACAGGGGCAAGCAGAACTACTATCAGTCACGACGAGGTTCCAGGGGCACCCCTCTCAGGCTCACAAAATGTTTCCCTTGGATTTTCAGGAAAGCCTACTATTAACGAAGTATCGCAACCGCTTCCTCTTACAGTTGGTCCATTGACACGGACTACAGATTTATTGCTTACTAAATCATGTCCAGAAAACTTGTTAGGTATAAAGACATTGAAAGCTCTAGGAGCTATAATATGTTGTTCTCCGGACGGAGTACGACTATTTTTGCGTGACTTTAAAGGTCACTACGTGTCAAGAGACATGGATCACCGGTTACAGAATCTACCTGCACATTTATGGGCACAAGGCCCCACTGATGTAGGTTGTATGCACATTACACCATATCGAGTCACACTCAAAGCAGGAGTGGTATTACCACGAATGCGACAATACAAGTTACCTCCAGATGCTGTAGTGGCTTTACTGCAAATCATTGACGAGCTCATTGCACAAGGAGTGGTTGTGGAAACCGACTCCAATGTATGTAATTCCCCGATCATTCCGATTCTTAAACGAACTGATCCAAAAGCACCCCCAGTATATCGATTAGTTATTGATCTGCGCGAATTGAATAAATGCATTGTACCACAATATCCCGTGGTCCCAGATATCTCTTCATTACTGACAGCTATTGATTCAGAAGCAACGTTCTTCACTGTAATTGACCTCAAGAACGCCTTCTTTAGCGTCCCAATCGATCCGGAAAGCCAATATTTGTTCGGATTTAGTTTAAATGGACGAAGCTTTAAATTCGCACGCGCACCTCAAGGATTTACAGAAAGTCCCAGCATCTACAGCCAAGCACTGAAAAGACAACTTGACAGTATCCACATGCCAGTTAACACTGCACTGCTTCAGTATGTCGATGATCTGTTGATCACCGCCCGAAGCGAACCCGAATGTGAAAAAGCATCACTGACGGTTTTACATTTTCTGGCCGACAAGGGGCACAAGGTGTCCCCTTCGAAGCTACAATTCTGTGCCCAGCAAGTTGTGTACCTTGGGCACTTGCTGTCCAAGGGGGGGAGACAGCTCACACCTGACCGCATCCAGTTAATTGTAAACATGCCACCACCCAAGACACAAAAGGAGGTACGGGCCTTCATAGGCCTCACTTCGTACTGTAGGCAGTGGATCCCCCAATACGCATTTCTAGCAAAACCACTCATTCAGTTGACAACCCAGGAGGCAGCGACATCGACTGTCCTCCCTTGGACTCCAGAACATACACAAGCTTTTGAAGACTTAAAGAAAGCCTTATGCCAAGCACCTGTTTTAGCGACACCATGTTACAGTAAGCCTTTTACACTTTTTGTTACAGAACGTGAAGGTACTGCCTTGTCAGTACTCACTCAGGAACAAGCAGGATCACACAAACCATGTGCTTACTTTTCTAGCACATTAGATCCCGTAGCTCAGGCTCTTCCTGCGTGCCTGAAATCGGTCGCAGCGACAGCTTTAGCGATCAGACAAAGCGATTCCATAGTATTAGGACATCAATTGACAGTACAAGTACCACACGCAGTAGAGGTTCTCTTGAACCGGACACAAACACAACACTTGACTATAGCACGACTGACGGGTTATGAACTAACATTGTTTCAGCCACATATAGAAATCAGACGTTGTAGTACATTAAATCCTGCCACACTTTTGCCATTAAGTGAAACAGACCCATTGGCACATGATTGTATTGAAGTTAAAAAACCCAGACAAGACTTGACAGATGTCCCATTACCAGACCCAGACCTGACACTTTATGTGGATGGTTCATGTATGAGAACAAGTACAGGAGAGTTAGTGGCCGCTTATGCAGTCACGACAGACACTGAAGTCATTGAAACGAATTGTATTAACACTTTGTCAGCTCAAGCAGCAGAGCTCATCGCTCTGACACAAGCCTGTATTCAAGCCAAAAATAAAAAAGTTAACATATATACAGATTCACGTTATGCATTCGGAGTTGTCCATGACTTCGGAGTCCTTTGGCGAGAGAGAGGTTATTTAACTTCTCATGGTGCCAACATTCAACACGGTCCCCTCATTCAAGCTCTGTTAGATGCAATACATCTGCCTACTTCAATATCTATCATGAAGTGTAAGGCCCATACAAAAGTCACCGATATTATTTCCCAGGGTAACGATCTAGCAGACCGAACAGCTAAACAGACAGCTCAGAATCGGAATCACGCAACGGACGTGACAAAGACAATAGTTCCGACATCAACACACTGCATGACAGTTAAGGATCCCGCCCTTGATGTAATTGACATACAGACACATGCTACACTAGAGGAAATCAAGAAATGGACTGAATTAGGAGGGATCCAAACAGATCAGGGATGGATGACAAAGGGAAAATCTATATGGTTTCTCCACGACTCCATGGTTCAAGTTATCATTAACACAATACATAGTCCAGCGCACCTGGGAGAAAAAGCTATGCTAGATAGTATTCAACACATTTGGTTCAACAAACACTTACGAGCTGCAGCCAAACAGAAAGTCCGAACTTGTATGATTTGTTGTCAGTTCAATCCAGGTAAAGGCGTACCTGTAGAGCAGGGTGGATTTCAACCTCCCGATCACCCTTTTGAAGTCCTCCAGATGGATTATATCCAGATGGAACGTTGTCGAGGATTCAAATACGTCCTCGTAGTTGTATGTGCTCTTTCCCGTTGGACAGAGGCATATCCCGTCTCAGATTACACTGCCCCGACTACTGCCAAACAGTTAGTTCGTGAATTCTTCCCACGGTATGGTTTGCCCCGTATCGTGTACTCAGATAACGGCCAGCCGTTCTCATCCGAGCTAATGAAACACATTTCACTCTTGTTAGGCTATCAATGGAAATTCCACTGTGTCCGACATCCCGAGGCAGCAGGTCTCGTGGAGCGTCATAATCAGACTCTGAAAATTCGACTTTCTAAAATATGCAGAGAGAAAGGTGTCGACTGGATAGTAGCCTTACCAGTTGCACTCTTTTACATGAGAATGGTAGCACATTCTCGCACAGGGCTATCCCCGTACGAGGTGGTCTTCGGTAGGCCACCAAATATGTGGGGGACGCCTATACCTCGAAAAATAACTGATGTCGATTGTAACATGCTGACAGATTACCTTGCTTCCTTGATGTCTGCACTACAATCTTGCCGTTCACAGGTAGCTGCAGCCTTTCCCGACAACACGGAGGTGAAGCCCCATGAAGTGGTTCCTGGAGACTTTGTCTTCATAAGAAATTTCGACAGGAGGAGCCCGCTGGAGCCTCGCTGGCAAACGCCAAAACTGGTACTTCTGAGTTGACCACGAGGACAGCAGTGAAGGTCGAGGGTCGCAAGGGTTGGCTACACTCGAGCCATATCAAGAAATTTCATGGACTACCGTCTGATCTGAACTCTCAGCCCTGCCCCCTTCCACAGACTGATTTAAAACTCCCCGTGGTTGAGAAAACAGAATCACAAGAATACAAACTGAAACTAAGGTCTAGCAAGTCAGACAATTTGATTGTTTAAGTCCTCCCCAAGGTGAATCGGTTGAATTAGTCTCTGACATGTATCCTCTAGACCGAATTAGAGAGAGAAATAGACAGAAACAGCTCAAGAAACGTGCATATTGTAAATCACTTCATAGTCACTGTATAGTGACACTGTTGATTATGTTTTTTCTAAGTCTTTTGATTATTGCTGCAAGTATACTGTTGCACATGTACTATCCTATTTTCAAGCGTGCTCATTCTGCTTACAATGTTACTGCCGAACATTCTTTTAGTGAATTACCTCCACATGAGTTGTCCTACAGATTTGCGCTGCGCAACAACACATTCATTAGTATGTTACATCATTCCCATCAGACCAGCAATGCTACAAATTGTTGGATATGTGGCCGACTCCCTCCCTATCAGAAATACAAAGGAGTTCTGCCTCTCTTTCCGTACCCGTTCACACACAATGGCTCCTGTGGAGCATGGTTTAGTTTGATTAATTCTTTAGATTCAAACACTGTAGTTTTCCAGAGCAACTGGGTATGGGGAAACCTGAACTTAGTCTTGCTTAAAGTCTGCTACCCTAACAAGGAGGGACTTCCCAAAAGAACAGGAACTGACCTAGAAAATGAAGTATATGGATTAGGTAATTTTACACTTAACCTCATGATTCTGAATGTTGAATCCGAAGCTGCACCAGTCTTGCCCGCTATGTCAGTATTTCCAGTTAAAGGTGAATTATGTGTAAGAAAGAATGGTTCAGTACACATGGGTCATAGTAAATGTACCACTGTGATCGAATTCAGTGATCAAGGCAAGTCTACATTTAGAGTTTCCCGTCATTCCTACTTCATTTGTGGTCATACCGCATATATACGCTTACCTCTAGATTGGGATGGTACCTGTTACATTGCATTCCTTCTGCCACCTGTTTTCCTAGCCCCTCCTGATTATCATAGGAATACCCATTTAGTACACAATAGACCCCAGAGAGATATCCCGATTGTTGACTACACTGAAACAGCATGGGAACAATATACAGATTTCAATAAAGGTTTCTTTCCCTACATAGGTGTTGTCACTAATAGTAAACTGATACGTAGATTAACCAGAACCCTTGAAGCAGTAGTGAATGAAACTACTTCCGCCCTAGGCAACTTAACAGAGGAGCAGTCTGCGATGCGGATTGTTGTTCTTCAAAATCGTCTTGTCCTTGACGTCATCCTAGCCGATAGGGGCGGAGCCTGTAGGGTCATCGGATCGAGTTGCTGTGTTTTCATTCCAGAAAACGCGCCATCAGTATACAAAGCCATAACTCGTCTTCATAAGATTGTAAGCCAGATACACCAGAATCCAGGCACCTGGACTTGGTCCGGTTGGTTCTGGAGCGTGTTGTCAGCCTGGGGATGGAAAGTCCTATCCTTCCTAGGTATTGGCCTTCTCATAGTATTCAGTTGTTGCCTGTGTCTACAATGTGGACCAGCGATTTGCGGCCTGTGTGCCACATCATGTACTCCACGTTCAAATTCTCATTCAAAATCCCGGAAGAAGAAAGAAGAGCAAATGATGTTACATGAACAGATTGATGGATTCCTGAGGATCGATATTTCATGAAGGGTCCGTAGGGGACAAGGAGGGAATGAGGAAATATGAATTTTTATGGTCAATTGTGTCCCCTATCTTAGACCCCAACGGCTCCATGTACATGCTACAAGTACATGTATGTTCCCTCCACTTCAAGCTATGAAGACGCAAATACAATTGTGTCCAACGTCAACATGTCCTCTTTCAGATCCGCCCTGAATGGGTCGAATATTCCGTTCCTAAGTATGCTTTGCCACCGTCTTTATATGGTATACTCTTCACGTTTTCCAGCTCTGGCAAGGTAGGCCCTGAATTCTGCCATCGAGCCTTTTCCTGCTTGTTCCTCTGAATGCTCCAGCCTGGACCTGTATCTGTATCAATGACCTTTGTCTTACTTCCTGCGCGGCTAACGGTGCCTGGCCCGGCCTGTTGCCTGCCAAGACTGTATTCAGCCTTCAAGTTATCTGCTCCGCTCCTCGAGAAATGCATTCCTGTCTAGTAGTTTAGGTAAACATCCTTCCAGCTACAGAGCAAAGGGCCCGGCCTCACTGTCTCCGTGCAAGTAATTCATAGCTTTCGTTTCCATGGTAGGCCCATGCCCCCTCGCATCTCATGTAGACACTTAGACGCTTGTACACGCACTAGCAGTCAGTATAGAATAGACTCTGCCTGAGGGACCTTCCCTTCCAGATAATATAGTTCCTTAAACACAAGATATTAGATACGATTTGGGATTAGGTTGTTCTGACATCCCAGACTTCTGTCTCCTCATGTAGGGCTAAATGTCAAGTCCCCTTCACCCTCTAGTTACACGTCAATCACACGTCATGCGGCTGCGCGCGCATCTCTGCCATGTATTTCTGCTGACATTGCAGGATTCTCTTATGGATCCACCCAACTGTGACATCCTCTTAATGACGTTTCTAGTATACGCCTTTATGCACGCCTATTGTAACGCCTTTTTTATTACGTATGTGTATTCTTATCTTTCCTGTCAGCTGTTACGCCTCCTGCATCTGTCTTTACTGTAATGCATTTACTATATATATAATAACCTGTCAATAATGTATTGCCGATCCCTTCCTGAACCTTCGTGGTGACGGAACCCGATTGCCTGGTTCGAACCATAATTCCTTTGTAAGGAATAAATTCCCTTTTATAACCTCAAATACCACGGATTCTGCCTCTTATTTTTACTGAGTTATTCTTATTGAATTTTACCGCATAAATTAAGTCTAGGTAATTAAAATTTACCACACAGTAAACACTTTAGCTAGGCATGTGCAATGTATTCACCCAGTAAACACTTTAACTAGGCACGTGTGATGTATTCACCTAGTAAACACTTTAGCTAGGCAAGTGCAATGTATTCACCCAGTAAACACTTTAACTAGGCACGTGCGATGATTTACCCAGTAAACACTTTAACTAGGCGCATGCGATGTATTCACCCAGTAAACACTTTAACTAGGCACGTGCAATGTATTCACTATTCACCCAGTAAACACTTTAGCAAGGCAAGTGAGATGTATTCACCCGGTAAACACTTTAACTAGGCACGTGCGATGTATTCACCCTGTAAACACTTTATCTAGGCAAGTGCAATGTATTCACCCGGTAAACACTTTAACTAGGCACGTGCGATGTATTCATCCAGTAAACACTTTAGCTAGGCACATGCGATGTATTCACCCAGTAAACATTTTAACTAGGCAAGTGCGATGTATCCACCCAGTAAACACTTTACCTAGCCACGTGCGATGTATTCGCCCAGTAAACATTTTAACTAGGCAAGTGCGATATATCCACCCAATAAACACTTTAACTAGGCACGTGCGATGTATTCACCCAGTAAACACTTTAACTAGGCACTTGGGATGCATTCAGCCAGTAAACACTTTAGCTAGGCATGTGTGATGTATTCACCCAGTAAACACTTTAACTAGGCACGTGTGATGTATTCATCGAGTAAGCACTTTAGCTAGGCACGTGCAATGTATTCGCGCAGTAAACACTTTAACTAGGTACGTGCGATGTATTCATCCAGTAAACACTTTAGCTAGGCACGTGCGATGTATTCACCCAGTAAACACTTTAACTAGGCATGTGTAATGTATTCACCCAGTAAACACTTTAACTAGGCACTTGGGATGCATTCACCCAGTAAACACTTTAGCTAGGCATGTGTGATGTATTCACCCAGTAAACACTTTAACTAGGCACGTGTGATGTATTCATCGAGTAAGCACTTTAGCTAGGCACGTGCAATGTATTCGCGCAGTAAACACTTTAACTAGGCACGTGCGATGTATTCATCCAGTAAACACTTTAGCTAGGCACGTGCGATGTATTCACCCAGTAAACACTTTAACTAGGCATGTGTAATGTATTCACCCAGTAAACACTTTAACTAGGCACGTGCGATGTATTCACCCAGTAAAGACTTTAGCTAGGCATGTGCGATGTATTCCCCTTGCTTCCCAATTAGTGGGAAGAAATGGGCTGCATCCTCCTCCACCCCGCCCTTTTGCCCATCTTGCGAGAGGATGTAGTGAGGTTATTGACCTTTGGTGACCCACCCAGGTAATTAAAAGGGTGGCATTCGTAGAGGAGCAAAGGCTACGGAATAGGAATGAATTGCCCCTTTGTTTCCTTCTGGCTGTGAAGTGCTACACCCAAGGCAGTATTAAACTGGTGGCAATGAGATACCTTAATAGTGAATGGAGTGCGAGCGGGCTATTCAGGTGGAGGAAGCGTGGGTTGTATCAATGTGCCCCCACTACAAGTGTAACCTTCAATCACTTACCGAAAGCTGCAGGCATGCTGTAGTAAAGCGTGTGTTTCTGCTTGAAGGTATTGCTATGTGCTCACCTGGTCATAAATTGGGTGGGCAGAGCCCGAACACTCATATGATGCAGCCGCCACTAGAACTGCACCTTGTTAGCTGCAAAATAGCCACCTGGCAGATGCTGAGACAGCAGCTGGAAGCCTTGACCTGACAGCAGCCTGTTCACTCCTGGACCATGTTCAGACCACCCTACCTAGGGCAGGACTACTGAAAAAGCGTGAAAGGTGCACAAACGTGCAAGGTTACCTTTGTGATTCAAGGCTTCAGTAACCACTACTTGGTGGGAGAAGAAACCTATGCGACCAGGGCCATCTTTTGTTTTAATCATATTTTTTAACGAGTCCTCTGAGGGAGGGTGCTCAAAGTGTTCCCTGTTCCACAAGGACCCATGTGTGCATAAGTGAAGTGAACACGGTCGATGCTAATAGGCAGCGATGAAGAAGGGTTGCGCTCATGCTAATGATTTTAGGGGGATATCAGCAACAACCGGCGATAATTATCGCTAAGCACACTTAGCGCTAGGATAATTATCGTCGGCTAACGTGGATTTTTATCGCTGGGATAGCGTCCTATCAGCGATAATCACACGAGTTTGGCGTTAGCTTGATGATCGGGCCTCACAAACTTGTGATGATATCCACCTTCCATAGGATATCATGGCTAAGTCGGTCCTGAAGCAGGCATAAGGAAAGTAGCGATAACAGGGGTTATCGCTGCTTTTCTTGCCGCTATGCTTCATAGCGTGGGGCTTGATGATAGGAGAAATGTCGCTTAGCGACATTTCTCCAGTAATGTCAGGTCAGGAACGCCCACTTTGCATCTCATTAGAGATGCAAAGCTGGGCGTTAAGAATCCGGGCACTAATGCAAGGTTTCACGCGATGACGTGACCTTGCTAATTAGGCGATAAAATTATGGCCGCTTTTCACCCGAAAACGGACGCAAAAGCGACGATAATTTTATATCGCCTCATTGCTGATATGCCCAATAATGATTTATTACCGCTTTGTCTCACTTTCCTCGTCACAGTCCTTAACTTGGAGTGTGCGAAATGCACATACTTTGCGTTTGCGTAGTTATGTGAAATTTTTGAAAAATGATTCAACATTACTAATGATTTCAAAACGGGCATTCTTCGCTGTATTGTATTATAAAATGTGTCTTGACCTCCACTTTGGACGCAAGGGAGCATTTCGCACTCTAACATTGTGTGGAGGGCCGGGGCGAAAGCGCGATGAATAAAACCAACTCGCATTCTGTCGTTCTCGTTGTTCCCATGCACTTGCTGTACGTTTTTGCAGTAATTGGCGTATTTTTGGCAAATGTTTATCGCAAATGGCATTTAATTATGCAAAGTGGTAACACAAAATTACAATGCCCCCAAGATGTAAAATGTCATTGCCATCAAGCCAATGTTCCTCCAGCATGTCAAGAACCATGCCCAGCATGCCAGTAAGATCAGGGAATGCAGAGCACAATAGATGCAAAACATGCCAGCATCGCCCTCTTGCCACTCCAGTATGAAAATGACTATTTCCATCATGACAGTGTGCCCGAGTACCTAAATTGACATTGCATTCATGCCAGTGTGCCCCAGTTTGTGAATCACCTTTGCCATCATACCAGTATGTCCACAGTGAGTTCAGAACCAATGCCATCAACCCATCCCATCCACGCTCCCCTGAAAAACATCACCCACTCCCCACAATAAGCCATCACCCAACTACGCCAGCAGTGTTTGAAGAAACAATTACAATATGGCGGTTAGCATTAGTTCGCAAAGTGAGAAACAAAATGTGATGTGTGGAATTATGAATTCATCTCAGCCACGTCTGTGACTCACCACTGGTCATCACTGGTCACCACTCTAGGCCTCAATATATTCCATTTTACTTTTGCTCCGAGTGCCACTGCAGACAGGGACGAGCCATATGCAAATCAACATTGGTCCTGCTCCATTAAGAACAATCCAGTCCTCACTGGGAGGCCAGGGCCCTTTGAATGGGAGCGTACGCTGGTTTTGGCCTCTTTGGGCCTTAACAGTGAAGTGCAGCTTCAGTCCCATGGTACAGAGAGAGTAAGGCAATGCTCTTTTTTGTATGGTCAGCCCCAAGTTTTAGGGCTGATGCTGCTGAGTTTTGGACTCCGAGAGTGCACCGAGGAATGCTAACCATACCTCAGTGCCCTGACCCCAAAACGTGTATGTTACATTGGCTATACCCAATTGGCATACGTTAACTTAAACAAAAGTCCCTAGCATATGGTACCCAGGGCATGCAAGTTAGAGGGTCACCCCAGGGATCACAGCACTGGGGACACCACCCTGGGTGTGACACAGCTAAACCGAGTCCACCATCGCAGCATGGAAGAGCAGTTTGGAACTGCTAGCCTAACTTTGCCATTTAAAAACTATGGAAAAGTCAAACCTTCCCATGAAATATGTGCAAGTCACACCTATGTCAGAATGACAAAATCCTAAGGAACGGTGCAGGACATTTCATGGGCAGAACATGTGTTTTACATGTTCTTGCAGTAAAAATGCAAAACTGACATCTTTTCTACAGAAACACTTGATCGCCCTGTTGGCATATACAGGGGTACACGCTGACCGCTCGCCTGTACTAACTTCTGAACAGTGCCCCCAAAGTTGATACTCCAAGGTATCAAATAACTCCTTACATTAAGCCCGACTTGCTTCTCAAGTTGAAATTAATGTAACATTTTGCAGTTGCAACATTTACAATGTTGCCACATTGTTGCCTTTAGTCTCCTGTGCCCTGACTGGTTGCACAAAGAGCCTGTTCCCAAGATAGTTTTTGCCCTCCTAGGGAGACATCCTGATGATTACCAGGAAAGGAGACAATAGAAGCTTGCACTAGAGGGAGGTGTTGCAGGAAGCCGTACAGGTGCTGGCCCAAAAGGCAAGCTTCAAAGGAGAAGCTGCCTTTGAAGGGCAAATGGGTAACACGTGGGAGAGGGGATGCTGCATTGTCTAGGTAGACAGGCTTTGTTGGAGCCGGCCTCGTGGCGTGGTCCTGTTCCCCCTCGCTAAGCCGCACGAGGTCCCATGCACCTCGGGGCTCCTCCATTTTGGATTGTACGTGACTCTACGTAACCACCTACGTGACCCCGCTCCACCCGGCCTCGGCCCTAGCGAGGCCCGACATCAAGGCGCCAACCCCTGGCCCGGGGAATACCACGTGAACCCTTCCCACTCCCGGCGGAGGGCAGTATCGATGGGACCCCCAACCGTCCTTCCACACCTAGGTGCGATCGCCCCACAGCTCTCTGGGGCCTGGCGCCTCTCCTGCTGGGCATCTGGCCGCTCCCTACCCGGCCTCTCCACCCCCCCCGGGCGCAAGGGTCCGGACATCAAAGGGCTCCAGTCCTATATCTGGGGCGACCCGACAACAAGACAACAGTTGTATCCTGGAGTCAAGAGCCCTGCTGATCGGATCGCGGCTGACCCTACGGAAGAAGACTCATCCTGAACCCACAATCTGAGCCCTGCTGACGACGTCGCGGCTCCACCGTGCTTAAAGACCTTCACGAACCTTTGGGGCCCTGCTGACGCTGTCGCGGCCCGACCTTGTTGAAACTACCATCAGAGCCCAGCTGACCTCGTCGCGGCTCGACCGAAGCGGACCTACCACCGGAGCCCTGCTGACTGTGTCGCGGCTCGACCCAAGCGGAACTACCACCCGAGCCCTGCAGATGCCGTCGCGGCTCTCCACGTCCGAGCCGCTCTGAGACCAGCACTCAAGGTCGGGCGCAGAACCTTCCCGTACCTGGCTGGTACTAAGACTGTCCCGCTACCCTATCCCTCCAAAGACATTGAGACTCTTACTGGATCCCTCGATCCCACTGTAAATATTGAACGTACTACTATTGATAAAGAACCAAGTTAAGCAACTAATACGGAGTCCTGTGTGGTGGTATTACTGGGCCTAGTACGATCATAGGAGAAGGACCTCCCCTAGGGGGCTTCTCAGCGGCGCTCGGCTATAACTTTGCGGTAGGAAGGTGTCCCGGAGTAGTCTCCCCGACTCCCCGGTGGTCCTCCCTCCAACAGGCTTGCACTAGGGACAAGGAAGGGAACACCAGCAGCCAACCCGGTTTCTCAGGGGCGTGTTGCCCCCTTGGTAGCCACACCTCTGGGTTAGGCTAGGGGGTCTCTGGGTGCTGAAAATGGGTTCTGCCATATTAGAAGTGGGCAGAGTGGTGAATCATGGGATAGCCAGATGCCACACTTCACAATAAGTGGTCATCAGTAGGGAGGAAACCTAGTAGCCATTGGCTACTGACCATGTCCACTCTGAGTGCACTTTCTGAGCATTTGCCTGACACCCAGAACTCAGATCCCAGCTGAACTGGAAGAAGGACTGAAGAAAGACTTCCTTGCTGCACCAAGGACCCGACAATGAGAGGCTGCCCTGGCATGGACTGCACTGCTGAACCCGGTGGCTAGCAAAGGAGAAGGGACTGTGCTTGCCACGTCCTGCTCATGGAGAAGTATTCTCCATTGCCCAGTCAAAAAAGAAGACTTCAAGGGTCAGTCAGCTGATCTACTGCTCGCAGGACAGGGCTACAGTGCTGAAGAAGCCTGCTTGGGCAAGTTGGTAGCCCAGATTTTCAGATCGCCACCACTCGCTGCCATACAGCACCAAAAACCAGGACCCAATGTCCAAAGTTGCACCGAGTCTGCAGAGAGTCGTCGAAGTACAGCTTGGTCACCCAGAAGATGAGTTATAGCCCAGGGAAGGATTTGTCTGTGACCACGATATCTGGTGGCTGGTAGTCCAGTGGTGAATGGGCTTCTCCCAGAACTGAGAGGATTTCGAGGTACGTCGACCGCTGTGACCAGGACCACCTCACCCTGTTTGTGGCCCAAGGAGTAGACACAGTAAGACCCCCATTGACCACTTCACATCCACACCATGCTTGAGTATCTAAAGCATCCTTCCTCCCTTGCATCAGGACAACTCCATAGGAACCTACAGCAAAAGGATAAAAGTGCCAGGAACTGCCTGAAGACTGCTTCTCCCACCGCGTATGACTGGTCCTTAGGACCTTGATTGGCCCACTGACTGGCTCCCTGCTGGAGTTGGTTGCCCAAAGTAATTCAAACTGACCACAATACAACTAGCTCAAACTGTTTAGTGAAAAAGTGTGTCAAATTTGTTGAATTTGTCAATGCTTGTTTATGGAAACATAAAAAATGCATATTTACTGTACCTTGTAAAATGTATATCTTCGGGACCCTCTGGTTGATCTTTTTCATTGTGGTGTCTAAAAATACACAAAAATACAGTCTATTTTTAGGTTTCGCCTAGCGTTGCAGCGCACATGCACTGCAAGGCTTCTTGTAATCGGGATTTTTTGGGAGTTAATTTTAAGCCCCGCCCATCATTCTGGTTTGGTTGCACCAGCGCTTATGCGAAATACTGGCTTCCCATTGAAAAGGAGGCTTTTTGGTTACCGCCCTGTCTCCTTGTCGAATGGCCCATCCGGAATCGATCGTGTACTGGCAGCGTTACACAGTGTCCTTTATAACTCTGTACACACAATGTTTTTCCAGTCAGTCCTGTGTTGTCTCCTAACCAGCAGTTTCCATCCCTCGCTGCTTGATTACTTGCTTCATGGCCATGGTACTCTGGGAGCTGGGCTGCCGCACGCCCCTTCTCCCCCACCAGGGACCCGGCCGTGGGGGCTTTCATCTGCAAACCCTTGCACCGGCAGGGAGGTGAGAGTGCGTGGTGTGTGCTATCCCCTGAAACAGATTCCTCCTTCGGACCACAAACTGAGGTACAGTAGAGAAAACCTATTTACTGTTTTGTAAACAAACGCATAAGGGGTATTTCATAGGGCAGGTGACCTCTCCGTGCACCTGAAGTTCCCTGTATAATTGAGTAGATGGGCTGGAATTATATCGCTTTAACAGATTACATTTTTGAATCCAAAACAGTTGCCCTTTAAGAAAGATGCCTGGGAATATTGGCCGAGAGAATCTCCTCCCACATTGTGAAAAGTTGTCATGTTATAAATGTAAAGGTACTGAAGTGAGTGATGCGTGGATTAGAGGGTGCCAGCAGTTGGTCTTCTTGGGAAATGAAGAGCAAAGTGGCCCCTGCTTGTTGCCGTTAGTCTGGGAAGTGCAGATTTTGCATGGAAGTCTGGGATGTGTGGATTTTGCATGCACACTTCAGGTCAGGCGGGGTTCTAACCTGGAGCTTGAAGGGATCTGTCCGTCTGTGACCTCAAGGGAGAGGCTGTGCGGCTCCTTGGAGTGAAGTGTACACCCCGACGTGTTCAGCGACGTTGGTGTTTGATCTCTGATGCATAACTACGTAGGCAGCCAAATCCAGGGTGCTTTATGCTGTATACAGCTCTCATCCATCCTCGCGTTTAGAGCACTCTTGAGGCTGTGACTTTACTCTAAGTATACAGAGAGATCTCTCGGGACAAAGGCCTCTGCAGCGGTGCCGGAGACAGCTGCCCTTTCACCACATTAAACTCAACTTATGAAGAGGATTTTATTGAATTTGTGAATAATTGTAAATATATACTGGCAACACTAGAAGTGGTTAATTTTCACTACTGATGAGATGGTGAGTTAGTGTGCCTGCTGCAAAGATACGTGTGACTTGGTTCAAGGGGGCACCGTAGTATTTTATTTTGCTGTCGTTGATTAAATATCGTTAAATTATCGCTGCGCTTGCGTTTAAGCACTACACAAAACATTAAATCCTATTAGCTATATGCCACTTATAAACATGGGTATGTGCCCAGTGGGCCTGGGCAGAGCGAGGCCTTCTCGCTCCTTCTATCACCCCTGGCACACCTTTTTACAGTGCGTGACATTGCTACCAGGCAGCTCTGAGCCTACGTTGGCATCACACCCGCCTTGCCATATGTGTTAGCCAAATGGGCAACCAAAGTTGTGCTGGTGGTATAAAATCAAAGGATGCACACTGTCTGCTTAATATTAAGTAGCTTCTGGCAACTCTATCAGCAGCTAATCTTTTGAAATGGCGGCGGGGCCCGCCCCTAGAACAACAAGCATTTGCAATGCAATAGGTCTCGCATTTACACGAGCTAATTGTAAATGACAATGTGTTTTATGTATGTTTCAAAAACCAAAACTTAAATAAATGGCATTGTCATTTACAATGCCAAAGCTCAAACTCGTGTAACTGTGAGACCTGTTGCATTGCAAATGCTTGTTATAAATTAGTGTTGGATTTCTTGAGTGTCTCATGTATTTCTTTTGCAATTATTTTAGTACTATTTGAATGCTTTACACTTGCTCCTTTGTATAAGCCTTACTGCACAGAGCCACAGCTACCCAGGGTTGATATAGAGGGTCTAACAAACAAAGCCTACTGGCCCTAAAAGGGTTGGTAAGTGTATTACACAGTGAGGTCGCACAACCACACCATATAATGCACCCCATTTCCTCACAGGGAGGTACAGGGTCCACAGCTTCCCATTTCCGTTGCAAGTAAGAAAAGTGTTATAAGTGCAATGCTTGAATACATTTAAGTCACTGGTAATGACCTGGCCCATGTCCGTGTGACGTGCCATTGCCATCAAGAAGTACGCCCTTGGAGTGGAAAGTGTTCTGCCATTATGTCCTGGTATGTAAGGATCCTGGGCCTGATTCACAAAGGTAAACTTACACTTTTGTGTAAGTTGAAGAGTGTTTGCTATTCAGTTAGGTATTTTACAAGTAGTATCTTTACAGCTGCGGAGTCTCTGCACATAACAAGATAGGGCAGTCCTGTCTTTTTATGTGCGGGACTCTGCAGTCGTAAAGATACTACTCGTAAAATACCTTTGTGAATAGCAAACACTGCTCAACTTACACAAAAGCGTGAGTCTACTCTTGTGTATCAGGCCTCCAAAGTCAGCCCTGCAGACTGACCTCAGAAGGCACCGCCATTGCAATCTGACCAGTATTCTCACAGTTGGTAAACTGGCACTGAAGTCATGCCAACATCCCAGACGTACATAAAACTGCATCACCATGAATCTTTTGTATGTAAAGCAGGACTGTCACCATTGCAATACACCGCAGTACGTAAAGTGCCACTGAAGGCATGCCAGCATCCCACGGTATGTAAAGTGCCACTGAAGTCATGCCAGCATCCCACGGTATGTAAAGTGCCACTGAAGTCATGCCAGCATCCCACGGTATGTAAAGTGCCACTGAAGGCATGCCAGCATGCCAGCATCCCACGGTATGTAAAGTGTTGTCGCAATTATGCCAGTATGCCCCAGAATGTAAAGTAATGCTACCATCATGCCAGTATGTCTCAGGTATGTAATGTCATACTCCCATCATCATGCCAGCAGGAGCCCGTTCTTAAAGCATCACCCCTGCCCCCTCCTGACCCCCTCCTGACCCCTGGCTTCTTCATCACACACTCAGCCAGAAACACCTTTGATGTTCTTCTCAAAGTCAGAACGAAGCACCATCAAAGACGCTCTTCCGCAGTCTTGTGTTTTCCAAGTCACCAACTTGGTTCAAATATTTTTACAGAGTGCAGCAGTTTTCCCCAGAAATAGGTCAGTTGACTTTAATCAGAAATAACTGAGGTAGGGCGGTAGGCGGGAAGGAAGTCTCAGTGAGCTGAATGTTCACTGCTGACATATACCTTGTCTTGGAGGTCTTGAGTCTGAAATCAAGCAAGGCAGACTAATCCTTCCTTCCCAGTGGGTGTAGCTAATGGTGAGGGAGAGCGCCCCTACTGGAGGGAGTAAGACCAATTCGATGGAAAAACACCCCCCCCCCCCCAGAAAGAAAGCCTCCTTTGATGCTCTTAAGCGTCTTTGTTGGATGCTGAACTGACTTGGATCATGTGCAGGATAATGAATCCAGCAAGGGTAAAGGTTGAATAACATTAAACCGCGGGATAATCTCCTGCATTCACGTTGCATCCAGTGCGTCGCGTGGCCCTGCACTGTCGTGGTACGTATGTTATTATTTTTACCTTTATATCCTCAACCTAAGCATATTAACTATTGCATTCACTTATTAATCGTACCTAGTGTTTCTTTACAGCGGTTTGACAAGTTAGCGCATCCAATATAACTGTCATACAATAATCCAGTATAATCAGGGCCTCTGGAATTATGAGATTGTGCGGCGATTTCATCATAATAATAGATTAGTCACATAATTCATAATCTGCCCCATAATCTGCAGATTTTAACAACAAAAAAATATTTCTAGCTCAAGTGGTTCAAACGTTACTAAAAATGCAGTGACACATGTTGCTGCAGGGTGAAAGGCCCTTTGCAAAACTGGACTGGACCCTTTTCTGTTGCTTTTTGCTAAATTTGTGGGTTAAGCTGGTACCAGTGAGGTGCA
Source organism: Triturus cristatus (assembly GCF_964204655.1). Classification (NCBI taxonomy): domain Eukaryota; kingdom Metazoa; phylum Chordata; class Amphibia; order Caudata; family Salamandridae; genus Triturus; species Triturus cristatus. The sequence goes on from NC_140588.1 coordinate 1,054,993,435, forward strand.
ACCAGCGCCCAGACAGTGTTACTAAGTTTAAAAATGAGGCAATTAAAAAGAAATACTGTTAAAAAATCTGCTGCATTATGCTGCATAATTTGGCTTTTCTTGCCGCATAATTTACTCAACCATGCCGCCTAACATGGCCCTCTCCTGCTGCATAATTCCAGTGGCCCTCAGTATAGCTAATGGTGAGGGAGTGCGCCCCTGCTGGAGGCGACTGAGAAGACCAATCCGATGGAAGAACTCCCCTCCTATGATGCTATCAAACTTCTTCGTTGGGTTCTTCACTGAAATAGATCATGGGCAGGACTTGGCAAATAAGTCGATCATCTATAAAGGTTGTATAACATAAATCAATAGCTTCGACCTACAATTCCATTACATCCCGTTCATTGCGTCGCCCTGCACTGTCATGGAAAGTATCCTGTTAATCTCCCCTTCAAATCCTCAACCTGACCCTATTAACCATTGCATTCACTTATTAATCGTGCCTAGAGTTACTCTACAAAGGTGTGACAAGTTAGCGCATCCAATATAATTGTTATACCATATGAAGCATGCAATAGAGGAGGGTTATACCATGCGCAGAGATATCCGGGGCTGGAGCCAGAAGCAGGAACACTTCGGTTTCCAGCGAAGGGCTCCATAAATCCGTCACAAACTGGGAAGTTATCCTACAGGCGAACATTAGGAGGTGCTAGGCTTGGCGGGAGAGGCGGAGGCCCAGCAGCTGATGTGTTTATAACTCGCTGAGACTCCTATTAGAGCGCTAGAGCGCTTCCAGCTGTCTCGGCGCTCTTTCGTTCCTCTGGTAATGAATACATGTGGGAAGACCCGGCCCATCTCCAGGGCCACATTGTGGCCTTTGCCGTTTCAAGAGGAACATCTGGGCTTGACGGCTCTGCCGGTTGCAGGGAGCTCGGCCCTCCATTTCTATTTGTTTTATTGCATTTTCTATTATATAGCACATGAGCCATTCTTTCTGGTCCCTGGGCGCTATAAAACATAATTAGAAACAAGATTTACTAGAAAAGGTACACAATAAGTGATTTCTATTAAGTTAGGGGTGCAACTGGAGTGCAGGGACTTGAAAAACAAGCAAGAGGCTTGGCGCGTCAAAGTGTGGCCTGATGGGAGGGAGGAAGTGTGCTAAGGCTTTGGGTGATATCATAGATGGACAGGCACTCACTGCAGGAGAAGGAAGGCCAGCCTGGCAGTAATGAAGTGTCAGCAAAGGATTACTTAAAGTAATCCTGCTCCGACTACGTGGCTATAAATTAGGCTGGATGCTACCTACTTTATAGCCACATAATCAAAGTAGGATTGCTGAGGCTTGGACTTCATCGCCCACAATCCTGTGGGGCTTCAATGGCTGTCTGGAGGCGGGACTCTGCTGGGCACTTTAAAAGGTGCCACGTCTCTGGCTGCGCAGGATACGCCCAGAGAAGGCCCGAAGGAGGCTGGGCTGGGCCACCCCTCTTGATTGCGCGGGGTTATAACCTCAAGGTAATGTTGGTTCCACGTCCACTGGCTAGGCCCTGATTACTTGAACAAATTCAGCATTGTATATTAGTTGGAATTCATATCTAATAATCCCTCTACCTTGGTGATAATCTTTTCTACCTTGGTAATAATCTTTATAATAGGCAAAAGGAAGATTGCCTGCACTAGATCGACCATTGAGCCTACAAGTAGCGCCTTGGATTCCTGTCCGTCCGGAGAGTGAGAATCATCTCTAAAGAGGTAGACATGGCTGAGAGGTGTCCATCCCTGGATCTGAATGAGCCCCTGGGAGAGGGACAGAAGATCCCGGGTACTGCCCGTCCCGTACACGAACCTCGGTCGATTGCTTTAGAATGTTCAACCCTCACAGATTCTGGCCTTGATACCGAAAGAAATCAAGATCACGGCAATCGCAAGCCCAGGGGAGTGCCCAGCGAGACGCTAAATAAACTTAGATCAGACTGACACAGTCAGGGCTAGCGGGGTAAGTAATGCTGGCCCAGACTGGGATATTGTCTTTTACAAAGTTGAAAACCATGATTGAGTCATGTGGAAGCCCTCTTGGTGAGGGTCTCGGAACCCTGGATAAAACAAATCGCATACCTGACATGACCCCGTTGGAGGCAAATTCGATCAATCGTAACTCTACGGGCCCACCCACGACCGATGTCTCTGAACCACACCATGGCGCCCCATCTCATTTTCACCTGGTAGGCAAGAGCCAACGGGCTGGGGCATGAGTCACAGGGAGGATATAGTCTGCATAATGTATGTACTCTAGCACATACCTATCAGGGAGGCCAACTCCGGAGCAAATTACCATGTAAATAAGATTATAGAGTTATAAACACCGAGTACAATCTCCCTCCTGAAGCATGTCTTTATGCAGCTGTCCTGCCCAATGCTCCTGCATTGGCGCCTTCAGCTGCTAACTCAACCGACCAGTTGAATATAATGTGTGGCACTGGCTCTGCAGACACGTTGACTTCAACATCTCGGATTATGAAAACAGACTTTTTGAAAGATGAGTGAGTAGGCCAGGCTCCTGAGAAAGAAAGCTAAAGGGGACTGTGTAGTTATGAACTGTAGATATCCAGTCTTGGGGAAACACCTCCTTTCATAATCTGTTGTTGATCCATACACCGAAGTGCGTCAGTCTCCTGACTTTAGGCTTCTTCTATGAGCAAGCCACAATTCTGCAACCAGCAGTGTGGGCTAAGAACAAGGGCGCACTGGTGTGATATCAGGACACTCCCATCAGCATCCTCTCACGCTCTACTCTAAGTGGTCCCACGGCCCAGGGCCACGTTCATGCAAAATCCCTTTTTAGAAGAAAAGGAGCGTTTAAAGGTCCTTCCTTGATTTGTCTTTCCAATATTCAAAGGATAATACTGTTCATTCCTTAATTATCTTCAGTCCATTCAAAAAGGAATCACTTTGGAGTCTTGTGCTTCTCAATGGATCCAAAGGTTTTTATTCAATCAATGCTTTTCATCAAAAGTAGTCAACGCAGCCCAGCCAATGCGTCTCGTTGCTACGGACATCATCCAGGCTGTAAATCAAAACATATGTATCTATCATATGAAGTTGGCTTTATAATGTACATATTTACAAATATACAACATTATGCCCATTAGTACAACAAATTGCACAAAATCCCCCCACAAGACTCCCTACCTATATACACTCTATTATAGACATTCTGTCCACTAACATCTTAGTGACATATCAAAAAGGTTTTTATTTTTATTTTTAAAAATTGTTTTTGAATGGACTCATAATAATTAAGAAATGAACAGTATTATTCTTTGAATTTCGGAAATCCAAATCAAGGATAGACTTTTATGCGCTCCTTTTCTTCTAAAATAGGATTCTTCTATAAGCATTTGCAATAACTCTCCCTCACAAATAATATAACAGACACCACTTAGATCCACTCCAGCCTCATCCGGATTGGACTCTGCCCTTTCACCAAATCAGTTTAACCCCTCTCGGACCAGAATGGCTCGGACTGACAAAGGGAGTGCATTGCCCCACAAGGCGCCTCACTTTCTGCCATCCGACGTCCCTCCCACTACACTCAGACTCGAGTTGTACAATTTCATGCCATAACTTGATATGCTGGAATATCACTGGCAATTACAAACAATGGGGTGACCCAAACATAGCCCGAAGGACCTGGGTATTAATAGATACAAAAAACAATGATCCCATCGGGGGAAGCGGACCCAAAAAAGAGGGGTGATTGTATCACTAACTCTTTTACAGTGTATGAAAAAACACCTGTCAAGGGAGGCACCAATAACATTTAATTAAAGTAAGCCACATACACATATATGCCCTTCAACAATGTTTAGTTGAAATCACAAGGAAACAAATTAATTATGCATGTATATTTGAATCAATCACATAGGTGCTCAGGATTATAAGAAATAGGAAGGTGCTCAGAGACGATGCGCCCCAGGACCGGTTTCACCTTTGCCACGGGCTCTTTAGCCGGGCATAGGTTGGTGTCAGTGGCACAGTGAGCCCAGGAATCACGTCTGGGCATAACCGCCGCACTTAGGACGAGTAAGCAAAAGACACACAATTGATGGACGGAATGCAAAACAAATCAAAACATTCACCCCAATCGTGAGATCTGGGTTAAATCCATCATTCTTTTGCTCACCATGCCAGCCAGGTTTAGACCTGGCCATATGCAAATCCGTCTTGACCCTGTGCCTCATGGGATCAGTCCAGCCTGACCTGCCAAGCCAGGTCCTCCCTGGACCAGAAACAAGCATCCTAGGACCGGTTTCTGGGTTTCACCCCTCATCAGCCAGGATAGCCTGATCCCAGTGGCACAGTGAGCCCGGCACCCATGTCTGGGCATACCCGGAGCACTTAGGACGAGGAAGCAAAAGACACACAATTGGTGGACGGAATGCAGAACAAATCAAACCCCAAGTCAAGAGATCTGGGTTAACTCCATCATTCTTTTGCTCACCATGCCACCTCAGTTTAGACCTGGCTATATGCAAATCAGTCTTGACCCTGTGCCACATGGGAACAGTCCAGCACGAACTGCCAAGCCAGGTCGTCCCTGGACCGGAAACAAGCATCCTAGGACCGGTTTTGGGGTTTCACCCCTCATCAGCCAGGATAGCTTGATTCCAGTGGCACAGCGAGCCCGGAACCCACGTCTGGGCATACCCGGCGTATTTAGGGCGAGGAAGCAAAAGACACACAATTGATGGACGGAATGCAGAACAAATCAAAACATTCAACCCCAGTCAAGAAATCTGGGTTAAATCCATCATTCTTTTGCTCACCATGCCACCCCAGTTTAGACCTGGCCATATGTAAATCAGTCTTGACCCAGCCCGAACTGCCAACCCAGGTCCTCCCTAGACCGGAAACAAGCATCCTAGGACCGGTTTCGGGGTTTGCCAAATAAACAAGGTGATGGATGGAATGCTAGAATTAATCTCAGCCACTGGAAATTTCTCAGGCCACATCCCAATCCATCGTTATTCACACACCATGCCACCTCAGTCTGGACCAGCCATATGCAAATCAGTCTTGATCTCAGACCCAGAGCTACTTGTGGTTGCCTACACATAGGCATTCTAGAGGAAAATTCTAATTCTGGTGGTAATTGTAAGCCCTTAATTAATAAGAAGCCCTCCATCCCTTTGGCAGCTACTCAGTAATCACTAAGAGCAGAGTGAGCATCAGGGTGTTATGGTTGTTGCCTTATGGCGCAAAGACTTTCATGGCACGCACAAGGGTTCATTAGCTAATGCAAGCCCTGCATTTAACAATCGTCTGTTTTCCTTGGGCTCTGTCTGTTGGATTGTTAAGTACCCAAACACCTGCAAGGAACTCCCTACTCTGCAATCAGTCAGAACCAACCCTCAACATCCTCTTAAGACAGCTCTTCCTGGCAGGTTCCAGAACTCGGTCCTTGATACCAAACTTGCTAAAGGGCAGTCAGTTACCCGAACCCTGGATATTGAAGAGTTGTCTATCTGTGCTGCTGTGGGACCACCGATACTTGTTGATGATAAATCCTGGCACAATGACTAGTAGTTTCTGTCCCATAATTATTCTGTATCTTCAGACAGAGTTTGTGCTTTCCTCAAGTTTAACTCTGGGGCCTGCATCCGGAAGTTCTTGACTTTTGTGAATTTCTCCTCAAGGGTCAGTAGGACGGTGGGATGTAGCGGGGAGCTTTCTTTCAGGAGAGAACAAAAAACAAAGGCACTAAAGGAGGAGGGACTTCCTCACACAGTTACCTTTCAGCTTGTTGGGGGGTCAAGGAGAAACACCTCTTGGTGTTGGGAAACGAGGCAGCATCTGTGAGGCCTGCACAAAAAACATGACTACATTTGTCCTTCACTGGGAACCAAACACCCAATTGTAGCGCCTGACTCTCAGAGGGTAGCGTTGCAGAGCAGTCTGAGGCTTACTCAAGGGAGGTGCGCAGAAATAACACTCAATAATTGATTGTCCAGTCTGTACTTTGCTTTATAAAAGTAAGAGTACATTTATTAGACACACACACTACTCAATACTATGCACCAATTTACAAATATACATAAGCTGTTGGAATTACTTTGTGACATTGCGTAACATCTCCACCCCTTCCGCAGGGGGGGTGGGGTCTAGTACCTTCACTCCCATGTATGCACATCATCTTGCCCCCAATGCAGGTAGTTGAACATAACCTGGAGCGAAGGCCTGCGCACTGGCTCCATCCCAGTGCCCCCCCCCCCCCCCTTTACCTCAACAAACATTAAAAAGGTGCCTTGGTGACACATGACCCTGACAGAACATCTCTTACTGACAATAAAGTATGCACCTCTATATCTTAAGGGCTAGGATTCTGGGGTCTTCACCTAAGCGCAGCAGCAAGAATACATGTTTACGCACACTTTAGAATGACAGTACTCAGCACATTTGGTATCATTAGAATGCTTTGCAATTACAGCCCCTAAAGGCATCACAGATGAAATCACAGGATTGCGCATATACAGCCAGACACCCTAGCAGGACTGTCTGACAACATAACCCACTTTGCTTATGACATCACCTTACACCAGTACTTCACATTACACATGTGACCTTCAGTCCCACTATAAGAAACAACATTAGTAAACGCATTTCAGGTGCAATAACACCTCTTCACCTCCAGGGGATGCCCTTCACCAAACATCGCCAACTCAGCTTTTAACTCCTGGATGCACTCCTCAATACACCCTCAGCTGTGGAACAAATGTTCCAGCCCAGAAAGCGTTAGATGCAAACTGAGCCTTTGAGGGGTTATTCCTTTCAAGCCCCCATGTGACTTAGGGAGGGACTCCTCTTCATGCTGGGGGGAGACTGCTCCAGCAGCTTCCCCAGCACCTTTGCACATGTATGGTGGTGACCCCACTCTCCTGGGGCCACCACAAGTCGTGAAATCGCTGTGTTGCCCTTGCAGGCCGGTCCTGGCCTGCAAGGCATTATGGGTTTTGCAAAAGCAAAGGTACCAGGGATAAGAACCTGATTATAGTGTGTACTGTTCACAGGAACATATTGTTCTAAATTTTTTAAAGCATGATGCAAAGTTTAACACTTTGCATCATGATTTAAAAAGGTTCTTTTCCATGGTACCTTTGCTTTTTCAAATATGTGTTTTGTCAACACACTAACATAGTGTAGCACCCTTTTTTAAAATTATTCTCACAATTTCGAGTTCAGACAACTTAGAGTGCACCCCCATCTCTTTTTGATTATGGGTTTTGCCGCATAATTGATGAGAGGCTCTCCCGCTGCTCCGGGGAGTGCCGCGATGTGGGCCTCCGGCTGCTTCTTCCTCTCGTTGGGGTGTCCGGTCCCACCCAGACCCCCAGGTGAGTGTTACGGCTTGCTCATGTGCATTTTTGGGGGCCCGGTCCCACCCGGGCCCCTTGCTGCATCCTCCGCTTTTCCCTTCCAGGCCAGCCCGGGGAGCCCACCCCCCCGGGCTGCTCCTGCCGGCTCCTTCAGGCTAGTCTGCCCGCTCGGCAGACGTGGAGATCTCCCCGGCCTCACCGGACCTTCAGGGGTGTGCGGCTGCACTCCCCCGGTCTCCTCCGATACTTCGGGGCCTGGGGATGGGGTCCCGGGTCCCCGGACTCTTTCGAGGGTGGCGCGACGGCGCTCCACTCCATTTCGCCTCTTCGGAGCCCGATGATGGGGTCCCAGGCCCCTCCTCCTCGTAACGGGGAGCGTGACGGCGCTTCCCGGCAGCTCTTCATCGGCGGGGGCAAGGGTGGGCTCCTGGCCCCCCGTGGGGGGATATCTTCACAGGGAGCGCAACGGTGCTTCGTCGTCGGTCTTCTTAGGGGTCAAAGGTCTCCTACCTTCCGGGGCCATATCTCAGCCCCTGGGGGTCCGATCTGCCTCATTTTTGCGTCTTCTTGCTCCTGGTGGCGCCCCCAGCCACTGGGAGCACTCTCCTTCGCCCTCTGGGTCTCCAAGAGGGTGCATTCTGCAGGGAGCGGTCTTCACTGGCTCCCTGCACCAGCCTTTCGCCTGGCTCTCCTCCTGGGCCTCTCTTCTCCCTGCGCAGAGGCCCCTGCTTCTGCGCACCGGTCCTGGGCTCTTCTTCTGGTGCTGTTAGGGCCCTGGGGGGCAGTCAGGGGATCTCTCCTTCCAACTGCCCATTGCCATGCTCCAGCACTTTCCGCTTCAGCAGACCACCCCCCAGAGTGAGCTTCTCTTCCTGTCCAAGCACTTTTTAAAAGTTGAGTAGGGGGCTGGCAGGAAGTCTCTGTTGGTCCTATCAAACAGCGACACATCACTTCCCTGCCCCTGCTCCCTCCTTCTTGTCCAGCCTCTGGGTTTGTTCAAAATGGCGTCGTCCAGTGTCTCTGGCCACATGGCCTCTGAAACCCAACTCCTTACCCCCTCACTGCCTTCCCTCCTTGGTGCAGCCTGGTGTCTGGCACCCAGTGACAGCTGCTAATGGATGAGCCTGTAGCCCCACACATCTTCTCTTCGTGGAGAGGAGGCCTTAGTTTGTGGAAGAAAGGTTATCAATCCATCCAGCTGAGGTCAGCCCTCAGCCTGGGTCTGGTCATGGCTGGCTCAGAGAAATATCACTGTTCTGTATGACCCAAAAGCAGTACAAATATAACTTTGGACTCTGCAGAATACTTATTTTCACATCCGCTACAGTGGACTTAAGTGCGTGTCTGGAACCCGTAGGCCTCATGGAAGTTACCCTAGCCCATTGGTTCCACCTCCCCATAAGGGAATAATGAAGTGAAAAACACAGTAAAACACACTGACTTTCCCTGGCATGTTTCTTTCCAGTGTATAAAGCCTATTCCATGTCACCACCCTATTCTGCATCAGTCCTGCCACACCAGTCTATCTGCACCTGCTCCATGGCTGCGAACGCTAGGAATCCACCTTGCGAAGCCGCTACACATGTGCACACGCAGGTACACATGTGTCTGCACGTAACCAGCCCGGTGTCCCTTACTCCAGCTGCTGCGCAGTGGCCCGGTCAAGCCAGGGGACACCAGTAAAATCCCCATTCAGTCTCTTACATCCTGAGTCCCAACTTATGAGGCTCCCCCACAGTAAAAGCTCAATTAGGTGCTCAGAAAGCGAAAAATCTGGGCGGCCCATTGTGTCAGAACCACCTTCTAACACTTGGGAACAATGGTTCAGGAAGGGGGTCTGGGATCTCCCTACAACACAATGGGACCCTCAGTCTTCAGTCCTGCACACCTAAGAGGGTGGTCCACTGCAAAATATTCAGTTTCCATTGCCATTAGGTGGACTCTCTCCAACCTAAAGTTATGTTCAATAAAGTTATGTTCAATAGAGCTGCACATAGCGTTGCCTCTCGGACGCAGAACCCTATTCTCTGTTGTATTCCATGTCACAGTGGGCCTTCAGCGCACATGCATGATTGTCATGTGTGCTGTGGCTAAAAATCAAATAATAATCAGGCATTTCCTTTCAGGTAAGCTGAGCAGGGCAGGCAGAGCTTAATTTGGGCCGGTGGTGTCCGGTGTTTGGCACTAGCACTTCATTCTCAACATCGGCACTAATGACAGTCCACCACATGGTGGCGGTGTCTGTCTAACTTTGAGATGAGCACACAACAGTGTTTAATAATTCAATATACATTAAAACTGACAACTCGGACTATTCCATGCCATTTTTATAGCTTTGGGTGGCCTAGAATACATTGAATTGTCACAATTGTAGCAGTGCGATGGGTAGTAATTGTATTGGTACTTTCATTGGCAGCATGCGTAGGAGCGATGGGTGATGCAGATCCAGGTGGCCTCCTGAGAAGGGCCCTGGCACTTAATGTTTTACAAATTAAGCCCTGAGGGCATGGCTGCTCACTCTTTTGGGTCATCCATGGTACATGTTCCATCTCCAGAGGGTCCAAACTTCAGCTAGGAATTCAAAATGGAGAGTGGGAGTAAACGAAGGTAGAAGGATCTCCTGCCGAGTCACACAGAGGAAAATCAAAGTTTTTCTGAAAAAGTTTAATTCATGGCCCAAAACCTTTTAGCTATCTTCTGTGTAAGCTTAGATTTTAGGATTCTGCATATCCACTAAACCCTTTTACTAAAGTCCATAACTTGCTGCTGACAGACAACAAAACCACTCCCCTTCTTAGTGAGCCATGTTGTTTTATGACTTGGAAGCAAAGCCTGGGAGATGAAAAGCATCTCTCCCATAGGGTCCCTTGCGCCACACCGCCCCCAAGGCCTCTATTCTGATGTCTCATTTTCTACAGTTAACTTCACTGTTTACTTGATATTGCATAATTGCAGCCTGCTGCTATGGCAGGCCTTTCACTGCTAGCTTCAATTTATAGGTTTGTAAAGTGCTCTTACATAGCAACTGACGCACCCGAGCTCTATAAATTCTTTAATAAACAGAACAGGAGTCATAAAACATTGCAGAAAGAGTTTCTGTATTGCATAAGAAAGTGCACTTTTCCAAGAAAAAAGCTTTTCTTTTTGCATTTGTAAAGTAACTAGGCACGGATCTCGTCCACATAGGGAGGAGGCAGCTCTCTTCTCACCACAGCAGCCCCTGCTTGGCTCTGAACGTTGTAAGACTGCAGTCAGTTGCATTGATCCATGCCAGTGAAAGGGCCTGGACCCATTCCTTCAGTTCTGTTCCATTGCTGGTCTTCCAGTGGTTCTTTTTAGCAGCATGAAAGTGTAAAGGGGAGTAAAATGTCATAAGTCAATTTAAGACACAGCGTAACTCGATGATGGCTACACAATTAAACCAAGCCGACAACCAATAACGGTTAGTCAATTTTATTACAGATTCATAAATAGTTGGACGGACACAAACGTCAGCATGAGAGTATAAAAGTACAGGGGAAACAGGGGGTATCCAAACCTTCTGAAGATATTCGCTCGGTGCATATAATATGACTATTATGCAGGAAATCAGGAAGCAGAAAGGAAGGTTCCCCTGCATCGGCACTTCGTCGGTGTTTAGGATTGAAGTCTATCTATCCTGACTCTAACTCTAGAAATGGCATCCCTAAATTATTATATAAGGAAAAATGTTTAAAGGTGAAAAGGTGTCAAAAAGTACAGCCTTCCTAAGAAGTCACTCCACCATAAGGTGGGTTTGCGGCATGAAGGCACAAGCAGGGAAAGGAGTAAGTTAGCACTTGGGTGCTCTCCGTCAAGAAGGCAGGAGGGAATGGGATGTCTGTCCCTCTCGACAATGCATCAAAGTTGTATTCAGCAAATGTCCCATAATGCTTTTCTCACACATACTCTACAGTAGGCTCAGCCACAAAACATTTCCATGACGTTGATTCCTTTCACGGCCTTCTCCATGTCCGCCCCTCTGCAGCAGTTCGTCTTCGGTCTTCTCTCTTGTCCCGTTTGAAAGCACCTCCCTCCACCTTTTTTTTCGACAGGCCAAGCTAACTGTTACTCCTCCCTTCTGTAACTTATCTAATTGAACAATGCCCCTACTCTTCACTAACAAACGTTGTCCACCTGAAATGCAAACATGGGAACAAGTAACCTTCTATCAAACTCACATGAGAATCTAAGCATTCGTTTCAGAAACAAGACTTAGGCTAAAATAATGAATTTACCATATTATTTACGTTAACATTTCCATGAAATCATTATCTTCCATAGGGGCAATTTCTATAAGTACATAAATACATAAATTTCTACTATATCATTAGCCTAAGAAGCATTAAAAATACGATTACTATATTAGTGTCATGTCACTAATGAGGCCTATATAAGCGAGTTACATTTGTTATGTTTCAGCAAAAATTCTATGAATCATTTATTAAGCTTCACATCGAATCGCATTGATTTCATAATAACATGTTGCTTGATTCACGTTTCCTCTGACATCTAATTTCTCTAATAACACAGAATAATATGTGAGGGCGTACTGCAAGCAGTTACATTGCACTCCTAACAGGTATCCCATGTAGGATACGAATTAGCGCTCTATCACCAGTATTCAGCTTCAAAGATCACACACTCAGCTACTTTCATTGATCGGAGGATAACGGAGAACCAGCACCAATTTTAATAGCATATATTTTATTTATAAGTTTTCTATAGCACACCCTCACTTGCATGTGTGTAGGGGATTTTCAGTTACTACAACAAGCTACATGGAACATTGACAAAAACAGCAACTTTCATTAACTAATTTAAAAAGAACAGCAGGGGTGAAAACAAGGGTCCGCTCCCCACTGGGAAGGTAGAGTCTGAAGGGGTGAGTCTTTGAAAGTTTCCGAAAGCACATTAGGTTAGAGTGTGATCATATTTAGCTCAGCAGATAATTTAAAGAGGTGGTAGCTGCTTCTGGGAATGACTGATGTTAGTATATATGCCAGTAACAAATGTGATTTTTTTTTTTTATTCTGCTCCATGTTTGTGTTTTAAATCTCTGTCTGTATACTCATGTTAAGCAACGTTTGTATGCACAGGTGTAATATGTGCTGATTTTTAACTAATCTTATGTTTGGGTGTTTACATGTACTTTTATGGTCTATATTGGCCGAATAAAGAGTTATTGAACTTGATTGATATTGTTTGAGGGAGGTTCAGAAACTTTGTATGGATCATTTTTCTCACCTTAGTGGAAAACGTGGAATAGGCAGTTCCTTAAAACACATTTTCACTCACTTGTTGTCCCATGTTCTTCTTTTAACGTAAAGGGTGAATTAATACCCGGATCTTTAAACTGCTTCCTCAGGCACCAGTTACAACTCAATTCACAGAGGCGCCCCATCACTTCAGGCCCACAGCAACACTTCCACTGCAAGCGGTCCAAGGGTTTTACCTACCACAGCACCAGCTTCCTTAATATGCAGTGCTTTCACCATCTCACAGACCCAGGTGAAACATCTCACCTGGGCTAGTGGAAGAACATATCTACTTGTCACTGGTTTACAGTGTTTTCTAGACAAATACACTTCATTCTGTCCCTTTGATCTTTTCTCAATCTTAGCAAAATCATTTTCACAACAGGAAGCGCCATTTTTGTCCAAACCTGAATCTTGTTTTTGGGTCAGTGAGAGGCTGTCCACCCTGCCCCCAGAGAAGCTTTTCATTTAAATATTCAAAGTAGGATTCAATCACTCCACAGTCCTTCCACCAAGGGGAAGGGAAGTCTCTCAATGTGTAGGGCCTCCTGTCTTCTTCTTTTCATCTGTACAAAGCTACTTTTGCAGTGGAAAAGGGCAATGTTTGGACAAAATATCGATTTAAAAATATAGGGAGACAGAAATATTGAAAATTAAACAGTATGACACACAAATATCCTTATGCAGAAATATCTTTGACAAGAATATTGCTTTTCGAAGTCAGTAATATCGTTGTCAATATTATCGATGTTTTAACTCTCATGGTCACTAATATAGTGGTTCAAAATATCGGTTTTTAAATTACTTTAAAGTGTTTTAGTTGATGTATTAATTTGATGTGTTACCATGTTTATGTAAATGTTATTAATTGTTTTTAAAACATAGTTTGTCATTTGAAGTGATTTGGAAATGTGACATTAAAGGTTTTATTCAGGGAATAGTCTGAAGACAGGCAGCATAGAGCATCTCATACTGGAGAAGGAGGTCTTCATGATACCAATCACCTGTGTGTCCCAGGAGACTCTACGACGGAGAGGGACGCAAGAAATGTAAGCTTGCAAGCAGAAATATAATGAATTTATAAAAGTTACCAAACCAGGATATGTAATACAAATACATGTTGAGTAGTAATTTTTAGCACAAGCTGTCTGGTTGAAAAAGACCTGTAATTGGCTTACCAAGAACATACAGGAGCCTACAGCCTGTCCATCGCTTACCATTGGTTGTCTTTAACGTCACTCTTCTTTGCTTGTCCCAGCTTGTCCATCGTGTGTTTGTCCCTTCCTTGGAGCTCAGTTTCTTTAACATGTATCCTATTGCCTGGCTTCTATCTTTCCACTGCTCGCGTTGCGGGGGCTACTTTCTTTCTTTTGCCTGAGCACTCCATGAGAGTGCATGTGTTTTTATGTTCTCTCCCTCATGTGCTTCTCTTGCCTATTCCATCTTGCCATCTCCTTCATGTTGCAAGCTCACTTTTGTATGCTTCTCCTCCCTGCCTCTCCGTGTTCTGTGTTGGTTTTTCACTCATTTGTTTATCCCCCATCCTTATTTTATTTATTTATTTTTATTTAATGCGATTTTATATAGCGCAGACTTTACCCAAAGGTGTCAGAGCACTTTACAATATAACCAGTTACATTACATAAGGACTTCAGAGTACATGAGTTACATAAAAGATACAAACAGAAAAACTCTAAATTCACAGAAGAATGGTAGTAAGTACATACGTCTACTACAGATACTAGTGGTTAGAGTTATGTATATACAAGTTGCAAATTCACTCGATTACATTTTAAAAAGCGATTAGGGTTGGACAATTATATATTACATATTTACAGAGCATGAAATTCTTGCCGTCGTTCAGCCAGGTGTTCAGGTGGTGTTGCACTTATGGGAGGTGGTCTTGGATCTGTAGGGATCCTCGAGGTGGAGATGGCCGCAGGGGTAGAAGGTCGGGGTGTGGTGGGCGGAAGCAGCATGCTGGCTCCATAGGCTGATCTTGAGGTCATGCTGGGCTCCATCTTGTGGAAGGAAGAGGACGCTCAGGGCAGGCTGATCTGTGCCCCAAGGTCAGGTCTTCCGCCTGGCTCAAGCACCCGCAGTGAGGCCCAGACAGGCCCAGCGTGCCAACACCGCATTCAGGCTTCAGTGCTCGGTCGCCAGGCTTGCTCCGACAAATCAAGGCCCCGCTAGGCCCACTAAACTCCCCTCCCTCTCAGGCACGAGGGTGATCGGGCCAGGAAGCCCCGCCAGGCTCAGCGCCTCGTAGGCAGACATTCCGGCTCCCGCATGGACGTAGGCACTTGCCTGCTCTCCGGGACTTTAGCATGTGCCGCCACAACCGGGAAATACACCTCGGCTTCAGCCTTCGGTGCTGCCCCTCCACGCCGCAGGTAAGATTCCCACGCTAGCCAGCAGAATAAGGTGGCCTGATAGCATCCAGGAATGCAGGGTAATGTCTGCAGGAGTACAGGATGATGACGGATTTCACTAGGTGGAGGCCGGAGCTCAGGTCGACACATCCGCTCCGGCCTCCATGCGTGCGTGGTTCACATCCTTGGTGCTCTTCCTCATGTGGTGCTTTTCCCTCCCACACCCACTCCGTGTTGCTTCCTCCACCCATTCCCCCACTGACACCCACACACAGTATTTTTTGGGGGGGATCGTCTCGAACAGCAAATTGCTGCCAGCCCTTCTGCTTTAACAAAAGCCTTTTTGCACTGCTACTTTTATTTTATTTACCAATCTGTCTCGTAAAATAAAGGGTGTCACGTCATTTTGTAAGTGTGTTGCATATTGAGCCATGGATGTGTCTGCATAATGATGCAGCCGCAGTGGGAGGATCATCATGTTTTATTTATTTTGCTTTTGAACATACTCCACACTGCCTTGTTGATGTTCTGCATTGCCAAAAGCATTGAAAAAGCTGATAGGTCCCAAAGGCAAGACCTAATAGCTTTGTCAATGCTAGTTAGTTTTCTCAATTAGTAATACGCTGTAAGAATGCAAGAATGACTTTTCTAACAATTTCCTAATTTGAGTTACTGTAAAATAGGAATTAGCAAACTGTACCGTTTTAAAAGCATGCAGCTCTTAACTCTTATAACATAACACTTAAGCTCATGGTGTGCTGTTAAATGAAAGTGTGTGCACAGCTTTCATTTCAGATTTCAGCACTATGTAACTCGGCCAAAATTTAGCATGGCATAGGTACAGGTGACTTACATGGTGTTAGATCTAATATTTTAAATGTTTTAAATGAAACGCAAGGTTCACACTATCTACAAGGTTCTGTAGCCCAACCTGCCCCACATGGTTTCCTTTTATGGTACTGGCCTCCAAGCAAGCAAACCACTGGTTTGTGTGATGGACTGGGATATATGTCTGGTCGAGGTTGCTCTCGCTGACTTGCCAATCACTTCAAAGTCTTGCCAGGCACCAGGGTCCTCAGGAACAGCTGAAATTAGACACACCACAAGAAGGACTACGGCAAATAAAACAGACTATGGGAAAATAAACCTTGCTGGTAAGTTCTATAGGTTTAAAAAATTTCCCTCACCCACTAAGCAGCCGTGCTGACACACCCTGGCACAGACTAACGCTCGGGGAGGGGGGTGAGCAGATCTTGAAAGGTTTTAGAGGGATCCCTATTGCAGAAAGAATGATTAAAACTGTCTAAGATGGTACCCCGATAATTTTATTCTGGGCGCCCCAGGGCAGGATTAAAAGTTGATTTGTGTATATCAGATACACAACATCCCCGTTACCCTAACTGCTGGTATCGACATGTTTCAGCCATAGACAAATGTCCAACTATATATCCTTCCTCAGGATACAGAGCCCTTCAAACACTCCCTCCTAGTCAATGGCATATGGTAGGGGTTAATTAACTTGTGGCAATACTTGCCCCTTCTAGACACACTCCAGGGAAGTAGCCGAGTTTTACTGCTTTACTTTCGAACTCAGGAACAGCATCTGTCCAATGCTCACCGTTAGGCAGTACCAACTGAGCTAGCATAGAATTCTGAGGTTTGGAGTGGCCCAATGGGGGAAATCTTTAGGGAAGCCCTGCATGGGGTAAGATCTACAATGAGAAATGGGGACCAAGATCAGTGTGAGAGTTTTATTAGCTGGCTCAAGATAAATTCCAAGCCTAATCTCTGCCTTCAACCACCACAGTGTGCCTGACTAATCTAAGACTATTGCCTTTTCCTCAGATCACCTACTCACTCCACCAAGAAACTGTGGGGTTTTATACTGCCTAACTGTAATTGTAGCTATACACATGTGTCCCTCTATTCTCCTATGTGTCCAGCACCCCTGACCCTCTCCAATAGTTGTGTATGCTTCTGTATTTCTAAGCCTTTTTTGTTCACTTCTGTAAACCTTGTAAAGCGCTCTGATACCCTCACGGGTCAAGTTCGCGCTCAATAAAACACTTAAAATAAATAAATAAATGTGTATTTAAATAGGACTGCACCTAACAGAATAAGGTGGCCTTTTCTATTCAGTTTGTGGCCTGGCAGTTTACAGACCATTCATTCAATCCTTCTACCACAAGACCAGCTTCCAAAGAAAACAATTCTCATAACTTGGCACGCATTCTACTGCATTAGCCAATCTGGAGTTTGTAAACAATGTTCAACAAAATCAATGTTCAAAGAAACAGGAGTAGAGTTGCATCACCTGCACAAAGAGTCAATTCTCTTGTTCCTTTGTGCCACTTTGACCGTGTTACCTTCACACTCTGCCCAGGCTTCAGAGGGCCATTTACACAAAGGGGTTTATTTATGACAGGCTTGCGCCGCCAGAGCGTCACTTTTTTTTATGCTCCGTTGGCAGAAGCCTCTGAATCATATCTATGAGGCGACGCAAAGCCACGCTGCGTGACTTTGCAAGGTCTTATAGATATGGAGTAAAACAAAGAAGTGCAAGTAGCCGCCTTGCATTTCTCTGCATCAAGGATGCGTCCCTTGGGCGTTGCTGTGGCTTTTCCCACGCAGCACCCATGGATTTTGACGCTGCTCCAGATTTACTTAATCACGTAAATGCGGATCAGTGCCAAAACCTTACCCCTCCCCAGAGCAGTTGTAACGACGGGAAATATTTTTATATCTCGTGTGCTGCATTCTGTAGCACACATAGAAAGAGGAAAATACCTCTTGGGATTGTTTTTGTGCAGGAAGGTGCTCCTTCCTGCACAAACACAATCCTGCATGTAATGTGGATACCCTTACACCACAGTACGAGGGTGCCTGTGTTGGCGATGGGCAGCAAACTGTGTCCCAGCATAGGGGGAAAGGAAAGGAATGCACTGTATTTCATAAATACAGTGCATTCCTGTCCTTTCATATTGGCATAGGGCAGCACAGCAGGAACACTTGCGGCGCTGCCATACGCCAATTCCCCATAAATGAGGCCCATAGACTGAAGACCACTGCCAGTGATGGGAATAGCAGTATAACCCCATGGCATCGCATGACGTCCTGCCCTCCGATGTCAGTGTAATGCCCCAACCACTGGGCTTGTGGAGTCACGCCTGAGAAGGATCCCCTTCCAGGGTAGACTAAGGAACAGATGGCACAGTAAAGATCACCCACAATCCCTGAATCTTCCAGAATACAGCACTCCAAGGCACATCTGTTTTTCTTAATGCAGCCACACTCTGAATGGTTACCATGCAAAGGAAGCTGGGAATTGTAGTCTCATCCATCCCTTGAGCATGTTAGGGCAACTCCTCGCAAGAAACAAGGAAGCGACCGCGCTGTACCTCTGGAGAATAGAGAGACATTCACCCGAGCAGCAGCGAATGAGCACCTGACGAGTCTTCAAAGTCCTCAGAAATGTTCTGCTGCCCAGACTCAGAGAATTCTACAACTGTCCTGTCAGACTCAGGGAGACAGTGAGTGTGATGAAGAAACGGGTCCTCCTCGCAGGCCACCAGCTGCAGGTCCAGACTGTGCATCAGGGCTGCCTAGAGCACCACGGCTATTATAACTATAATCCACAGCTATTATAATCTGCATGGTCCTTCCTTCATCCTAGACATGTTATTGAGCATCATATCTTCTGGGGGTAACCAGAGGCAGATGCCTCTGCCCAGGCACTCCAGCATCCTTCCCCCACAGCTTCTAGTGTTCACCATCCCCAGGCTAAGGTCAGGCAGATGGCATTCTGGGCTGTTTCAAAGAGGTCTAGATGTAGTGTCAAGTTCTGCAGTAACATCACTGCTGTGCAGTGTTGGATAAGTTCATAGACAGGACCAGCATCCTCCAGTGCCCTTGTCTTTGAATGTGGCGCATTGTCTGGCACAGCCTACACAGTCTTTCTTTGGCCGGAAGGGCCAAGTGTACTCAGCAGAGGCTCCTCCGTTAGGGCGACGGGGCACCGACCCACTGCTGACAGCAGAGTGGTGGGCACTGCAAGTGTGCATCTCAGTTTGGCCGGCTGTCGTTGGACATCCAAACTGACATGCACTCTTAGATTTCTCCAACCCGAGCTGTGTTGAACAGCTCGGTGAAGAACAGGTACAGACTCCCTGTCCCTGAGCAAGCCCCAAACCAGCCCACTCAGACCAATCCTGATGCTTCTCTCATGCTGGGTAATTGTATGCCCAGCATGAGAGCACTGTCTGGATTGGAGTAGAGGAGTCTGGGAGCCTGTGCAGTGTGCACCAGCCCATGGACTGCCAGTGCAGGAGCAGAGGATGAGAAGAGCACAGCGGCGGCGGCCAGCCGTGGCAGGTAGGTACTCTTTATATTTACTTTTTTCGTTATTCTCCTCTGCACTTCCCACCACTTTTCATTGACATCAGCCGCCACTAAATGTACTGCCCTGAGCTTTGGGATATTTATATGGAGATCAGGCTGATGACACCAGCTATTTGAATATGCACGACAGCCAGTGAGAGAAGAGTCTGTGGCAGCGTAGATTGAGAATCTGGATTCCTGAAAGAGCTCCGAGTCCAGACTGCTCTGGTCCAGACACTAGCCTAGACACCAGCTGGGGGCAGCTTAAGAATTCCCTGCAATGCCATCATGCTGCATGAGTTGTGTGCCACTGTGCATCTTATACTCCTTTGCGGCTGCAGGAAGGGGTTGCGTATTCAGGAGGGCATTGCGTCCAACAAAGAGTTGTATTTTTCTTCTGAGCGCGATGATTGGTGCTGAAGCGCCGTGGCCATGATGAGCAGAGCTTGGACTCAACTGCTCAAGGATGCAACTGCCTGTAGCACTGTATCGAAGAGAACGCGTAGCAACTAGAGGGTTCGCTCCAGCAAAGGATGTGAGCCCTTTGCTCAACATGTCAGAGACTGATGTGACTCGAAGCAGTGAGCCCCAATCCTATCTATGGAGGTGGGTGAACAAAGGAGACGTGTATACGTTGACTGACTCGCTTAAAGCTGAGTTGCTGAGTTCGACACTGATGGCAAACTGGAGATATTTTCGATTATCGGAAGAGTGAGGATATCAATTTGAATCCTACAGCTTTCATTTCTCTCTTTCCTAATTTATGCAGACATAACCCTGCGGCATTAGAGTGCTTTACAACAGAGCCAGAATATGCAGTACAAGAAGAGATAAGGACCAACCTACCAGCGTTTGTAAAACGCACAGCTACCTCCGGAGAGGTGTCCCGGCGCTGGGGCCGTCGGGAGGATTAAGGGAGCTATTGCCCAGAGTCACACGGTGCAGAGCTGACCTACGGCACAGCTACCTCCGAAGAGGTGTCCCGGCGCTGGGGGCCGTCGGGAAGATTAATGGAGCTATTGCCCAGAGTCACATGGTGCTGGGCTGACCTGCCACCGGCAATCGAACCGTGATCCCCAGATTCCAGCGTCAGCCGCCCTGGCCGCGGCGCCACAACTCTTCTCAAATTAAGATGTAAGGATAACATAAAGGGACAAGGGGGGGTCACAAATTAAGGTGGGCCAAGCTGATAAATTGATCAGAAATAAATCCTGCCTGAAGCAGTTCTCCATTCGAGAGACTGTTTTGTGAAGAGTTGGCTTGGCACTATTTCTTCGATTGGTTATACATATATTTAATTTACAAAACAAAAACATGTGACTGAATAATGGAGAGGTGTTCAGAAATATCTATATGGAGGCTGTGGGGCTGCCCAGCATGACGGGGGTCACTGACATTGTCCCCGTATCATGGGGAGGAATTCAGATGTTAATGTGCTGATATCGTGGGAGTGTTGGCTCTAGATAGAGTGGATTTACTTCCTGCTTTAGAGAATGACCTCTACTTATTGGCAGTTACTATGGTGGTCCTGGCACAGAGGGCACTGGGGACATTTTGGTGATTGCACTGTCAGTATTGGCACACATGCTGAAATTACAATATCCACCCCTTTTTTCATCAGTTTTCCAGAGGCCACTGTCTTGTACTCCATGCTCATGGTATGGTGTTTGGATCATGCCAACCACAATCAACATATGTGTGCATTCTTTGAAGCTGTCTCTAAAGCCAGGAAAATGCTTGCGAGGTTTCCAGGTGCACTTGATGACTCTTTTGCAGATAGAGTGTGTGTGCTGCGTTGTGAAAATTAACACCATGAGTCTACTCTGGTCTTGAGGTGACATTTGGTCCGGATTACGATGGTGGTGGTCCCCCGCCATTGGTCCCTGCAGGACTACCCGCCGCATTAGGATGTCGGGCAGATGGTGGGCTGGCGGAGAGACCGTCCGCCACGCATCCGACAGGCTCAATGTCACGGGCTCCTGTGATCTTCTCCTCGGGATGACGCCGATGCTATGTAAGGGTCCCCCTCTCATCCGTCCCCAGTCCGGTATATGTGTGATACCCTCGGACTCGGAAGACAGGTGGGCGAGGGAAAGGAAGGGTCGGGACTGCAGGGAGAGAGACCTGAAAGAGACAAGTAGAAGGCTTAGTCACAGGGTCTGCTGGTGCCCTCGTCTCCACAACCCCCACCTTTGCCTGACTGGTCCCCATACCTGCTACTCCTTCCTCTCTGTCTGGATCTCTCTCTGCGGTTGTCTGGAGATGCCCTTGTCCCAGTTGAAGTCACTGGGCAAGGGGGCGGTGAGTTCTCCTCTCACCCTTCCTGTTGCCTCATGGGAGAGTGGAGAGAGAGCCTCTCGGATGACGGAGGAGCCGGCGGCGAAAACTGGCCGGCGCTGCCACTCAACGCCCGGAAATCCTGGGGCAGAGGAGCGTCTCAGCGGTAGAGGCGCTCACCTCCGTGTCGTCCCGTTGCTTCACGGGAGCGTGCGGAGTGAGCGTGCTCGGTCCGGTGGAGCCGGAGTCAGAGGGGGGGTTTGCGCTTCGACTCGACGCCCGGAAATCCTGGGGCGGAGGAGCGCCTACGGGGTCTGGGATACCCCTGGTAGGGTTCTGAGGTCTCTGGCGTAATCTCTGCTAGGTCGTGCCGAGTCCTCTGGCACGGGAAACTTCTAGGAGCAAGGGACGCTGAGGGAGTCACGGCTCGGGGAACCTAGATCGGTTCGGTCTCATGGTTTCCTCCAAAACACTCACCTATGCGGTTAGCCGGCGTGTCAGGTGGAGCGCCCGGGCTTCCTACAGCGGGTTCGGGCGAGTCCAAATCTTGCGAGCTGGAACGGAGGCAGTTGTTAGAGCGCTGTCGCAGGGCCGTGGATCAGCAACTGCGGGTCAGGAATCATCGGCACCGCCTCCAAGGAGGGTGGTGCCTTTATCCGTTTCCGGGGCTCTTGTGATGGCACGTGACGTGGTGCTTGCCGTGCCTCTCGGGAAATGGAGTCCCGTTCCTTGCGGTGTCGTGGTGCGGCGCCGAGAATCATGATAGCACATCCCCCTTCACCCCGACTCCAGGGCCCGCGGGGCCCCCGGGTTTGGAGGGTGAGCGGCGGTGAAAAGCCGCCACCAGGCGGGCTGCATGCACCGCCGATGCAGGCTCCCAGGAGTTCTCCTCCAGTCCATAGCCTTTCCAGGCGAGAAGGTACCACAGCTCGCCTCTCACCAACTTGGAATCCAGAACGCGTCGAACGACGTATTCTTGTTCATGGTGCACCCACACCGGGGCCGGTGTCTTCCGCACAGGACATCGAGAGGGCTTAAGCAGTGATACGTGAAACACCGGGTGTATGCGCATCTGCGGGGGCAGACGCAACAATACAGCCACGGGGTTTACGTGTCGGACAACCGGGTAGGGCCCTATGAACTTAGGAGTGAAGGCACTGGGTTTTCTGAACCGAATATTCCTAGTGGACAGCCACACCCTATCCCCCTTGCGGTAAACCGGTGCGGGCCGGCGATGTTTGTCGGCCTGGGATTTGTACCGGTCTTTCGCCCTCTGTAGGTTCAGCCGGGCTTGCCTCACGGCCGTGTGAATCGTGCGGAGTATACTCTGCACGTCGGGAAGCGGAGCGTTCCCTCGAGGGAGGATAAAGGGAACAAAGCGAGGATGGAACCCAGAGGCTTGGAAGAAGGGCGTGAGGTGCGTGGAGGAGTGTTGGGAGTTGTTATATGCCACCTCTGCAACCCACAGTAAGTCGACCCATGTGTGTGAGGCTTGGTCCGTGTAGCAGCGCAGATACTGCTTGAGGGTCTGGTTTAGCCTCTCCGTCTGGCCGTCTGTCTGCGGGTGGAAACTCGTGGAAAGGGAGGAGCTGATGCCAAGGTGTTCACACCAAACCTTCCAGAACCTCGCCGTGAATTGTGACCCCCTGTCCGACACGATACCCAGCGGGAGACCGTGGAGCCGCACTACGTGTACCAACAGGAGTTTTGCAAGAACCCCAGCCGTGGGAACCTGTTTGCAGGCGATGAAGTGTCCCATCTTGGTGAGGTAATCGATGACGACCATGATCGTAGTGCATCCCTGGTCCTTCGGTAATCCCACCACGAAGTCAATCGAGATTCTTTCCCAGGGGTTCATCGGGGTAGGGAGAGGCACCAGCAGGCCTTGTTTCCTTTGATGGTCTGTTTTCATTTGGGCACATACCGCACACTTTTTCACCCAGAGTAACACATCCGGCCGGACAGAAGGCCACCAGAACTGCCTCAATACCTTTTCGAGGGTTTTTGTTCCCCCTGAGTGACCGGCACAGGGCAGATCATGACACCAAGAGAAGACGAGTTTTCGAAGTGGGAGCGTGGGGACTAGTACTCTGGAACCACACATGGGAAGGCCGTGTTGCAGGCGCCATTCTTTGTGGCTTCTTAGCCACGAAGTCCAGGCGAACATCTGGATCCCTTGCTTCACTTTTTGGAGGAAGGACTCGGTCTTGAGGCTGCCTATGACTTGCTCCGGTGATAATATGGATTGGTCAGGCGTCACCTCAGGAAGGTCTAACAGACCTTGTCGTGAAAAAGCGTCGGCTTTCCTGTTCTGGGTTCCTGGTCGATACGTGACTAAGAAGTGGAACTCTGCAAAAAAGAGCATCCACCTCTTTTGACGGGGAGAGAGGTGACGAGCGGACCGTAGGAACTGGAGGTTGCGATGGTCCGTGTACACGGTTACCTGGTGACGAGCTCCCATTAACCAATGCCGCCATTCCAGGAAAGCCTCACGGATGGCCAGCAGCTCTTTTTCGGAGATGGTGTAGTTGAGTTCAGCGGGGGATAACTTTTTGGACATGAACGCTACAGGATGGAGTAGCCCGGTGTCCGGATGGCGTTGAGACAGGATGGCGCCCACCGCCTCGTCGGAAGCATCGGCCTCTACGATGTACGGGAGATCCGGTTTGGCATGTCGTAGGATGGGTGCTGACGTAAAGGCCTTCTTAAGTTGATCGAAGGCGGTCTGGGCTTCGGGAGACCATTGGAAGGGAACTCCTTTCCGTGTTAGCTTGGTAAGCGGAGTTACCGTCTGAGAGAAGTGGTGGATAAACCTCCGTTAAAAGTTCGAAAACCCAAGGAAGCTTTGTACTTCCTTCACGGATGTTGGTGGCGGCCACTCGGAAACCGCTTGGACCTTCCGGTCTGTCATAATCTGCCCGTCGGGGGTCAGCAGGACTCCAAGGAACTCCACGGTGGTGACGTGGAACTCACACTTCGTAAGTTTGCAAAACAAGCGGTTTCTTTCCAGAGCCTTCAACACGTTTTGTACGTGGGTGATATGGTCTTCCGGGTTGGACGAAAAGATCAGAATATCGTCGATATAGACCACCACGTATTTGTCCAAGAAGTCTCTTAGTACCTCATTGAGGAAATATTGAAAGGCTGCCGGGGCGTTGCAGAGCCCGAATGGCATCACCAGGTACTCGTATAAGCCAAATCTTGTTTTGAACGCCGTCTTCCACTCATCGCCCGCGCGTATCCGTACCAGATGGTACGCTCCCCGGAGGTCCAACTTGGTGTAGATTCGTGCCTCACGAACCTGTTCTAATAACACGGGGATGAGTGGTAAGGGATACTGGTTCTTGACGGTCATCGCATTGAGGGCTCGGTAGTCGATGCAGCAGCGTAACTCGCCGTTGGCTTTAGGTATAAAGAAGAGGGGTGACGCCGCAGGAGAACTGGAGGGGCGGATAAACCCTAGCTGTAAGTAGGTGTCTAGGTATTCTCGCAGGTGACGGGTTTCGGGCTCCGTGTGGGCATATACTCGACAACACGGAACGGTGGCTCCTGGGATCAGGTCGATGCGGCAATCGTAGTCGCGATGCGGCGGCAGGTTTTCCGCTTTTTGTTTATCAAAGACTTCTTTATAGGACGAATACCATTCAGGGAGAGTCACCTCTTTCTCCGCGGCGGTGGCCACATGGTGTGAGGAGTCGCTTTCCGGCTCTTGAGCGACCTTTTGAGGGCAGCAATGGGCTTGACAAAAGGGAGAGCAAAACGTAATCGTGTTGGTGGCCCAGTGGATGTGGGGCTCGTGCTTTCTTAACCAGGGCAACCCAAGGATGAGGTTGCATCGTGGGGCTTGAATTATGTTCAAGGTGAGCCATTCGAGGTGGTCCTCCCCTAGGGCAACCCTCAAGGGCGGCGTCGTATGTTTAATGGGACCGGATTCCAGTTCCTTGCCGTCGACGGCAAAAACGAGTTCGGGGGTGCTTTTAAGGAGGAGGGGGATCCCCAATCGGTTCGCTTCCTTATAATCCAGAAAGCATCCCGTGGCTCCGGAGTCGATCATAGCCTTGACGTTACGGGGCCCACTGCTGAGCGTTACTTGCACGGTGACGAAGAAATGGTCTGGTTCTTTGGAGGTGTCGGCCTCCAGGGAAGGGATGGAGTGACAGCTTGGAGGTATCCCTTCTTGTTCCTTCAAGCGCGTAGGTTTCCCGCCGGTCCCTCACTGGCGCTGGCAGCTGTTTGATTGGCTCTAAGGCGACTGGTTTTCGGGCGCACAGGGCATTCTCGCAAGAAATGGCCTTTCTTGCCACAGTATAAACAGAGACCCTGTTTTCGACGATGGTCCCGCTCCATGAGGGTTAGGGAGGCTCTCACCGTCCCTATCTCCATGGGGTCCGCGCGGGTTGTTGTTGGCTCCGAGTTGCGTGGAAGGTCAGAAAAAGGAGATACTCTATCCTTCCTTTTGTGTTCCCCCTTTCTTTCCCTGAGCCGGTATTCCAGTCGAGAAGCCAGTTCAACCATGGCCACACAGGTACGCGGTTGGGGGTCTATTTGGGCGATGACATCTTTTAGGTCTTCCGTCAGCCCTCTGTAAAAGATCGCAGCTTGTTTCGACTCAGGCCAGTCGGTTTCTGCCACCAATCTGCGAAAGCTGTTCACATACCCCAGGAAATCGGTACTGGATTGGCGAAGGTCAAGGAGGTCGCGATCGGCAGAGAAGGTGTCGGCCCGGCGGTCGAAGGTCTTTTCGAATTCTTGACGAAAGGCATCCCAGTCGTACAAGAGGGCGTCGTCTCTTCTCACTATGGGGACAGCCCACTGAGCAGCATCTCCTGTTAAGTAGGAGATAAGGAACGCCACTCTGGCTTGGTTGGTGAGGAAAAGTTTTGGTTTGCAATGGAAATGCAACTGCACCTGGGTCAGGAATACCTGTACTTTTTGAATGTCCCCGTGAAACCTTTCAGGAGGAGCCAAAGGTATGTGAGCCGGCATTTCCACTACTACCGGGGGTGTCTGTGAAGGGGGAGGGTTCCCTGCATCAAAGGGATTGCTCTGGATGCGATCCAGGCGGGCATGTATGGTGGCTGCTTCCGCTCTGGATGCAGCCACTTCTAGTTGGACTTGAGCCAATGCGGCCAGTACGTCGTCTAACGTGGTCATGACTGTGCACCGGCATGATCAGGAGGAGACAATTCGTGGGCCGATGATTCTGTCACGGGCTCCTGTGATCTTCTCCTCGGGATGACGCCGATGCTATGTAAGGGTCCCCCTCTCATCCGTCCCCAGTCCGGTATATGTGTGATACCCTCGGACTCGGAAGACAGGTGGGCGAGGGAAAGGAAGGGTCGGGACTGCAGGGAGAGAGACCTGAAAGAGACAAGTAGAAGGCTTAGTCACAGGGTCTGCTGGTGCCCTCGTCTCCACAACCCCCACCTTTGCCTGACTGGTCCCCGTACCTGCTACTCCTTCCTCTCTGTCTGGATCTCTCTCTGCGGTTGTCTGGAGATGCCCTTGTCCCAGTTGAAGTCACTGGGCAAGGGGCGGTGAGTTCTCCTCTCACCCTTCCTGTTGCCTCACGGGAGAGTGGAGAGAGAGCCTCTCGGATGCCGGAGGAGCCGGCGGCGAAAACTGGCCGGCGCTGCCACTCAACGCCTGGAAATCCTGGGGCGGAGGAGCGTCTCAGCGGTAGAGGCGCTCACCTCCGTGTCGTCCCGTTGCTTCACGGGAGCGTGCGGAGTGAGCGTGCTCGGTCCGGTGGAGCCGGAGTCAGAGGGGGGGTTTGCGCTTCGACTCGACGCCCGGAAATCCTGGGGCGGAGGAGCGCCTACGGGGTCTGGGATACCCCTGGTAGGGTTCTGAGGTCTCTGGCGTAATCTCTGCTAGGTCGTGCCGAGTCCTCTGGCACGGGAAACTTCTACGAGCAAGGGACGCTGAGGGAGTCACGGCTCGGGGAACCTAGATCGGTTCGGTCTCGTGGTTTCCTCCCAAACACTCACCTATGCGGTTAGCCGGCGTGTCAGGTGGAGCGCCCGGGCTTCCTACAGCGGGTTCGGGCGAGTCCAAATCTTGCGAGCTGGAACGGAGGCAGTTGTTAGAGCGCTGTCGCAGGGCCGTGGATCAGCAACTGCGGGTCAGGAATCATCGGCACCGCCTCCAAGGAGGGTGGTGCCTTTATCCGTTTCCGGGGCTCTTGTGATGGCACGTGACGTGGTGCTTGCCGTGCCTCTCGGGAAATGGAGTCCCGTTCCTTGCGGTGTCGTGGTGCGGCGCCGAGAATCATGATAGCACATCCCCCTTCACCCCGACTCCAGGGCCCGCGGGGCCCCCGGGTTTGGAGGGTGAGCGGCGGTGAAAAGCCGCCACCAGGCGGGCTGCATGCACCGCCGATGCAGGCTCCCAGGAGTTCTCCTCCAGTCCATAGCCTTTCCAGGCGAGAAGGTACCACAGCTTGCCTCTCACCAACTTGGAATCCAGAACGCGTCGAACGACGTATTCTTGTTCATGGTGCACCCACACCGGGGCCGGTGTCTTCCGCACAGGACATCGAGAGGGCTTAAGCAGTGATACGTGAAACACCGGGTGTATGCGCATCTGCGGGGGCAGACGCAACAATACAGCCACGGGGTTTACGTGTCGGACAACCGGGTAGGGCCCTATGAACTTAGGAGTGAAGGCACTGGGTTTTCTGAACCGAATATTCCTAGTGGACAGCCACACCCTATCCCCCTTGCGGTAAACCGGTGCGGGCCGGCGATGTTTGTCGGCCTGGGATTTGTACCGGTCTTTCGCCCTCTGTAGGTTCAGCCGGGCTTGCCTCACGGCCGTGTGAATCGTGCGGAGTATACTCTGCACGTCGGGAAGCGGAGCGTTCCCTCGAGGGAGGATAAAGGGAACAAAGCGAGGATGGAACCCAGAGGCTTGGAAGAAGGGCGTGAGGTGCGTGGAGGAGTGTTGGGAGTTGTTATATGCCACCTCTGCAACCCACAGTAAGTCGACCCATGTGTGTGAGGCTTGGTCCGTGTAGCAGCGCAGATACTGCTTGAGGGTCTGGTTTAGCCTCTCCGTCTGGCCGTCTGTCTGCGGGTGGAAACTCGTGGAAAGGGAGGAGCTGATGCCAAGGTGTTCACACCAAACCTTCCAGAACCTCGCCGTGAATTGTGACCCCCTGTCCGACACGATACCCAGCGGGAGACCGTGGAGCCGCACTACGTGTACCAACAGGAGTTTTGCAAGAACCCCAGCCGTGGGAACCTGTTTGCAGGCGATGAAGTGTCCCATCTTGGTGAGGTAATCGATGACGACCATGATCGTAGTGCATCCCTGGTCCTTCGGTAATCCCACCACGAAGTCAATCGAGATTCTTTCCCAGGGGTTCATCGGGGTAGGGAGAGGCACCAGCAGGCCTTGTTTCCTTTGATGGTCTGTTTTCATTTGGGCACATACCGCACACTTTTTCACCCAGAGTAACACATCCGGCCGGACAGAAGGCCACCAGAACTGCCTCAATACCTTTTCGAGGGTTTTTGTTCCCCCTGAGTGACCGGCACAGGGCAGATCATGACACCAAGAGAAGACGAGTTTTCGAAGTGGGAGCGTGGGGACTAGTACTCTGGAACCACACATGGGAAGGCCGTGTTGCAGGCGCCATTCTTTGTGGCTTCTTAGCCACGAAGTCCAGGCGAACATCTGGATCCCTTGCTTCACTTTTTGGAGGAAGGACTCGGTCTTGAGGCTGCCTATGACTTGCTCCGGTGATAATATGGATTGGTCAGGCGTCACCTCAGGAAGGTCTAACAGACCTTGTCGTGAAAAAGCGTCGGCTTTCCTGTTCTGGGTTCCTGGTCGATACGTGACTAAGAAGTGGAACTCTGCAAAAAAGAGCATCCACCTCTTTTGACGGGGAGAGAGGTGACGAGCGGACCGTAGGAACTGGAGGTTGCGATGGTCCGTGTACACGGTTACCTGGTGACGAGCTCCCATTAACCAATGCCGCCATTCCAGGAAAGCCTCACGGATGGCCAGCAGCTCTTTTTCGGAGATGGTGTAGTTGAGTTCAGCGGGGGATAACTTTTTGGACATGAACGCTACAGGATGGAGTAGCCCGGTGTCCGGATGGCGTTGAGACAGGATGGCGCCCACCGCCTCGTCGGAAGCATCGGCCTCTACGATGTACGGGAGATCCGGTTTGGCATGTCGTAGGATGGGTGCTGACGTAAAGGCCTTCTTAAGTTGATCGAAGGCGGTCTGGGCTTCGGGAGACCATTGGAAGGGAACTCCTTTCCGTGTTAGCTTGGTAAGCGGAGTTACCGTCTGAGAGAAGTGGTGGATAAACCTCCGTTAAAAGTTCGAAAACCCAAGGAAGCTTTGTACTTCCTTCACGGATGTTGGTGGCGGCCACTCGGAAACCGCTTGGACCTTCCGGTCTGTCATAATCTGCCCGTCGGGGGTCAGCAGGACTCCAAGGAACTCCACGGTGGTGACGTGGAACTCACACTTCGTAAGTTTGCAAAACAAGCGGTTTCTTTCCAGAGCCTTCAACACGTTTTGTACGTGGGTGATATGGTCTTCCGGGTTGGACGAAAAGATCAGAATATCGTCGATATAGACCACCACGTATTTGTCCAAGAAGTCTCTTAGTACCTCATTGAGGAAATATTGAAAGGCTGCCGGGGCGTTGCAGAGCCCGAATGGCATCACCAGGTACTCGTATAAGCCAAATCTTGTTTTGAACGCCGTCTTCCACTCATCGCCCGCGCGTATCCGTACCAGATGGTACGCTCCCCGGAGGTCCAACTTGGTGTAGATTCGTGCCTCACGAACCTGTTCTAATAACACGGGGATGAGTGGTAAGGGATACTGGTTCTTGACGGTCATCGCATTGAGGGCTCGGTAGTCGATGCAGCAGCGTAACTCGCCGTTGGCTTTAGGTATAAAGAAGAGGGGTGACGCCGCAGGAGAACTGGAGGGGCGGATAAACCCTAGCTGTAAGTAGGTGTCTAGGTATTCTCGCAGGTGACGGGTTTCGGGCTCCGTGTGGGCATATACTCGACAACACGGAACGGTGGCTCCTGGGATCAGGTCGATGCGGCAATCGTAGTCGCGATGCGGCGGCAGGTTTTCCGCTTTTTGTTTATCAAAGACTTCTTTATAGGACGAATACCATTCAGGGAGAGTCACCTCTTTCTCCGCGGCGGTGGCCACATGGTGTGAGGAGTCGCTTTCCGGCTCTTGAGCGACCTTTTGAGGGCAGCAATGGGCTTGACAAAAGGGAGAGCAAAACGTAATCGTGTTGGTGGCCCAGTGGATGTGGGGCTCGTGCTTTCTTAACCAGGGCAACCCAAGGATGAGGTTGCATCGTGGGGCTTGAATTATGTTCAAGGTGAGCCATTCGAGGTGGTCCTCCCCTAGGGCAACCCTCAAGGGCGGCGTCGTATGTTTAATGGGACCGGATTCCAGTTCCTTGCCGTCGACGGCAAAAACGAGTTCGGGGGTGCTTTTAAGGAGGAGGGGGATCCCCAATCGGTTCGCTTCCTTATAATCCAGAAAGCATCCCGTGGCTCCGGAGTCGATCATAGCCTTGACGTTACGGGGCCCACTGCTGAGCGTTACTTGCACGGTGACGAAGAAATGGTCTGGTTCTTTGGAGGTGTCGGCCTCCAGGGAAGGGATGGAGTGACAGCTTGGAGGTATCCCTTCTTGTTCCTTCAAGCGCGTAGGTTTCCCGCCGGTCCCTCACTGGCGCTGGCAGCTGTTTGATTGGCTCTAAGGCGACTGGTTTTCGGGCGCACAGGGCATTCTCGCAAGAAATGGCCTTTCTTGCCACAGTATAAACAGAGACCCTGTTTTCGACGATGGTCCCGCTCCATGAGGGTTAGGGAGGCTCTCACCGTCCCTATCTCCATGGGGTCCGCGCGGGTTGTTGTTGGCTCCGAGTTGCGTGGAAGGTCAGAAAAAGGAGATACTCTATCCTTCCTTTTGTGTTCCCCCTTTCTTTCCCTGAGCCGGTATTCCAGTCGAGAAGCCAGTTCAACCATGGCCACACAGGTACGCGGTTGGGGGTCTATTTGGGCGATGACATCTTTTAGGTCTTCCGTCAGCCCTCTGTAAAAGATCGCAGCTTGTTTCGACTCAGGCCAGTCGGTTTCTGCCACCAATCTGCGAAAGCTGTTCACATACCCCAGGAAATCGGTACTGGATTGGCGAAGGTCAAGGAGGTCGCGATCGGCAGAGAAGGTGTCGGCCCGGCGGTCGAAGGTCTTTTCGAATTCTTGACGAAAGGCATCCCAGTCGTACAAGAGGGCGTCGTCTCTTCTCACTATGGGGACAGCCCACTGAGCAGCATCTCCTGTTAAGTAGGAGATAAGGAACGCCACTCTGGCTTGGTTGGTGAGGAAAAGTTTTGGTTTGCAATGGAAATGCAACTGCACCTGGGTCAGGAATACCTGTACTTTTTGAATGTCCCCGTGAAACCTTTCAGGAGGAGCCAAAGGTATGTGAGCCGGCATTTCCACTACTACCGGGGGTGTCTGTGAAGGGGGAGGGTTCCCTGCATCAAAGGGATTGCTCTGGATGCGATCCAGGCGGGCATGTATGGTGGCTGCTTCCGCTCTGGATGCAGCCACTTCTAGTTGGACTTGAGCCAATGCGGCCAGTACGTCGTCTAACGTGGTCATGACTGTGCACCGGCATGATCAGGAGGAGACAATTCGTGGGCCGATGATTCTGTCACGGGCTCCTGTGATCTTCTCCTCGGGATGACGCCGATGCTATGTAAGGGTCCCCCTCTCATCCGTCCCCAGTCCGGTATATGTGTGATACCCTCGGACTCGGAAGACAGGTGGGCGAGGGAAAGGAAGGGTCGGGACTGCAGGGAGAGAGACCTGAAAGAGACAAGTAGAAGGCTTAGTCACAGGGTCTGCTGGTGCCCTCGTCTCCACAACCCCCACCTTTGCCTGACTGGTCCCCGTACCTGCTACTCCTTCCTCTCTGTCTGGATCTCTCTCTGCGGTTGTCTGGAGATGCCCTTGTCCCAGTTGAAGTCACTGGGCAAGGGGCGGTGAGTTCTCCTCTCACCCTTCCTGTTGCCTCACGGGAGAGTGGAGAGAGAGCCTCTCGGATGCCGGAGGAGCCGGCGGCGAAAACTGGCCGGCGCTGCCACTCAACGCCTGGAAATCCTGGGGCGGAGGAGCGTCTCAGCGGTAGAGGCGCTCACCTCCGTGTCGTCCCGTTGCTTCACGGGAGCGTGCGGAGTGAGCGTGCTCGGTCCGGTGGAGCCGGAGTCAGAGGGGGGGTTTGCGCTTCGACTCGACGCCCGGAAATCCTGGGGCGGAGGAGCGCCTACGGGGTCTGGGATACCCCTGGTAGGGTTCTGAGGTCTCTGGCGTAATCTCTGCTAGGTCGTGCCGAGTCCTCTGGCACGGGAAACTTCTACGAGCAAGGGACGCTGAGGGAGTCACGGCTCGGGGAACCTAGATCGGTTCGGTCTCGTGGTTTCCTCCCAAACACTCACCTATGCGGTTAGCCGGCGTGTCAGGTGGAGCGCCCGGGCTTCCTACAGCGGGTTCGGGCGAGTCCAAATCTTGCGAGCTGGAATGGAGGCAGTTGTTAGAGCGCTGTCGCAGGGCCGTGGATCAGCAACTGCGGGTCAGGAATCATCGGCACCACCTCCAAGGAGGGTGGTGCCTTTATCCGTTTCCGGGGCTCTTGTGATGGCACGTGACGCGGTGCTTGCCGTGCCTCTCGGGAAATGGAGTCCCGTTCCTTGCGGTGTCATGGCGCGGCGCCGAGAATCATGACACTCAAGGAGCCTGTCGGACCGTTGGAGCGACTGCAATTACTACAATAGGAGCTGTGCCTTCTCAGGCACAGCCGTAGGGATTACAATGTCCCTTTCCGCCTGCCATTTCATGGCGTCCGCCCTCAGCTATGGGTTCTGGGGGGCACCTATGGTGCCCCCATAAACATCCCTGCACTGTGTGACAGGCACCGTATGGTGCCTGTCACAAGGAGCAGGGATGTTTTACAAACATCAATCATTCATGACTTGCGCCCTGCTCTTGATACTTAATCAGTAACGAATATAACGTCTCTACATGAATGATGTGATTAATTCATGAAATTGAAAGACAATCACAGTGAATTAAAGAAAAAGTTTCATTGAAACATTACGCCTGAGTTCTGACCACATTTGATTTAACAGACGCTTCCTATTGGATATTAGGTAGTGCACCTGAGGGACGCCTCCCAGTGGGGAAGCGCAACAATGTTTACAAACACGCCTCTCCGCAGGGAGGCTTGTGCTGCAGCCCTTTTTCAGGCTGCAGCACAAGCCTCAATGCTAGGAGGCATGTTTCCAGCCGCGTCCACGGCGGTCGGATTGTAATTTGTCTGGCGGGACCGCTAACTCCCTGTCTGCTGGTCCTGTTCCCGACAGGATGGCGGTCAGACGCTCGTCCGACCGCCATCATAATCAAGCACTAGGTTTGGTTCCAGCGGTAGCATATCAGCACCACCTTTCCACGATTGTGCCTGACTCTTAGCCATGTCTTAGGTGTTTACTAACAATAGTAGAACGGGCGGACTAAGAAACTCCTCTGAATACTCTATTATAGGCCACAAAGACACTCTGGGCTTCATTAGGGGTCGTTATTGTAAGGCTCAGTGACTTCGCCCCAAGGGCACAACATTACCAGGGAGTAGAAATTTGACCCTGAGGGTTTCCTTAAAAAAGAAAGAGTACCAGAGAATCAGTCATTCTGGGCCTGATCTGATTCTCCCTGGATCTGCTCACTTCTCTCTGTGTCACAGGAACCGCCCTGTGCCTTACAATCTGGTAATTCGCATGGGGTTGGTAATGGAAGTTGATGTCTGTTTCCATTTGTGCCTATTTCATTGACTTCATGGTGGTATGCCGGCCACGCAAATCTAAACCAGAGTAAAATGTCTCATTTAATGCGGGGAAAGTTCGTTGGCAACTATTCTGTAAAGAAAATAAATGATAGTCTGTAGAATACAAGCTCAACAGGAGAAAGTATGGGGTCTTTAAGGGGAGCTTTCTTTTTCTCTTGACCTTCCTATGGCAGCGAGGGCAAATGCAGCGACTGAGAGCTGAAATACATGGCGAGCAGTCAACTTGTCCTGAGTACATGTCAGAGCAATGTATGCAAGGATCCTTGCTTATGAGATACGCTCAATATAACGTGTCCCTTCTGGGCAGGTAACCTCCTTGCTAGACCCACACCGCAGGAACATAAGTCACGGATGGTGCAAGCAGGAGCAGCAGAGGCGAGTCGCTAGTACCCAGAGCAGGAGGATCCTGGCCGCCCAACCCAGACCCCATCTGCAGCGACAAAGTTACCAACCCTATGATATAGGCAGTAAATTGCTGATTTTTTGTCAACACTACAGCCTAAAGATTTTGTCAGTGTCACCCTACTGCTTTTCTGGTGGCTGTTGATTTTACCTTGTGTAAGAGAAGACTTACAAACTACAAACCAGTGAAGGTCCTGCAGTGTCTGGAAAACTCCAGGCCTTTGAGATGCTGCTGGACCTACTACCACTAAGTTAGGGAGATGCCAGCAGGCAGCAGTGATCAAAGGTCACTCAGCTAAGTCATGCCTTTTATACCTCACGAGGTCAAAAGCTGTCCAATACTTTTCTGAACTCTCAGCAGCACAAAGGGGAATAGGGAGGGGCCAAGTGTGGGACAAGGGGTCAACTCTGTGATGTCATTAGATGGAGATCATATGTTTCATGATGTCACTTCCTCTTCCTTCTGTATTTCGGTGAACTGATGCACATGCAGACCCAGTGCTTAATCTGGGGACTTTGGAATTTGATCTGATGGGTGAGAGAGGCAGGCTGGAAGAGAGAAAGGAGAAGGAAACCGTGACATAAGGAGGATTAGAGCCTCCAAGAGTGAAATAAAGAGACAGGAAGAGTAGGATGGTGGAAGAAGGAGGCATGAAGTGAAATTGAGATATCGATTGGTGGCAGCGGACTCCTACAAACTGTGGGCTCCTGCACTTTAATACAGAAGGAGAGCCGTGAGACCACGTCCCCTTGGTGTGATGTTCTAATCTCAGCAGCAGGAGGGAGCCGGGCCAGGACGGTCAGGAAAGGGGAGGAGCTTGGAATAGTTGGGATAGGTCACGCGTTTTTATTCTTATTTATTTATTTTTACTTTACCCGAAGGTGTCAGAGCGCTTCACACTAGGAGCAGTAATGATACATAAGGAGAAAAATTACAAGTGAGCATTTTACAAAATCAAACGTTACGTTACATGAGGCAATAGTGACAATTGTGCAAGTATCAGGAGCAGACAAAATACAAGAGGTAGCAAACGATACGTTACAAAAGGAAAAAGTGACGTGTGCAGGTTACAAGAGCATACAAAGTACACAGAGGTAAAAAGTTGCAATAAATGGCAGACACTCAAAACACTAAAACAAAAGTTACGTTACATGAGGCAGTGGTGGCCGTTGTGCATGTATCAAAAGCAAACAAAATGCAAGAGGTAGCAAACGATACATTACAAAAGGAAAGGTGACGTGTGCATGTTACAAAAGAGTACAAAGTACAAGTAGAGGTATAATACTGCACTAAATGGCAGACACTCAAAACACAAAAACACACTGGGAAGGCACTTCTATAGGCTTGGAGAACAGAATTTCCTATAATGGAAGGACTTCCTTCAGAAAATAGAGGGCGTGAATTAAATTTGGAAGTGTCTTTGAAAGAGGAGAGCTTTGAGGTCAGTTTGAAGGCCTGGGAAGAGGTGGTGGTCCGGAGCCGAGGCGGAAGTGAGTTCCAGATTCTCACCGCGTTGCCTGAAAAGGATTGGGCCATCGATCTTTCCTTCTTGAAAGTGGGAGGTTCAAGCAATACATTTTCAGCATTACGTGATGGTCTGGAGCCTCCAGAGAGTTTCAGTTTATTCGCCAGGTAGCGAGGGGAGGAGGAGTGCAAGGCTTTGTGGGTAATACAGGCAGTCTTGTAGATAGATCTTGCCTCTATGGGAAGCCAACGGAGGGTGGATAAAATGGGTGTGATGTGGTCGCTTCTTTTGGCCCCATAAATGAAACGAGCTGCTGAATGGAGAACAGACTTCAGGGGAGACAGGTGGGTTTTGGGGAGGCCAGCAAGAAGAGAATTGCAGTAGTCCAATCTGGAGAGAACCAGCGATTGGACCAGGGTTTTAAGGTCGTGCTCCGGGAAGAAGCGACAAATCCCCCAAAGAAGGCGCAGTTGGTATCGAGCAGACTTTGCAATAGAATCGATGTGGGAGAGTAGATTGAGTTTTTTGTCGAGTATGATACCAAGGGATTTTGCGCTCTCGACAATGATGGGTTTATTGTTC
This sequence comes from Triturus cristatus, assembly GCF_964204655.1. Lineage (NCBI taxonomy): Eukaryota > Metazoa > Chordata > Amphibia > Caudata > Salamandridae > Triturus > Triturus cristatus. Next base: position 1,055,030,448 of record NC_140588.1, read on the forward strand.
AGTAGATTAATCTGATCCATCCATGATTGCACTGGGGGAGGAGAAAGTGAGGAGGAGAGGAGGAGGAATTCAGTTTTGGAGGGATTCAGGATCAGTTGATGAGTTAACATCCAGTTTTGAATGGAGTCGAGAGTAGAGCTTAGGAAGGAGAGATCGTGATTGGAGGCCACCTTAAGGTAGATTTGAGTGTCGTCCGCAAATAGATGATAGTGGATCCCGGATTTACTCAGGATATTATTTCCCAACGGTTCTAAATAGAGATTGAACAGTGTGCGTGCAAGTATAGAGCCTTGAGGGACACCTTGACTGACCGCTAAAGGAGATGAAAGACTGTTCGCTATTTTGATCATTTGGGATCTATCAGAGAGGAAGGAGGCAAACCATTTGAGCACAGTGCCCTCCATGCCCATTCTCTGTTGAAGAGTGTTAAGGAGAGTGTTGTGATTGACAGTGTCAAAGGCTGCAGAAAGGTCAAGAAGAATTAGAAGACAATACTCCCCTGAATCGAGTATCCGCAGCGCGTCATCAATCACTAGCAGCAGGGCTGTTTCAGTGCTGCAGTTTTGAATGAAGCCGGACTGGAAATTGTCAAAAAGATCATTGTCCTTGATATGGCGAGAGAGTTGTTTCGCTACACATTTTTCTGTGATTTTCGTAAGAAAGGGTAGGTTAGTGATGGGACGGTAGTTGTTGAGGTCGTTCGCATCAGCAGTGGGTTTTTTAAGCAGAGGGGTGACCTGCCCAGTTTTGAAGGAAACAGGAAGGGAGCCTTGACTGAGGGAGAGGTTGACCAGAGTGGTCCAATAGGAAAGAGAATGGGTATAGAAGTCAATGGCAATGGCACTAGGGATGGGGTCAAGAGAATGGTTAGAGGGCTTTGTATCGAGGATGCATTTAACGAGGGCATCATCAGAGAGGGGGTCAAAGTTTTGCCAAATGGTTAAGGATTTGCGCTCCTCAGTAGGGGTAGGATGAATGACCTGATCTACAAGTGATTTCACCTTTTCGTCAAAGAATATAGCGAATTCTGCTGCTTTCTTTGTGGAATCCTCCAATTTGGAGGTTGGGGGAGAGCTGTTTGGGTTCTTAATGAGGTCGAATAGTTTTTTGGGTCTATTTTTGGCTGAGTCAAGGAGGGATTTGAAGTGCGACGCTTTTCCAAGGAAGATGTGCTTGTGGTACTTGGATCTTGCTGAATAAAGCGTGGCCAAATTTTCGGTGGAGGGCGCTTGTCTCCATTGTTTCTCAAGGACTCTTAGGTACTTCCTTTCTTCATAGAGGGATTTGTTGAACCAAGGTGCTGAGGGAGTGGGCCTTTTCTTTTTGCTTTGGAGAGGAGCAACATTATTGATTTCAACTGCAAGGACTGTAAGGCATTGGGAGGTGAGTTCGTTAACATCTAGGTCCGGGTCTAGCCTTGGAAGTGATAGTAAGGCAGAATCACAGAGGGTGCTGAGGTCAATATTTTTAGTGTCACGGAACCAGGAAGTAGCCCTCTTAGGCTGGCCAAGAGTTATAGAGTGTGATAGGTGAGGAGGTGGTCAGACCAGTCTACATGAATAGGAGTAGCGATGGTCAGCAAGCCTGCTTTAGAAATAACAAGGTCCAGGGTTGAGCCCTTAGAGTGAGTTGTTTCAGTGCAGTGTTGGATAAGATCGTTTGCAGAGAGGAAGGTGGCCTACAAATTCGCATAGGTGTCTTAAGGTGAGCCCCAGTGGACATTGAAGTCACCCACGAAGATCTGATTGTCATTTTGCGAGTATTGGTCGCTGATTCAGTCCGTGAGTTCCTCCATAAACGAAGGGCTGCTACCAGGCGGGTGGTAGATAACATGGAATCTGAGAGGTGAGCGGTGGTGCAATTGAAGTTCAAGAGAAAGGCATTCAAAAGTGTGGAAGGAGCTGTTAGGAAGAGCCTTAAGTTGAAGGGAGTTTCTAAAGATGACTGCCACACCTCCCCCAACTTTGTCAATTCTGTCATTTCTAAGTATAGAATAGCCTGTAGGTACAAGGAGATCAAACATAGAGTGAGAGGTATCGTTGAACCAGGTCTCTGTGAGGAAGAGCATGTCAATATTGTGCAAGTTGATGGTATCGGAGATTTCAAGTTTGTGTTTTATTGCAGATCTGCAGTTGTGGAGCATACAGCGCAGCTCTGTCGCGACTGTTTTTGTGACGGGGCACTTGGGCTATGAGGGGTGATGGGGATATTGTACTTATATGAGGGCGCTCGGGAGGGTTTAGGTGGATGGGTGGTTCTGACAGAGGAGATGGTCGGAATAGTGTAGATAACAGGGTTACTGGGAAGTGAAAGCAGAAGAAGGGTGGCGTTCGAGTGCTTGTGTGAATTTGCAGTCGACAGGCTATGCTTAGCTATTATGGGGTGTGGGGGCGAGGTGCATCTCGTGGGAGGGTGAGTGTTTTCCAAAGGAATTGAGGGGTATGGAAAAGTCGAGATCTTGGAGCTTAAAACTAAAATGGTAGCTTCAAGTTGGGAGATGGAGGTGCTTAGAGAGCCTAGCTTATTTTCCAGAGAGAGTAAGGCAGAGCACGGCATGTTGGGTGGCTCGATGGAAACAGGAGGGGGTGCACTTGGCGGTGGAAGGCAGGGAGAGGTGGGGGAACGGGAGGGGAGTAGGGGAATAGGGTTCAGAGGTGGGGAAAGGTTTTGGATGAGAGCAGGAGTTGGTGCACCAGGGGTGGGAGGAGAGTTGTCGTTGTTGGCGTTGCAAGAAGGATAGGAGTTAAGGACAAAATTAGGGGGCGATAGGAGAGGAGTGAGGCGGTGGGGCGGAAGGAGAGGGGAGGAGTGTGTGGGGTCATAGGGATGAAGGAGGTTTGGGAGGAAGAGCGGGGAGGGGGTTGGAGAGGCCCTGGCAGCTAGGTGAGGTGGCTGTGAGGGAGCGGGTATCAGGTAGAGTGGGGGGGATTGGGAGATAGGGAAGTTGAAGAAAGGAAGTGGTTCTGATCGGTCCGAGGGAGGGAAAGGGTTACCAGGGGGGAAAGGGGGTAGCACAGCATTGCTGGAGGAGTGTGGGGAAGGAGCGAGATGGAATGTATTTGTGGGGAAATCGGGGTACATAGTTAGGAGAGGATGGGGAGGAAAAGCAGAGAGGAGGAGGGAATAAGGGGAACGTAAGGAAAGTTAACTAGGGGAGAAGGCTGGAGGAGAGGTGGTCTAAATAGGGGGGTGGCCGGTAGGGATAGGAGGGAGGAGATGAGAATGGAGTGCCGGGACGGTGCAGAATGGACGAGGAGCGTGTTAGCTAGAGGTAAGGCTGAAGTGAAGAGGGGGGGCATACTGTGAGGGGGGAAGAATGGGAGGGGAGGGCAGAGGGGAGAGAAGAGGGTCGACCTGTGCCTCCCAAGGGTGCAGCCTATTGGACAGTGGGGGGGTCAAGGGAGGAGAAAGGGAGTAATTGGTGGAGCTAGATGAAGAGTCAAGGGATAGCCCGGTCGCAGGGGAGGGGGGTTGGGATCGGAAGAGGTGGTCAAAGAGAGAGAGACGCGTTGGGATAGACGCAGCTCTGATTCTTTCCTGGTAGAGGGGTCATCGTTTCCAGGGTCCCCGAAGTGCTTCACAAAACATGCATTTCTTAAGTGCTTAATTTGTAAATAAAAGTATGTGCCAGTAAGTCCTCGGGAGGCCACCACAGCTTCCACCACCCATTGCCTATGCCAGAGCCTCCAATGACAGTACCAACGCAGCTACTAACCTTCTTACTCGTATCATTGGGACAATTCAGACTATTCCAGGTCACCCACAGATAAAGGAATGGCTTGGGCAGGGATTCGTCGTTGTTATTGTATAATGAATTACAAAACTACTGTTGTGCTCATTTCAAAATTAGACTGGCAGCGCTACCATGTGGCAGACTGCGATTAGTGCTGGTGCCGAGCACCGTAAACCACCGGCTCAAATTGAGCACATGATGGGGAACTGGGAAAAAGATCGTTTACAAGAATCCATGGGTTTGGAATGTAAACAGTGCTTCACTGTTTACATTCCACACCCATGCAACAGACAGCGCAGGCGTGGAACGCCCCCCTCCGAACCCCCGTCACTGACAATGGATCCAGAGAAGTAAAGAAGATTCAACGGTGAAACAGATTACGTATATCAGTGGAAAGGGAGTTAGAGGAGGGGAGGAGAGAATGAGTAGGAAGGTGAAAAAGAGCGACGCAGGAAGTGGGCTAGAGGGAGATGGAAAGAGAGGAAAGGTGGTTCAGAAGCACGCGGGGAGGAGTGAGCTAGACTGAAGGACTTTGAGGCATGTTGGACGAATGAAGGAGAGAAAGGAATGAGACAGGAGAATATGGAAGTCACGAGAGTCAGAGAGGTAGGAACAGAAGGTGAGAAGAAGGGTGTTAATAAAGACAACAGGTATTTTAATGGGAAAGATCTTCTTGTTTTTGATGCTTAGGTACCACCTCTGAACTGTGGGTATTCCTTAAATCTGTCATAATCAACACATTTACCCAGAAGTCTTTACAGAGGAGTGCTCGTGCAAACTCCAACTGAGCAATCTTCAGCTCTTTAAAGCCCTGGCCATTTTCAGAGCTTTGCCCTGTTCTAATGCCATGCCTTTAAAGCGCCTTTAAAGCACAAAGTATGCAGCCCACAATCCACAGGCATACGAATATTAAAGATGTGCCCATTTTTTCCCTGCCATATTTTAAGGTATCTTCTTAAAGTTGAAAAGTTGCAATTTTTTTTTTCAATTTCCCTGAAACTCTTTTTTTCAGAACTTGCTGAGTGAGTTTATGGTATTCAACCTATTACCATCATAAAGCAATGTCCACGCTTTATACAGCACCTAATAGTAGAGTAAGACCTCAAATTCTGGAAGGAAAACGAGCAAGGCAGAAGGAAATTAAATTATTTTCCATGTATTGCATTATTTGGTTCAATGGAAAGCCAGGATTAGAACACAGGTCTTCAAACTGCAGAGTCGGCAATTTTACCACTCTGCGCCATCCTGAAAATCGCTCAGTGTATGGAATATTATACGGTATTAGAGAGCAGAAGTAAAGAATGCCCCTTTGAATGCCAACCACTAAAGAGTCTCTAGTCACAAAGGTAACTTACACATGAGCAATTTACACATGTAGGTTTAGTCTTACATGTTTGAGTAACTTTACTTCTTTTGGTTATTTACAAAATCTGAGTGTAAAGTTACATGTCTCCCCGCTGAAAAAAAAGGGTGACACCAAATTTAGGAGTCTAAGTTACTACTGTCAAATAGAAACAATGGTGAGTTCAGCATCACACATGACCAACCACAGACACTGCAACACCTTCCCCAGAAAATAATGGAAGTAGGAACTTAAATTAAAACCCCATAGGAAATAATATTAAGATAAATTAAATTAGTTCAAATAGCTAAAATATAAATAAATATCATTTAACAAATATCTCAAATAATATATTTATATCTTAATTGTAAAATATTTAACAACCTTTTTTAATTTGAAAATTAATGTAAGGTTACATTATAATAAAATATATTTGCATTACTTTTTAATAACACAATTTAAAAAAAAAACTTATTTAATTTAAGATGAGAATTTATTTTTTCATTGAAACTTTCGAAACATAATGGTTAAATTAATATATTTGAATTATTGCAACAGCTAGAGCTTGAGAGAAAGGGGCAGCTCGTCCATGTGAATGTTTGTGCATTGCCCCATCGGTTTTTAGGTCTCGCCTTGCTAACGCGTAAGCGATCGCAAAGCGAGACTATAGCAAGGGGCATTTAAAAGTGCTCCGAAAAGCGGATTGCATGGCGAGCACGTGCACAATCACGCGCATCGTGCCGCCATGCAATCCGTTTGGCATCGCACTTCAAAGGGTCCGCTCCCCCGCCTGGATGCGCTCCCCCGCCCCCGCCAAGCCGTGCGCCATGCTCCGCCGGGCTTGTCTTGTTTACCTTATCCCTCCTCAGTTTCTGAATTTCCCCCTTACTCATTTGTTTTGTGCATAGCTTTATTTTCTACGTAATTTAAACTCATTAAATAAGTTAAGCAGATACTGTACCTTCTCAGCACATTGTGGGATAAGACTTAGGTGCCGATTCCGATCCTGGAGAAATTTTCCCCGTACGAATCGTATCCGGATTTTTTTCCGTACGAATCGTACAAGTACCGTACAAACTGGCAAGTACGATTCGTATGGGAAAAAATACATACGAATCGCATTGGGAAAATTCCCCGACACGTCCTCGGGTCGGGAAAAGTGTCCGACACGTCCCCGGACGATTTTCCGTACGAATCGTAAAACTGAAGTCCGAGCGCGCAAGTACGATCCGTCCCGTGCGTCCGATTGTACAACCGTATGGAAAAAACACCGTACGGAGTGAACTTCTATAGCAACCATGGAGACATGTGCCCGCATACGCGCCGTCCCTCCCCAGCCCCCGTATGTACGCACCATCCCCCCACCCGTGTATGTACACCCGTGTATGTACGAGACGTACCCCCACCCGTGAATGTACACCCGTGTATATACACCCGTGTATGTACACCCGTGTATGTACGAGACGTACCCCCACCCGTGAATGTACACCCGTGTATGTACACCCGTGTATGTACGAGACGTACCCCCACCCGTGAATGTACACCTGTGAATGTACACCCGTGAATGTACACCTGTGTATGTACGAGACGTACCCCCACCCGTGAATGTACACCCGTGTATGTACACCCGTGTATGTACACCCGTGTATGTACGAGACGTACCCCCACCTGTGTATGTACACCCATGTATGTACGAGACGTACCCCCACCCGTGAATGTACACCTGTGAATGTACACCCGTGAATGTACACCTGTGTATGTACGAGACGTACCCCCACCCGTGAATGTACACCCGTGTATGTACACCCGTGTATGTACACCCGTGTATGTACGAGATGTACCCCCACCCGTGTATGTACACCCGTGTATGTACACCCATGTATGTACACCCATGTATGTACGAGACGTACCCCCACCCGTGAATGTACACCCGTGTATGTACACCCGTGTATGTACACCCGTGTATGTACGAGACGTACCCCCACCCATGTATGTACGAGATGTACCCCCACCCGTGTATGTACGGTGCGGACACCCAGCGCTACGTGCTGGGGGTCCGCACCGTACATACACAGGTGGGGGTACGTCTCGTACATACACGGGTGTACATACACGGGTGTACATTCACGGGTGGGGGTACGTCTCGTACATACACGGGTGTACATTCACGGGTGTACATTCACGGGTGGGGGTACGTCTCGTACATACACGGGTGTACATACACGGGTGTACATTCACGGGTGGGGGTACGTCTCGTACATACACGGGTGTACATACACGGGTGTACATACACGGGTGGGGGTACGTCTCGTACATACACGGGTGTACATACACGGGTGTACATACACGGGTGTACATTCACGGGTGGGGGTACGTCTCGTACATACACGGGTGTACATACACGGGTGTACATACACGGGTGTACATTCACGGGTGGGGGTACGTCTCATACATACACGGGTGTACATTCACGGGTGTACATTCACGGGTGGGGGTACGTCTCATACATACACGGGTGTACATACACAGGTGTACATACATGGGTGTACATTCACGGGTGGGGGTACGTCTCGTACATACACGGGGTGTACATACACGGGTGTACATACACGGGTGTACATTCACGGGTGGGGGTACGTCTCGTACATACACGGGTGTACATATGTACATACACGGCTGTACATACACGGGTGGGGGTAAGTCTTGTACATACACGGGTGTACATACACGGGTGGGGGTACGTCTCGTTCATACACGGGGGCTGGGGGGGACGGCGCGTACATACGGGGGCTGGGGGGGCGGCGTGTACCGGGCCCCCTATACCGCTCGCATCGCGGCGTACTTAACTTTTCCGGCACTTTTTGGGTGCCGTAAAATATTGCCGTCCGGACTGCTGTCGGTACGAATCGTACTTGCTGGTACGTAAAAACATGCCTAACTCCGTCCGGACGTCACGTCCGCGGTGTCCCGGATCACATTCGTATGTATTTTACTGTCGGTCGGTGTTTTGTCCGACTCGTACGGAAATGGTGTTTCCATACGAATCGTACTTGCAAGTTTGTAGGATTTTTTTCCCGGGTACGAGTCGGACGGAGAAAACGCTCTCACCGACGGTTCGTACCCGGTTTTTCCAGGATCGGAATCGGCACCTTTGTCGGGACTTTCAGTGAGTAGAGTATTTCTGACCTCCTGACCCAGCGTCAATTTCGGCATTCTACTGACGTCCTCTTCTATAGTGACTTGGCACTTTCAGTGTTGAGCTCATTGCTCATTCATGAGCAGGGATATTTGTGAATCGTGTTACAGGCTCTAGCACTTGCTAAGACAACCTTCCACCTTAGTACCAGACCCTTGAGCAAGAGTGTTACTGACCTAATGTCAAACGTTCAACTAGACTGTGGCTAGCTTAATAAACCGGGACTTTATCCTACTAACCAACATCATGTGAGAACTGCCTGATATCATATAATTAAATGGGTTTGTCCTTAACATTTGCTGTAGTAATAAAACTTGCTGTTTTGTCTATAAATTTAGCTGTTTTAAACACGATTTCTCTATTTTATTTTTTTTGCAGCCTCATTGTAGACAGTGTGGAAATATTTTTTGTGCCGAATGTTCAGCAAGGAATGCCTTAATACCTTCCTCCAAGAAACCGGTCCGTGTTTGCAACTCGTGTTTCCAGGACTTGCAAGGATAAACGTGGTTGTGTGACAATACATCAAGAAATAACACTATCTCTAAAGTATATATACTGTTGCACTTCGTACAACTCACAAACTACTGTTCTATGTGGACAATGATTGTACTATTTGTCAAAAACAAATATATTTTCAAATGATTTATTAATACGAAGTAAAACTATTGTATTTTTGTGAGACACAGGCTGCAGTGACACTCAAGTTGCAAAATGCCTGTGTGCGCCTGAAATATCCTTTACTTTCCGTTATCTTTGGACTGCCTATTTGTCTTCACGGAGTAGGGCTAACAAAGTCATACTAATGTATGTTTACTACTCATTAACTACATCCACATTTTTGCAACATGCGATGCTTCTTTTGTAAATCGGGGCATACATATTTAAATATATTTTGTTTTAGGAAAGCATTTAAATATATCATGTTTTAAAAACTTTTACGTTCTCAACAAAAAAGAAAAAAAATGTATGCATATCTTGCAACTTTTACAAGAACAAATGACCTGATCTTTTTAGGTCTCGCCTTGCTATCGCGTAAGCGATCGCAAGCGAGACTATTGTAAGGGGCTCCCAAAAGTGCTCCAAAAAGCGGATTGCATGGCGAGCACGCGCACAATCACGCGCATCGTGCCGCCATGCAATCCGTTTGGCATCGCACTTCAAAGGGTCCGCTCCCCCGCCTGGAATGCGCTCCCCCACCAAGCGCGCGCGCCACGCTCCGCCGGGCTTGTCTTGTTATTCATTGGTACAGCTTAAGGTAGTGCTGAGTTTTTGTTAGGCAATTTGTCTGAGGAAATTCTAGTTTGTTTTCAAGAAGGGATTGTGGTGGGTGATCCCTCTTAACTTGAGCACACTGACACTGGTTGGTCTGTACTTCATTTTGGTAACAGTGGGTTGTGCGGTTTTCCTATGTGCTTCATTTTCCACCTAAAAATCATTAATTGTTGCTTCACCACCCCTCTCACCCTTCTCTCTCCACCTCACCATCCTCGCTCACTTTACCTCACCCTCCTCTCTCTACTGCACCCTGCCAGTTCCCTTCTGTAGCTTTCTCTCTCTGTCCCAACCTCATCCATCGCTCACCTCACCCTCCTTTCTGCCTTACTCTCATCTCTCTCCCTAACAGTGCACCCTCTCTCTTCACATCACCCTTCTGTCTCCACCTGATCTTTTCCTCGCCACATCACTCTCCTATCTCCGTATTTAGCTCCTATCTCTCTGCCCTCCTACTCTCTTCCATTTTCTACCTCACCCTTTCATCCTATCTCTCCTACCTGTCACCCTCCACTCTCTCTACTTCACCATCTCCTCTCTCCACTTCACCCTCCTCTCACCCTTGACTCTCTCCACATTACACCCTTCTGTCAGCTTCACCTTCACTTTTGATGCATTTGGTGTAATGATTTTGTGTCTGTAGCTAAAGCTCAAACTGCTTCCGTACAAGTGGTTATGCTTGTCGGAATGCACAGGGGTCTGTGGGTAATCATACCTTTTACTCCTGTTGCCCTGTACCTGTTCTTCACTGGCATTTCTCAACATTTTGAACAGTGGCAGAGCTACAGATTGACCTGGGGCCCATATGTATTTTCAAAATATAGTAAGGGGCTGTGCAACTTTTTAAAGTTGTGGATAGTGTTTACTTATGCAAATTTTTTCCCAAAAAGTGTAACAAAAATTAGACGTGCAATCAAAGTTGGCAACCTGAGCAGACTCGACGACAATCAAATGTGGGCCTGTTTCTACCTGCACATGCCCGCATAAAACTGCAGAACGGATTCAAACCGACTTCGCTCCCATAACATTTCCTTGTAGCCAGATAACTCCGGATGAAATGAATCGCTGTTAAACAGGTATCTAGAGTGTCGAATTTTTCCACAGATACATGAACTGCCTTACATTATCTTATATTTAAGCACGCAGAATCGGGACCAAGAAACGTTTCTGATAATGTCTTGGGAGATGCTACACATGCCTTGCTGAAATCCTCATGGTTTCTGAGCATTTTCGGAATCAGGTGAAGGGGGCAGCTTTCGTCATAGTGCAAAACTCACTGCATTCTCCAGGCCCGCTCGTCCCCATGTGGGCATGGTGCAAATCCACCCGTTTAACAGACAAAAGGGACGGGGTTTTCCTTGTTTTGGAGAAAATGTAGCCCTTGTGAAATGTGAACACAGGAAACCGAAGTCATCCATGCGAGAGCAAACTTTTTTGCATTGGCACATAGCTGACAAGTGGCCCTGTGGTTTGTGTAACACCCTGTGTCAGTCCTGGCATTCAGCTAACAGCATTTTTGCTGACATTTGTAAGCTAATGAGTATGATGGTGAAACTGAAACAAGTACAACAAACATTTGCAATGCAATAGGTCTCGCGTTACTGAAAGTTTGAGGTATTGGTGTTGCAAATAATAATGGAACTCCAATAGCTCAAACTTTCAGTAATGCGAGACCTATTGCATTGCAAATGCTTGTTATTCCTGTCTCTCTAAAATTTGATGTTGCTGAATGGGTCGAGTCCTTTAGAGTGATGAGAATAAAAAAAAAAACTATTCCTGTCTGATGGACTCACAGTCCACGCTCAGCTGATTATACATGCACGATTTATGTCATGTATTGTGTTAATGCACACCCACCCGGTTACAGAGGTGAGCCCGCAACTCTGCAGCAGATCACTCTATGCCAGGCCCCTAAAGTCAGTGACAGGATGTGCGTCACACCTACAGTGCAATTGACAGATCTGGGCCTGCAACACATGCAGGGTATGTAAAAAGTTACAAAAACTGGTATGTGCATGTCTGTGTGTCCTTGTTAATGCATGTGAGTGGGCACATGTGTGTGTGGATATTTGTGACGTCATTAGCCACCAATACTCTCTTCCGTTGCCAGAATCTCTCCCTGAACACCTTTATATATATTTTTAAACATTTGTCGTTCTTGGATTCTTTTTTCCTCTTTATTTCTAGATTCCTTCACCTTTACTTCTCCTTTATCCTGCTCTACATGAATGCTTTGCCAGCAGCCCTGTACCAGTCCTTTTTGGCTGTATAATTTTATATATCTTTTCACAAATGCGATCATCTCGAAGGCGAGACTTTTGTAATCAATACATTTTTTGTTTCTTATTTAAAATAGAACAACCGCGCTGCACTTGTTGCTTTATGCAGTGAATAACTCTTTGTAATAGTTATAAAAACCTGCATATTGTGGTACTGTAAATTTCGGAACCACGTTGGAGGCATGACCCTACCATGCCGATTTTGGTATCAGCGAACCGCAAATGACAAATGCGGTATGTATGAGCGTTTTCGTCATGTTTCACCGATGAATTCACCGTGTACATGATGCTACATATCGAACCCTCGGGTTCCATTTTAGAACGGTAACCATTCTGATGTTGCCCTCCCATAGGCTGCGCTTTAAGGCCATGTCTAGGCCTAAAGGACACACACACCTTCTGTGCCTTCTCTGTGACCTGTGCAAAGTGACTCCTCTGCCCGAGGTCAATCCTGTTCGGCCGGTTCCTTTTACTGCGGCCAAATGGGATTAACATCAGGGCACGACACATCATAAAGTCGTTCATCCCACATGAACCCTGACTAATCTCTTTCACACCTGACTCTGTTTCCTACGTTATGGCTTGCTTTACGAGGAGGAGGTGCCGAATTTATTGGGGGCTGCTGATATCTGATGAGGGTTCTGAGCCTCGCTGGGTAAATACTTGTGACCTGAACAAGCTGAAATGTGGGATTATCATCATGACTTTGCTGTTTCTTTGAAGCGAAAATATGTGAATGACCACTTGTAAAATAGGGGCGGTGTTGCCCAGAGCGTAATTTTTTGTATATAAGAAAAGACTGGTTTTTGGTTCGGGAGCAGTCTCCTGAGAACATACACCATGTGTACTTCTCGGATACCTGTGATTGGTCTGCAGCCAATAAATACGATCTTTGACTTCACCTAGAAGGCTCTGTGTTTCTGTGGTCTGAAACAGGAAGAACTCGAAGTCTTCGGGTGTGTCCCCTGGCACCGCTGGGTTGGTTCTGAAAAACCCAGTACTTTATTGGCGCCCAACTCGGGACGATTTCAGCGGTATCGGTCCAAGCCAGAGGTTCGCGAGGAGCTTCGTGTGAAAATTCTGGAGGAAGGCCGCCACTTCATCGACCCCTGCATGTCGACGTGGTCCGAAAGTCTTTACTGCGAGGTTCTCCGCGTCCCGACGGCTACAAAGGACTGCTGCCCTGACTATCGCCCTGTTTTGGACCCTTGATGATTTGGTAGAGCGAAACGATTAAACGAGTCTTCTGGTGACGTCATCGATACCTCAGTTAAGTATAAGTGGAGCGTCTCCCAGTCCTTAGTTTGGTTCTTGGTTTGGTATCCCTTCGGGATCGCTTTGATTTGGAACTTGCATGTGCCAAAGCCGAAGGACTCATGTATTCACGAGACTATCGTATTCGATAATCCTTTGAAGTTTGAAACTAGACTAGTGAGCGACGATGCCTGGTTCTAGTATATTTGGAAACTTGTTTTGTTTGGGTTGTAATAGGGACTCCCGATTAGAGGATTCGTGTCCGGTTCCTCCAATTGGAACTCCAACTTATGAGCTTTATGTGAAACATGGCGTGGGCCCCATTACGTATAATGAAGTATGGATCCGATACACCAGGAAGGATGGTGTTTTAAAATGGCCCGAAAATGGTAGTTTCGACACAGAAATCTTAGATAACTTAGAAATTAAATTATTTAAAAAGAAAGCCCGGCCGGCGATGTTTGATTCTTTCCGCCTATGGCGAAAAGAAGCCAAACAGAAAGAAATCAAATTGCCAAAGAAAAATAAAAAAGAGAAAGGTATGTCGATAATGCAAGCAGCTTTGCAGTTTAAAGATAATGAAGAGGAGCAAATGAATGAGCAGTTGCGCAGGCAACGTAATCTAGTGATTGACAAATGTTACCCAGCTTTGTCGCCCCTTCAGCAAGATGCGTCAAAAGAAAAGGAGAAAGATCCCCTAATGTCACATTTGCTGAGTTCGCCACCCCCGCATGCGCAGAGTGCTACAGCACCTCCGCAACCTTTAATTGCACAGCCTCCAGTTAATTTGCCGCAAGCTTTCCCGCAGCCGCCAGCTCCTCCTCAGCCGGCTTCTATGCCTACGGTACAGCCCTCTCAAGGGCCGCCGATTTCGCTACCTATCTCTTCTGCGCTTCCTGCGACTTTACCTAGTACATCAGCTGCCTCCCTCGGCGCTCTTCCTGATACGACCCCTGTACCTGTATCTGCACCCGTTTTTCTTCCCTCTGTCTTTCCCCCTGTTCTTGCCTCACCTTCTCCTTCTACACGACAACGAATAGCTAGTGCGGTCACTAGTTTAATACCGCCTCTCTTCGGGTCATCTAGTACGACCCCTGGTTCACAACGTACGCAGTTGCGTAGTCAGCTGCCTGGTTCTGAAGAGAAGGAAGTATTAGACCGCATGGCACATAGATGGACTGTTTATCCTTCAAGATATGATGTGGAGTCTGTTGTAAATGTTTTCCATCAATGCGAAGCACCAAAACAGAGATACGTTTTTGAGAGAATGTGTGAATTCCTCTGTGAGGAATTGGAAGATCATGGTTTAGACTCAAGCCCGCAGGAGTTGTGTCATGTACGGTTCGATTTTGAAAAAGGCACGATTGTGGGCCCCGATGTTGATAAAGCAGTTGCGACATTGTTGTCCTTCAGGAATGAGGATTGTCAACAGTCGTTGTTCAAACAGGAGTTCCCTGTGGGGAAAAAGGTAAAAGCGCGCCAATACCCGATGCGTGAGGTTCCTCCAGTTTGGAGACCTGGTGATCCGAATGCTAATCCAGCTGTTCAGCCACATTTCCAGCGTGTTTGGGTACACGTTCCATGGAAGCGAGCGGAAGTAATAGCGCTTAAGCAGACATTGCCTGACCCCCGTAAAAACCCTGCAGGATATTATAAGGAGTTATCACAGACTGCAGAATCGTGTGTCATGAATCTGGCTGACATAGACATGTTGTTCGAGAATGTTGTTCCGCAGCCTTTGTGGGGATTGATTCGTAATACAGATCATGCTGCAGAACTAGGTGACACATGGGCTAATATCATTAATGCAGACAATAGACAAGTTGGTGGTGCCAAGCCTGAGCCCGCAGTAGCAGAACTCCCTGGTAGAATAATTAATTATATGAAAACTTTAATGCCGGCGATGCGTGTGAATTGGGATAAATTATCCGCATGCAAACAAAAGAAAGACGAAACGGTGTCTGATTTCTTCACCAGGTTTGAAGAAACATTTATCGACCACAGTGGTCAAGACATGAGTACGGAAGGTGGTCAACGGTTATTTGTTGATAAATTTGTGCATAATTTGCTTCCCGAGTTGTGTAAGAAGTTAAAAGATTCAGAGAGTTCTTGGGCTGTTTCCTCATCAGCGCAAATACTGGCTACTGCACAGTATTACGAAAATAGGGATAAAGATGAGAAAGATAGAGCAGACAAGAAAACAAAAGAATTAAAAACGAAGGTCCTTTTACAGCAGGCTTACCCGCCACGTGGAGATCAGAATAACTACAAGCAAGGTCAGAGTAACTATCAACAACCCCAACAGTTTCAGAGTAACTCGCAAAGGTTCGGGTATTCCCAACCGCGTGTTCCTGTAGGTCCCAATCAGTGTTCGTATTGCAAAGAAGAAGGTCATTTTAAGTATAGTTGTCCTATATTGTGCAGCGCACGAATAATGCTTATGGCGCGAGAGGTAGAGGTGGTCAGCAAGCTCCTAGAGGTAGAGGGCGTGGGAATGTTCCCCAGAACGCGCGTCCTCTTCCGCCTCAAAATACGATGAACAGTTTTGATCAGCAAGCCAATGTAACTAATGGGACAGCTCAGTACTATAATAATGACTATTATGCAGAAGATGGAAATGCGGAAGGTAATGATTACTAGGATCGCCGTAGACAAAGAGATGGAGTTGTTTCAGGGCCGGTGGATCAGAGTGGACCGTATGTTAAGGTGACTACAGCAGGTGTGTCAGAGCCCTTTCTGTTGGATACTGGTGCTGCAAAGAGTTCAATTATGCACTCAAAACTCCCTGGCGCGCCTTTGTCTGGCGAAATGAATGTTTCAGTAGGTTTTTCTGGCGCCCCAGTTAGAAACCCGATCTCTAGTCCTATGCCCCTTTCTGTTGGACCTTGCGAGCTGAAAGCACCCCTTATCCTAACGACAGGTTGTGGTGAAAACCTCTTAGGATTGGATTTGTTAAAGAGATTACATGCGACATTATATTGTTCCCCCGCGGAAGTACAACTTACACTGGGTAGGGAAGTGATTTCTCCAATGTATTTGTCGAAGAATAAACTGCCAGCTGAATTGTCGTCTCTTCCGGATGCCCTTTGGGCTACTGGTCCTAATGATGTAGGTCTTTTGGAAATACCGCCATATGTGGTCACTTTGAAAGCCAATGTTAAATTGCCACGCATTCCCCAGTACAAAATCTCTAATGAAGGTGAGAAAGCATTGTTAGCAATTATCTATGACTTGATTGAAAAGGATGTAATTGAAGAGACAAGAGGCAACGTTTGCAATAGTCCTGTTTTGCCTGTTTTAAAACGTACTGACCCCTCTCAGCCACCTGTTTACAGGTTTGTGATCGATCTCAGAGAGGTCAATAAGATAGTTGTGCCACAGTTTCCAGTTGTCCCTGATATAACAGCCTTGTTAACTATGATCCCAGCTTCCGCAACTTGGTTCTCGGTGATCGATTTAAAGAATGCTTTCTTTAGCATCCCGATTGCAGAGGAAAGCAGGGATATTTTTGGTTTTAGTTTAGGAGGTCGCAGCTTCCGCTTTAAACGCGCTCCACAGGGCTACTGTGAAAGTCCATCAATATACAGTCAGGCTTTAAAAGCGCAGCTTGATGCAATTGTCTTACCTAGTGGCGTTACCCTTATTCAGTACGTTGACGATTTACTAATTGCAGCAGATACTGAGGAAATTTGTAAAGAAGCTACAGTGGCATTGTTGCGTCATTTGTCTGCCTTTCATCACAAAGTGTCTCTCTCAAAACTGCAATATTGTCGACAAGAAGTGACCTACTTACGTCATCTCTTATCGAAAGAGGGAAGGAAACTGACCCCAGAAAGAATTCAGGCTATTGCACAATTGAGCGTGCCAAGAACACAGAGAGAAGTGCGTGCTTTCTTGGGTATTACTTCATACTGTAGGCAGTGGATCCCAAGTTTTTCTTTGCTGGCAAAACCTTTGATAGCATTAACATGCAAAGATACACAGAATCCCGTCGCGTGGTCTGAAGAGTGTCAGAAAAGTTTTTCAGAATTGCGTAATGCATTATGTTCAGCTCCCGTGTTGGGTACTCCCGACTACAGTAAACCTTTTACATTGTATGTTCATGAGAAGGAAGGTTGCGCATTGTCAGTGTTGACACAGTCTTTTGGAGACAAACAGCGCCCATGCGCGTATTTTTAGTCGACTTTGGATCCAGTAGCTAAAGCATTGTCAAGTTGCTTGAGAGCCACAGCGGCAGCAGCTGTTTCTATTCGACAGTCTGCTGGGTTAGTAATGAATAACACGTTGATTGTAATGGTTCCGCATGCAGTGGACACATTGTTAAACAGGACCAAGACACAGCACTTAACTAGTGCTCGATTGTCAGGGTACGAGTTGACACTGCTAGCGAGTCATGTGCACATAAAGAGGTGCAATACGTTCAATCCAGCTACATTATTACCGATTTCAACAGACATAGATAAGATTGAACAGCATGATTGTCTGTTCAGAACAGAAGAAGAAACAAAAGGGAGAGTGGATCTTAAAGATACTCCCCTGGTTGAGTGTGATGGTACCTTATGGGTGGATGGTTCGTGCTTCAAGCTCCCGAATGGTGATACGACTGCTGCATATGCTATCACGACTTTGCACACGATTGTTGAAACTGCACGTATACCACATAATTCGGCTCAAGCAGCAGAATTAATTGCACTTACAAGAGCATGCGTGTTGTCGAAAGGAATGAAAGTGAACATATATACTGACAGTCAGTATGCCTTTGGCGTGGCCCACAGTTTTGGGCGCTTGTGGAAAGAACGTGGGTTCCTGACTTCGCATGGAACTAAGATTCAGAATGGACAGTTGGTGAATGATCTCCTTGAATCACTGACCTTACCGTTACAAGTCGCGATTGTGAAATGCAGTGCACACAAGAAGGTTATTGATGATGTTGGTTGTGGTAATGCATTTGCTGACGAAATCGCGAAAGAAACAGCAAAAGATGTGACGAATCGAATGTATGTTGCAGGCCCTGCAAGATGGGTTGGTGATGTTGGAATGTGTGAAGACACGATAGAGAGTGTGAAGTCCCTTCAAGCTGAAGCCACAGAGAAAGAATTGGGTATGTGGAAAGAAAGTAAGGGTAAATTGGATGAAAATGGTTGTTGGGTTGATTTGTCAGAACACCGGCGATGGTTGTTACCTGACACATATGTGCTTCCAGTGGTTACGATGGCACATGGAATGGCGCATATCAGTGTGAAAGGGATTTGTAAGTTGTTAGCTCCAGAATGGCAAAATGCTGGAATCCCCAAGTGTGCGGAGAATGTGGTCAAGAATTGCATGGTATGTTTGAAATACAATCCTGGTAGGGGAACCCCAACTCCAGCTGGTCATTTTGCGCCTCCAACGTATCCGTTCGAGGTTTTGCAGCTAGATTTCATCCACATGGAAAGGTGCAACAATTTGAAATATGTACTTGTTGTTGTTTGCGCTTTCTCAAGGTGGATAGAAGCATATCCCCTAAAAGACAATACTGCCTTATCCACAGCTAAAGAACTTGTCAAAGAATTCTTCCCTAGGTTTGGAATGCCGAGAATGGTCTGGAGTGATAATGGGAGTGAATTTGTGGGTCGATTGATGAAGAATGTATGTGAGGGATTAGGCATTAAGCAAAAATTTCACGCTGTAAATCACCCCCAATCAGCTGGACTAGTAGAGTGCTATAATGGCACATTGAAGCTCAAATTAGCCAAGATCCAAGCGAGTTCTGGTCTTAAATGGCCTGACGCTCTGCCCTTAGCACTCCTATCAACAAGAATGACTGTGCAATCGCGAGTGGGACTTAGTCCGTACGAGATCGTGTTTGGCCGCCCGGCCAATATATGGGGAGTACCAAGGCCGACAAAATTTAGTGAGATCGAACATCCAGTACTGCTTGATTATCTGAATGAATTGACGGCTAAATTACGTGTCTTACACCAACAGGTTCACAATACTCTGCCTCAGGTCTCTGAAGCTCCAGGACACCCTATCAATACTGGATCGTGGGTGCTGGTCAAGAATTTCAAAAGAACAAAAAAATGATGAGCCCCGTTGGATCGGCCCCCATCTCGTCCTTCTCTCGACAAGATCAGCTGTTCGAGTGAAAGGGAAAAAGAACTGGATTCACGGCGTGCATTGTAAAAGGGTCCCTTTGCCTCTGCCGTATGACCGGTGGGTCCAGGCGGGTATCGCTGATTCTGAGACTGACACTGTGCCTCGTTTCGTGCCATTTAGCGATGCACGTGTAAAAGGAACAATTTCAGCACGAGAAAACGACAACATTTTGCAGGAAGCTGTGCCACCGTCAATGCGATTGGACACTACAGAGCCTGAACTCTTGTTTCAAGACCAGACAGTACCTGGAAACCGTCATTATAATTTGAGGTCAAGGCCTATGGACAAATAAAAATTCTTTTCCTTTGATATTTTTTAGATAGTACAGCTCTCTCATCTAAGGAACTTTTTATTTTTTGTTTTTCGAACCACCATCCGGGTTCAGCTGTAGGGTCGCGGTGCCAAGACTTTGGGGTACAAGCCGGAGACGTTAGGTCAACGGTTCTGGTTGGTCTAGGGCGTTCCCTGGACTGACAGGTGTACTCCTTAGCAGAAGACACTCATCCGCCACGAACAGCACGATTAGAGGATGGAGTTTTTCGAGATGGAGAGACCTGATGAGGAAATGAATGTTAAGAGCAGAATATGTAAAGTAATGAATAGCAAACGTTTTGTAATATTATGTCTGTTTGTACTATTTAGTATGGTGATGTTTTCTGTAGGTTATGTATCGTTGTCTTTTCAAGTATCATTTGCACCCACTATACAGCCTATACCTCCTCCTACTGTTTCCTCACACTCTTTCCACCCTCTCCCTGAACACGAACAATCGAGACGTTCTGAGTTCGTAAACAATTCGTTTATTCAACTCCTGCACCAGCACCAACTAGTTATGAATACAACAAATTGCTGGGTGTGTGGTTTGATGCCACATACCATTAATAAGGGTATCCCATATCTAGTGCTGCCGTTTAGCTATAATGGCTCATCATGGGCATTCCAGACTATGTTTCTTTTTGCACTTGAGACCTACTCCCCGCGACCACCGCGTTCCACTAGACCTAGCACAAACAATAAAGCCTTGATGAAAGGAATTGCTGATATGAGCAGAGATATCGATGCATATTCATCTATTCCCAAGGATGAGTTGCGAGCTTATGTAGGTTGGAACACGACGGGGTATAGCATTAGTCTGGGCGAGAAACAGCGCAAAAGTTCATCTCCAATTTGGGTCGTACCACACATAGGTCGGTTCTGTTTACAAGGCAATGGTCAGAAACCAAGAGCTCAACTAGGGAAGAGTGCCTGTACTGAAACGTACACTTTTCCATCACAGTTCTCCCCTGCGTTTTTGGCTGCCAAGGGTACATACTTTGTGTGTAATGACCGAGCATATACATGGTTGCCCCCTGATTTCTCGGGCACATGTTATGTTGCAAATTTGCTACCGCCAACATTTACTGCTGCCTCTGATTATCACAAGACCAGGGTCGCACGAGGCGTTGCTAGTCAGGAGGATACTGCCGGTCAGGAAGCGGGAGACTTCTTCATGGGTTTCCTGCCGTTTTGGGGACCAATGGTCAACAGTAGGAACCTGAGACAACTGACTCGTGTAGTTGAATCCACTGTTAATGTAACGGCTGGTACCCTTGGTAACTTGACAGCTGAGCTCCAAGCGGATCGCCTCATGACGTTGCAGAACCGTATGGTTCTAGATGTCATACTTGCAGACCGTGGTGGGGTATGTAAGGTTATCCAATCAAGCTGCTGTATTTTCATACCAGATACCGCCCGACAGTCTATCAAGCCATCTCCAAACTGCATAAGATTTCCGAATCCATTCACGTGGATAAAGGAGATTGGTCGATGGTGGGGTGGTTCTGGGGACTGATATCAGCTTGGGGATGGAAGATTCTAATAGTAACTGGGACGATCTTAGCCATTCTTTTCCTGTTCTGTCTATGTATACAGTGTGCTCCTGTAATATGTAGCCTCTGTGTTACATCATGTGTAAGGAGACCTGTATCAAGGGACGAGCTAAGCAATAGGATGATGCTGCAGCAACATCTCCATGGCCTTATGAATATAGACCTGGACTCAGATTAATGTGAGTATAGTTATTGCCTATGTAAGGGCAAAAGGAGGGTCTGTGGTACTGTAAATTTCGGAACCACATTGGAGGCATGACCCTACCATGCCGATTTTGGTATCAGTGAACCGCAAATGACAAATGCGGTATGTATGAGCGTTTTCGTCATGTTTCACCAATGAATTCACCGTGTACATGATGCTACATATCGAACCCTCGGGTTCCATTTTAGAACGGTAACCATTCTGATGTTGCCCTCACATAGGCTGCGCTTTAAGGCCATGTCTAGGCCTAAAGGACACACACACCTTCTGTGCCTTCTCTGTGACCTGTGCAAAGTGACTCCTCTGCCCGAGGTCAATCCTGTTCGGCCGGTTCCTTTTACTGCGGCCAAATGGGATTAACATCAGGGCACGACACATCATAAAGTCGTTCATCCCACACGAACCCTGACTAATCTCTTTCACACCTGACTCTATTTCCTACTTTATGGCTTGCTTTACGAGGAGGAGGTGCCGAATTTATTGGGGGCTGCTGATATCTGATGAGGGTTCTGAGCCTCGCTGGGTAAATACTTGTGACCTGAATGAGCTGAAATGTGGGATTATCATCATGACTTTGCTGTTTCTTTGAAGCGAAAATATGTGAATGACCACTTGTAAAATAGGGGCGATGTTGCCCAGAGCGTAATTTTTTGTATATAAGAAAAGACTGGTTTTTGGTTCAGGAGCAGTCTCCTGAGAACATACACCGTGTGTACTTCTCAGATACCTGTGATTGGTCTGCAGCCAATAAATACGATCTTTGACTTCACCTAGAAGGCTCTGTGTTTCTGTGGTCTGAAACAGGAAGAACTCGAAGTCTTCGGGTGTGTCCCCTGGCACCGCTGGGTTGGTTCTGAAAAACCCAGTACTTCAATATAAGGAGGTTTTAACCTGTTTGGCTCTACCTGCTTTGAATTTCTTTGCAGTTCTAAATCTTGAAGCCCGAACTCCCTTTATAATTTCTGCCCTGAAGTACGGGTATCATTTGTGGCGAGTGTTCCTGCCCTTTGACAGTAGGGTTCCCTTCATTTCCGGTGAATCACTAGCCATGGCTTGATTTCCTTAGAGGATCTTGAACAGGTGTATGTATACACAGGGCTCTGTGACCCTGACTGATCAGGTTATGGGGATAACTCAAAAACAAAATACATCAAGAGTCCTCATGGGTTTTGGCCTGAATCACCTTTCACAACAGCCAAACAGCTGCTCACTGCACTATGGAGAGGTGAAGAGCTTTCCGGTTGGTGCAGGAGTTTGCCATTTACACGAGGCTCAATCTGGAGTGAATCGTGTGCCCTGATGTAATGCTTTCTCTTCCATAATGCTTGTGGTTTTGTACAGCATATTGTGGGCATCAATGGCATGTTGGATCCAACCCCTGAGAAAGGCCCTGGAACATTAGTGGAAGTCCTTGGAGGTTTTACTTCTCAGCCCCTGCTATAATGCTGCTATGATACAAATGTGTGAATTCTTGCCATTTAGGAGGTAGCCATGGCATGATGCTGTCAGGCGTGGCCTTGGAATAATGGTGGCAATTCTTCTAATGTTGTAGATATCCATTACATCATATAATGATGGTCCTCACTAATCATGATGGCTCTTATATGCTGTTAACATTTATTGTGTGTTTGTGGCTCTGGCATAACGGTGGCACATTGGTGGCATCCATGGCATGATTGTGTCTCCATGTATATTAATGGCACTGGTCTAACGGTAGTATATCTTCTCACATTGTGGACTTCAGGGGTATAATCATGTCCCTTAGGCATACTGCTAAAAACGTGGTAATGTTTGGAATATGGAGAACATGCGTGGCACGGTACAACTCATCTTGATACATTGTATGGTCTTTGTGATTTAGGGCCTTATTACAATAAAGGCGGTCCATAGGACAGCTGAAATTGTGGTGGCAGTTTGTGGACCGCCAGGCTGGCGTTCCACCACCCTATTACGACTTGGGTGGTTGGACCGCCACAGAACTGCTGCTACCGCCAGGAATCCGCAATCTCTCGGCGCCTTTCAGCCGTCTGAGACTGCAATATGCTGGTGGTTCCGCTGCAGCACTGCAAAGCATATTACGAGTTTCCTCACCACCACAGTTTTCGTTGCGGTGAGCCCGTCATGAAAAGTGTGGCAAGTAGAAAACTACGCGGGCCCTACAGGGCCCCCTGTTGCCTCTGGGCTATGGCGTGCCCCCTGTCTGTATGCACCCCCATTCCCGCATGGCATGGACTGCACAGTCCATGCCATGCAGAAATATGCTTTGGTGCTCCCATTGTGGTGCTTTTCTAAGGCTCAAATATGAGCCTTTGAAAGCCACAGTCCTGGGACCTCCAAACCACCGACCCAGACCAGAAATAAATTTGTAATCTGGCGGGTGGTGAGCTGACGAGTTTGGTGGTGTGGCAGCGGGGCGCTGGCATGGCGGCCCACAGCCTCACCGCTTAACTCGTAATCAGGCCCTAAGTTTCTTCTTGTGTGGCAATAGTTAATTGCACGTGTTGATGCTGGTTGTTGCAAGAAACTCTTCACTTCTGTGCTATATTAAGGATGGAGCCAAATATGAGGCCTTCTTGGTGGTCCTCACCCGCTCCTACTGAGAAAAAAAAGGTCAAGGCGATTCTTCTCTGGTGACTGGGAATGAAGAAAAATATGTACCTTGTTCCTGAAACGGTTTGAAATCATGACTGAGTGATGCTTAAGGTCCAGGCCAACCTCTCAGTACTCAGGACATTTCTGTTTCAGAACTGGAGGTCTGCTCTTTCATGCAAGCACTTGATATGCTTCAATTGTCTGAAAGCCCAATTGTTTAATACTAAGACTCACCACCCATTATTAACCCTGGATAAAAAACGTGCCAGATAAAAACAGATGGTAGGTGATTTTAGCATGATAAAAAAAGAATGGCAGGCCTAACTTGATTGAAATTCATAGACAAAAGAAGTGGGCAAACATAAGGGAGATGGTTAAATCTGGGGTATATCATGGCAATGTGGAGGGAGTCAGGGAGAGAAACATCATCACAAGAACAAGTGGAAGGACTGAAACTTTGCACCAAGAACGTTTGGGTAACAGAAGTTGATAGAGCATGTTAAACCAAAACTAGGAACAGGAAGGACAAGTTCCAAAAAAAGGGCATCGGGCCCAGTCTCTTTCGTAAACCATCTGAACGTGGCCAACAGGGGGTTATGATTGCTCAAAGCCTGAAATACTACCTTGAAGTCAATTAACGAAGCAAAAAGACAAGAAGAAATAAACATATAATCAATAATAAAAGAACCTGTCCCAGCTCCCTTGAAAGTGGGGATCTTCAAAGCATTATAGGAAACCCGCCGATTGAAAAGATTCACCAGAGAGTGGTCTACAAATAATCCTTGTTGTAGAGTGTAGTATTCCATTTAGAGATCCTTCAATACAGAGTGGGTGTAATATTCCTTTAGGATCCAGAGAGAGGCACGATTCTTGCAGGGATCCCTCACTACAGAGTGAGCCTTGCATTCCATTAGGGATCCCTTGTTATAGAGTGTGTAGTAATCCAATAGGGATTGCTCAATACTGAGAGAGTGTATTATTTATTCAGGATCCTCATTACAGAGTCAATCTAATATTTATTTAGCGATCATTCACCACAGAGCAAGTGTAATATTCCTGTAGGATCCCAAATTACGGAGTCATTGTATTATTCTTCTGGCGATCCTTTGCTACAGAGTGTAGTATTCCTGTGGAATCCCTGCTTAAAGAGTGAGTGTAGTATTCCTGTGGAATCCCTGCTTAAAGAGTGAGTGTAGTATTCCTGTGGAATCCCTGCTTAAAGAGCGAGTGTAGTATTCCTGTGGAATCGCTGCTTAAAGAGTGAGTGTAGTATTCCTGTGGAATCCCTGCTTAAAGAGTGAGTGTAGTATTCCTGTGGAACCCCTGCTTAAAGAGTGAGTGTAGTATTCCTGTGGAATCCCTGCTTAAAGAGTGAGTGTAGTATTCCTGTGGAAACCCTGCTTAAAGAGTGAGTGTAGTATTCCTGTGGAACCCCTGCTTAAAGAGTGAGTGTAGTATTCCTGTGGAACCCCTGCTTAAAGAGTGAGTGTAGTATTCCTGTGGAATCCCTGCTTAAAGAGTGAGTGTAGTATTCCTGTGGAATCGCTGCTTAAAGAGTGAGTGTAGTATTCCTGTGGAATCCCTGCTTAAAGAGTGAGTGTAGTATTCCTGTGGTATCCCTGCTTAAAGAGTGAGTGTAGTATTCCTGTGGAATCCCTGCTTAAAGAGTGAGTGTAGTATTCCTGTGGAATCCCTGCTTAAAGAGTGAGTGTAGTATTCTTCCAGGAACCCTCACTGCAATGTGGGTGTAGCATTCCGCTAGGGATTCCTATAAGGATATTTTCCACAGAGGGAGTGTAGTTTTCTTGTTGGATCTGTTGCCACAGATTGAATGTAAGATACATGTACATAATCCTTTCAGCAGATTGAGTAGGGTATATCTGCAAGGATCACTTACTACACAGCGACTGTAGCATTACTGAATGGTACAACAAATGACGGCAAGCCTGTAATCCCCCCAAAAGCCTGCGTGCTCACTAAATATAACAGACTGTAGCGTAAGGAGCTCCAGCTTTCAATTATATAATCCATGCATCAAGTAATAAATCAAAAGCAATAAATCTGGGGTCAGACTTATTATAATTTTGCGTCGCCCTTGCACAAGGGCGAGTCAAAACTTAAATGAGATTTATCAAGCCATGCAAGGCCACCTTGCGTGGCCCTCTATGGCTTGATAATTCTGTAGTAATGCAAGGCCGCGCAAATCACTGGCTTGCGTTACTCTGTCCCAGGGAGGTGTTCCATGGGTGGGCGATGGAGGTGGGATTTTGGCATATTCCCAGACCTGGGAATGCCTCAAAATGATGATGGTGTGCTGCATTCCCTATTCCCTGTGTACCCTATTACACTTAATAAGGGCTAAATTCAATTTGGGAGCAACTAGAGAGACGTTTCAAGATCTCATTTTAATAGTAAATTAAAATCCTACTTAATGGTAAAGTTGGATTTTATATTACTATTTTTGAAATTGTACTTTTATAAAGTAGTTATTTTCCAGTCTAAACATGAACGGTTTTGCTCTCAATGTCCAGTGTCACCTGACCCCTGATGGCTCTCCCAGAATGTATGTATTTTGCTCTCAGGGGACAAAAATATTGGGTGTAGGCAGGTGCTGGCTTTCCCTTGGAAGGATGGCTTGGGGGTTGCGCTCCAGGAATAGTTACATTTTAAAGAATGCATCACCTGTCACAGGTAGATGCAGCCAACACATAGGCCTTATCCTCTCTTACTGTCTAGCTAACCAGTCAGGGTCCAATCACAGTGGGCCACGTTTTGACAAACAGTGAAAAGTCTGCAGGAGGTTTACATACAACACTTGTCGTGCACTACAAAGGGGCGAGGACTGGCTACCAAAACAGCTCTTGTACATTCACAGTCTGCTGTTGAAAGGCCAGCTGCTGTTCTTCCAGACTTATTTCTGAGCTTCTGCCGTGTTTTGGAACTACCTCAAACTGGATGTTAGTGTCACATGTGGGAGTACAATAGGATTACCATTGTTATGTTATGTTATGTTATGTTATAGGGGTTGCTTATATAGCGCACGGCTACTCCAGGGAGTGTCCCGGCGCTTTCAGACCCCAAACTGAGAAAGAAGATGGAAGAAAACACAAACATAACAAGTTACTGCTTGTAAAGCCGAGTTTTCAGGGCCTTTCTAAAGGCAAGCAGATTAGAAGTACGGCGCAGATCCACAGGCAAGGAGTTCCATAGTTTTGGGGCAAGATGTGTAAAGGAACGACCACCTATCCTGACCCTTCTAATGGGAGGAACCGTTGCCAGGCCAAGACATTCAGATCGGAGAGATCTGGTGGGTTTATAGAAAAGAAGCCGTTTCTGAATGTACGAGGCCCCAACCAAATGGAGTGCCTTGTGGGCTAAAGTGAGAGCCTTGAAAGTAATCCGCTTCTTAACTGGGAGCCAATGAAGGGAAGAAAGCAGCTCTGAAGCCCAAGCTTGTCGAGGTAGGGCAAAGATCGCCCTTGCTGCGGAGTTTTGAACTACCTGAAGTTGGTGCAGGAGGTAGTCCGGTAAACCCAGGTAGAGGACATTTGAGTAATCAATCCTGGAGCAAATCAAAGCCTGTACCGTCAGCTTCCTGTGGACTAAAGGGAGCAGAGGAAGAAATTTTCGCAGCATTATTAACAGACCAAAACAGGTGCTGGAGAGACCTGTGATCTGTGTTTTCAGCGAAAGGGTGTTGTCGATTTTGATCCCCAAGTTTTTTGCAACCACAGAGGAAGAGGAAGGGGGTGACATACACACCGGCCACCATTCCTGCCACGGTGGATCTGCTTGACAGCCGAAGAAAAGCACCTCAGATTTATCAGGGTTGCATTTGAGGCTGCTTCGCTGAAACCAGTCGAAAACAGCCCCCAGGCAACCACGGATGCTCTCCCCGTCAAACTCCATGCCCTTCTTGCAGGTGAAGAGAATCTGGGTGTCGTCAGCGTATGATATGATCTGGGCACCCATGGACTCCGCAAGTACCGCCAGTGGAGTCATGAAGATGTTAAAAAGGGTCGGGCTCAGCACAGACCCTTGTGGGACTCCAACATCCATAGGCGGCACCTCTGCGGAGTACGGCGGGGCCCAGACCACTTGTCGACGACCCGCTAGGTAAGATCTCAACCAGCTCAACACCGTTCCACGGAGACCAATCTCGTGAAGTCTTCTCAAGAGGGCCTCATGCGGGACGGTGTCGAAGGCCGCCGACAGATCCAACATCACCAGCATAGCTCTTCCCCCTGCGTCGAGAACTTCCTTAATGGCTTCGTTTACTTCCAAAAGAGCGGTCTCGGTGCTCAAATTGGAGCGGAAGCCAGATTGGGTAGAGTGGAGTAACCCCTGATCTTCCAAGAAGGAAGAAAGCACAGAGTGGACGTGCTTCTCGACGATCTTAGCCAGACTGGGCAGGAGAGATATGGGCCTATAGTTCGCGTGTATCTCTGGATCAAGGCCTGGTTTTTTTAGAAGGGGAACAACCATTGCCTTCTTCCATGCTGGCGGAACCATGCCACTGGACAGGGATGAATTCAAGACAGGGTAGATCAGGGAATTAAGAATCTTGGCATTCCTAGCTAGAAAACTCGCCGGACAGGGGTCAAGCGGAGAGCCTGATTTAATTCTGAGTAGGAGATCCAAAGAAGTAGATTCCGATAAAGGTGGGAACTCCGATAGAGTGGGGCACGTATCAGATGGAAAAGACAACAGATTTGAATCAATCATAGGTACATTGGGGATAGCTGGAGGAAAGGATTCTTGGATGAGTTTGATTTTCATATTAAAAAAGATGGCCAGCTCCTTTACCCAAGGTTCAGAGAACTTATGCTGGACTGAACTCGATTTAGGAGAAACAAACTCTTTGACAATGGAAAAAATTTCTTTACACGAGTTTGACGCAGCTTCAATTCTGTTGGCGAAATAATTCTTTTTGGCCTCTAGGATAGCCGCATGATAAGATTTGATAGATGCTTTGTAAGCGGACTTAGCTTCCTGATCGTACTGTTTCCGCCAGAGTCTTTCGGCTAACTTACAGTTTCGCCTAGCAAGAGTCAGTGATTTAGAGAACCAAGGAGCCGAGCTACGCTTAATGGATGAGCGAGGCGTAGAAAGAGGAGCAAGATCATCAAGCCTATCCGTAAGCCATTTCTGAAAAGTTTCAAGGTCTCTTTCGAGATGGCCGGATAGGATACAAGGATGTTCTTGATACGCTTGAACAAGGCTCTCCTGAGTAATTTTATGAAAGGGTCTACTGGGGTGCCTCAGTTGGTCAGAGTTAGTACAAGAGATTTTGCTTCTACCTTGAATTAGAAAGCTGAGCAGGGAGTGGTCAGACCACAAAACAGGAGTGGGGCGGGACATAATGAGGGGAATGGTGGAGAACACTTGGTCAAGAGTGTGACCCTTATCATGAGTTGCACTAAAGATGTAGGGAGTTAGACCAAGGGGAGCAGTGATGTCCGTGATTTTAATAGCTTCACTGTCCGACTCGACATCCATGTGAATGTTAAGATCCCCAAGCATTATGCAGTGTTCCACCTTCAGGCATAGAGTGGAAATAGCTGATTGAAGCTCATCGAAGAAGGAACCACGCAGACCAGGAGGTCTATAAACTAAGAACCCTGAGAATGATTGGTGTGGGGAAAGTGTCTACTCCCCGTACACACCTTGGGCACTCAGAGCCCAAGTTTTGTGTTGTAGAAGACTTCTGTCAT
Source organism: Triturus cristatus (assembly GCF_964204655.1). Lineage (NCBI taxonomy): Eukaryota > Metazoa > Chordata > Amphibia > Caudata > Salamandridae > Triturus > Triturus cristatus. The sequence goes on from NC_140588.1 coordinate 1,055,060,041, forward strand.
CTTGAAAATGCCCAAAGTGAGTAGAATTATCCTCGGAAACCTTAACCCCATTGGTCAGGAAGTCCCTATGGGTCATTCCCACCCACTTGCTCATCCCAGGCATAAGTGTGGCACTTCCAGGCACTCATTTCAGAACACTCTCTGGACTTGAAAAGTACAGAAGCAGGACTGTTGTGCACTCTGTGACCTGAGAAGAGCCCTGAAACTGGACCTGCTCTCCCTCTTCTACCCAGGACAAAGAAGTGGACTTCAAAGGTCATAAGGTCAACCTCTTCTTAACCCTTTCGCCGCGGCGGGAATTCCGCCGCGGCGCTGAGGGGTGCGGGGGGGCAGCGCGGTGGCGCTGTGCTCATGACGGAGCCGCTCCGTCATGAGCCACGGTTGAGCTGTGCTCATGACGGAACGGTTCCGTCATGACTCCGCCCATTTGCGTTGTCCCCCCGCACAGGCGGGGAAACAGCGCCGCGTAGGCGGAGCGGCCGCCAACGGCCGTGACATGACGGAACCGTTCCGTCATCAGCACACGGCAACCGTGGCTCATGACGGAGCGGCTCCGTCATGAGCGGGGAAGGGGTTAAAGCTACAGAGACACAATAGGCTACAAGAGCCCTTTTCATGCAACGACCCAGCTGACCAGTGGCAAATGGACCTAGAATGCACCATGCTGTGGCTTCTGCCTACCACCCTGTGAGCCTTTAACCCCTTCAGTGCCACGCCCTTTCCCCCTCCTGTGCCGGGCGTTGCACTAGTGGGTGGGGTTCATGACGAGATAGTCTCGTCATGGGCACAGCGCAACCGTGCTCCATGACGAGACTATCTCGTCATGGGCACTGAAGAGGTTAAGTGCCAATCTAAGGTCCTGGGGGCTTTAGAAGTGTACAACGGTGGTGGAATGAGATTTCAAGGACTAAAGTTGGAAGGTAAAATCTTTGACCAGGACAAACCTGGTTAGTGTATCTGATCAGCACCCCCTTGTGGTCAGTGTCAAGTTATGTATAGGTGCTGTTTTACCACAACCACTGACTATTATTGGCACTTTGTGCTTCTTGGCGCTGTTTTTTCTTAAAGCTTTAAAAATTCATACCTGGCTAGCCATAGTTCATATCTCTGGTACTGTAGATGGCTTCCTGGTGAACTCAGCTGAAAATATTGTGATAAAAAGAAATCAAACCTTGTGGTGTTAGTGAGCAACAAAAGGCCAAGTACACAGAATAACAGCTTTGTTGTACACCTCTAAACAAATATCTACTTGTCACTGATACCACCTCCAAACCTTTACCCTGAAATAAGAAAAAACAGGAGTTAAGAGACTGATTAACACAAATTTACATAATCTGTGACGTGATTTGGCTTGGGATTGGACACTTTTCATAAAAAGACATTTGGCATCGATAAACATTTGCATGGCCAAAACGTTTTCAGTCCATCTAATGCAGTATATCTTTTTTGCAGGCACTATTTATGCCTCGAGCCCCCGTGGTGACAATGCAAAGCCCTAGTGGGTGGTGGGTAGAATTGTGGGGTTTGTACTCTGAAAATACTGAAGGAAAGAAAGTTAAAAATAAAATGCGTGCACGAAGAGGCACCTTCACTACACCTCCCAGCTGAGGGAGATGGCATGGGCTCCGAGCCCTCTAATAACCCTGAGACGGGCGGTGAAACCCCCCACCCCATCCCCCGCCTTCTGGGCACATAAGTACATGTCACTTTTAGCGATAAACAGGGCCGGGTGAAGGCACGGTGTTGTTTCTCATTTCATGGCTAATATGGCTTGATTTGCTATCACACGTGAGCAAAGCCCCCGAGCGCCGGACTGCAGAGAAAAGAAAGATAAGAAAGTGTGACTGCGGAACCAGGCCTGTGATGGTTATCCCAAAATAATGGCCCCCTGGGGCGGCGGCAGCTTCTGCGCCTTCAATGGCAAGGACAACCGGAAGTGGCGGCGCTCGTGCGGCTTAGGAGGACGCAGCACGAGTCATTGACCTTTCACCCCTCCATAAATTGTGTGACATCAACATACTGCAAAGGTACCAATGAGGATGTGAAATTACATGTCACATTAACCTGTTCTGGTTCAGTGAATTTTGACACCTAAAATGATGTGCCTTCTTGGTGTGTCAGGAACGGGGCCACATTTCTTGCTTCTGGCAGCAGACAGCCCTTTATGGCCATAGACAAGTTAGGTGTCTGCTTCGTACTGCCAGGCCCTGGATGCAGGCACATAGGGGCAAATTTACAAGCCCCTTACGCAAGATTTGCACCGCCGTTGCGTCACTTTTGTGACGCAGCGGCGGCGTAGAGCCAGCGACATGCTGCGGGCTATTTACAACGTGACGCATCTAGGGAGATGCGTCACGTTGTAAAGCCCTGCTCCACATGTGGGCGTTCCTGCACAGGGGTGGGCGTTCCGGCATAGGAACGCCTCTGAAAAGTGGCTGAGTGAAATCTACAAGATTTCACACAGTCACTTTTACGGCCATACTGCGTCAAAACCCTGCGCCTGCTTGAAGCAGGCGTAATGACTGACACATTATGTTAGGGATAGGGGCACCCCGAGCCTTGCTGGAGCTGCGTCGCGCTGTGCGGCCGCCCCGCTGGCGCGCCGAAGGCGTGCCTAAGGCAAGCCCGTTTGGGCCCGTCTGCGCCAGACCGCCTGGTCCCCTCAGACGCCACAGTGACCGCCGCCACTATGCCGCCAGCACCCTCCACGCACACAACACCGGACGACCGCACACCTGCTTCCTGGCTGCCCCGAAGCACACCAAAGGACCCTTCTCCTGCCGGAGCTGCAGCTTCACTAGCCTCCGAGCCGCCAAACCGCCCACCATGACAGGACGCAACCACCTCAGATGCATACTACTGAACACACACTCCGCATGCAAACACGCTGTCGAACTCTGGGGCCTGCTCGACACATCCTCCCCGGACATCGCCTTCCTGACAGAGACCTGGATGAACGTCTCCACGGCACCCGACATCGCCATAGCCATCCCGGACAGCTACAAGATCACCCACAGAGACCGCACCAACGTGAGTAGGAGGTGGAATCGCCATCATCCACAAGAACACCCTCAGGGTCTCGACTAGCACCGACGACACCCTCAGCAGCGCCGAACACCTGCACTTCCAGATCCACACTGATCCCAACACCACCCTCAGAGGAACTCTCATCTACAGACCCCCCGGACCCTGGCCTCAGTTCAGTTACTCCATCGCCGACTTTGCCAGCATCGCCTCCACAGACTAAATCCTCCTCGGAGACCTGAACTTCCACCTCAAGAACAACAATGACACCAACTCCACCACCCTGATTGACAACCTCGTCAACCTCGGACTCAGACAGCTCGTCACGACGGCCACCCACTCTGCTGGCCACACACTTGACCCCATCTTCTCCGGTAGCTCCCACGTCTCCTTCAGCCACACCACCGAACTCCACTGGACCGACCATCGCTGCATCCACTTCACCTTCCGGAAACCCACCACACACCACCGCACCCAACAGATCCCCAGCCGCAGCTCTAAACACCACCCTTGCCTGAAGCCCACCTGCCGACCCCACCGACCCCGACACCGCCGCCAGCATCCTCAGGCGTTGGATCGACGACTGTGCCAACACTCTCGCCCGGATCAAGAAACCCTCTGTGAGAAGTTGGCCTGATATATTATGTCACTAGTTCTAGTGTAAACCTTGTATCAGTCCAAACAACCCTTATGGTGATTGGTTGTAAAGTCAAACTCATAGACCAGCTATCCTAGTGGTAGCATGGACAAGAGCAGTCTTAGGCTAAACTCTGTATGGCATGTGAAGCCAGCTGTTATACCATTTGCAATCCCTTGAATACCAAATGAAAGGACACCACAACAGATATATATAAAAATAGAATATATTTATTCTAGTCAAAATACCCTCAGCACTCTTTATGAGACTCGAGGTAAGTACAACACAGTCTTATTTAAGCATACATAAGTTACACAGGTAAGTAATACAGTTAGGCCCTAGGGGCCACGCAAACCATATATTAAGTAAGTGGTATAAGAACCACTGTCACGAACACAGGTTAGGCCTAGGCCTAGGGAATCGCTGGGGCTACACTATCCTATCAGTTGCTAGGCAGTGGGAGGCCCACGGGATTCAGGTGCAGAGTGGAAACACTCACGCGTAATGCGTTAAAGTCGATAGAAATAGTAATGTTTAGAAATTAAGAGTTTTAGGACACTTCGGAAGGAACTAGGAGTTATAGACTTGGAAACTAGACACTAGGATAGTCAATACCCTTGTGAGCACCGGAGTACTCAAGTTACCTAGCCCACGGGCTGCGGGTGCATAGGTGTGAACTTGCGTCGGGTTTCGTCGTCGACTCCTATGGATGCCTGAAGAAAAGATGCTGACAGGCAGTCAGTGAAGAGTGTACGGTGGATTCCAAGATTGGAATCAAGAAGGAGGATACCTGCAAGCAGAGCGGACAGAGTCTAGGTCACCAGCCAGGAGCCGGGAAGGAACCAGGAAGGAACCAGGCGATGTCGTGAAGATGCAGGTGAAGAGGTGAAGCTTGTCACAGCAGCCACGGGTAGCAGGAGGCGTCGAGGACAACCAGAACCAGGAGGCGAGCTGTCCCACAAGGGCTCTTGCTGTCGGCGGCGTCGATGTTGAATTCGGACCAAACAAGCCTTGGCAAGCGCAACCCATGCAGGATAAAGGATTCGCTTCTGTTGCAGACCAGGAAGGTCTGATGTGCTTCTCTTTCACAGGGAAGCAAGGGCCAGTCTGGAGGAGCCAAACCAGCGGTGGAAAGTTAAAGGTTCGTCGTCACAGAGGGTACTAGCCAACGGGCAAGCAACCGGACAGATGCGTCAAGCAGGAAAATGCAGAAGGGCCCCACGCAGAACTCGTGGAGTGTGAAGGGCTGATCTTCGGTGCAGATGGTGCTCGGGGTTGGGGCTTCTCAATCCCCAGAGCACAACTTCAAGGATGCCTCAGAAGCTGCGCTGGAAGCAAGTAGCCAATTTTCCCAGGTAGCCAGTCCCACGTCTCTCGTCGCCTCCACGGATCTCAGCTTTGCTGTGGATGTGGATCAGGGTCGGAAAAGTCTGGAAGTCAAGGCGCTGGTCGGGCTCTGCAGTCGGTTCCTCGTAGAACTTCAGGCAAAGCAAACGGCAGGTCGCCTAATAGTGCCTGTTTGCACAGGGTGGCCACTCCTTGGCCACAAGGGAGATTCTTCAGTCTTCTTCCGTAGTCGAATGTCGAAGGTCCAGAGTTTCTGTTCAAGTTTCAGTTATCAGGATAATCCAAAGTCCTAGGGACTCAGCTCCCACTCTTATACTAATCTGGGGGGCTGGGTTACCTGCTACGTCCCTCCGATGGGTGGGACCAGGGAGGGGGGTGGTTACACCCCCTTCCCTTTGTCCAGTTTCGCGCCAGGACTGGGGCTGGAGTGCCCCAGCACCGGTTTGAACCGGACTATGCATGGGACACCTTGTGTGCCCCAGGCAGTGTCTCGTTTCATTCTTCCCTCCCTGCCCCAATACACTAAGTCCTGTCTAGGGTGGTGCTAGCACCTCCCAAGGCAGGAAACCTATTGTCCAAGCCTCCCTCGCTGGAAGGTCTCACAGCAGCAGGAGGTCAGACTCGTGTCTGTGGCAGCAGCATCCATTTTGTGATGCTGGGGCTCTGGTTAACTTTAACCGGGTAGTAGGTCTTCAACATGTCTTCTCCCTCTAGAAGGGAGGAATACTATCCTCATCGCCAGAAATGGTGTGGGGGTAGTATTCTAAAGTGTTAGACACCTTACACGACATGTTTTGATAAAGCTAAACCATAGTTACCATAACAGCGAGGATTATAAGGCACTTTAAGAGTATATGGTAGGCAATATCATAGAACAGCTATAAGGACATCGTTCCGAAAGCTGCAGGCAGGCTCAGCTCATGCTAGAGCGCCATCTCACATGTTACCAAGCACTCTGCCTTCAGGATTGTTAAGGCCTGCCATAGGAGTGACTGATAGGTTACCCATGTGTCTATATATATGGTAGGTATAGGAATACTACACCTAAGCAAGGGGTGATTACACGACCTTGCCCCAGCTGAGTGATCAGCCAGTTGTGTCATAATGGAAGGCCAGCCAGGGGTGGCATAATACATGCTGCAGCCCCTGGTAGGCCTAGGGTACACCTATGCCCTGGGTACCTAAGGTACACTGTACAGGGCCCTAGAAGGTGATCCTTACCAATTGGGTTATGTACCTAAAGTACATAGTATGAATTTAGAGAGAGAACAGCTGGGCTGTGGGTCTGATTAGCAGGCCCACAGCCACATCTAAGTCGAAAACCAGTAAAGCAAAATCAAAAAGTGGGGGTGAACATAGAAAGCAGACCCTACTCTCCTACACCCTCCAACAGACGCACTAACAAGAAGGCCAGCTGGTCCACCGCGGACCTCCAGGCCACCAAGCAAAACCTGCCGAAAACTAGAGAAGAAATGGCAACGCGAACAGACACCGGAGAGCTACGCAGCCCACAAGAACGCCGCCCGCAGACACCATCACCTCATCAGATCCGCCATTTGGGCCTCCTTCAAGGACCGCCTCAACAACAACGCACACAACAGCAAAGAGCTCTTCAACATCGTGAAGGAACTCTCCAACCCCAGCTCCAACACCAACAACATCCCACCATCGCAAGACCTGTGCGACTCCCTTGCCACCTTCTTCCATCACAAGATCGCAGACACCCACCACAGCTTGAACAACCTGACCGGCCCAACAGCCACCGACACCTCAGACCCCACGGCCACCACCCACATTGATCCCCTGCTCACCTGGACCAACATAAACGACGACAACACCGTCAAAATCATGAACACCATCCACTCCGGCTCTCCGTCAGACCCATGCCCACACCACATCTTCAACAAAGCTAGAGCCACCATCGCACCCCATCTCTGCAAGGCCATCAACATCTCCTTTGAGACCACGACCTTCTCGGAGAGCTGGAAGCATGCCGAGATCAACGCCTTACTCAAGAAACCCAAGGCAGATCCTAGGGACCTCAAGAACTTCCGGCCCATCTCCCTGCTCCCGTTCAAGGTCATCGAGAAGACCGTCAACAGACAGTTGACCCGCTACCTCGAGGAAAATAACATCCTGGACCAGTCCCAGTCCGGGATCCACAGCAACCACAGTACCGAAACAGCCCTCATCGCCGCCACCGATGACATCAGGGTCCTGCTGGACAATGGTGAAACCGCGGCCCTCATCCTCCTGGACCTATCAGCCACCTTCGACACTGTCTGCCACCGCACCCTACGCACACGCCTCCACAACGCAGGAATCCGAGACAAGGCTCTGGAATGGACCACCTCCTTCCTCTCCAGCAGAACCCAGAGCATCCGCCTCCCCCTTTCCGTTCCGAATCCTCAGAGATCATCTGCGGCGTACCCCAAGGATAATCCATCAGCCCGACATTGTTCAAAGTCTACATGGCACCGCTCGCCCCAGTCGCCCGACTGCACGACCTCAACATCATCTCTTACGCCGGCGACACCGAGCTGATCCTCTCCCTCATCAAGGACCCCCTCACCGCCAAAACCAACCTCCACGAAGGAATGAAAGCCATCGTCGAGTGGATGAAGAACAGCCATCTGAAGCTGAACTCGGACAAGACGGATGTCCTCATCCTCGGCCCCACCCCCTCAGCCTGGGACGACTCCTGGTGGCCGACTGCACTGGGAGCAGCACCGACACCCACCGACAACGCATGCAACCTGGGGTTTTCCCTCGACTCAACACTCTCCATGGCCAAGCAAGTCAACGCAGTCTTGTCCTCCTGCTTCAACACCCTCCGCATGCTCCGCAAGATCTACAGGTGGATCCCCACCGAAACAAGAAAAACGGTCACCCAGGCCCTCGTCAGCAGCAGGCTGGACTACGGAAATGCCCTCTACGCAGGAACGTCGGCCAAACTCCTGAAACGACTACAACGCATACAGAACGCCTCTGCACGCCTGATCCTTGACATCCCTCGCCACAGCCACATCACACCCCACCTGAGAGAACGGCACTGGCTTCCTGTCAGCAAGAGGATCAACTTCAAGCTCCTCACCCATGCACACAAGGCACTCCACAACACCGAACCGGCATACCTCAACAGATGACTCACCTACACCCGAACCGCCAGCTCCGCTCCGCCGACCTCACCCTCGCCACCGTCCCCCGCATCCGTAGAGCAACCACCGGCGGCAGATCGTTCTCCCACCTCGCCGCCAAGACCTGGAACTCCCTCCCCATCCTCCTACAGCAGACCCAGGTCCTACTAACCTTCAGGAGGCTACTCAAGACATGGCTATTCGAGCAGTAGCAGCGCCCCGCCTCCCCCCCCCCCCCCCCAGCGCCTTGAGACCGTCACGGGTGAGTATTGCGCTTTACAAATGTTCTGATGATTGATTAATTGATTAGTTGCTCCAGCAACCTTCACCACTTTGCTAGCATTCCACCAATGCCCGCCACGTACCATGACAGCACCACCACACACTTTCTCAACGCACACAGGATCACCAAATACCGCACCACCTATTTTTTTTATGAAATTAGAGTTCTTGACTCGAACCATGTCACCAGGGAAAAATTTAACTAGTTTTACAGAATTTTTGAGATCATAACTAATACACATCTTTTCTTGTGCCGCTTCAACCCTGGATTCCAAGGCACTTTGGTCCACCCAGCATAGGGAGACCAGATTTTGAGAACCAAAAACCGGGTCACGCTGGAAATAAAAGTAGGACTAAAGCTTTTAGTCTTACTTCTATATCTGGCCTGTCCCGGTTTTTGCGTAGCTATGTAAATATGTACATAAACACATTTATATACATGTATGGAATACTTTTAAACATGTGCGCACACATATATATATATACACACACATACATACATTTACAATTCCACATTTACTTAACATTATCTATGGCAGGACCTCTACCCAATGCCCCCTGCTCTTCTCCACTCCCCAAACTTCTCCTGTGCTGCCTGACGGAAACTGAACACATTTCTAAATTTTTTCATTTTTGTGGAGAGTCCGTGTAAGGAGAGCATTCCTTCCAATTCTCCTTAAAATTGCAATTACATGATGTCCCAAAAACCAGGACATTTATGCAAAATGAAGAAATGTGTCGGGACACCTGGACAGTCCACTGAAAACAGGGACTGTCTGGGGAAATCCGGGACATCTGATCACCCTAACCCAGCATGACACTTGGTCACAAACAGTTCTTAAAAGCCAAGCAGGATATAAGGCAGACGTGGGAATTCGACCTCTAAGATATACAAAGGGCGCTATTTTGGTGAGGTAGTGGGGTGTTGTGCGGTAAAAGCACAACAATCAATCAGGCGTTTGATAAGCGCGACTACTCACCCGTAAGGGTCTCAAGGCGCTGGGGGGGTGAGGTTAGCAGGCTCCAGTCCATCAAGGGGGGGGGGTCTATCGAAGAGCCAAGTTTTGAGGTTTCTTGCGAAGATGGGGGAGCGATGTTGTCTGTCTGAGGTGGATCGGCAGGGCGTTCCAGGCTCGGGCCGCGAGGAAGGAGAAGGAGCGGCCTCCCTATCTGGTCTTTCTGGTGTGTGGGACCACAGCGTAGGAGAGCTGGGCAGATCGTAGGGTTCTCTGGGGTGCGTGAAATTTGAGTCGGCTGTTCAGGTATGCTGTCCGGTGTCGTGGAGGGCCTTTTGGGCGTGGGTGAGCATCTTGAAGGTGACTCTAGCTTCGATAGGGAGCCAGTGGAGTGTGCGCAGGTTCTGGGAGATTTGGCAGTGTCTTGGCAGGTCGAGGACCAGTCTTGCGGTGGCGTTCTGGATGTTCTGTAGCTTGCGGGTGACGTTTTTGTTTATTCCGGCATAGAGTGCGTTGCCGTAGTCGAGTCTGCCGGTGACCAGGGTGTGAGGGACAGTCTTTCTGTGTTCGAGGGGGATCCATTTGAAGGTCTTACGTAGGAGGCAGAGGGTGTGGAAGCAGGAGGACGAGACTGAGTTGATCTGGCAGTCCATTTTGAGCTGGGAGTCCAGGATGATTTTCAGGTTGCGTGCGTGGTCCGTGGGGGTGGGCAGGCTTCCAAGGGCGGGGGGCCACCAGGTGTTGTTCCATGCATCAGGGTTTGGGCCCATGATGAGTACTTGTGTGTTGTTGGTGTTTAGTTGTAGGCAGCTGTTTTTCATCCATTTGGTGACGGCTTCCATGCCTTTTCGAAAATTGTGTCTGGCGGTATTGGGTTTGTTGGATAGGGAGAGGATGAGTTGGGTGTCGTCTGTGTATGACACAATGTTGAGTCCGCAGGTACAGACGATGTGGGCGAGCGGAGCCATGTAGACGTTGAAGAGTGTAGGGCTGAGGGAAGACCCCTGGGGGACTCCGCAGGTGGTAGGTGTAGGGTCGGAGAGGAAAGGGGAAGAGTCTGACCCACTGCGTTCTGCCGGAGAGGAAGGAGCAGATCCAGTTGAGGGCCTTGTCTTGGATCCCTGCGTCGTGCATGTTAGGGTGCGGTGAGAGACTGTGTCGAACGCGAACGCCGCTGAGAGGTCGAGGAGGATGAGGGCTGCTGTTTCTCCTTTGTCCAGTAGGGTACGGATGTCGTTTGTTGCAGCGAGGAGGGCGGTTTCCATACTGTGTTTTTTTCTGAAGCCGGATTGGGAGGAGTCGAGGATGTTGTGCTCTTCAATGAATGTGGCGAGTTGGCTGTTCATGGCTTTCTCGATGACTTTCGCTGGGAACGGGAGCAGGGAGATGGGTCTGTAGTTTTTGAGGTCGGTGGTGTCCGCCGAGGGTTTCTTCAGGAGGGCTTGACCTCGGCGTGTTTCCAGTCATCGGGGAACGTGGTGGTTGCCAGGGAGCGGTTGATGCTGTGGCAGAGCATGGGTGCAATGGTGTCGGTGGCTCTGTTGAAAATTTGGTGGGGGCAGGGGATTGTGAGGGCCCTGGAGTGGATTGACTTCATCGTCTTCAGTGTGTCTTCGGTGGTGAGGGCTGTCTAGTTGTCAATCACTGGCTTCATGGTGTCGGGGGTGGTTGGTGAGGCTTCAGTGTGTTGGTTGTCTTCGTCAAAGTTGTCGTAGAGGGTGTGTAGTGCTGAGTGTGTGGGTTTGGTCACGATCTGGCAGAGTCCAATGTTGTGGAGGTTGTCCAGGAGGGATGTGGTGTTGTTGTCCAGTTGGTTGTCGAGGTGGAAGTTGAGGTCTCCCAGTAGGGTGTAGTTGGTGGACGCGATGGTATGCGGGGAGATGTCCATGATGGAGTTGGCGAAAAGTCCGCGGGGTCCAGGGGGTAGGTAGATGAGGGTTCCTCGGAGAGTGGTGGTAGAGCTGGCCAGTATCTTGAAGTGAAGGTGTTCCATCAGGTCTGTGGGCTCATCAGGGAGTGTGCTCAGGCGTTGGTTGGATTTGTGGATGATGGCAATCCCTCCTCCCGGGTGGGTGGGGCGGTCCTTCCTGGAGATCTAGTATCCCTGGGGAATGGTGATGGCGATGTCCGGTCCCGAGGTGGTGTTGGTTCATGTTTCGGTGAAGAACGCTACATCCGGGGTGGTGCTGTCGAGGAGGTCCCAGATTTCGGTGGCATGTTTGTGGAGGTTTTGGACGTTGAGGAGGATGCATTGCAGGGTCTTTGGATGGGTTGTGGTCTTGCGGGCGGGTTGCGCCGTGTTTGTGGTCTTGGCGGTGCTGCAGGTGTGCCGGCAGCGGTGACAGCTGAAGGGTCCATGGGTGTCGGCTGGTGATGCTAGCTTGCAGCTGTTGTTGCATCCTGGGTTGAGAGCGTGGAGTGCCGCTGGGTCGTAGCATTGGTGTTGAGGAGGTCCAGGGTTCCTGGCGCTAGTTAATTAAGTAGGGGTCAGGGAGGGGTGGACAGCTGGGAGGCGGGAGCGGGGAGGGCAGCTGGATTGGGCCGGTCGCATTGGTCTTGCTGGGGAGGAGGGACCGCGGGGGCAGCAGCGACAGGAAAAAACGGGCACAAAAGGCAAAAAGAGAGGAAAGAGTGGAAATGAGGCAGTGAAAGGTGCAAGAAAAGTGAGGGAAAGACACAGAAGGAGAGTGAGAGGGAAAGATCGAATCTGTGAAAAACGAGTGAAAATGGAGGAAAGACACAGAGGGGGAGTGAAAGGGTGAGATTGAAATCAGGAGAAACGAGTGAAAACGGAGGAAAGACAGAGAGGGAGAGTGAAAGGGGGAGATTGAAATCAGTAAAAAACAAGTGAAAACGGAGGAGAGACACAGAAGGAGAGTAAAAGAGGGAGATTGAAATCAGTGAAAAACAAGTGAAAATGGAGTGAAAGAGCAGAGCGAGAGAAAGGAGACAGAGGTCCACTGGACCACCAAGGATGAGGCGCAGGTAAAACCTGTGGGTGGAGGAGTTCCTCGAACACCAGCACTCGAGAGTGCAGGGGCTCGGGCAGGCCTCACTTGATGGTGGAGCTGCGAGGGGGGAGAGCAATTTCACTGACATGGATCTAACAGCAGCCTCCACATCGTATCCATTGTGTTTTGCCCACTTAATGCACTCTACAACAACCCTGTTCATACTTTCGACCAATCCATTTGTTTGAGGATGACCTACAGAACTTCTCAAATCTTAACACCAGATTCATGCAGGAACACTCCCATGTCTTGATTAACAAACTGCACTCCATTGTCGGAAACAAGCGCTTCCGGGAATCCTTCTCTCCTGAAAATCTCTTTTAAGAAATTAATGGCACAATTAGCAGTGGGAGAAGCACAAAAACGGACTGCCGGCCACTTGCAGTGAAAATCCATCAAGACAAACGCAAAGTGCAAGTGATGACGAAGAAAATTAAAGGGACCCACTAAATCAATGCCCACCTTAAGCCAAGGTTTTTCTGGTAAAGGAATAGGCTGTAATGGTGGTGTGGCAACCTTGTAACCTTACTCAGCACTGCAACAAACAACACACTCTTTTACTTTAGATTCTATGTCTCTATCCATTGAAGGCCATCAATAGTGCAACCTGACACGTCTCTCCGTCATCGTGGCCCCCAAGTGTATATCATGAGCACAATCAACTAATTTGTCACGGACACCAAACGGAGGAATACACCTACCATCTCTCATAATGATGCCGTCTTCTATGGACAATTCCTCAGCAATTTTGCAGAAAGGTCAAAGATCAGAAGACACCGATCTTTCCCTGGGCCAGCCATACACAATAATTTCTTTAACTTTGCCCAAAACTAGATCCTCTGACATTCCCTTTTTCCACTCACTCTCACTACAAGCTTTATTTTGCAGGGCAACTACAGAGGCGATTAAACTATCCTCCTTGTCCTCTTCTGCATCGAGCCTTTCATCATCAGTAATGGGAAGTCTGGACAACATATCCACTTGGACATTTTCCTTACCTGGAATGTGCTTGACCACAAAATCATATTACAGTAATTTAGTGGTGAGACGAGCAATGCGTGGTGTGGCATACTTAAGTCCCTCCCCTGACAGGTTTCATTCCACTGAAAAGTAACATTAGCCCGTAACATATTGGAGGGAGCCTTCATTTTACTGACATAATCTGGGATGAAATGTGAGTAAGACTCACACAACCCCAAGAAGAAATGTAATTCTTCCTTGTTCTTAGGACACGGACACTCAACAACTGCCTTCACCAGACCAAGCCTAGGACTGACACCCTTAGCAGAGACCAAATGCCCTCAAAATTCAATTTCTTTCTTCCAAAATTCACACTTATTCTTTTTTACAATTATCCCCTTTTTCTCAAAAATGCAAAGCACGGTCTTCAACGTATTCTCATATTCCTCCAAGTGTTTTGTGAATATAAGAACATCATCCTGAAAGATGACAACACCCTTTACATCACTAAGGATTGTTTGCATTATTCTTTGAAAAACCGAGGCTGCCGAATCAAGCCCGAAGGGCATCCTACAGAATTGAAATGTACCAAAAGTGGAGTTAAAAGCGGTGTAGTGGCAAGACTCATCATTTAACAGAGCCTGGTGGTAAGCTGATGCAAGATCGATCTTGGAGAACCATTCTGCACCCCTCAATTCCTCCAAGAGATCACCAATTCAAGAAAGAGAGTGTGAATCAACCCAAATTTCTTTATTCAAACTCGTAAGATCAATGCACAAACGTATTTCGTCACTCTTTTTTCGAACGACCATCAACGGGCTCAACCACAAACTGGACTCAATGGGTTAAATGATCCCACAACTGTGTAACCTGTCCAATTCCTTCATAAGATCCAACCTGAGGCTAAACGGCACAGACCTAACCTTATGCTTCACAGGGATAGCGTCTTTCTTGACTTTAATTTTGGGCTTGAAACCAACTATCTTACCAAGATTGTTGGAAAACATTTTGGGAAACTCATGTTCTAAGCAATCGGATTCAGGATTGTCCTTGATGACCAAAACTTGCTCGCTGGTCTTAATACCATCCCAATAAGTCCTTGGTGGTACCACCCAAGAATATTTAAACCATGAAAGAGCTACATACATTTTCCCCTGAATTCTGCACCCCCTAAATTCAAGCACATCTTCAATGAACCCCTCTAAATCAATTTTGCATCCCTCGTAAGACACTGGTGCCCTGTCAGGTGGAAAGAGGGGCCTGTATCCCCAGGACTTCTTAAACAAATCATAAGTAATCATGGAAATTCGAGCACCTGAATCCATAAGCAATTTCAGGCACACACCACTCACCAACACATCGACATAGGGAGCCACACAATCAGCAGGATCACCAGTAATAACACTGTCATCAATAACAACCACAATCATGTCTTGTAGATTTTGAACGAGTTCACCCTCACACACAGATTCATCCTCCATAACGCAATTGACCTTATTAGGTTTACTCATGTTTTACTTACACACTTTAATAAAATGTCCCACTTTGCCACATTTATGACACTTAACATTCCTGGCCGGACATATCCCGTTGTCCCTCCCATGTGGTGTGTAACCACACCTCAAACAAATATTGGTTCTTTTGAAAAAAACTTTTTCCTTAGACACATTGTCTTTACGTGGGGTGCTGCTAGGAGCATTAGATGAGGCAATGGCATTTACATTCACCTTTGGAGTGCTACCAACATTAAGCTCTTTAATGGATAGCTGGGCCAACTCAACACTTTTTGCCACCTTTATAACTTCTTCAAGACCTGGATTACCCATGGTAAGCAATTTTTGGTGAATTTGTTTATCCCAACAATGTGCAATAAACTGGTCCCTAACTAACTGGTCATAGAATTCTCCAAAGTGGCATTCAGCACAAAGTTTTCATAAAGCACTTATGTATGTGTCAACATTCTCACTTGTGATTGTGCACGCTTAAAACATGTGTGTCCTAATACAACCAAACTGGGTTGCACATCAAATTTGATGACAAGTTTCTTAACAGCTTCTTGATATTCGTCCACGACTTCACCCTCAGTCAACACCAAATCAGGAAGGTGTTTGTAGACCTCTCTACCCTCAAAATCTACAGAATAAGGAGAAGACACTTCTTCCTTTCCGTGAAGCACCAATGGCCCCTAAATAAGTTTCGAAAGAGTCAAACAATTGTCTCCATTGGATATGTGGATTACCCGGGCTTTCAAAAAATGGTGGCGGAGGATTAACCGATTGCATCTTACTATACAGGTGAGAAAAAACAATTTCACAAGCTTGAAAATTATAAACTAGAATGACACCCCAAAATCATATAAATAGCAAATAAACACAATCTTTTAGCAAAGTAAATGTGACACAAGTTTAATCACAGAGAAAAAAAAATATTTAATGTCACAATGCACACTTAGCAATGTAATATGCGTTACGTTTTCCAGAAACTTGCGCAGTAGCTCCTTTAGTGAATAAAGAAGGGTCAATAGAACAAACGTAGTCTTTGGTGTGCGTATCACCAAACCATTGCTGTGACACGCAAGATTACTAGAAGGTGTGCCACCTGCGTCACTGAAGAGGAAGTAAATGACTTCACCGCAATACTGAAGGTAACCTGAAGAAAATAGATTCAGCCGTTAGCACTTCCACAGATGTTGACGCGCTAGATGATGCGTGTGACGTACATACGATGCCAAAATACTCCAAAACCAGGAAATCCAATCAGTGGTACTAGCGCATTGGCGTTCACGAAATAAAAGCACTAATGTGCTTATTAACGCCACAACACAGATCGCGGCTGCAGACACAGTATCTCAACGTTTTAGCATTTAAAGCTTCCGTGAATGTACGTAGGCATGCACAGAGGTCACCCAGGAAACCCAGACAAGCGCTATGCAATTACCTCCGCAGATCTCCTTGTCGCGCTGACTCACTTCGGGGCATATCAACAAGGGCTTTATCTCTGCTTTTTTGGCTTTAAAAGCCAAAAAAGGAGAGATAAAACTAGCACCCTATCAGCAACAGGGTGCTAAAATGCAAATTTGCATGTTAGCACCCTTTTACTCTACGCTTCCCCTTGCATCTCTAATGAGATGCAAAGGGGGCGTTCCAGAGTAAAATAATAGGAGAAATGTCGCTAAGCGACATTTCTCCTATTATCAAGAATGTCGCTAACTCTGTTAGAGACAAAAAAAGCAGCGCTAACCGCGGTTAACGCTGCTTTTTTACGTCTGGTATTTTTCTGACTTAGCCATGATATCCTATGGAAGAAGGATATCATGGCTAAGTTTGTCTGTCCCTATCAACAAGGTAACATGAGATTATCGCTGGGTTTCCAGCGATAATCTCACGTTAGCATGTTAGCGTGAGGATTTTTATCGCTATTGAGATAAGCGTTGCTAATAGCACGCTATCTCAGCGATAAAAATTCACGCTAGCCGGCGATAATTATCCTAGCGCTAAGTGCGCTTAGAGATAATTATCGCCGGTTGTTGTTGATATGCCCCTTCCTTCGCTAGCTAATCCTGTAGGCACCATGAGCACACGCGAACTAGTTAAATTACCAAAGAGCACATGCGGAGTCCGTTGAAATTCCGATCCATAAACTTATCTGCTTCCCTGACGCACAAATTCGCCTCCGGATCACCGTCATCAGAAATGTGCCGAGGAACATTGCGGTGGCTCACGCAGTCGTCGCCAAAACAATGTAAAGTCCTCGAAGGTAAGGATGATAGGACATGATAATTAAACACACTTGTTGGTTTAATGTGGGTACAATGTGCCACTGCTGCTCTTCACCGCAAGCAAGGGCCACCAACTGCCAAACGTGGAATCCCCACGCACGGGAGAACCACAGCAGCGTGTGGGAGTTTTAACAATAACAATGAACAAGCATAGCTAAACACAACACATAGACAACAATGCATCACTCCATGCATGAAGAGGCTGTCACAGTCATCAATGTATCCTAAGATCTCATGCACAAAGAAGGTGTCATGCACCCCCAAGCCTCCCTCTCTCTCATGCATGAAGGTGTCCTAGACATGCATTCATGCATCTCCTGCACAAACAGCGTGTCTTCGACGCAGAAGCATCAGATCATCTCTTGCATGGATAGGCTGTCAGGGGCACCAATGCATTACTCCATCTCCTGCAAGAAGAGGTGTTACTGATGCAAACTCATGCTTACAGCTCATGGACGAAGAGCTTGTCATTGGTGCTGACGTGTCTTCATCTCCTCAACAAAGAAGGCATTGCAAACCTCAATGTGTCCCACCACCTCATGCACATAGAAGGTGCTGCATAAACCAATGCATCCCACCACCTTATGCACAAAGATGGCATTATAGAAACCAGTGCATCCCGCCATCTCCTACAAAACACTGTGTCTTGGACAATATTGTGTCTGACCATCTCCTGCATGGAAATGGTGTCAGAGACACCAATGCATCACTCCATCTCCTGCAAGAAGAGGTGTCACTGATACAAATTCATGCTTCTATCTCGTGGACGAAGAGTTTGTCATGGGTGTTGATGTGTCTTCATCAACTCAACAAAGAAAGCACCGCATAACTCAATGCTTCCCACCACCTCATGCACAAAGATGGCGTTGAGGACACAAATGCTTCCCACCACCTCATGCACAAAGAGGGTATCATAGAAATCAGTGTATCCCGCCATATACTGCACAAACAGGGGGGCATAAGTACAAGGAGTTAACGCCGCTGTAGTGTCAATTTTTTGATGTTGCGGCAACTTTTTAATAATGCCGTATTTACAAGTTGCCACTAACCGCAGTTAGTTGCAGTTTTCTGGCATAAACGTGAATTTTTAGGATCGGCACTTCTGTTAGCGGGACTTAACAAAAATGAGATGCAAGGTAGGCGTTCCCATGCAAAAACTGCCGCTAACCACACTTCGCGATATTT
Source organism: Triturus cristatus (assembly GCF_964204655.1). Taxonomy (NCBI): domain Eukaryota; kingdom Metazoa; phylum Chordata; class Amphibia; order Caudata; family Salamandridae; genus Triturus; species Triturus cristatus. The sequence continues at coordinate 1,055,078,358 of NC_140588.1, forward strand.
ACAAGGGAATTACCTGTATGGTGCAAAACCAAAAAAACTGCCCCTCACTCAAATAGCTGGTCTTAAAAATGGTGCAAACACTTGGGGCCTCATTTCAGAAGGTTTTGGTGCTGGACAGTGCTACAAGGAATGTTGTTGCGCTGCCCTACAATAAAACTACAGGGCAGGAATGTGCACCATCAATAAGATAGGGTGCATTCCTTGGTCTCATTCATGAAAAGTGTTGCATCGCTGGGCCAAAACAGCATTGCAACAATTTTCACTACACCATTCTTACGACACCATGGATGCACTGTATTCACTATATGGGGCTCCATTTCGCAATAAATGACAGATATGTCTGGAATTGTGACATATCTGTCAGCGCCAAAGTAATGCATTGCTGCAGTTGTGTCACAACCATGACGCAACTCCAGAAATGCATAAGGCCAGCCCATCCCTGTGGCACTGCGTCACCCTTATGCCTGCCATGAAGCAGGCGTAAGGTACTGACGCAGTTGCGTCCTACAATTGTTGCAGTTAAATCTGATGGATTTCACTGTGCCACTTCTATGAGGCTTTGTTGGTGGGAACTCCCACCCTGCATACATCATACATGATGCAGGTATAATGTGGCACAGGGCTTCACCAGGTCATGCATATGTCTAGATGCGTCACTTTGCAAATAGGGCGCACCGTGGTGCAAAAATCACGCTGCAAGTCCGTCTAGAAAATGACGCACTGGCAGGGTGAAACTGTCAGAAGGGGCTCATGAATAAGCCCCCCAGTCTTTTTCCCCTACACTGGCACACAATGGCTGCCATGCGCCAACACAGGCACCCTTGCACCATGGAGCAAGTGTAACTGTGTTGCGGAATTGATTGTTGTTGTGGCTCCATCTCTTCTCGAGATGTCTGCAGGTAGGGCTAGACTAGTGGATGCCGGGAGTGAACCAGTTGGCCTTCTTGAAGTGTTGTTTGCCTGATCTTTTCTTGAGGGGTGCCAGGGTGTCGGCGCAGTTGGAGATTCATCGGTGGAGGATGCGCGCTGCGGTGTTGGTGTCTATAAGCGTTGACCGAGTGGTGGTGCTGAGGGAGTTGACAGGAAGTTCTTTGGGGGCCTTGACCCAGCTGTGACGGGGAGGGCAATGATGGCGATGGTGTATGGTGGACGTGGTGAAGACGTGATGTAAACAATCATGGTAGGTACAGGAGAGTCCTGTGGTGTGGCTGTAGTTGAAGTTCCCACTGGTGGAGAAGACGGACTCGAGCGTGTGTCAGGCCATGTGGGTTGGTACCGTGTCTAGCTGCTTGAGTCCGATATTGGCAAAGTTCCCCAGGAGGGGGGTGGTGTTCTGGTCGCTGGGGTTGTCCAGGTGGAACTTGAGGTCTATGAGTAGGACTTAGTTGGTGGATGGGAGAGCCTGGGGTGCGATGAGGTCTACAATGGCATCGGTGAATAGGGGTTCATGGCCCCAAGGAGGGTGGTGTTGTGGTTGGTCCGGATCTGGAAGTGGAGGTGTTCCATGGTCACCGTCGGGTCATTAGAGTGCATGGTCAGTCGTAATGTTCTTTTTCAGACAAGGGCAATGCCTCCTCCTGGCCGCTCGGGGTGGTCAGTGCGGGTGAATTTGTAGCAGTTGTGGATGGTGATGACAATGTCCGGTCCGGAGAAGAGGTCGGTCCAGGTTTTCGTGAAGAAGGCGATGTCTGAAGAGGTGGCATAGAGATGGTCCCAGATTTCTGTTGCATGTTTGTGGAGGGACCGCACATTGAGGAGGATGCAGTTGAGCCGGTCAGCTGCGCTGTTGGTCGCTTGGACGGTAGGAGGCGCTGGTGTGCTAATGTGACAGATGGTGCGTTTGCAGTTTCAACAGGCGCAGGGTATCAGAGAGGAAGGGTCCATGGTACTGGGCGCGGTCCAGGTGAGGACGGACGCAGACAGGCTTGCCTTTGGCACACCATTGGTACGCCCGCTGCACATGGCCACAGAGCGTCCGCCATTATGTAGTGCTGTGGGGGTGACTGGACAGCTGGGAGGTGGGAAACACGGGAAAGGACACAGGAGGGGGCGGGAATACGGGGGTTGTAAATATATTTTCTTTTAATTCATACATCGAGGCCGGGTCCCACATCTTCTGTGCTCCTGCTCTCCTGAGTCTGCTTCAGGGAACAGGAAGCAGTCAGCCAGGCTTCTTCCCCTAAGCCAATCACAATGCTGCAATGCGGCATTGTGATTGTACTTGAGCACTGTGACAAGGCGTTCAGCTAGGGGCTGGAGGGGTGGGCATGTTCTCCATGCAGGCTGTAATGCAGCCTGCATTGCGAATAGGGATGTGCACATGATTGCTTTAGGCGGCCTGAGATGGCCGACCAAACAGTCATTGCGCACTTGAGTGGGCATACCACTCTACCCCTGCCCTGCTCCGTGAGTAGAGCAGCACCACTCACCCTCCCGCCCGCAAAGGAAACATGGCATGAGTACATTAGAAAGTTATCATCATGTTATGTTTCCTCTACTTGCACTGCTTGAAAGCAGTGGGGTGACGCTCTTCCGCCATAGTGGATGAGCCGCCACTGGCGGTGCATCACCCACAGGTGCTAGGCCTGGGCCCGACTTGACCCCCGGGTCTCCTCCACTACACGTATCACCTTCTCCTCACCTGGACATTGACACCGTGGGGTAATCCGCTGCACTCTCTCCAAATGTGACTCAGCCAGCAGGAGCCTCAGCAAGGTGGGATTTCACAAGCCTGGGTACAGCAGTCACCACCAAGTCCGCTGGGGAACCTCTAGATGCAGGTGATGCAACAGGGTCCCCTTAGGCATGAAGTTGCAGCGCCTTCACCACACAAGTTCAGCGCAGCTTAGGGGCCTCACCCTTCACAATGTCCGTCTCCTCCGTGCAACCTGTTGTAGTGGTGGCGCCTGGTATGCGATGCAGACCTACCTACATTGGTGCACAGGTGCGCCTCTAACGTTCACAGCTTCAACGGGCACCAGGCAGTCTTCTCACACGGGTCAGCAACTTGTCTCCATGCAACCTGGCAGACCTCACCACCAGGTAAGGGCGATCGCCGACGTCTCAATGTCTACCGCCATGGCCCAGCAACTCCACAGCACCTCCACATCCCATTCCGGGTCCCAGACGCAGGCCCAGCGAGGCCTCCAGGCCCCGGGGTCTGACCGTGTTTTCAAGGTTTTGGATCCCATGGTGTTGCAAGGAGTGCGCAATGATAAGTGATGCATCACTGGTTTTGCCCAGCGATGCGCCTCTTTTCATGATTGTAGCCCTGAATTTCCTCTTCCCCAGGGACTCTGACTGGTCATCCTGGAGGGTGGGAGGCTTGGGAGGGTTGTTGTTCTGTGCTGCACTAGGCCCTGGCTGCTCCATTCAGCATTCCATTGGTTTTGTTTCCTATTTTTCATTGGAGGTGGACTTATAGGCTATTTTTGCCTCTAGAGGCAAAAAGTGCCACGTTGGGCTGACTAACGTGAGCTTTTTTGCCGCTAATGGCCTTTTGTCAGTTTTTGCCCTCTAATGTCAGAATTTGTATAGCTTTCATGCTAGTGTTAGCGGCTTTTTCACCGCGGCTACCTGAAATTATTGTCAAGTAGTGACGTATTGTAAATACATTGCTAACAGGGCTATAGTTTTTGGTGATAGGACGTGTTAAGAAAACTGCCGCTAACTAGCGTTTGCATTAGTTAGCGGCAGTTCTTGTACATATACTCCAGAGTGTCTTGGACAATAATGTGTCTGACCATCTCTTGCATGAACAGGGTGTCAGAGACACCCATGCATCACTCCATCTCCCGCATGAAGAGCTACCATCTGGTGGATGGAGTGGCTGTCATGGACATGAATGCATCTTTCCGTCTCCACAATGAAGTCTAGTCTAGTCTCCAGGATTTATAAAGTGCATGGTTGCTCAACAGGGCTTCCCAGCACTAAGCAGAGAGCAAGTGAAGAAGAAATGATATTATTCAAACAGGAAAGTTTTCAAGAGTTTTCTTAAAGAAAGCTTGGATTCTATCTTCCTTATCTGTAAACAAATGGCATTCCACAGCTTAGGAACATTGACAGCAAAGGAGCGGCCGCCGGCTCTGGCTTCATTGAATCTTGGAACAAGACGTTGCTGAGTGGAAGATAGCAGATGCCTTGTAGGCTGATGAAGTGTCAGAAGGTTTTGGATCAATGTGGAGTCTTTGTTGTGCATCGCTTTGTGTGCCAAACAGAGAACTTTGAAGTTTATCCTCTTGTGCAGCGGAAGCCAGTGCAAAGAGGTTCTGGCGACAGATACCAGCTGAAACTTAGGCATGTTCCGTACTGTACGTACTTCTGCATTTGGTATCATTTACAGCCTTTCAATAACTGATTTGGGGCTGCTGAGATATAAGGAATTTCCGTAGTCTAGGCAAGACATAATCAAACATTGTACTACGATTCTATGGATGGAATCTGAGAGCCACCTCAGTAATCTCTGGAGAGAACGAAGAAGGCCAAAACAAGTGGCCACTTTTTTCGCTTGTGTGAGTCCCTCGTCGTTCCAGACCCCAAGACTTTTCACCTCTTCTTCAGGGGTGGGTTTAGTGCCCATGCATGTGGGCCATGTCAGGTCTAGCCACCGCAGGATTATTTCCTGCCACCAGCACGTCTGTTTTACTTCCATTTAGTTTGAGGCTGCTGGCAGCCATCCAGTTCACTACATGATTCAGACATTTGTCCAGGAGGATGGAGGTAATGTCCATCTGTTGCGAAAGACTTATAATGATTTGAGTGTTGTCCACATAAGAAATAGCAGTAAATCCATATTTTTGGATAATCTCAGCCAATCGGAGCCATCTCATGCACAAACAAGCTGCAGCAGACACCTAATGCGACCCAATCACTCATGCAGAAAAAAGGTGCTGCAGACAACAATGCGTACCACCAGCAAAGAAGGTGCTGCAGACACCAGCGCATTCCACCAAGCCATGTAAAAGAAGATGTGGACACCAATGCATCCCACCATCCCATGCACATATTTGGTGCTACAGACACCAATGCATCCCACCCACTCATACAGAAAGAAGATGGCATGGACACCAATGCAGCCAACCATCTCATGCACATAGAAGGTCCTGCAGACACCATGCATCCCACCCACTCATGCTGAAAGATGTGGACACCAATGCATCCCACCCACTCATGCAGAAAGATATGGACACCAATGCATCCCTCCATCTCATGCACATAGAAGGTGCTGCAGACACCAATGCACCCATCCACACATGCAGAAAGAAGATGCCGTGGACACCAATGCATCGCATCCACTCATTCTGAAAAAAGATGCCATGGACACCAATGCATCCTACCGTCTCATGCACATAGAAGGTGCTACAGGCACCAGTGCATCCCACCCACTCATGCAGAAAGAAGATATGGACACCAATGCATCCCACCATCTCATCCACATAGAAGGTGCTGCAGACACCAGCGCATCCCAACCACTCATGTTGAAAAAAGATGCTGTGGACACCAATGCATCCCACCATCTAATGCACATACAAGGTGCTGCAGACACCAGCGCATCCCACTCACTCATGCAGAAAGAAGACAACTTGGACACCAATGCATCCCACAATCTCATGGACATAGAAGGAGCTGAAGACACCAGCGCATCCCACCCACACATGCAGAAAGAAGATGACGTGGACACCAATGCATCCTACCATCTCATGCACATAGAAGGTGCTGCAGACACCAGCACATCCCACCCACACATCCAGAAAGAAGATGACATGGACACCAAGGTATCCTACCATCTCATGCACATAGAAGGTGCTGCAGACACCAGTGCATCCCACCCACTCATGCAAAAAGAAGATGTGGACACCAATGCATCCCACCATCTCAAGCATATAGAAGGTGCTGAAGAAACCAATGCATCCCATCCACTCATGCAGAAAGAAGATGCTGTGGACACCAATGCATCCTACCGTCTCATGCATATTGAAGGTGCTGCAGACACCAATGCATCCCACCCACTTATGCAGAAAGATGTGGACACCAATGCATGCTACCATCTCATGCACAAAGAAGGTGCTGCAGACACCAGCGCATCCCACTCACTCATGCAGAAAGAAGACAACGTGGACACCAATGCATCCCACAATCTCATGGACATAGAAGGAGCTGAAGACACCAGCGCATCCCACCCACTCTTGCAGAAAGAAGATGCCATGGACACCAATGCATCCCGCCATCTCATACACATTGAAGGTGATGCAGATACCAGCGCATCCCACCCACTCATGCAGAAAGAAGAAGACGTGGACACCAATGCATCCCACCATCCCATGCACATAGAAGGTGCTGCAGACACCAATGCATCCCACCCACTCATGCTGAATGATATGGACAACAATGCATCCCTCCATCTCATGCACACAGACGGTGCTGTGGACACCAATGCACCCCACCTACTCATACAGAAAGAAGATGCAGTGGAGGTCAATGCATACCACCATCTCATGCACATAGAAGGTGATTCAGACTTCAGCACATCCCACCCACTCATGCAGAAAGAAGATGCCTAGGACACCAATGCATCGCACCATCCCATGCACATGGGATGTGCTGCAGACACCAGTGCATCCCACCCACTCATGCAGAAAGAAGATGTGGACATCGATGTATCCCAGGTCTCATGCAAAAAGAAGGTACAGCAGCCACCAGGGCATCCTGCCCGTGTCATGCAGAACGAAGATGTGGACACCAATGCATCCCATCATCTCACGTACATAGAAGGTGCTGCAGACACCAATGCATTCCACCCACTCATGCAGAAAGAAGATGTGGATACCAATCAGTTGCACCCAGTACAGGGGTGGCAGGGCGGGAGGGAGGGCAAATAATGCACTTACCTGATCAAGCGTCTCTACATTGTCTCTCCCACGTCGTGTGTCCTCCGTTCATTTTCCAGGAAGCACCCAGGCTTCCCTGAGCCAATCACAACACAGTAATGCAGCATTGCCATTGGTAAGAACCCAGGCTCCCCATAGACAATCAGAACGCTGCTGTGCAGTGTTGTGATTGGTCTGAGCGCCATGGTTCGGCACTCAGGCGGGGAATGGGAGCCTGGGCATGTTATCCACCCAGGCTGCAATGCAGGATGGAGAACATGCAAAATGCCCTTGACGTTTTGGCCTGAGTGGGCCGGCCAAAATGTCAAGTGCACTTTAGAGTGCAGCAACTACTCCCTGACATCAAGGGAGCCAAGCCCTGCCCCCCCCTAACCGGACAATACTAAAAATAAATTGATAATAACTGGAGGTTATTATCATTTTCTTTTTTCTTTGACACTGCTCGTGAGAAGTGGGGCATTGCTCGCCCACCTTAGCGGAGGAGCCACCTCTGACATCAATACACTCCACCATCTCTTGCACATAGAAGGTACTGCAGACACTAGCACATCCCACCCACTGATGCAGAAAGAAGATGATGTGGACACCAACGCATCCTACAATATCATAAACACTGAAGGTGCTGCAGGCACCAGCGCATCCCACCCACACATGTAGAAAGAAGATGAGGTGGACACCAACGCATCCTACAATATCATAAACACAGAAGGTGCTGCAGGCACCAGCGCATCCCACCCACACATGTAGAAAGAAGATGAGGTGGACACCAACGAATCCTATAATCTCATGCACTTTGAAGGTGCTGCAGACACCAGCGCATCCAACCCAGTCATGCAGAAAGAAGATGCCATGGACAACAATGCATCCCGCCATCCCATGTGCAAAGAAGGTGCTCCAAACCCCAGCACATGCCACCCACTCATGCAGAAAGAAGATGCTGTGGACACCAATGCATCCCACCATCTCATGCACAATGAAGGTGCTGCAGACACCAGCGCATCCCACCCAGTCATGCAGAAAGAGGATACCGTGGACACCATGCATCCCACCATCCCATGCACATAGAAAGTGCTGCAGACAACAGCGCATTTCACCCACACATGCAGAAAGAAGATGCTGTGGACACAAATGCATCCCACCATCTCATGCACATGGAAGGTGCTGCAGACACCAGTGCATCCCACCCACTCACACAGAAAGAAGATGTCGTGGACACCAATTCATCACACCATCTCTTGCACATAGAAGGTGCTTCAGACATCAATGCATCCCACCCACTCATACAGAAAGAGGATGCTGTGGAGATCAATGCATTCCACTGTCTCATGCACATAGAAGGTGGTGCAGACACAGCACAGTCCTACCACTCATGCAGAAAGAAGATACCATGGACACCAGTGCATCCCACCAACTCATACAGAAATAAGATGCCATGGAGATCAATGCATCCCACCATCTCATGCACATAGAAGGTGCTGCAGACATCAGCACATCACACCCACTCATGCAGAAGGAAGATGCCGTGGACACCTATGCATCCCACCATCCCATGCAAATAGAAGGTGCTGCAGACACCAATGTATCCCACCCCCTCATGCTGAAAGATGTGGACACCAATGCATCCCTCCATCTCATGCACATAGAAGGTGCTGCAGACACCAATGCACCGCACCCACTCATGCATAAAGAAGATATTGTGGACACCTATGCATCCCACCATCCCATGCAAATAGAAGGTGCTGCAGACACCAGTGGATCCCTCCCACTCATGCAGAAAAAAGATGTGGACACCAACGTATCCCATGTCTCATGCAGAAAGAAGGTGCAGCAGCCACCAGTGCATCCCGCCCAGTCTTGCAGAAAGAAGATGCTGTGGACACCAATGGATCCCACCATCTCATGCACATAGAAGATGTTGCAGACACCAGTGCATCCCACCCACTCATACAGAAAGAGGATGCTGTGGAGATCAATGCATTCCACTGTCTCATGCACATAGAAGGTGGTGCAGACACAGCACAGTCCTACCACTCATGCAGAAAGAAGATACCATGGACACCAATGCATCCCACCATCCCATGCACATAGAAGGTGCTGCAGACACCAGTGCATCCCACTCACTCATGCAGAAAGAAGACAACTTGGACACCAATGCATCCCACAATCTCATGGACATAGAAGGAGCTGAAGACACCAGCGCATCCCACCCACACATGCAGAAAGAAGATGACGTGGACACCAATGCATCCTACCATCTCATGCACATAGAAGGTGCTGCAGACACCAGCACATCCCACCCACACATCCAGAAAGAAGATGACATGGACACCAAGGTATCCTACCATCTCATGCACATAGAAGGTGCTGCAGACACCAGTGCATCCCACCCACTCATGCAAAAAGAAGATGTGGACACCAATGCATCCCACCATCTCAAGCATATAGAAGGTGCTGAAGAAACCAATGCATCCCATCCACTCATGCAGAAAGAAGATGCTGTGGACACCAATGCATCCTACCGTCTCATGCATATTGAAGGTGCTGCAGACACCAATGCATCCCACCCACTTATGCAGAAAGATGTGGACACCAATGCATGCTACCATCTCATGCACAAAGAAGGTGCTGCAGACACCAGCGCATCCCACTCACTCATGCAGAAAGAAGACAACGTGGACACCAATGCATCCCACAATCTCATGGACATAGAAGGAGCTGAAGACACCAGCGCATCCCACCCACTCTTGCAGAAAGAAGATGCCATGGACACCAATGCATCCCGCCATCTCATACACATTGAAGGTGATGCAGATACCAGCGCATCCCACCCACTCATGCAGAAAGAAGAAGACGTGGACACCAATGCATCCCACCATCCCATGCACATAGAAGGTGCTGCAGACACCAATGCATCCCACCCACTCATGCTGAATGATATGGACAACAATGCATCCCTCCATCTCATGCACACAGACGGTGCTGTGGACACCAATGCACCCCACCTACTCATACAGAAAGAAGATGCAGTGGAGGTCAATGCATACCACCATCTCATGCACATAGAAGGTGATTCAGACTTCAGCACATCCCACCCACTCATGCAGAAAGAAGATGCCTAGGACACCAATGCATCGCACCATCCCATGCACATGGGATGTGCTGCAGACACCAGTGCATCCCACCCACTCATGCAGAAAGAAGATGTGGACATCGATGTATCCCAGGTCTCATGCAAAAAGAAGGTACAGCAGCCACCAGGGCATCCTGCCCGTGTCATGCAGAACGAAGATGTGGACACCAATGCATCCCATCATCTCACGTACATAGAAGGTGCTGCAGACACCAATGCATTCCACCCACTCATGCAGAAAGAAGATGTGGACACCAATCAGTTGCACCCAGTACAGGGGTGGCAGGGCGGGAGGGAGGGCAAATAATGCACTTACCTGATCAAGCGTCTCTACATTGTCTCTCCCACGTCGTGTGTCCTCCGTTCATTTTCCAGGAAGCACCCAGGCTTCCCTGAGCCAATCACAACACAGTAATGCAGCATTGCCATTGGTAAGAACCCAGGCTCCCCATAGACAATCAGAACGCTGCTGTGCAGTGTTGTGATTGGTCTGAGCGCCATGGTTCGGCACTCAGACGGGGAATGGGAGCCTGGGCATGTTATCCACCCAGGCTGCAATGCAGGATGGAGAACATGCAAAATGCCCTTGACGTTTTGGCCTGAGTGGGCCGGCCAAAATGTCAAGTGCACTTTAGAGTGCAGCAACTACTCCCTGACATCAAGGGAGCCAAGCCCTGCCCCCCCCTAACCGGACAATACTAAAAATAAATTGATAATAACTGGAGGTTATTATCATTTTCTTTTTTCTTTGACACTGCTCGTGAGAAGTGGGGCATTGCTCGCCCACCTTAGCGGAGGAGCCACCTCTGACATCAATACACTCCACCATCTCTTGCACATAGAAGGTACTGCAGACACTAGCACATCCCACCCACTGATGCAGAAAGAAGATGATGTGGACACCAACGCATCCTACAATATCATAAACACTGAAGGTGCTGCAGGCACCAGCGCATCCCACCCACACATGTAGAAAGAAGATGAGGTGGACACCAACGCATCCTACAATATCATAAACACAGAAGGTGCTGCAGGCACCAGCGCATCCCACCCACACATGTAGAAAGAAGATGAGGTGGACACCAACGAATCCTATAATCTCATGCACTTTGAAGGTGCTGCAGACACCAGCGCATCCAACCCAGTCATGCAGAAAGAAGATGCCATGGACAACAATGCATCCCGCCATCCCATGTGCAAAGAAGGTGCTCCAAACCCCAGCACATGCCACCCACTCATGCAGAAAGAAGATGCTGTGGACACCAATGCATCCCACCATCTCATGCACAATGAAGGTGCTGCAGACACCAGCGCATCCCACCCAGTCATGCAGAAAGAGGATACCGTGGACACCATGCATCCCACCATCCCATGCACATAGAAAGTGCTGCAGACAACAGCGCATTTCACCCACACATGCAGAAAGAAGATGCTGTGGACACAAATGCATCCCACCATCTCATGCACATGGAAGGTGCTGCAGACACCAGTGCATCCCACCCACTCACACAGAAAGAAGATGTCGTGGACACCAATTCATCACACCATCTCTTGCACATAGAAGGTGCTTCAGACATCAATGCATCCCACCCACTCATACAGAAAGAGGATGCTGTGGAGATCAATGCATTCCACTGTCTCATGCACATAGAAGGTGGTGCAGACACAGCACAGTCCTACCACTCATGCAGAAAGAAGATACCATGGACACCAGTGCATCCCACCAACTCATACAGAAATAAGATGCCATGGAGATCAATGCATCCCACCATCTCATGCACATAGAAGGTGCTGCAGACATCAGCACATCACACCCACTCATGCAGAAGGAAGATGCCGTGGACACCTATGCATCCCACCATCCCATGCAAATAGAAGGTGCTGCAGACACCAATGTATCCCACCCCCTCATGCTGAAAGATGTGGACACCAATGCATCCCTCCATCTCATGCACATAGAAGGTGCTGCAGACACCAATGCACCGCACCCACTCATGCATAAAGAAGATATTGTGGACACCTATGCATCCCACCATCCCATGCAAATAGAAGGTGCTGCAGACACCAGTGGATCCCTCCCACTCATGCAGAAAAAAGATGTGGACACCAACGTATCCCATGTCTCATGCAGAAAGAAGGTGCAGCAGCCACCAGTGCATCCCGCCCAGTCTTGCAGAAAGAAGATGCTGTGGACACCAATGGATCCCACCATCTCATGCACATAGAAGATGTTGCAGACACCAGTGCATCCCACCCACTCATACAGAAAGAGGATGCTGTGGAGATCAATGCATTCCACTGTCTCATGCACATAGAAGGTGGTGCAGACACAGCACAGTCCTACCACTCATGCAGAAAGAAGATACCATGGACACCAATGCATCCCACCATCCCATGCACATAGAAGGTGCTGCAGACACCAGTGCATCCCACGCACTCATGCTGAAAGATGTGGACACTAATGCATCCCTCCATCTCATGCACATAGAAGATGCTGCAGACATCAGCGCATCCCACCAACACATATAGAAAGAAGGTACTGTGGACACCAACACATCACACCATCCCATGCATATAGAAGGTGCTGCAGAGACCAGTGCATCCCACCCACTCATGCAGAAAGAAGATATGGACACCAATGTATATCACGTCTCATGTAGAAAGGTGTGGCAGCCACCAGTGCATCCTGCCGACTCATGCAGAAAGAAGATGTGGAGACAAATGCATCCTACTATCTCATGCATATAGAAGGTGCTGCAGACACCAATGCATCCAACCCACTCATGCTGAAAGAAGATACAGTGGGCACAAAGGCATCCTACCTACTCATACAGAAAGAAGATATGGACCCCAATGTATCCCACTACCCCATGCAAATAGAAGGTGCTGCAGGCACCAATGCATCCCACCCATTCACGCAGAAAGAAGATGAGGACACTGGTGCAACTTACAATCTAATACACAGAGAAGGTGCTGCAAACACCAGAGCATCCACCCACTCATGCAGAAAGAAGATGACATGGACACCAATGCATCCCACCATCTCATGCACATAGAATGTGTTGCAGACACCAGGGCATCCCACCCACTCATGCAGAAAAAAGATGCCGTGGACACCAATGCATCCTACCATTTCATGCACATACAAGGTGCTGCAGAAATCAATGCATCCCACCCACTCATGCAAAAAAAGATGCTGTGGACATCAATGCATCCCACCATCCCATGCACATAGAAGATACTGCATACACCAGCGCATCCCACCCACTCATGCTGAAAGAAGATGACACGGACACCAATGCATCCTACCATCTCATGCACATAGAAGGTGCTGCAGCCACCAGTGCATCCCGCCCACTTATGCAGAAAGAAGAATTGGACACCAATGCATCCCACCATCTCATGCACATAGAAGGTGCTGCAGCCACCAGTGCATCCCACCCACTCATGCAAAAAGAAGATGCCGTGGACATCAATGCATCCTACCATCTCATGCACATAGAAGGTACTGCAAACACCAGTGCATCCACCCACTCATTAAGAAAGAAGATGCCGTGGACACCAATGCATCCCACCATCTCATTCACATAGAAGCTGCTGCAGACACCAGTGCATCCCACCCACTCATGCAGAAAGAAGATGACGTGGACACCAATGCATCCCACCATCTCATGCACATAGAAAGTGTTGCAGACACCAGGGCATCCCACCCACTCATGCAGAAAAAAGATGCCGTGGACACCAATGCATCCTACCATCTCATGCACATACAAGGTGCTGCAGAAATCAATGCATCCCACCCACTCATGCAAAAAAAAGATGCTGTGGACATCAATGCATCCCACCATCCCATGCACATAGAAGATACTGCATACACCAGCGCATCCCACCCACTTATGCAGAAAGAAGAATTGGACACCAATGCATCCCACCATCTCATGCACATAGAAGGTGCTGCAGACACCAGCGCATCCCACCAACACATATAGAAAGAAGGTACTTTGGACACCAACACATCACACCATCCCATGCATATAGAAGGTGCTGCAGACACCAGTGCATCCCACCACTCATGCAAAAAGAAGATGACGTGGACACCAATGCATTCCACCATCTCATGCACATAGAAGGTGCTGCAGACACCAGCGCATCCCACCCAGTCATGCAGAAAGAGGATACCGTGGACAACATGCATCCCACCATCCCATGCACATAGAAAGTGCTGCAGACAACAGCGCATTTCACCCACACATGCAGAAAGAAGATGCTGTGGACACAAATGCATCCCACCATCTCATGCACATGGAAGGTGCTGCAGACACCAGTGCATCCCACCCACTCACACAGAAAGAAGATGTCGTGGACACCAATTCATCACACCATCTCTTGCACATAGAAGGTGCTTCAGACATCAATGCATCCCACCCACTCATACAGAAAGAGGATGCTGTGGAGATCAATGCATTCCACTGTCTCATGCACATAGAAGGTGGTGCAGACACAGCACAGTCCTACCACTCATGCAGAAAGAAGATACCATGGACACCAGTGCATCCCACCAACTCATACAGAAAGAAGATGCCATGGAGATCAATGCATCCCACCATCTCATGCACATAGAAGGTGCTGCAGACATCAGCACATCACACCCACTCATGCAGAAGGAAGATGCCATGGACACCAATGCATCCCACCATCCCATGCACAAAGAAGGTGCTGCAGACACCAATGCACCGCACCCACTTATGCATAAAGAAGATATCGTGGACACCTATGCATCCCACTATCCCATGCAAATAGAAGGTGCTGCAGACACCAATGTATCCCACCCCCTCATGCTGAAAGATGTGGACACCAATGCATCCCTCCATCTCATGCACATAGAAGGTGCTGCAGACACCAATGCACCACACCCACTCATGCATAAAGAAGATATTGTGGACACCTATGCATCCCACCATCCCATGCAAATAGAAGGTGCTGCAGACACCAGTGGATCCCTCCCACTCATGCAGAAAAAAGATGTGGACACCAACGTATCCCATGTCTCATGCAGAAAGAAGGTGCAGCAGCCACCAGTGCATCCCGCCCAGTCTTGCAGAAAGAAGATGCTGTGGACACCAATGGATCCCACCATCTCATGCACATAGAAGATGTTGCAGACACCAGTGCATCCCACCCACTCATACAGAAAGAGGATGCTGTGGAGATCAATGCATTCCACTGTCTCATGCACATAGAAGGTGGTGCAGACACAGCACAGTCCTACCACTCATGCAGAAAGAAGATACCATGGACACCAATGCATCCCACCATCCCATGCACATAGAAGGTGCTGCAGACACCAGTGCATCCCACGCACTCATGCTGAAAGATGTGGACACTAATGCATCCCTCCATCTCATGCACATAGAAGATGCTGCAGACATCAGCGCATCCCACCAACACATATAGAAAGAAGGTACTGTGGACACCAACACATCACACCATCCCACGCATATAGAAGGTGCTGCAGACACCAGTGCATCCCACCCACTCATGCAGAAAGAAGATATGGACACCAATGTATATCACGTCTCATGTAGAAAGGTGTGGCAGCCACCAGTGCATCCTGCCGACTCATGCAGAAAGAAGATGTGGAGACAAATGCATCCTACTATCTCATGCATATAGAAGGTGCTGCAGACACCAATGCATCCAACCCACTCATGCTGAAAGAAGATACAGTGGGCACAAAGGCATCCTACCTACTCATACAGAAAGAAGATATGGACCCCAATGTATCCCACTACCCCATGCAAATAGAAGGTGCTGCAGGCACCAATGCATCCCACCCATTCACGCAGAAAGAAGATGAGGACACCGGTGCAACTTACAATCTAATACACAGAGAAGGTGCTGCAAACACCAGAGCATCCACCCACTCATGCAGAAAGAAGATGACATGGACACCAATGCATCCCACCATCTCATGCACATAGAATGTGTTGCAGACACCAGGGCATCCCACCCACTCATGCAGAAAAAAGATGCCGTGGACACCAATGCATCCTACCATTTCATGCACATACAAGGTGCTGCAGAAATCAATGCATCCCACCCACTCATGCAAAAAAAGATGCTGTGGACATCAATGCATCCCACCATCCCATGCACATAGAAGATACTGCATACACCAGCGCATCCCACCCACTCATGCTGAAAGAAGATGACACGGACACCAATGCATCCTACCATCTCATGCACATAGAAGGTGCTGCAGCCACCAGTGCATCCCGCCCACTTATGCAGAAAGAAGAATTGGACACCAATGCATCCCGCCATCTCATGCACATAGAAGGTGCTGCAGCCACCAGTTCATCCCACCCACTCATGCAAAAAGAAGATGCCGTGGACATCAATGCATCCTACCATCTCATGCACATAGAAGGTACTGCAAACACCAGTGCATCCACCCACTCATTAAGAAAGAAGATGCCGTGGACACCAATGCATCCCACCATCTCATTCACATAGAAGCTGCTGCAGACACCAGTGCATCCCACCCACTCATGCAGAAAGAAGATGACGTGGACACCAATGCATCCCACCATCTCATGCACATAGAAAGTGTTGCAGACACCAGGGCATCCCACCCACTCATGCAGAAAAAAGATGCCGTGGACACCAATGCATCCTACCATCTCATGCACATACAAGGTGCTGCAGAAATCAATGCATCCCACCCACTCATGCAAAAAAAAGATGCTGTGGACATCAATGCATCCCACCATCCCATGCACATAGAAGATACTGCATACACCAGCGCATCCCACCCACTTATGCAGAAAGAAGAATTGGACACCAATGCATCCCACCATCTCATGCACATAGAAGGTGCTGCAGACACCAGCGCATCCCACCAACACATATAGAAAGAAGGTACTTTGGACACCAACACATCACACCATCCCATGCATATAGAAGGTGCTGCAGACACCAGTGCATCCCACCCACTCATGCAAAAAGAAGATGACGTGGACACCAATGCATTCCACCATCTCATGCACATAGAAGGTGCTGCAGACACCAGCGCATCCCACCCACTCATGCAAAAAGAAGATGACGTGGACACCAATGCATCCCACCATCCCATGCACATAGAAGGTGCTGCAGAAACCAGCGCATCCCACCCACTCATGCAAAAAGAAGATGCCGTGGACACCAATGCATCCCACCATCCCATGCACATAGGAGGTACTGCAGACACCAGCGCATCCCACCCACTCATGCTGAAAGAAGATGCCGTGGACACCAATGCATCCCACCATCCCATGCACATAGGAGGCACTGCAGACACCAGCGCATCCCACCCACTCATGCTGAAAGAAGATGCCGTGGACATCAATGCATCCTACCATCTCATGCACATAGAAGGTACTGCTGACACCAGGCCTCCCACCCACTCATGCAGTAAGAAGATGCCGTGGACACCAATGCATCCCACCATCCCATCCACATAGAAGGTGCTGCAGACACCAGCGCATCCCACCCAGTCATGCTGAAAGAAGATGCAGTGGACACCAATGCATCCCACCATCCCATGCACATAGGAGGTACTGCAGTCACCAGCGCATCCCACCCACTCATGCTGAAAGAAGATGCCGTGGACACCAATGCATCCCACCATCCCATGCACATAGGAGGTACTGCAGACACCAGCGCATCCCACCCACTCATGCTGAAAGAAGATGCCGTGGACATCAATGCATCCCACCATCCCATGCACATAGGAGGTACTGCAGACACCAGCGCATCCCACCCACTCATGCAGAAAGAAGATGTGGACGCCAATGCATCCCACCATCTCATGCACGTAGACGGTGCTGCAGACACCAGCGCATCCCACCCACTCATGCTGAAAGAAGATGCTGTGGACACCAATGCATCCCACCATCCCATGCACATAGGAGGTACTGCAGACACCAGCGCATCCCACCCACTCATGCTGAAAGAAGATGCCGTGGACATCAATGCATCCCACCATCCCATGCACATAGGAGGTACTGCAGACACCAGCGCATCCCACCCACTCATGCTGAAAGAAGATGTGGACGCCAATGCATCCCACCATCTCATGCACGTAGACGGTGCTGCAGACACCAGCGCATCCCACCCACTCATGCAAAAAGAAGATGCCGTGGACACCAATGCATCCCACCATCCCATGCACATAGGAGGTACTGCAAACACCAGCGCATCCCACCCACTCATGCTGAAAGAAGATGCCGTGGACATCAATGCATCCCACCATCCCATGCACATAGGAGGTACTGCAGACACCAGCGCATCCCACCCACTCATGCTGAAAGAAGATGTGGACGCCAATGCATCCCACCATCTCATGCACGTAGACGGTGCTGCAGACACCAGCGCATCCCACCCACTCATGCTGAAAGAAGATGCCGTGGACACCAATGCACCCCACCATCCCATGCACATAGGAGGTACTGCAGACACCAGCGCATCCCACCCACTCATGCTGAAAGAAGATGCCGTGGACATCAATGCATCCCACCATCCCATGCACATAGGAGGTACTGCAGACACCAGCGCATCCCACCCACTCATGCTGAAAGAAGATGTGGACGCCAATGCATCCCACCATCTCATGCACGTAGACGGTGCTGCAGACACCAGCGCATCCCACCCACTCATGCAAAAAGAAGATGCCGTGGACACCAATGCATCCCACCATCCCATGCACATAGGAGGTACTGCAGACACCAGCGCGTCCCACCCACTCATGCTGAAAGAAGATGCCGTGGACATCAATGCATCCTACCATCGCATGCACATAGAAGGTACTGCAGACACCAGCGCATCCCACCCACTCATGCTGAAAGAAGATGCCGTGGACGCCAATGCATCCTACCATCCCATGCACATAGGAGGTACTGCAGACACCAGGCATCCCACCCACTCATGCTGAAAGAAGATGCCGTGGACACCAATGCATCCCACCATCCCATGCACATAGGAGGTACTGCAGTCACCAGCGCATCCCACCCACTCATGCTGAAAGAAGATGCCGTGGACACCAATGCATCCCACCATCGCATGCACATAGAAGGTACTGCAGACACCAGCGCATCCCACCCACTCATGCAGTAAGAAGATGTGGACGCCAGTGCATCCCAATGTCTCATGCAAGAATAGAGTGTCAAGGACACCAACTCCCTCCTCCAAAGAAAGTGATCTCACTTTATCCTTCGTTGTCATTTATGATTTTGGTCACCTGTCCTCTTCTGAGTCTTGAATGATTCTTGTACAAGCTCCGACTGAGTTCTATTAAAGCAAAGCAAAATGAGTCTAAAAAGACGACTTTTGTTTTGACTTGAAGTAGCAAAGCCCCGAATTTCTGCAGAAAGAGGCTTCAACCGGCATCTTTATATTGTTTGCAGTTTTTTATACCAGGAACTCCAGTCGTGGCCGGCATGACTCACTTGGGGGCAGGGGGTCGCACGGGGAGGGGTCATGCAGGGTGGGAGGTTTAATATAAAAAAAATAAAAAGTTAACTTACCTTCGCCGGCCTGGTCCCGCAGCGTCTCTGCTTCTCTGCTCCTCCCCTGAACAGGAAGCAGGCAGGCTCCCTCCCCTCCCTAAGGCAATCACAATGCTGCAATGCAGCGTTGTGATTAGTCGGAACGCCGACCAGCCAGGCACCTATGGGGAGGCCATTTTATGAAGCATGACTAGTTTGGTCGGCCCCTGACATCCAACCAAACAGTCACCGCCCTCAGTAGGGGGAAAGCCACTCCTCTCCTGCCCTAGAGCAGACCTGGGCCAACCAAACCCTTCTGCTTTAGCAGTGGGGCGACGCTCCTCCACCCACATAGAGGAGCCGCCTAACTGGTCCCGAAGATATTGGAGCGCTTTACATGAGCATCAGTTACGTCACAGACGGACACATTCATTATTTGGGCGCAAGGGGACATTAAGGGGCAGATTTATGAGCCCCTTGCACCACTTTTGCGTCACTTTTCCCATGTTAAAAGTGACGCAAAAGTGGCGCAAGGGGCTCATAAATCTGCCCCTAAGTGATTTGCCCAGAATCACAGGATGCTGGGCGGATGCCGCAACTGGCACCTGATTCCCCGGGTCCAAGGGCCACAGCTCTGGTCGCAACGTCATATCCTCTCCCCAAAGTCAGGCTCCAGTTTGCCGACCTTCTGAGGCGGTATTCGTGAGTTCTGTGCCGGCTTCTGGTGCATTCGCCTCCCTCAACACCCAACTTCTCGTAAGGGCTTTAAAAAAATCCTTTTACCGCAAATCTAGTCTCATCTTTCACATTTAAACGTGAAACAAAGGGTATTTACTTCACTCTGCATTATGTACAGTGGACACATTAGCCGAGCCAGATCAGTGCACCAGTGCACTGCAATGCTGCACTGAAAGTACGAATTATTGTTAAAACAACATATGCACCAACCACCCCCGTCAAAACATCATTTTTACACCGGCCAATAGATGCTCAGACTGTTCTTGACAGGAACAGCTGGTGCAAATGTTTCATTTTGTACAAATATTAGTGGCGACCTGCACCACAATAGTGCAAGCGTGTTGCAGTCTACGGTTTGCTTCTCTTTGCCACATTCAAGTCTCCAAGTCATGTGATCTGTAACTCAAGTTTGGGGCAAACCACGTTTGCTCATCCCTTACAACACAAGCAGTGAAAAGGTGCACAATACAGATCTGCTTCTTATTTTTGCACTGGGTGAAATCGGGAGGAACCATTTTACTGCTGGGAGGCTTTATAATGGCCATTCTGGCTGGTGGCCCCGTGCGGGGAGGCTAGCCTCCCGGCCTCTGCAGGACACCCTGTCTATGTGATGAAACACAGCCCAGCACCCGGGACCCATTAAAGAAGGCCTGGCTAAGCCCACTTCAAGATGCTCACAATTAGCCCCCCGCCCCCAGGGCCTTTTATCGTCTCTTCTGTTCTTTCTTATTTTCAGACATTGCAAATAAGACCACCCTAATTACCGCTTGGCCACCGCTGGTCGAGGCGTGGGAAGCGCGCGCTTTGGGGCTTTGCAAAGCTCTGTGTTTTCGTGTCCCGCGCGAACTGTTCGAGCGCTTGTGCATGACATTCAAACAGAGGTAGCGCTTTAAGCGATCAGTGGGAGCTAGGATGCTAGGGCAGTAAACTACAAACACTTATTAAACTACTGGTGCTTGCTGTGTGGAGCAAATTAGCCCATAGGTATCAACTCTAGAGAATGACAGCAGCGGTCTGTCTGCTTTTTTCAATGTCACCCTAATATATTGTTTATTTGCAGTCGATACAGCTGACGAGTGGACCAGTGATGTGTGTGACGTGTCCTGTATGACACGCGCAGCCAGTACAAGGCATCCCAGGTCCATCAGGATCATCTTATGTTATGTTATTAATTTGTAGAGTGCACGGTTGCTCTAATCTGAGTGTCCCCCGCTAGGCTTACCAGAGACCCACAGATAGCCACACCCGCTCTGTTCACTCCGCTTGTTTTAAAAAAACAGGGGAAATATGTACAAGGAAGTGGCGCAGCGCGGCGCTAGCCTCCTTGGCTCAAGGACACGCTCCGTCACTTCTGAAACGCAAGGCTGCACCATATTTACAAGAATGTGGTGCGGTCCTGCATTTCCCTCTACGATAGCACTAAGTTTAGAAACCTAGCGCCAACGCAGGCACCCTCGCACCAGAGTGCAAGGGTGTCTGCTTGTAGGGGAGGATTGTTTATGTGTAGGAAGGTGTTCGTTCCTGCACATAAACAATCCTAAAATGCCATTTTGTAACTTTCATGTGTGAAAGTTACAAAATGACATTTTTTAAAAAGGTTTGTTTATGTACAGGAAGGGACACCTTAAACATAAACAAACCATGGCATTTTGCTTTTTCCATGTGTGATGCACAAGGCAGCACACATGGAAAAAGCAAAAACGAGGAGAAATAAAGCATTTCTCCTCGTTTCGCCACCTTAAGACCAGGGTTTTCCTGGTCTTAAATTTGGAGCAGCCTCCTATGTTTGCCACCCTTGTACATAGGGGACAGCGTCAAATACAATGGGTGTTGCGGTGGAATGCCCACCACAACACCCACTGCACGCCCCTTTCACGCTAAGCATAGCGTGAAAGGGTGCCTTATTTACAAGGCAGCGTTAACCCACATTAAGTGGCTTAACGCTGCCTTGTACATAAGGCGCAGCCCCTATCGCCACCACAACGTCCGTAAAAGTGATGTTGTGGTGGCGATAGGGGCTTGTACATATGCCCCCAGGTTTTAAGTTATTTTCAGAAACTGGTTTCTAATTGTTCTAGTCTCAACTCCAGTGGAAGAGAATTCCATAGGTTAGCAGTCAGATATCTAAAAGAGCTGCCACCCAAACGTGCTCTCTTTACCGTAACAGAACAAGTGAAACTACAAGTCCCAGAATGCATTCGTTTATAGCAATTGCCATTGTTATGGTATGGACAAGCCATGCAGTGTGGCTGGTGATCACAACTAAAATATAAACATTTGTACATCCTGACTAGGAGGGACAGTCTCAGAGATGAAAGGAGACAAGATCTTAGCCCTTCTAGTCAGGCATCATGTCAAGAGCCAGATGGTTCACCCCTTTAACCGGTACTTATATGTATATGCATACAATATATATACAGATTTGGAAAGTGTAATATGTTTTCTTACTATTGTTGAGTGTTGAGAGAGGCCATGACTCACCAGAGGAGAAGTCTGGAGTGGGTCGTGATGCCCCTCCTTCAACAATGGTAATAAAAACTAGAGGTGGGTGGAATTCTCGGAATTTGACTCCATGGAATTCCTAAGAGTTACATAAAAATCTGCGATATTCAATGGAGTTCCGCCAACGGGCAGAAAAAGGCCCGCCGAGCTGCTCGCACGGTGAGTTTGCGCCGGTAGTAAATTTCACACAGAAAAATCAGTAGCGGAGCGTGCAGCTACTCGTGTTAATTTTGCGGCTTGGTAGTACCGGCTGGACTGTTCCCATGAGAAACATGGTCATGAGGACTGATTTGCATATGGTTGGGTCCAAACTGGGGTGGCATGGTGAGAAAAAGAACAATGGGCTTAACCCAGATCTCTTGACTGGGGGTGAATGTTTTAGTTGTTTCGCATTCTGTCCATCATTTGTGTGTCTTTTGGCTTTCTTGCCCTAAGTGCACTGGGTATGCCCATATGTGGGTCCCGGGCTTACTGTGCCACTGGATTCAAGGTAGCCACGCTGATGAGGGACGATCCCCTGAAACTGGTACCAGGATGCATGCTTCTGGTCCAGGGAGTACCCGGCTTAGCAGTTTGGGCTGGACTGTTCCCATGAGGAGCAGGGTCAAAACTGATTTGCATATGACTGGGTCAAAACTGGGGTGGCGTAGCGAGAAAAAGAAGAATGGATTTATCACAGATCTCTTCACTGGGGGTAAATTGTTTGATTTATTCAGTATTCCTGGATCCCTTGCTCACTGCGCCACTGGTTTCAAGCTAGTATGGTTGATGAGGGGTAATCTCCTGAAACCGGACCCAGGATGCTTATTACTTGTCCAGGGGGACCCCGCTTGGCAGTTCAGACTGGACTGTCCCCATGAGGAATACGGTCAAGACTGCTTTGCATATGGCTGGGTCCAAACAGTGGTGGCATAGTGAGGAAGAGAATGATGGATTTAACCCAGATCTTTTGACTGGCGGTGAATGTTTGAGTTATTCAGCATTCCATCCATCATTTGTTGCTGCAGCATAACTTTAAGCAGGGCAGAATTTGCATGTCTTATTAGGGGAACCAAACATATTTTGTGCAACTAAATGAAGTTGTTGAGAAAAGCTTTAATGAAAATCGTGGCAGAGAGAAGGATGAGGCGTTTTCTCTAAAACTGAAAATCAGTATATTAAAAAAGTTGGGGAAATGTTTTTGTTAAGATTCAGTTAACTTAGACGGGACTTCAGGGGTTCAAATAGGCAGTGGCTGATAAAGATCTTTGAGGGTGGAGGGGCATTAACAACTGAACCAGATCCTAGTGAGTGAGCGAAGCCAGTATGATTGCTTGGGGGTTTTCCTGTGAGAAAAGTTTGAATATATTGGTGGTCAAATAGTGCATTTTAAAGCACATTTTCACATAAAGTATCTAAAAGGGTGTAGGTTCTGAAAGCACAGCTCTTAAATATTCGATAAATGTCATGGTGATCCAAACCAATGAAGCATGACGCTCCTCAACACTTGACCTCGGGGCATATCATCAAGGGGAAGCGATAAAATTATCGCCGCTTTAGCGTCCGTTTTCGGGTGAAAAGCGGCAATAATTTTATCGCACTATCAGCAAGTACACGCTAGCGCGTGTTTCTATGCCTCTGCGCCCGTTTCCCTAACGCCCAGCTTTGCAACGCCAATGATATGCAAAGTGGGCGTACCCTACAAAAATAACGTGGATAATGTCGCAAACAAACATATCTCCTATTATCAATCCGGTCGCTAACCTGTGTAGCGACGAGAAAAGTAGCGCTTATCGCAGGTTTCATTACGCCTGCTTTCATTCTTACTTAGCCATATTGTCCTATGGGAGGTTGATTTTTGGCATAAGCTCACCCTACATATTTACAAGGATTCTCCTATCGCTGTGCGATTATCGCTGGATTTCCAGCAATAATCGCACATTTTGCAGCTATCGCTGGATTATATATCGCATTGGAGATAAGCGTTGCTGATAGCGCGCTATCTCGGCGATATAATCCAGCGATAGCCGGCGATAATTATCCTCGCGCTAAGCGCGCTTAGCGATAATTATCGCTGGCTGTTGCTGATATGCCCCCTCATTTTCTTTTTTAAAAGTGTGCAATAGGTATCCCCATATGTGAAGAATTTCCTCCAGCATCCGTGGGCCAGCAATTTGTCTTCTCTGCCCTCAATATGCCATGGTTGCTTCCATTATACCAAGAATTACCTACAATATGCCCGTGACAGAATCTTGCTATTCAGGCTCCCTATATATCACGTGTAAACATCTAGTGAGTGAGGGAGAGCATTTTGTCATGGTTTCTAGCCACCTCTCTCCCTCCCATATGACATGTTTGTCCTTCCTTATGTTAAGATCACCTCCAATATGCAAGTGCCAGTATTTAGCTGTGGGTGCCCCTCATACCTCCAATGTATCAGTGATAGCTTGTTCACATCACACACGCTGTCTCACTCACAAACTTTCTCACGCACATGCTCATTCAGGAGCATATTTTTGACCCCTTTGCTCCGCAGTAGCTTCAATTTTTGTGACGCTCCGGCGGGGCAAACCTTGTAATCATATGTACGAGGCCACGTAAAGCCACTCTGCGTGGCTTTGAATGAACTCACAGATGTCGATTAAGGCAAGGTAGCGCAAATCGCTGAGTTGCCCTACTCTGCCAAAGAGAGGCGTTCCATGGGCGTTGTGGCGGGTGTTCCCACGTAATACCCATGGATTTTGACGCTTCCCCAGATTTACAAAACCATGTAAATCTGTGGTGCACCAAAACCTCACACCTCCGGAGCTGAGGCATAACGAAGAGAAATAACTTTATTTCTGCTCGTTTATTCTTCTTTCCATTTGTGCTGCAGCACACCTGGACAGAGGAAACTGCCTTTCATGATTGTTTTGTGCAGGAAGGTGCCATTTCCTGCACATTAACAATCCTGCCTACAACAGAGGCACTGTTCAACAATGGTGCAAGGGGGCCTGCGTTGGCGCTAGGCTGCTGAAACGGTGCCAGCAAACGGGGAAAGGACATGAATGCACTGTATTGCTTAAATACGGTGCAGGTGCATTCCTGCCATTTCACTTTGACGTAGGGCGGTGTAGATAGGTGACTTGCTGCGCTGCCCTGCACCAAAAACCTATACATTAGGCCCTCAATGTTTAGCTGCAATAGTCTCACTCATATACTCACTCATTGTCACACTCTCTGACTCGCTTTCCAACAGTCTCACTCACATGCTTACACACTGTGAAACTCATTTGCTCACAGTCCCAATGCCATCTCACATGCTCACTCATGCTCACTCAAGTGCTCATCCACTCACACACTCACTTTGAATCATTCACTCACTCACACGCAAGCGCAACCACACACATACATACTTGGAGTCTCTTACTCCACACATGCAAACAGCATTTGAGAGCATTTTTTACTTACCTCCTCAGCGGCCTGCACGGGTCCTACTTCAGCTCCTCGGATCCTCCACGTGGACACCCGTCTCCCTCCCAGGCGGAGTTTCCGGCTCAAGCACTGAACCAAAAAACCAAAAGCTGTCGCTTGAGCAGTGCATGAGCATGGACCCAACAACACAGGGTCCATGCTGGTGCACTATGCAAACCCCAGCTTTCAGCTTCTCGCTTTTTTACTTAATCGTTTCCTAATTTGCCACACGTGTTGAGAAAGGGTGAGGTGACCAGCTGGTTGGTTCTCAGCCCCGAACACTTCATGGCTGGAGCCTACAGCACCTTAGGTACCTTTATCAATGACACCACAGCCCATTCCAAACGGAGAGACACTGAGGTGAGGCAGGTCCATAACGCATGGCTGGGACTTCTCCCGTCCTGGACAATCTGTGTGATGACGGCCTTCAGGTACATGCACCAGCCATCAGAGAGAGTTCACTTCCTTGAGGTAGGTCAATTTAGTGCATAAAAATGTAATAATTTGCTTTGTCGAATAGTAGAAAAGGGTTGTTGCCAATAGGGAGGGCATAACCCCAACAGCCATGTGAGTGAGCCATCCCCTGAAAATATGGATTAAGTTACAGCAGCCTCATATCACTGTGTCATCTGTGACGCCATCAGTTAGTCTTGGGAATTTAGCCAATGACTATTTCTACACTGGCATTTGTGAGCACATAGGTAAAATGTTAAAAGCCATACTAGAATTCCCAGAAGCAAATCGCTATTGACGAAATAGCCAGGAATCTCTGAATGCGTCACACATGACGAGGCCACGTGACAGCCCTCTTCTGGTTGTATAAAATATGAGTGGTATGAGTCTACCTTCTAGAGCATTAAGTGGGCCGGGTCCCTCTGGGTCTCAGACTCATTAGTAAGTAAAAGGGAACAATGTAGTGAGTCCCTATGAGGCCCTATATTCATGGCCTTTACTCTACTTGACCAAGTCATGTAAAAAACGCGAACATAAACCATGAGTGATTTAGTTCCTCACACACGCCTACAAAGCCCTACACGACATGGGACCTGCATACCTCAACCACTGCCTCTTGTTGCGCACACCCACCAGAGACCTCCACTCCGCTCAACTGGCCCTGGCCGCCATCCCACGTATCCACAAGCCCACAGCCGGGGGAAGATCCTTCTCTTACCTCGCAGCAAAGACCTGGGTCACCCTACACCCCTCACTATACACTGCGGGGTGGGCTGGCCCAATAGGGGCAACATTACATCCCCCAAGGCAATCACCGTCACTAGCCCAATCCAGGAAGGACCTCAAGACCTGGCTCTTTGACTGAACCGCAGTGCCTTGCAACAGATCAGCAGTCCCTTCCCCCACCCCAGCGCCTTGAGACCCTTACGAGTGAGTAGTCGCGCTTTACAAACCCATTGATTGATTGATTGATTTCCTATTTGTTTTACGTTTTACTTCATCTTGAACCAAAACACCGGTTGGGTGGCACGCTACAGGGATCTCAGAAATGTAGTTTAAGTGTTTAAGCCACGCCCTTAATTACAGAGCCCCCTGCACCCCACTTAAAGCACTGCTAGCTCCAACTTACAATAATACCAGCAGGTTTGTAGAAGATCTAAGGAGCTCGTGAGGTCCAGGGAGGAGGAGCTGGGAGGTCGCATAATTGATCAGTGGTAGTGAAGAAAGGGCAGAAGAGAAAGGTGGGTGTGTGGGTGGGTTGGTGGTGAGGGCTGTAGCAACACCTACGTAACACTTTAGTTACGAAAGAGGCGGCTGAGGCGGCGAGACTGTAACTTGTGCAACCTTCCCTGCCCCAGCGACATTTCTCACCACTGAAAGAGGTGTTTGAAGGTTACTGCCACGCACTCCCCAAAGCCTCCCCCGGCATTAGAAGAAAAGGAGAGACATGTGTAATTAATTAAGACCAAACGAGGAAAGAAAACAGGGCTTTTCTGAGACTCTTTGAATGATGGCTGGGGGTGAAGAAGTCACCGTGCTCGGGGTGTCATTAATCACAGAGAGGTGAGCGGCCGGGCCGCTCTCCCCTGTGCACACTTCCTGCTCACCAAGGGTGACAGTGACACGGGCATGCGCAGTGAGGCCCCAGTTGATTTAAATGGGAGCGCCCCCGAAGGGAAATTGAATTTTGTATCGAAAGAAGAGGCGACAGCCCAGGCCTGGGGAGGTGTCTGACTGCAACTCTAAAGTGCCCTTCGTGGGTATAATTAAACATGTTAAGAAGGGGAAAAGCCACATGTAGAATGGTTTAAGTAGGATCATGCAGGTCTCTAAACAAGCCAATGGGCGGAAAGGCAGGTAGGGCTGGGTCTCTGCCTGACCTGCAGCTGACATGACTACAGTCCTGAGGGAATAGCCTGATTTTGTAACTTTTGTTGAAGTTGTTTACATGTTATAACAGTTTGAGGTAGGTAAATAGTGTTAAGTGTAATAAGCTGCACTGGCGCAGTCACTCACACAGCCTCCACGTGCTGTCTGCCAACTCCAGACAGCTCTGGTTGTGTAGCCCTTGGCATGCTGGGTCCTTTAGACTTACGTTTACTAAGAGTAGTACAAATGGCATTAGGCCACTGCCCAGCTGTGCACCGCAATGTGAGGCTTGATGCAGGGGCCGTGAGTTGAAAGGCATGTCTACCCCAGTTCATCGTTTTTTTTCTGTTTTGCAAGCCCCATTTAATAAAAAAAAAATTAAAAAACAAAAAAATAGATACCTATATACATAGGGGCCAATTATGATGTCTGTCAGAGTTGCCTCCGACTGACAACATCGTGGAATCGGGACCGACCGACCTCCGGTCAGCGGTCTCGACCGCATAATTATGATTCGGCCACACATGGTGCGGTCGCATACTCACATTTCCCTATGGGAGCTTGTGCTACGGCCGTAAACCGGCCGTAGCACGAGCTCTCATAGGGAAATGGGAGATTGTGTTCATACCCGCATCGAGGTGCCTGTCACATGGTAGAGTGAGCAACAGGGGGGCACTGGTGCCCCCGTGGCCTCCAACTGGAGGCCGCAAGGAGAAGGGCGCCCTGCTAGGGGTCCCCAAACTCGCTTTCCATGTCAGAAAGCCTGGCATGGAAAACCTGTCTGAAACCAATCATCTTAATTGTGCCAGTCCAGACTGGCCGACGGGCTCCTTGAGCCTGTCGGAAGCCAACCGAATGAACGGCCGGTTTCAATTCCGACCACCTAAATTGTAATTAGGCGGTCAGAATTGAAACCGTCGATGTAGGTCGGAAGCTTTACGACCAATATTAGAATAGGCCCCATAGTGTGCAGCATTAATTGGTCTGATGCAGCCACCGTCCACATTATACATCAGGGGCAATGGGCTAACCCATTTCAAGCATTGATTCGTTTGTACTGTGAATGACAGCATTACCCTGATCACATTACCATATCTACCTAAAAGGAGGTGCACTTCCGTGCCAAGGATGATAGGCCAAAACTTTACTTTGCCAAACCCTTTTTCCATCCAGTTATACTTTTTTCAGTCGTGCCTAGTTGCTTGGCCTATGTCTTCAATTTGCAGTAATTCACGCCCAATAGTATCATTTTATTTTTGCCCAACTAACAATCATATTTTCCTTTTATGTGTATTAAAACTAAGATGTTTTTATACCTGCCTTCTAGGAAATGTCCATACTCTTCTATTAAAATTACTTGCAATGTTTTTATTTAATATAAAACTTTCATTGCAAACATATGGCAGCCATGTTTAGGTGGTGGCATTTTTCCTCCATTTTCTTCTACTTTTCAGTTTTGCGACATATATTTATAATAAAAAAATTAAAACATTAGAGCAGCTTGCCAAGGCAAGACCAATTGTCTTTGCTATTGCTTGTTTGTTTATTTTTATTTTTTTATTAAAAAAACTTAGCACAGGTTTTGTATAGGGTGTAGGTCTCAAATGCCTCAATATTTCTCATAGGGCAGATCTCATTAGAGAGTCTCTCATTTGGGTAACTATCACCTGGGTGCACCGAATAAAGGACTGATGGGCTAAGTAATCTACTGCTGCCTTTGTATGAAGTATCTAATACACGAGGATTAGTAGATTGAGCAGTGCTCGCCTCCCTCTACATCTCCACAGAAAGTGGCACTATTGCATTTCCCAGTCTCCACTGCTACAAGAAAATTGACATCACTACATTTCCCATCATCCACGTGAAACCAGGAAGCAACATCACTGGATTTCCAGCTAAAATCATCTTTAAAATAAGTAGCCAGGCACACGAGTTTCATCCTCCATCGTTCAACTTCCCAGCATCCACCTTTTCAGGAAGTTACATTGTCTCCTATCTTCTCCCTACTTCAGTCACATTCTCAGGGCCTCTCACAAGCCTGGCGCCCCAGCAAACGGGGGTTACATAGAAGAGCATTACCTTTTTGGGCCTGGTAGGGCCTTTGGCCAGTACCCCTTTCCCTGCAACCTAGGTAAGATACCATCCAGTGCCTCACTTAGCAACCCGCACATCACATTACCCACAATCACACCCAGACCACACTCAGATAGCAGCCTCACAATATATGGACTCTTCCTCATATATGAGCTACCACACACCCTCAGACTACAAAACATGTATTCCAGCTCACACTCATTAACGGACTATCTGCAATACTCCATGCTCTGGGATTTTCAGACCTGATCACCTATTACAAACTTGACATGTTATTTATCACCGAAACATGGTTCATCCCCTCACCCTCATATCCTAGAAATGCTTGTTCCCATGCACCGTTCACATAAAAAGAGATAGGGCTTCACTCTCATCTTTAAGTCCACCTGGTCCTATCACTCTAGGCAAGCAAAACTAAACTCCTTGGAGCTCCTGACATGCCACTTCCTTCTCTCTGCAACTCAGTCCACCCTTTTCCATCTCATGTTCAGGCCGCAGAGGCAGAACTATGATATCATTTTTTAATACTCAGATCTCCTCTCCAC
Organism: Triturus cristatus; assembly: GCF_964204655.1. Lineage (NCBI taxonomy): Eukaryota > Metazoa > Chordata > Amphibia > Caudata > Salamandridae > Triturus > Triturus cristatus. The sequence continues at coordinate 1,055,109,532 of NC_140588.1, forward strand.
ATCATCTTTCTGACACACCAACACCATTCTCCTGGGTGACTTAAACTTCACAGAAAGTGCATGATAGGACAAAAACACAGACACTGTCTTCAACCACATTAACACGCTCTATGTGGTACAGCACATCAGCAAGCCAACATATTCCAAAGGCCACATCCTTGACCTTGCCTTCTCAACCTATTCAACAATCCAATACAAATCCCCCATGCCTCAGGACTGACTGACTACCTCTCCATCACTACCTCCCTGCTCAGTGTCCAACCAACAAACTGATGTCAGTCCAAAATAAAAAACACCGCACCTACAGATCCTTCAAAAACCTCCTCATCGACAATCTAAAGCTTGAATTCAACTCCCCCCTACTGACAACTCCATGATCAAAGCCAACAGCCATCTAAACAACTTCAACACTTTTCTGCAACCCTTCTGAACACTCAAAGAGTTGAGAAGTACCTCTTTAAAGAACACTACATCATGATGTTATGTTATGTTAATAAGATTTGTAGAGCGCAACGGTTACCCTGGGGTGACCTGGCGCTATGTATTGCCTAGCCGGAAGAAGGAGGAGATCATTGGGTAAATAGCCAAGTCTACAAACCCTTCCTAAAAAGAAGAAGACTGGAAGCATTCCTCAAGTGGAAAGGCAGATCATTCCAGGCCCTGGATGCACATGCCGTAAAGCTCCTGCCACCACAGCTAGCCTTTTTAACAAAGGGCGACAGGACCTTTTTCGCTCCAGAGGACCGAAGGGTCCTGCTGGGAACATACCACCTGAGCTTGTCCATCAGGTGTTGTGGACCTATCCCATTGAGGGCCTTGAAAACTGTACATAGGGCCTTGAAGCATATCCTATGCTTCACAGGAAGCCAATGTAACCTGGTTAATTATTTTTTTACCGAGACAAATTTAGGAATACCAGATAGCAGCCTAATCTTGACATAACAAGCACCGTGACCACCATCCTGAAATTTCCCTCTGAAAGGTAAGGTTTGATTTTCCTTAAAATTCATAACCACATGAAACAGGCGGAGACCACGGTGCTTATATGATCACAGAAAGTCAATCTGCAGTCAACGGTTACGCCCAAAATCTTAGCTTTCGGCGAGGGGGAGGGGCAGCTGCCCAGTTCGGCTGGCCAACAGTCAGGGGTCCAGACATTAGGATTATTTCCAAAAACAATAATCTCGGTTTTGGACGAATTTAATTTTAAGCAGTTTGAGGTCATCCATCCAGCTATCTCTTTCATGCAGTCATGAAAGCGCACTTCCGTTTCTTTTTCCTTACCATCCTTGAATGATAACACTATTTGAGTGTCATCCGCATATGAAGTTAGCTGAATGCCATGTGATTTTATAAGGCCTGCCAGCGATATCATATAAATATTAAAAAGGGTGGGGCTCAGTGAGGACACCTGAGGGACCCCACAAGGAAGGCAAAAGGAGTTAGATTTATAGTTTTCCAGATTAACAGTCTGGGATCTGTCAGAGAGAAAGGAATGAAGCAGTTTCCAAGCCACCCCTTGTACTCCCACCTCCGACAAACGGTCCATCAAAACCATATGCTGGACCGTGTCGAAGGCTGCCGACAGATCCAGTAAGATCATCACAGCCTTCCCACCACCGTCCAAAGCCTCCCTAACTTCATCTAAGGACTTAATTAGAGCCAGTTCAGTATTATGTTCGGCTCTAAAACCATATTGTGTTGGATCCAGTATTTTACTGGTTCAAAGATAGGTACTAAGTTGGCTGTTCATAGCCTTCTCAATGATATTCGCTGGCATTGGAAGCTGCGAGATAGGCCTATAACTGCCAGGGTCTGTGGGGTCCAATGTGGGCTTTTTCAATAAGGGGAGAATAGAAGCAATTTTCCAATCCTTCGGAAAACGCTCCGAGATCAAGATGTTATTGATCAAAGGATGTAAGGCATATACTATCACCTCCGGGACGGTTTTCGCAATCGGGACCGGGCAAGGGTCTGTAGGAGAACCTGAGCTGATGGAGTACAAAAGTTTGAGAGTTTCTGCGCTTTCTAAGGGGAGAAACTGATCGAAGGTCGGCCCAGTATTGAGTCCTGACTGACTCTTACTATGAGAGGGGGTCCCCATTCCTTTCTGACCTGAGGAGAAAGAGGAATAAATGCCCTCCACCTTCTGTTGAAACCAGATTGCCAATTTATTACACAAATCTGGGCTACTAATAATCTTCGGAGTGTTGGGTACCCCTAATTTTTTGACCGTTTTGAATAATTATTTTGCAGTTGACTTTGCTTGGACGATTTCGCGGGCGTAGAAATTCTTTTTCGATTCCAGCACTAAATCTTTATAACGTTTAAGACTTTGTTTGTAAATTTCTTTATCCATTTTTTTTATAGTCCTTCCTCCAAACCCGTTCAAGTTTTTTACATGCCAACTTCTGAGTTTTAAGTTTATCGGAATACCAGGGAGCAGAAGGTTTAGTTCGCCTGGGAGTCCACCTTTTTACAGGGACTAGTATTTTACAGTCTTTGCCTAGCCAGTCTGAATACCCCTGCACGGCTTTATCTATATCCGACGGGAGTGGAATGTAAGAACTCTTAAGTTCATGTTCAAACAGGGCCTCATCTAGGTCCTTCCAGGATCTTTTTCCAGTGTGTTAGTAGGCACAGGACTAGATTTAAAGGCTTTTGAGTCATGCAAAGATAACAGCCCTGTGATCCGACCAGGCCAGGGGAACAACATCATATCCAAAGAGATCGAGGTTGTTAGAATAAATCCCATCCAGGGTATGCCCCTTAAGATGCGTGGGACATTCCACCTGTTGTTTCAAGTCCCCAGTCTCCATTATTTTATCAAGGTTGAGCGTATCCGCGTCCCTGAGGTCCTCCAAAAAGAAATAAAAATCCCCTAGAACCACAAATGTTTCTGAGCACATACCTTCTTCAAGAAGGGTACCTATTGTGTTCAAAAACCCAGCTCTGGGACCTGGAGGACGATATAGCAGTAGCCCTTTAAAAATGTTAAAATGTTTCATATTGAAATTAAACGAAAGCGCCTCACAGAAAGTATTGGATGCAGGATGAAAAATGGAGTTCAAGGAGTCCTGATAAATGACTGCTAGGCCCCCACCGCTCCTCATGGGTCTGTTCAGTGTATAACATAGAAATCCTGGGGGGGGGGGTGGCTTTTACCAGATCAGGACTGGAGGTTGAATCGGCCCATGATTCTGTAATAAAAGCAATCTTGATATTATGTTCCTCCAAAAATACCGCGCATTCTGTGGCGTGTTTGATCAGAGACCTAGACATTTCATTGTGACTTGCTTGGCCTTATGAATTCCTTCACCTGATTTATTGGCATTCCCCCTAACCCTCTGCTCTCGAATGATAGGCATCTGAATGCCACAATTCGGACATTCTCCAGCATGGAGTCTGCCGCCTGACCCACAGACATACCTTGAGCAACTTAAAGAACCTCCTCCCGGTCGGAGCTTCAGAAGTTTGTGTTTTGTGTATCTCAGGCAAGCTGAAGTGAGACGAACAGGGGAACCGGGCCCGGACTGAGCGCGGACGGGCGCAGACGGGTTTGCCTTAGGCATGCCTTTGGCGCGCCCGTTGGTGCGTAACAAGAACAGCGTTAAAATCACCATCGGAGTTCTCTAATCAATAATGACCGGTCGGGCATTAAACACAGCTCCGACTCCGGCCAAGCAATGCAGGGTGCAGTAAAAGTCCACAAACCACCTACTGTAGTAAAGATGCAAGGAGGCATCTTCGCCCACGACAACTGGCTCCACAACCTGCAAACCGCCCACAAGCTATCACTGCCACTGGCCAAGTACAAACGCATACAAACTATAGCAACTCTTGAACATAAACAAGGATGGTGGTGTGTCTCGAGTTGAAGCTCACGAGGGAGCAGCAAGCATGCAGCAAGACACACCAGGTCCGCACAGTCTACCCCACGGTCTACCACAGCACCTTCCCCCCAAAAATAAATCAAGAATGTCAACATGAATAAACTAAGGTGTCGATTCCGATCCGGTAAAACCCGGGTACGAACCGTCGGACGGAGCGTTTTCTCCGTCCGACTCGTACCCAGGAAAACCACCTTACAAACCAGCAAGTACGATTCGTACAGAAACACCATTTCCGTACGAATTGTAAAAAACACCGACCGGCTAAAATATACCCACATTTCCGATCCGGGACAACGTGTACGCGACATTTGCACGGAGTCAGGCAGCGTTTTACGGACCAGCAAGTACGATTCGTACCCACAGCACTTCGCACGGCAATATTTTTACGGGACCCAAAAAGTGTCGGAAAAGCTAAGTACGCCACGATGCACGGCGAAAAGGGGGCCCGGTATGCACCGTACCCCATCCCTACACGTCCGCACCGTGCCCCCAGCCCCCCCATGTCCGCACCGTACCCCAGCACCCATACCTGTACGCACCGTACCCCCACCCCCCGTATGTATGGTGCTTACCCCCACCCCCCGTATGTACGGTGCGTACCCCCACCCCCCGTATGTACGGTGCGTACCCCCCATATGTATGGTGCATACCCCCCCGTATGTACGGTGCGTACCCCCACCCCCGTATGTATGGTGCATACCCCCACCCCCCGTATATACAGTGCGTACCCCCCGTATGTACGGTCGTACCCCCACCCCCCGTATGTACGGTGCGTACCCCCACCCCCGTATGTATGGTGCGTACCCCTCGTATGTATGGTGCGTACCCCTCGTATGTACGGTGCATACCCCCGTATGTACGGTGCGTACCCCCCGTATGTACGGTGCGTACCCCCACCCCCCGTATGTACGGTGTGTACCCCCACCCCGTATGTACAGTGCGTACCCCCCGTATGTACGGTGCGTACCCCGTATGTACGGTGCGTACCCCCACCCCCATATGTACGGTGTGTACCCCCACCCCCGTATGTACGGTGCGTACCCCCCGTATGTACGGTGCGTACCCCGTATGTACGGTGCGTACCCCCACCCCCGTATGTATGGTGCGTACCCCCGTATGTACGGTGCGTACCCTCACCCCCCGTATGTACAGTGCGTACCCCCACCCCCCGTATGTACGGTGCATACCCCCACCCCCCGTTTGTACAGTGCGTACCCCCGTATGTACAGTGCGTACCCCCACCCACCGTATGTACGATGTGTACCCCCCGTATGTACGGTGTGTACCCCCACCCCCTGTATGTACGGTGCGTACCCCCCGTATGTACGGTGCGTACCCTCACCCCCCGTATGTACGGTGCGTACCCCCCGTATGTACGGTGCATATCCCCACCCCCGTATGTACGGTGCGTACCCCCCGTATGTACGGTGCGTACCCCCACCCCCGTATGTACGGTGCATACCCCCCGTATGTACGGTGCATACCCCCACCCCCCGTATGTACGGTGCGTACCCCCGTATGTACGGTGCGTACCCCCACCCCCGTATGTACGGTACGTACCCCCAGCGCTACGCGCTGGAGGTACACACCGTACATACGGGGGGTACGCACCGTACATACGGGGGGTGGGGGTACGCACCGTACATACGGGGGGTACGCACCGTACATACGGGGGGTGGGGGTATGGTGCGTACAGGTATGGGTGCTGGGGTACGGTGCGTACATGGGGGTGCTGGGGGTACGGTGCGGATGTACGCGGGCGGGGTGGGAGGCTGGGGGGGCCGTACGACTCGTACCCCTCGCCCAGGTGTGCCCGGGGTAGGGGTGGTACACAGTTCGCTCCGTACGGGACGTTTTACATGCGGTTGTATATTCGGACGGAGCGTTTTACATGCGTTTGTATATTCGGACGGACGGTACAGATCGTACTTGTGCGCTCGGACATCAGTTTTACGAATCGTACGCAAAACTGTCCGAGGACGTGTCGTAGACTTTTCCCGATGTCATTCGTATGTATTTTCCACGTACGAATCGTACTTGCCCATTTGTACGGGACTTGTACGATTCGTACGTAAAAAAATACAGATACGATTCGTACGGGAATTTTTTTTACCGGATCGGAATCATCACCTAAATGTTAATACAGTACAAAATATTTGAACCTATTAGGCATTCTAACATCACAAGCTCTGGTAACAGATACATCAGAAAAGATGCAAGGAGTCACAACAGCCCTTGCAAGAGGATTCCCTGCATTACTAACTTCTTCAGAAGCAAGTTGGATCCAATGTGTCAAATCAGAAACAGACCTTGTAATTTTCTTTTGGTTACTTACCTCAGCTTGTTGATGAGATATTCTGACCAGATTTTGAACATTCCCCCAGCCTTTATTTTCCAGCAGTACTGATCCTTTACCAACCTTAAGAACTTTAGTAGGAGAAGAGAACACAGAATTCCCATTTCATACCATTACAGGTAACACAAACCCCCCAACTTTAAGACCCCTGATGTTATCACCATGTGTGTGCTTGTCTACAGACATCTTAAATTGTTTAATCTGAACCCTCGGTAAAACCTTTTTCCTAACAGTTGCGTAAACACCTGGTTCTTTGACTCCTAACTGATCTTTTAACCAATTAGGAGACAAACCGGAATGAGGTTTCCTTCCTCTTAGCATAAGGAACGGGGTAATCCCTGTGATGCAATGTGGAGAAGAGTTATATTCCCAGATTTTATCCTTGAGGAATGATCTAACATTCAAACCTGCAAAAATGGCTGTTTGTATACCTTCTTTAATTACTTTATTCCCTCTTTCAACCAGACCATTGGAAGATGGTGACTATAGAGCTACTCGTAAGTGCTTGATGTCACGCTTTGCCAGAAATTGCAGCATCTGATCAGATAATAGATGTGACCCAGGAGAACCTTCTATAGAAAAAACTTGCTCTAGAGAATTGATGGCTGAATCAGAAGAGGCTGAGTTAGTGAAGGCAAAATACAACCATTTGGAAAATTAATCTACGAACAGGAAAGCATATTTTATTTCCCCAGGTAGATTGACATAAGGTCCTGAGAAGTCAAGTCCCAACTTGTCTCAAGGAGCATCAGTAAGTGGGACAGTGAGCAGGACACCTTTACTCATTTTCCAGTGTTTACCTGAAACTAGACAATCGGAACAATTGTCAACAGTGAGTTTTACCTGGTTTTCTAGAGAATTTGGCTCTTTGATAAGCCTATTCGTCTTGGTTGTCCCAAGATGCCCCTTGTGTGCCTTGGCAATAATAAAAGGATGCATTTTTGCAGGGGGAATATGCATGTCACCCCTTATGATCAAACCATCAATCACAGAAAGTTCAGTATACCCTTGTGCATAAGTTTTCAACTCATTGTGTAAGCATTGAATGAGGGGCCAACCAGTGGTAATGTATATACCTACTTATTTCAACACTTTATCTTCCTGATACGCTCTCTTCCTGTCTCCAGAAGAAAAGATAATATCAATACTTGCTACACATTCAATACCATCAATATAATTTTCATCCTCAAAGTCAGATAAAGGCTCGCAGGAGAGACAATCTGCTCTAAAGTTCCTCACCCCGATACATGACTGATGGGAAAAGTATATTCATGTAATTTGGAAACTAGTCTTGTCAATCTAGCTGAACTGTTGATGACACCTCCTGTGAATATGGAAACTAAAGGTTTGTGATCTGTGTGAAGCTCAAACCACCTGCCCCACACATTTTGAACTTTTGCACAGCCCAGTTGCATGTTAGCTCCTCACATTCAATCGTGCTATATTGCTTTTCAAATTTTTTTAGTGATCTGGAGACAAATGCAACTGTTTGTTCTTCACTATTTACCTTTTGACTCAAGACTGTACCTAGCCCTTGAGTAATAGCGTCTACTGTGATTATAGAATCACAACCATCTCTAAATGCTGATAAAGCAGAGTCTTGAACAATTAAATCTTTTACTTTAACAAATGCATTTTGCATTTCATCAGACCAATCAAAATGTTGGCTTTCGTGAGCAAGGTCCTGAGTGGTTCAACTGCGTGAGCATAAGCTGATATGAATCTGGCATAATATTCTGCAAATTATAAAAATTAACGAAGTGCATCACAGTCTGTGGGACGACTAGCGTCCTTGATGGCTCTAATTAAAGATAACTTGGATCCAATCTCAGACCTGGAAATGGTGTGCCTTAAATACTCCAACACTTGGGTAGCAAATTTGCACTTGTCTCTTCTAACAGTCATGCCTTTGTGCGTGAATGTTGAAAGTACTCTTTCCAATATGACATTGTGTTCCTGCAAGGAATTAGCATAGACCAAAATGTCATCCTGGTAAGCTTGTACTCCCTGCATGTCAGCAAACAAGACATCCATGAGCTTTTGAAAGACACTGGCAGCTGATGCCATCCCAAAAGGAGGTCTAAAGTACTAGTAAGCACCAAAGGCCGTGACAAAAGTTGTTAGTTCTTGAGAATCGGGATCCAATGCAATTTGGTGGTACGCAGACCGTAAGTCTATATCTGAAAACTATTTAGCACCTCCCAGATTAGCCAGCATTTCATGTATTCTTGGCAGGGGATGACAATCAATTAAAATATTGACATTAACCTCTAGTCAGCACATAGGCAGATCTCGCCTAATTTCTTGCGTGCAACTACAGCTGGGGTGATCCATTGAGAAGATTCTATAGGTTCTATAATGCCTTTAGTACACAAGTTCTTAAGTAGTTGTTTCAGGTCCTCTCTGACAGGTAGAGGAACTGGGTGAACGTTGTGCACAAAAGGTATGGCATCCGGTTTAATTTTGATCTGATGGACAAAACCATTGATTGTGCCATCTTTTTCTGAGAAAAGATTTTGTGCTTATCTAAAATTACATAAAATGGTTCCTAGACATGACTCCCAAACAAAAACAGATTGAAAACAAGAGGGTTTTAGGGAAATTTAAAGACCACAGCGGATTTATTCCCCAATCGTAACTCCGAAAACAGTACGAAATCCCTGGGTCTGAACAACTAGCTAGAAAGATGTTCGTATTGTGCTGCTAGAGGTGAAATTCTTGGACCGGCGCAAGATGAACCAAAGCGAAAGCATTTGCCAAGAATGTTTTCATTAATCAAGAACGAAAGTCGGAGGTTCGAAGACGATCAGATACCGTCGTAGTTCCGACCATAAACGATGCCGACTAGCGAACCAGCGGCGTTATTCCCATGACCCGCTGAGCAGTTTCCGGGAAACCAAAGTCTTTGGGTTCCGGGGGGAGTATGGTTGCAAAGCTGAAACTTAAAGGAATTGACGGAAGGGCACCACCAGGAGTGGAGCCTGCGGCTTAATTTGACTCAACACGGGAAACCTCACCCGGCCCGGACACGGAAAGGATTGACAGATTGATAGCTCTTTCTCGAGTCTGTGGGTGGTGGTGCATGGCCGTTCTTAGTTGGTGGAGCGATTTGTCTGGTTAATTCCGATAACGAACGAGACTCCTCCATGCTAACTAGTTGCGCGACCCCCAGCGTAGCATTTCCTCGACATGACCCACAGCTATGTCTGGAAGTTTTCCTACTCTGATAAGATTGTCTAAACCTGGTACCAAGTATAAGCCCATTTTAGCTAAATCCTGCCACCCAATGATATTTTTACCCTGGATGGCAAAGTAAACTTTAGTGTGTATTACTCTACCTAGACATTGCACATTTGCTTTGAAAAAGGCCAACATGCCAATTGCTTTTTCTCCAAATGTTAACAAATTGAAATCAGGTGTGAGAAGTGCCTTATTGCTATCCCATAATTCAAAAAATGTAGTGTCACGCAAGATGGAGATGGGCGAACCAGAGTTCACCATAACCTGCAAAGGAAATTCATCTATTTGTATTTCATAATTAGGACCTTTAACAGTTATAGATACCAAGTCGCAGTCAATAGTTGTGACCACATTGTTGATTGACTCAGTGCATGTGTCAAGTTCAGTGTCTATATTGTTAATCCATAGAGAACTCCTGCTGCTTCTGCAAACTGCCTGAGAATGACCTAGTATTTTGCAAGCTGTACATCATTTCCCAAGAGCTGGGCAAGCAGGGTACTTGCTAATAGGATTCTTTAAGCCGCACCGGTAGCAATATCACTGAGACTTCTTATTAGACAATCTCTGTGTATTGACTATACCCTTGTTGTAAACTGTGTACAAGGGGGAATATTTACACGCCCCTATTGTTACCACAATGACACTTTTCAGGACGTTGTAGTGGCAATAGTTTATTTTCAAGGCTGCGTTAAGCCACTTAATGTGGCTTAACGCAGCCATGAAAATAAGGCTCCCTTTCACGCTATACTTAGCGTGGAAGAGGAGGGTATTAGGTGTTGCGGTGGGCGTTCCACCGCAACACCCATTGATTTTGACGCTGCCCCCTATTAACAAGGGTGGTGTAAATAGGAGGAAACGCCAAAATTAAGACCAGGAGAAACCTGGTCTTTACCTGGTGACACGAGGAGAAATGTTTAATTTCTTCTTGTTTTTGCAGTTTCCATGTGTGATGCATTGTGCAGCACATATAGAAACAGCAAAATGCCATGGTTTGTTTATGTGCAGGAAGGTGTCCCTTCCTCACATAAACACTCTTCCCTGCAACGCAGACGCCCTGGCACTATTGGTGCAAGAGTGTCTGCGTTGTTGCTAGGCTGCTAAATTTAGCGCCAGCACCGGGGGAAACGCAGGGCTGCACCATATAGTTGTAAATGCCGCACTCCATCACTTCTTAGTAATTATGCCCCAAAGTGTCATTTTCAATGTTAGGAGATGTACATGAGACTGAACTGAACAATGGTGCAGGGTTTAGTGACATTGTCGAGATTAGTGATCTTTTAATGCTTTTAGCTAGATCTAAAACTTCATACAGTGTTGGATTCAGGCAGTCAAGGAGGCGTTATTTAATCTTTCTTGAGGTGCAGATGAAAATAAATTGATCACGAATATATGTGTCAACATTTGATCCACATGTGGCAGCTAATGTTCTAAGAGAAGATCCATATTCCTCAATTAACCTCATACGGAATTGTTTCGTTTTGACAAAGTTATGCCTCTCTAAAACGATGCTTGGTTCGTCGCTGAATTGTTTTCGCAGTCTCTCAATAGCTTCCAAGTAAACATTCCAAGGATTATCCCCATATTGGCCATGGGGTCTTGCTGCAGGAGGAAGGTTATCAAAAATGTGTTGAGCCGCAAGACCTAAACTGCCATAAAATTGTGCTAATTTGCGTTTCTGGGAAATAACCACCCGCATCAATAGCTATTAAGTGATTCTCAAATAAATGGAACCAATGTGCTCATTTTATGCCTGGTTTACCAGGTGAAGACAAAAAAGGCGGAGGCTGTGTAATTTGACGAGATGCAGCCATAGAAACCAATTAATTTAATTTAAACACAGCGTGAAATGTCAAGTAACAACCAATTGACAATATTATCAATAAAAGTACCTGTAATAACCCAGATGCTGCTTCCAGATGCGCTTTGTTTATTTGAATAATAACTTCTGTTGTGAGGTAAATAATGGCTAGCAAATGACACAGGAATTACAAACAGGCTGTGATTGACACTGCCTGAGATCCAGGTTTGCTATGAGCTCAGCCGCCGTGAGGAAAAGTCAGCTGAGCCGCAAGGGATGATGGGGCAATCCTTGGGAAGCCAATCAAGGGGTTTCCAATGTGCCTGAATTTCGCTGTGGCCAATCAGAGAGCGTGAAGGGAGGAACACCCCACACAACCTCGCTGCTCAGCTTGCAGAGAAAGTGCGCATCAGAGAGCACACTGCAGGCAATCCGTGGAGAATGCCGCTGCCCGCGTCCCACGCAGTGAGACATCAGCAAGGCAGCTCTCTAGTGGCCGCCCGTCGCAGCCTTCCCCCTCTTCTGCCTCGCGCGCGAGGCTACGCCCAGGGAGGAGACCTCCCAATAGTGTGTAGGTGGAGGCGGGCCGTTGGGGGTGGGGGGCGAGGCTAGCCCCCCTACTTAGGCGGCCCTCTCGCCCAGTTCCTCCTCTGTTTTCTGCGCGCCGTTCCAGCTCGGACACGCGTATTGCGCCGCTCCTCCTGGCCACGTTCCGACCTGCGACGCGCTCCGGGCCTTCGGGATCTTTTGAACAACGCAATGGTGAGTCTTGCGCAACCCCTCCCACCCCGGCCCTGTCCCTGGGCAGTACCAGGTTGACGGGGCCCTGTGGCTCGATGTCCACGGGTGGGGGAGGGCGCAAGTGGCGTGATGCGCGTCGGTGGGACGCCTTGGTCGGTTTCGTGGCGGGAGAATCAAAGGCAGGGCGGGCTTGCAGGACAGCGCGATTTCTAGCGCCAGTAGACGGGACTGTGTGCTCGGAGGTTAGACGTCTGGACTCCAACATGGTGAGTCGCCGCGGAGCATAGCTCAGGGGTTAGAGCACTGGTTTAGTTACCAGCGGTCACGAGTTCGAACCGCGCTCGGCCCTGTGATCTTTTCAGAAGGTCGGGGGTGAGTCCCGGTGTCATGGGGTGCAGTGCGTTGAAATGCGGGATGGGGATGCTTGAGAGCAACCCCCCAGACGGCGCCTGCTGCGTGGGGCCCTCGTGCGATCGCGTGAAGACTCTCCCCACCCCTAATCGACCCCCGCCACCGATCTCGGTGGCTTTGCTAGCCCCGTGCCCAACAAACAATCTGCGTAGCGGCCACGCGCGTTCGCGCCGTTGTATGGGTGTTTGGAACCCAAACCCCCCCCTACCCTGCGCGGCCATCTTGCCTTGGGGTTCCACGGTACCAAGGCTCTCGTGGAGCAGGTTTTTCGCCAGTGCGCAATATCGGGTTCGGGTGGGTCCTTAATTTCACATCTCTTTAGACTGATCTACCCGGGTCCGGAAGGGAATGGGGATTCGGGAGTGTCCTCAATTTCGCAGCGCTTTGAAATGTTGCACCCGGGTCTGGAAGGTAATGGTGGCAAGGCGCGAGCGGGCCACTGCCGGGCCGCAGAGGCCTTGAGGGAAGAGTGGGGGCTCCTCCGCCACAGGGCGGGCCGCAGGGTTTTTTTTGTGTCTGTTTGGACGTAGCGTCCACATTGCGTGATTGTTAAACCCCCCCCCCCCCCACCTGAATTTGTAATGCGAATACGGTGACCGTTTGTAGCGCCCCAATGCCGGCGGTGGGGTTCGCGCTAAATTTAAAATCGCAACGCATTCTCCCCCCCCCCCCAACTTCAACTGTTCGTCGCGGCTTGGTGAGTCTCCGGCCTGGGTGTTTGTGGCCGCTGCCTCCGGTATTTGAGAAAGTGGCTAAATAGTTGCGAAATAGGAAGGCTCTCCGTTCCCGCGCAACCCACACGGTCCATCGGCCGGCGTGTCGCGTTAATAGACCCCGGGGGGTTGATTCAGGGCAATAACTCCCTCTCCCGTACCTGAATGTGTAATGTGATTCGGTGATCGTGTAAAGCGCTCCATTAAGGCTGGTTGAGTTCGCGCCAGATATTGATACGCAAAGATGTTGAATGCAGGGACGCTCTAGCTTTTCGGCAGCAGCGTGTACGGACATGCGCAGGTAGCCGTACAGTCACGTGGCCTCCGCGTGGTGATTAGCGCCCCCCGGCTCTTTGCTCGCCCAGCTGTTGGTGCCTTCTCAGACCATGTGTGGTACCAGTGGGGTAAACGGAACGGTATATCTTGCATAGCTCCGAACATCTCCCCCCCCCCCCCGCACCCACGCCGTAAACTCGGACGCGTGCATGTAGCCCACAATGTTAGAAGGGCAGCGGGGGGCGGGCTTTCACGCGATTTAAAACACGCGTGAGCCGGATTCGGTACTATATTAAGGATTGTTTGGCGATGAATGCGTGAGCCTGCCAGGCAACAGGGAAAACCGCTCGGGGAGCGATGACCAAGGGCGGCAAGGGTGCTGTGTTGCATGAGCGTTTTTCCTGCATCCGTTATGCATTTCGCACACTAGGCTTCCTGGCTCTGCCAGTTTTGGGGGCTGGGACGCTGGGTAGGTCATTTACTGTCTCCTTTGCAGGAGTGCGCCCAACCGATTTGGCGTCTCGAGGCTTCTCTTCCAGGAGGCGGGCCTGGTGGGCGGGAGGCCACCCCGGCATGGTACGCTCACCTTTTAGTTGGGGCGAGAGGGTTGTGCTTGGTGAGCGGAGTTGGCCTAACGGCGAGAGCGGCCAACCTCGAACCTGTGACCGGATTCGAGTCTCGGGATAGACGCTGAGCATCCGGTGATTCTGCAAATCACCCTATATACCCCTGCCTAACAGGGGCTGGCATTTGCAATGCAATCGGTCTCGCTTCTCCCAGGAGCCGGCGGCTAATTGGCGCCCGGAGGCCCTGACGGGTGATTGTTCACGCTTTACAGGTGTGGTTTCTTGTTTGTGCGTGGCGCCGCTACAAGTGGGCAGTTTGTCTTGGTTGTTGTGCCCAGTTGCCTGCACACCGCGTCGCCGGCAGCCCCGTGGCCATAAGCCATTGAGGGGGGGCTCACAGTCGGTGCTGGGGGTATTTGCGTCTCTGTGTGGTCTTACCATGGATTATAACCCAACGCGCGCGCTTACCGATGTTAACGCGAACATAATGCCGTATTGCTTGTCACATGGTATGTTCACCGTTAAATAATTTAATGCGTCCCATCGCTGGGATGCCGGCGCATCCTCTCTAAAAAGGCGCTGTTGACGGCCACGAATGCACGACCGCTTGGTTGGGCTGGAGTGTTCCGTGAGTTTAGTCTCCCCGCAGGACAGTTCACTTGCTGCCTCAGTGACCCCCAGTTTCGGCTGTTTTGCTTTGTTATCCACGCTCTCTACCGGTCCTGTGCCTGTGCTCCCTCCTTTCATTCCCGCTGCTGGCAGCAATCGGAGCGGTAACTTGTGGGCGTGGTAGGCCACAAATAAATGTAAAGGTCGGTATTTTTAAAAGGATTTGCTGACGTGACACACTTAAACGTTTGCTCGTCAATGATTTTAATACTGTACAGTTGTTGATGGAAGGCTCGGCGCGCAGGACGGAAGCCTGAGCTCCAGCCTGGACCCTGGGGGCGGAGGGGGGACTGGCAAGAATCTTGGTGGTGCCGCGTGTAGCCTAAATAATTTGGCTGGCTAGTGCGTAGGCAGCAAAGACATTGAATCTACTTTCCGATGCGTGTTAATTATTCCCTGTGTGTGCACCATGTGCCCACAGACCGTCGCAGTAATGCCCGGGGCGCTCCCTGTGCCTGGACATTTTCTAGTAGCACTCTGTTTTTTCATGCCCGCAGGCTGTCTCATTAATGCACTGTCAGTACTTCTTGTGCAACGTTGTTTACGCGTCTTGTGCCAAAAAAGATTATTAGAGCAATAATACACGGCCTGTGCTACCTTTAGCCCGTTAATGCCTTCTGTGTGCTTGTTGTGCCCAAAGGCTGTTCCTGCAGTGCACTGTTGGTACACCTTGTGCCCCGGTGTACACTGCATAGTGTGTGATGCAACTTTAGCTCCTATGTTCACACACTGACTCCTTGTGCACGTTCACGGGTCATCCTGAAAGTTACGCAGGGTCAGGCCTGGCTAGTACTTGGATGGGAGGCCCAAAGGGGAACACCGGGATGATGCTATTTTGGAAAGAGATTTTAAAAGTATTATACTGCTCTTGTCGGTATGGCGGCTATGCGCCTAGATCAGAGTGTGTGTTAAACCTAGCAAAGGTGCTTGTTGTTTTTTCAGTCCTTTGGCCTTTCTTTTCAGTATGCAGATGCTTCCACCCAGGCGCCCCCCTTTCCTGTCGCTGGTTTCTGATGGTGCTGTCACTTTTGCTACCAGGAGCTATAGCTCAATGGTAAGCCTTGTGCCTCTGGTTATCAAGGCTCTCACAGGACAAGGGTTTGAGTCCCGCAAATGCTGTCAAAGTGTCATAAGTTGGCAACATTTCAAACTCTTCTTTACAGGGGAGTATATGGCAGGGGACACAACGGAGCAAATAGCTATGCTGCTGAATCCTGCATTTTCACGCAGCTTAATGAGCCTATCTGTAATATGCTCTGCGAGATTCTCGGGCCTGTTTTTGCTCGAAGGGTGTGCACTTTGGTGTGGAGGTGCTAGCTCCGCGCCCTCTACTGAGAAGGCCATCTCACGGAAGCCGCTTCTGGTGGCCATGGTTTACTTAGTGTTAAAGTGCGGCGAAGTTTGTTAGGTGTCACAATTTGTTGACCTTTTGTGCAGTGTGTGACTCATAGGCCACGTATACATTGTCAAACTTGTTGGAATGGCTCTTGGCCGTGAAGGAGGTGTGATTTCTCGGTTATTGCTTGCGTTGGGACAGGCAGGCTGACCTAGTGCGCGAGTTCTGGTGTGGCCAAGTGTAAGCATCTAGCAGTATCCACTGCGTTACCAGCCCCTTGTGTAAGTCGTTCCGTTGCCTTGCAATCAGAAAACAGCTGGTGTAATGTTTCTTTCAAACCAGTCATAGTGGTAGCTCAGTCTATGCAGAAAGTCAGGAGCCTGCGCTGTTTTTGAGACAAGCTGAAGGCCGGGTTTGTGGGGCATACAGAACATCTGAAAGGTATTTATTACCGTGAGTGCCACGCTTAAGTCAAGAGATGCTGCCGCTTTTCATCTTTATCCTCGCTATTCTGAAACAGCTGGTGTAATGTTTTCTGCAACTCGGTCATAAGTGGCAGTTAGTTCATACAGATTAATTGATTAAATGAATAAAGTCGCATGTTCTAGCTCGAACAGAGCAACTGTTACTAATCGCAATGACATGGGTTCCCACGCACTCGAGAGCCCCCCTTTGCATTTATCCCCGGGTAATTTTGTCCCAAAATGCAGCATTTAGTAGGATTATCCGGTAATAGGGGGAATCTCGTTGGCATTAGTTCCATGCCGGTGGGTACGAAGGGACGAAGTTGTGTCCCAAGTGGTGCAACAGGATAAGGGCAGGTATATAGGTAGATATATGTCCCCTGGCAGCAGGTGTACAAATATGTCAATGTTCAGCCTAAATCCCAGTCTCAACCATGATGCAATGGTCAGCTTGTGGAAAGGTGTAACACAGTAATTGAGCGACCAATGTTATTATTGTAAGTTCAACGCTTGAGTCAGGAGATGCTGCTGTCTCATCTTTGCCTGGCTACTAAAAAACAGCTGGGGGTAAGGTTTCTCTCAAATGAGTCATAGTGGCAGCTTAGCGTATATGGAAAAGTCAGCAGCCTGTGCTGTGTTGAGGCAAGTTGTGGGCTTGGGTTTGTGTATCATACATAACATCTTGAAGGTATTGTGTAGTTCCACGCTGAAGTCAAGAGATGCGGCTGCCTTTCATCTTTAGCCTTGCTATTAGGAAACAGCTGGTGTGATAATTTCTGCAACTCAGTCATAGTGGCAGCTTAGTCTATATAGGATAGGCAGCAGCATGAACTGTTGGAGACAGGCGGAAGGCCTAGGCTTGTCTATCACACTTAACATCTTTGAGGTTATTCTCCCTGTTCCATAGGGAGGCCAGGGAAAGCACGGAGTGGCATGGTTTACCGAGACTTAGCCTGGCTTGCCGCTTCTGCGACCTTGTGAGGTTTGTTTATGTATTGTATGAAGGTGACAGAGGCAGTCACTGGTTTGATAGGCGCCAGGGCCAGATGACATTTAAGTGCATTATGTGAGGGAAACTAAGGAGCGGGTCCATTTAGTAAGCACAAGGAGCACGGGGGGCGTTTCTAGCTCTAAAAGGAACGTTGAGACAACCCAGTTAAGTTTCAGTGCAAGGCCACATTTGGGGGGGCAATTCCAGGCGAAAAGCATTAAGCCAGACAGCCCTGGGAATTAGGCAGGCGTACGATTAGCTAAGATTTTGTTCAAACTGAGGGAGAGCATATCGACCACAAATAATTGTGGAACCAGAAAAAGCTTTACAAAGCAATGCTGTAGAATGATAGGCATCAGGGATAAGGCCATGACCTTTCTGGAAGGGGCATCCTTCTTCGACCTGGGTCGAACTGGGAAAGGAAGTAAGGAGGGCTGGATAAGTCTTTGTGCTACTTGCGTTGGCACATCTTGCCAGGAGTGATGGTCAAAGGTTTTTGCCTTCAGCCAGCCTAGGTTATTGCCCACCCACTCCAAGCTAATTGTTCATGGTGGTATCGGGCCGCATTTACACAGCCCAGTATTTGGCCCCTGGGGTTGTCAGTGTCGTGACTTACTAAATTTCACTGAACTGGAGGTGTGGCCGGGTTTTACACGAGCAGAAGTTTGGGAGTGCAAGCCTCCACCTAGGGGGTGGCTGGCCGAATCTGATGAACTACTTCAAACGGTGCACAGCACTGCACGTGGGAGAGTGGCAATGCCCTGTGCATACTGCAACCAGACACCCCAGAATGAGTGTCAATTACCTGTGCATACTTCAACCAGACACCCGGGAATGGCATGCCCTCATCTACATGGTAATAATTGAGAGAGCAGAGAGCGACCATACCTCTTGTTTTTTGCACTTAAACTTTCTAGTAATGAAAAGGGCTTATCACCTTCTGAAATAAGCATGACCAGAGATGTGCTGCTCTCCACTGACATTTGACAGGTTAATGGGCAAGGCTAGCGGAAAAGCCAGATGTATTGTCATGATTTAAGGCGGACGTGACCGAGGTATTGGCAAGTTAGAGACACTGCCAATTATGGGGATATGAACGAAATCAGAACTAGGGGCTCACAACAAATTATTTGATAGAAATAAGAAGTTTCCTTTGCAAGCCACGATGTCGGTGCCACGACTTACCTATAGCACAGCAACACCGGTATAACAAGGACTGTAGGCAAACATATTGACTCCTTTCAGCAGCAATAGAGTCCAAAGCTAGCTGCTATTCAACAAGCAAGGAATTGGATACGCTGTCCCAGTGGAGAGTAAGGAAAAGATTGGGATAACAGCGGGACTAGTATAAGACTCTATCGTCCAATTTTAAGGTAACTTAATTTTCAAGTAGAGAGGCTAAAACGAGGAGATGTTGCTAAGATATGGGCCAGTTTGTAGTAAACAATAGACCAATACGATGTGAAAGGAAGCAAATTTAGGTAACCGGGATGTCAGCTTGTGTGGCTCCATATGTAGGTGCTAGATCTTCCCATAATTACGTTAGGAAGATCTGCAGTGGCATCGCTAAGAAAGCTAGGAACTCCAGTCACGTCTAAGCTGAGCGGCATTGGGGCCTAAAGACATTCTTTGTTAGTCTGCCCTGGGCTCCTGAGTAATGTTGCAAATGAATGCCGTATATTTACGGTTACAGAACAGGACCCATTATTTAGCCCACTAAAAGCTGGCTCGCAGGGGCAGGGCACCTATAAACAGCGAAGGGAGGAAGGGCGGCTCTGGCAGCGACGGTAGCCTCCCCAGAGCTGTGGCGGAGTTACAGGGCGATCTGGATGCAGACGGGTACAGTAAGGGTACCTCTGCGACAGGCGGTACAGTAAGGGTACCCCTGTCCGGCACAGTAAGGGTGCCCGAGCCAAGGTCCAGGAGCCGAAGGGGGTTCTGGGAAGACCGCGACGGCGCCCCGTTAGTCCTTCGGGCGGTTGGGGGGCCTGACCAACCGGGGGTGTGCCACAACACGCTCCGCCCCTGTCAGAAGGGGCGGGAGTAGGAGACAGATCACGTGACCCAGTGGATGATCTGAAAATAATTATGTGCCACACTGCCGGGCATCGACCCACCGTGTGTGCTGGCTCACCAGGCGGGCGGAGCAGCTAGGGGCTGCTTGCCCTGGATCGCCCGTAAGATAACCCAATTTTATTGTCATACTATGTTGTATGAAATAAACCTGCAGCAGTTCTTCACCCACAAAGAAAGTGTCAGTGTAATCATTGGGTGACGTCTGTGCATGCGTGTTGATTGAAGCGGATGACGGTGTGGTCACTATGCCGCTGCCCGCGTCCCACGCAGTGGGACATCAGCAGGGCAGCTCTCTAGTGGCCGCCCGTCGCAGCCTTCCCCCTCTTCTGCCTCGCGCGCGAGGCTACGCCCAGGGAGGAGACCTCCCAATAGTGTGTAGGTGGAGGCGGGCCGTTGGGGGTGGGGGGCGAGGCTAGCCCCCCTACTTAGGCGGCCCTCTCGCCCAGTTCCTCCTCTGTTTTCTGCGCGCCGCTCCAGCTCGGACACGCGTATTCCCACCCTTTCCGCTTACCCTGCGTGGCGGAGACAGCGCGTTATTGGAATGTTTTAATGTTTTCTTTTGCGTTGCAGGCGGAGTTACAGGGCGATCTGGATGCAGACGGGTACAGTAAGGGTACCTCTGCGACAGGCGGTACAGTAAGGATACCCCTGTCCGGCACAGTAAGGGTGCCCGAGCCAAGGTCCAGGAGCCGAAGGGGGTTCTGGGAAGACCGCGACGGCGCCCCGTTAGTCCTTCGGGCGGTTGGGGGGCCTGACCAACCGGGGGTGTGCCACAACACGCTCCGCCCCTGTCAGAAGGGGCGGGAGTAGGAGACAGATCACGTGACCCAGTGGATGATCTGAAAATAATTATGTGCCACACTGCCGGGCATCGACCCACCGTGTGTGCTGGCTCACCAGGCGGGCGGAGCAGCTAGGGGCTGCTTGCCCTGGATCGCCCGTAAGATAACCCAATTTTATTGTCATACTATGTTGTATGAAATAAACCTGCAGCAGTTCTTCACCCACAAAGAAAGTGTCAGTGTAATCATTGGGTGACGTCTGTGCATGCGTGTTGATTGAAGCGGATGACGGTGTGGTCACTAAGAGGGCTGCTTCGAACAGGCGTGTATTAAAAGGAACAACTGGGCAACCGGAAGATAAACCTGTGGATTCCATGTAAAATGGAAAATTGAGGTTGGGTGTGTCGGTCAGTGGGCGAAGAACTCTCTATCGCCAAAATGTAGTAAGGATGCAAGGAGGCTTCGGTGGAGAAAAGTAGATTTATTCACATCAATCTTAGCCCACGACAGATGGCTGCCGGTCAACAGGAGCTGTAGAATCAACTGACTCCACAACCGGAAAACCCACCTACCGGCTATCGCTGCGACGGGCCAAGTACAAACACATACAAACCATATTAGCTCTTGAACATAAACAAGGATGGTTGTGTGTCTCGAAGCGGAGCTCACGGGGGAGCAGCGAGCATGCCGCGAGACACACCAGTTTCGCACAGTCTACCATACGCGGTCTACTACACCTACCTTTCAGTATAAAGGTCTGTAGATACAGTTTGCACGTGTTCACACTTTGGGGCTGATGAAGTAGATTCCATGTGTGGCATCAGGCAGGACTGCCGCTGCCCGCGTCCCACGCAGTGGGACATCAGCCGGGCAGCTCTCTAGTGGCCGCCCGTCGCAGCCTTCCCCCTCCCCCTTCTTCTGCCTCGCGAGCGAGGCCACGCCCAGGGAGGAGATCTCCCAGTAGTGTGTAGGAGGAGGCGGGCCGTTGGGGGGGGCGAGGCTAGCCCCCCTACTTAGGCGTGCAGCTTGCCCAGTTCCTCCTCTGCTTCCCGCGCGCCGCTCCAACTCGGACACCCACAAAGAAAGTGTCAGTGTAATCATTGGGTGACGTCTGTGCATGCGTGTTGATTGAAGCGGATGACGGTGTGGTCACTATGATTGCATGTGTCCATTATGACCATAGCTGTACATTAGCCTAGGCAGGGCCCGGGAGACCCTGGTCTGGAACCAGTCCCTGGGTCTATGCAGGGTCCATAGATTGTACCCATGGATTCTGGGGCCAAAAAAGATCTACATGATGTGACCAAACTCTTGGCACACATCAGCTGCTGCCAAAATGATGAGACAAGACCTCTGGCCATCATGCATGCTGCTCACCTCGTCCCGATATTGACCCCCCTCCCCCATGCACCTCTCTGTCTCTAATACCATGCTACACTTCTTACCTTGTCCGCATGTGGCACGGTTGTAGCACAACTCTGGCCCTCACACTCAGTACCCGACACGTCTTACATATATGACACATTATTCCCTTGTGCCGTGTTGTACTGTATTAGTTACTTTAGTAGTGTATTTATTGTATGTTAAGTCTTTCTTTGTGCACGCTTTCCCTAATCATTCTAGAATACCTCTGTGTATTCTAGCGTGTTACCATTACGGATTCCGGACTTGTCAGTTGCTTGTCTGGTCAGCTGGTGAAGTGTTCGTTATGCTGCTGGCATAAATAAATAGGTACTTGTTATTACCTGAAGAAGTCTTCAAGCTGCCTCCTTTTATCTACAACAATTTTAGCGACAATCTTGTTGTTGTGCTGACCAGATGAGCCAACGCTTCGCTGATGAGTCTTCAGCTGTTCCCAGCTTGTCACAGTTGCAGTCCAGCAGCAAACACTTCGGGCCATTCATACAATAGTGGTCTTCAGGTCTGATGCACGGAGTCATCATTCCAGTTGAATCGGTGAACCATTTCCCGATTTCAAGATACCGGCCCTTATTTCCGTCCCAGTGACGTCCTCATCGAAAACCGCGAGTTAAAAAAAAACAGCGTTACAACGTTGGAGAGCGCAATAATCTTCCAACGGCTTGTTCTTCCTCAGCTCCCTTTAATATTAACCAAACAGACATGCTTGAGGATAGGTCAAACTCTTCTAATTCTACATCATGTTCCTTTTCGGCACTCTCGCTTTCTGAGACTGAATCGGTATGTTTAAAAATTAAATCAGGATCTCCGGCGGACCCTCTTAGACCAGATCAGCTCCGGCAAGTTTTTGAATCAATTTCCCCTGTGATTAGGGAACTGGTTAATTTATCATTGTCAGCCGCAGTATTGCCGGCTACCTGGAAGCACGCAAAAGTGATTCCCCTTTTAAAGAAGCCATCCTTGGACCCGTCGGACCTGAGCAATTTTCGTCCAATCTCCCAGCTTCCTTTTCTAGCTAAGGCTACAGAGTTATATGTTAATTCAGTCCTGACTGAATTTGTAGAGTGTAACAAAATTCTTGACCCCTCACAAAATGGCTTTCGCGCCCGTCACAGCACTGAATCTGCGCTGTTGGCGGTAACGGAGGACAGTCGGCGCAATTTAGATGTTGGGGATTCCGCAGCCTTGATTCTTTTAGATTTAAGCGCTGCGTTTGATACTGTCTCGCACGACATTCTTTTGGGTAGACTATATGATATAGGGGTCCGGGGGTTGGCCTTGGCTTGGTTTCAGTCGTTCTTGAAAGATAGAACCTTTCAAGTGGTAGTGCCCCCGTTTTATTCTCAGACACACTGGATTAAACATGGGGTCCCACAGGGCTCTATATTGAGCCCTGCGCTTTTTAACATCTATGTCCAACCCTTAGCTCTGCTAGCAAAAAGAGGACCTGTTAGCTATTTCTGACTGGATGACAGCAAATTGTTTACAGCTAAATGCTGCGAAGTCAGAAATTCTCGTCAGAAATTCTCGTGTTGGGGAAAGATAGGGCCCTCTGGTCTGAACAGTGGTGGCCTGACAGATTAAAACCAGCACCACTGCCTAAAAAGGCAGTAAAGAATTTAGGGTTCTGGTTTGATAGTGAGTTGTCATTTGATGTTCAATCCAAGGCCTTAGCAGGATCCTGTTTTGGCCTCCTTAGAGGGCTGAAACCTTTACTTGGCTATTTTGCACCTAAAATTCGCCAAACTATCCTCCAGGCCACAATCCTGTCAAGGCTGGATTACGGCAACCTGATATATCTAGGCGCCAATAAATCTTGTATTGTTCGCTTCCAAAGAATCCAGAATGCAGCAGCTCGTGCCTTGCTAGCACTTCCTAAATCATGATCAGTTGCGAATCTCCTGCCCAAGCTCCATTGGCTGCCGATAGAGAAAAGAATCCATTTTAAGTCTTTTTGTGTGGCCCATAAAATCCTGTCACAAGAAGGACCTCCAATTCTAGCAGATCTGCTGGCTTACTATGTGCCAAATCTCCCCTTGCGCTCGGCCAGCTCTGGTCTGGTCTGTATTCCCCGTTTTCAGAGAACTAGAGCTGGTGGTCGCTCTTTCAGGGTTAAGGCAGCGCACCTTTGGAACTCCATTCCAACCTCAATCAGAGGACTTCAGAACCATTGGACGTTCCGAAAGGCATTAAAGACCTGGCTTTTCCTAGCGTAGGATACACTTTTCTTCTTTGTATGTCCTGAGTGGTTTTACTAGCTTGTGCTTAGGTAGCGCTGGGACGCCCCGTCACTGGGGCAGCTATGCGCTTTATAAATCCGAATAATAATAATAATAATTCATCACGTTACGCTGTTCGGCATCGTTAACCCTGTGTGTGTTCAAGTCAGCGCTGCAGCTTTTCAATGCGTGCGCCATCATGCTATGCATTTCGGCCATCTTAAAGAAAGTGTGTTTTGTCCTCAAGTCAGCGCTGCAGTTTTTCAGTACATGCGTCATCACGCTACGCATTTCGGCCATCTTAAAGAAAATGCATCTTAAAGAAAGGCACCGTTACTCTGGTGACACGCACACTATCAGCGTGTCCATTCTTCACGCCAATTAGACGCTCGACTTCAGCACATCGAAAGTTACGCACATGCCTGCACAGCCCTAGCATGTCTAAGGCACTCTCCTGGATACTGCAAGCAATAGCGGTCAACGCGCTTGGACATGCAAATCTCAGGTACTTTTGGGTCTTTTCGTCAAGCATTTTTTTTTTCTACGGTGAGGTGCACACCTATATGAATATTTATTTATTTTGCTGCACATTGCTCATTATACCACATTCTACGGTAATGTGCACACCTATATGAAGATTTAATTATTTTGCCACTCATTACTCACTATAATGTACTTTACAAATGTTTTTCAAATTTTTCACAATATTTGGTTAGTTTTTCCTGTTTTTAACACTTGCAGTCATGTCTACCCAGCATATTGCTGTTGCTCTACCTCCTCAATTTTTTTGAGTGAACCTGGCACCCCTTCTATCCCTTGGGAAGACTGGATTGTTATTTTTTACAATTATTTAGATGCTTTGGATGGGCAAGAATGCTCGGCTAAAATAAAAAAAGCTTTGTTATGGAGCTTGAAGAACCAGGGCCTTATGGGCCTGGCGGCGCAGGGCACGCCTTAATCTCCTGAGTTCACCTGCTTTGTTGAACAGAGACACAGGACATTCTGTTGAGCGTAGAAGATCAGGTTTATTAGCTGCAGCTAAGTACAGTTGTCCCAGAAGTACACTCAGTATGTTCTTAGGAGACTGCCACTTTACTCCGTGGCGCACAATCTTTTATAGTACATAGATTCACCAAGAACACTCCCAATGCATACATGGTTATCCAATGAGAAGAGTTTGAAAACAAGATATAACCAATGAGAAAAGTTTGAAAACAAGATATCAAGTAACCCAAATAAACCTCTCTTCCAGAGGTGGCAGGACATATTTGTATGCTTTGGAGGACAGTTGTGAAATGAGGGAATACAAGTAGAGAATAGCGAAGGCCAGAAGATAAGATAAAGTCAGGAAAGAATGGTGCGAACCAACAGACAGTCGAGACAGGGTTTAGTCAAACCAGACGAGGATTAGTGGACTCAGCCAGTCCCTGACATCAGTCTCGTAAACAGAGACAGGAGGTTATTTGACACGTCGCAGTAAGATCAGCAGAAAAACTTCGTTCATTGTGCTGCCTGAGTGAGGGCAACACAAAATGGCGGTGGAACACAAAAAATGGTGGCTGAATACAAGCGAGATCGTAAATCGAATTTCCTCAGACCCTCCTTTTGCCATAACTCAGGCAAAACACACAGATTCACGTTAATCTGAATCAATGTCAATAGCCACAAAGACCGCAGATGGCGGGGCCACACTGCATACAGAGACAACAGGAAAAAATGATGGCCAAAACCACTGCAAGGAAGGTTAGTACCTTCCATCCCCATTTAGATAGTAATCCCCAAAACCATCCTAATAAAGACCAATCTCCTTCGTCTTGAGGAATCGATTCGGAGATCATGTGTAATTTGGAGATGGCTTGGTATACCGTAGGGGCATCGTCAGGTACATAAATACAACAGCTTTACAGACTCCACCACGATCTGCAAGAATAACATCCAGTGCAATCCGGTTCTGCAAAGTCATGAGACGATCCGCCTGAAGTTCAGCTGTGAGATTACTCAAGGCTCCCACAGTGACATCTATGGTAGTCCCAACAACACAAACCAGCTGTCTCATGTTTCTGCTGTTGGCCATTGGGCCCCAAAAAGGAAGAAATCCTTTGAGGAAATCACTTCCCTCTTGTCCTGCCGTGTCTTTAGAATCAATAATACCTCTGCCATATCTGTTTCTATGATGGACTGAAGGAGCAGTGTATGTAGGAGGGAGAAGAAAAGCTATATAGCATGTTCCTGAAAAATCTGTTGGTAGCCACGTGTAAGCTCTATCGTGGAAGACAAAATATGTGCCCTGGGATGGCACTAATGGCGGTGAATTCTGAGACGTGTAGATGTATGTATGGGAACAAAAGCTTTTTCTTTGACCAGTGTCAGTAGTCTGGCCATTCATTTGTAAACAGAAATTACCTTGATGAGGGACAGTCCAAATTGGTGGAGATTTTCCCTGTTTAGTTTTATCTGTAAGGCTAGTAACGTAACGAGTCACGTTCCAATTGGTATATGTTTGTCTCTCGTCAACAGGAACCTTATTATTCTCCACAATTTTAGTCATAGCCACCATTCCCTTTATCAGAGAATTATGACTAAAATCTGGCTTACTACCATATGAACCAACTGGACGTCTAAATCGGCTCTGATATGCATTTGAAAATATTACAAAATAGGCCCAAGCGGAACCTTCATAAGAAAATGGAAGGACTAAATATGGCATTCCTTTATCTGTGGTATGAGGCATAAGTCCACTCACCCAACAGTCGGTTGTGTTGACTACCAATTGGTGTTGGTGCAACAATTGGATAAATGAATTATTAAAATATTCTGTTCTCCTGATTAGTTCATGTTGGGGAAGTGTATATAATTGATGTGGGGAGAGAGTAGAATGAAGAGGCAAGGAGATAGAATTAGGGACAACTTTTTGCTGCATAGCATGAATAACCCAACCTACACAAGCCAATAAGATACACAAAAATATAAAAACACACAATGTTACGCCACATCGACTGTACAATATTTTACAATATTTCTTTCTCATCTCTTCCTTATTATCCTTCTTTCCTAATTTAACATCCATCCTCTAAAATTGTTGCTCACTGCAATCTTCCTTACTCACTTGGCTGTGATTATTAGCCATCCTATGACACTGCAAGTCCTGGGGGCCTAGCCATTATACAGGTCACAAACCAAGACTCCTACCGTGACCCTGCATCCTGGACAGATGATAAATGTAGCAGAAGAGATGGAACTCTCAGGTGTCCTTGACCAACCTAGGTCTTAAATTGTATCTAGTCCTTGTTGGTACAGTTTGGTCTTG
The DNA here is from genome assembly GCF_964204655.1 of Triturus cristatus. Classification (NCBI taxonomy): domain Eukaryota; kingdom Metazoa; phylum Chordata; class Amphibia; order Caudata; family Salamandridae; genus Triturus; species Triturus cristatus. Next base: position 1,055,136,789 of record NC_140588.1, read on the forward strand.
AAATAGGGTCTGTGGCTCTGTAGTGTTTAATCGGAGATGGGAAGGTACGGCTTCTTGTAGAATGTCGTCATCTTCTTTCTCCGATCGAGTTCCATCCAGGTGTGCACTACTGAAAGGTATGAATCGGGGAACTTTTTCTCCTTCAAAATCACCTATACCCTTACGAACCCACTGATCAAAAGGCAAGGGCAAGGGCACTTTCTTGCAGTGCACGCCGTGGATCCAGTTCTTTTTCCCTTGGACTTTTACTGCTGTGCGAGTTGTCAGAAGGACTTGTCGAGGTGCCTTCCAACGAGGTTCCAAATTCTTTGTCCTCTGAAAATTTTTCACACAGACCCAGTCTCCAGGTTGGATAGAATGACCTGGGTCTGTGGAGGCTTCTGGTAAAGCGTTTTGAACCTGTTGGTGAAGAACACGTAATTTAGTGGTGAGGTCATGTAAATAGTCAATCAGCATTGGATACTGTATATCAGAATACTTTCTAGGGAGAGGGACTCCCCATACGTTAGCTGGACACCCGAAAACAATCTTGTATGGGCTGAGTCCCAAACGAGAATGTACAGCTGTTCTAGTGGACAGGAGAGCCAAAGGTAAAGCATCGGGCCAATTAAGACCTGTGCTGGCTTGTACTTTTGCAAGCTTAAGTTTGAGAGTGCCGTTATAGCACTCTACCAAACCTGCGGACTGAGGATGATTTGCCGCATGAAACTTCTGCCTTATACCAAGACCGGTACACACCTTTTGCATAATTTGGCCTACAAATTCACTTCCATTGTCACTCCAGACAATGCGCGGCAAACCAAACCTAGGGAAGAATTCTTTTAAAAGAACCTTGACAGTGGACAAAGCAGTGTTGTCTTTCAGGGGGTAAGCCTCTATCCATCTGGAAAAGGCACATACCACTACCAGAACATATTTAAGATTGTTACATCGATCCATGTGAATGTAGTCGATTTGCAACACCTCCAAAGGATATGTTGGGGGAGCAAAATGACCTGCTGGAGTTGGGGTTCCCTTTCCCGGATTGTACATCAAGCAAATGATACAATGCTTCACCACATTATCTGCCCATTTTGCAATCCCTTCGTTCAGCCACACTGGAGCCAGAAGTTTACATATTCCTCTTGCACTGATGTGGGCTGGACCATGTGCCTTAGTAACTACAGGCAGTACGTAGGCGTCTGGTAACAGCCAACACTGGTGTTCTGACAATTCTATCCAACATCCTGTTGCGTCTAACATTCCTGTACTCTCTTTCCACTTTCTCAACTCTTTCTCTGCAGCATCTCCTTGAATCGATCTCACACTTTCTATTGTGTCCTCACACATCCCTCTTTCCCTGACCGAATTCGCAGGGCCCGCAACATACATGCAACTTGTAGCATCTCTGGCTGTCCTTTTTGCTATCTCATCCGCAAAAGCATTTCCGCGACCAACATCATCAGTAATCTTCTTATGCGCACTACACTTCACAATTGCTATCTGGGTAGGCAAAACAAGTGACTCAAGAAGATCAGTTACCAATTGACCATGCTGTATTTTAGTACCGTGGGAGGTAAGGAATCCTCTTTCCTTCCACAAACGACCAAAGCTATGCTCTACACCAAACGCATACTGGCTATCGGTATACATATTCACTCTCTTTCATTTAGACAACACACACGCTCTGGTCAAAGCTATCAGTTCAGCTGCCTGAGCTGAATTATGTCTGATGCGTGCTGTCTCCACGATTGTATACAAGGTGGTAACAGCATAAGCTGAAGTTGTCTCACCATTTGGGAGTTTGAAACAAGACCCATCCACCCATAGGATCCCATCTGGATCCACTAACGGCGTATCTTTCAAATCAATCCTGCCTTTTGTCTCCTCCTCACTATGGAGAAAACAATCATGTTGTTTCTGAATATCTTTCTCTTATGGAAGAGGTAACAGTGTGGCTGGGTTTAATATATTACATCGTTTGATGTACACATGACTAGCCAAGAGCGTCAGCTCATATCCAGACAATCGAGCACTTGTAAGATGTTGTGTTTTCGTCCTATTTAGCAAGGTATCCACTGCATGTGGTACCATAACAATGAGAGTGTTATCTAGCACCACTCCAGCAGACTGACGAATAGAAATCGCTGCTGCTGCTGTAGCTTTAAGACAACTAGGCAATGCCTTAGCTACTGGGTCTAACGTAGCTGAAAAATAGCCACATGGCCGTTGTTTGTCTCCAAATCGTTGTGTTAAGACTGACAACGCACAACCCTCTCTTTCATGGACATACAGCGTGAAGGGCTTACTGTAATCTGGAGTACCCAACACAGGAGCAGAACACAGAGCAGCACGTAAATCAGAAAAACTCTTCTGACATTCGTCAGTCCAAGGAAGGGGTTGGGGTGTGTCTTTCAAAGTGTGTGCTAACAAAGGCTTGGCCAACAAAGAAAAATTCGGAATCCACTGTCTACAATAAGAAGTGATGCCCAGAAAGGCGCGCACCTCTCTTTGTGTAGATGGCACAGACTTTTGCGCAATTGCTTGAATTCGTTCTGGGGTTAATCGCCTTCCCTCCTTTGATAAGAGATGACCCAAATAGGTAACCTCTCGACTGACATATTGTAGTTTAGAAGGCGAAACCTTATGATTAAGATCAGACAAGTGACGTAACAGTGCAACAGTCACATTCTTACAGACATCCTCTGAATCAGCAGCAATCAACAAATCATCCATATATTGAATAAGAGTAGCACCTGGGGGCAAAGGAAAAACATCAAGCTGACATTTCAGAGCTTGACTATAAATGGAGGGGCTTTCACAATAGCCTTGGGGTGCGCGCTTGAACCGGAAACTTCAGCCTCCTAGAGAGAAACCAAAAATATCCCTACTCTCTTCGGCAATGGGAATGCTGAAGAAAGCATTTTTCAGATCAATAACAGAAAACCAAGCCGCTGAGGCAGGTATCATAGTTAACAGGGCAGTAATATCTGGAACAACAGGAAACTGTGGTACAACAATTTTATTGACCTCCCGAAGATCAATCACAAAACGATAAACAGGAGGCTTAGAAGGATCAGTGCGTTTAAGAACAGGAAGAATAGGACTATTACATACATTTCCTCTCGTTTCCTCAATCACACCCTTCTGAACCAAATCGTAAATGATATCCAAAAGCGCTCTTTCACCTTCATTGGAAATTCTGTATTGAGGAATGCATGGCAATTTAGCATTGGGCTTGAGAGTAACAACATAAGGCGGGATCTCAAGACAACCAACATCATTTGGACCCGTAGCCCAGAGCGTTGCAGGAAGAGAGAGCAATTCAGGTGGGAATTTATCTTAAGACAAATACATTGAAGAAGTCAATTTCTGCCCTAAAGTAAGATGCACACCAGAAGGAGAACAATATATCGTTGCATGCATTCTTTTCAATAGATCCAAACCCAACAGATTCTCGCCGCAACCAGTCGTTAAAAGAAGAGGAGCTTCCAAATCATAAGGGCCAATTGAAATAGGCAAAGGACAAGAGACCGAGTTACGAACTGGGGCGCCAGAAAATCCAACCGATACATTTGTTAAGCCAGACAAAGGTGCCCCAGGGAGTTTAGAGTGTATGATAGAACTTCTCATCGCACCAGTATCTAAAAGAAATGGCTCTGAAACACCCATTGTAGTGACATTGACATATGGCCCATCCTGATTTACTGGAATCGATACAACTCCCTCACTTTGTCTATTGCTGTCCTAGTTAGCGTGAAGGCTTTCATTCTCACCTTCAACATGATAATCATCATTGTAATACTGTGTAGACTGAGTATTCTGCTGATCGAAGTAGTTTGTAGAATTTGGAGGGGGTAAGGAACGCTGTTCTTGAGGCATCACACCTCGACCTTTACCCCTGTATATTATCTGGAAACCACCACGGCCTCGTGGAGCAGATAGTTCTCCCTTACGCTGCAATAAAACCGGGCAGCTATTCTTAAAGTGACCTTCCTCTCTACAATAGGCACATTGGTTAGGACCTAATAAAGGTCGCCGAATAAAAGGCTCAGGATTTTGATACACCCTCTGAAACTGTGGAGGCTGTTGAAACTGGTGCTGAGTATAACGAGGAGGATAAGCTTGTTGCAGAAGAACCTTCGTTTTTAATTCTTTCGTCTCCTTCTCTTGCTTATCTTTCTCCTCTTTATCCCTGTTCTCATAATATTGAGCAGTAGCCAATATCTGGGCAGAAGAAGAAGCAGCCCATGAACTCTCGGAGTCTTTCAACTTATGTGACAGTTCGGGAAGCAAATTAAATACGAATTTATCTACAAATAATCGCTGTCCACCCTCTGTAGTCATATCCTGACCACTGTGATCAATAAACGTCTCCTCAAAACGAGTGACGAAATCAGAGACACTCTCATCTTTCTTCTGCTTACACGCAGCTAATTTATCTCAGTTAACTCGTAAGGCGGGCATCATCGTTTTCATTAAAGTAATAATCCTACCAGGGAGTTCTGAAATCAAAGCATCAGGCTTAGCACCACCCACTTGGGCTGCATCCGCGGCAATTATAGCAGCCCAATCGCCACCCAATGCTTGGGCGTGATCCTCTCTACGAATCCGAGCCCATAATGCTTGTGGGACTACATTTCCCATCAACATATCAATATCGGCTAAATTCATAATACAGACATCAACAGTCTGGGACAATTCCTTATAATAGCCAGCAGGGTTTTTACGGGGATCCGGTAGAGACTGTTTAAGAGCCAAAACTTCAGATCTCTTCCAGGGGACATGTACCCATATACGCTGGAAGTGAGCGGGAACAGCTGGATTAGCACCTGCTTGTGCAACCGCTTCTCTCCACACTGGAGGAACCTCTCTCCTGGGATAATGTTTCGATGTCAGTCTAACAGCAGGATCGGAATCGAAAAAAATCTGTGAGGAAAATAAGGACCTAAAAGTGACAGGTGTCCTTACGGCATCCTCAACCTTAGAACCCACAATGAGTCCCTTATTGAAATTAGCCTGAACATCTAACAAACCCTGAGGAACTGAACCCAAATCCATATCCTCCCATCCTTTAACAAGAATATCACACATAACATTAAAAACATATCTTTGCGTGGGCGCATCCCATTGAAAAAAGGTAGTCATGATATCATACGCACTATACTGGGGACCTTTCTCGATCCATTTATGAGCAAGAGAATCCAACATTACCCGTTCGTCGGAAGCTGGAAGCTGACTACGAGACTGTCTTCGGGAAAAAGCCGGAGACATACTCAAAGAAAGGAGACAGAAACCCAGAGACAGTATCAGTGATTCGTTTGCGCACAGTAGGAGAATTAGACATAAGAACAGGGGACAAGGTATTAGGTGAACTAACAGAAGAATTATCAGTTATAAGGGGAGCCGAAGGCAAAGGAGATTGATGTTCAGGAAACGGAGGCAAAGAAGTCGGTGGCGGAAGAGGTGGGGGTGGCACTATCGGAAGGGGCAAATGCGGAAGAGCCGGAGCAGGCGGAGGCGCAACTAATGGCTGAACTGGTTGTAACAATGGGGGTGCATTAGCACCTTGTACATAGGGAGGAGGCAATCTCAATAAGTGAGACATCAAAGGGTCTTACTCCGGATCCTTACTTTTATCAGAAGGGGATATAGGCAACACTGGATAGCATTTATCTATCGCCATACGATGCTGTCTCTCTGAAATTTCCATTTCATGATTAATCTCATTATCTTTAAACTGCTGGGCAGCCTGTATAATCGTCATACTTTGTGTTTTCTTATCATGTTTTGCCTTTTTAATTTCTCTCTGTTTGGCTTCCTTACGCCAGAGGCGGAAAGAGTCAAACATTGCCGGCCGGGCTTTTCTTTTAAACAAAATTGCTTCCAAATTATTTAATATGTCAGGCTCAAAGCTACCATTCTGTGGCCACTGTAGAACACCATCGTTCTTCGTGTATCGGATCCATGCCTCATTAAAGGCAATGGGGCCAACACCATGTTTAGAATAAAGCTCATAAGTGGGAGTTCCAACCGGAGGAATTGGACAAGAGTCCTCCAGCCGGGAATCCCTATCACAACCAAAACAACAAAACTTTCTAAACTTACTCAAACCAGGCATTGTTATTTCACTGGACTGTTCACAAACATCAAGGGTTTAAATCAAATAACACAGCACAATCTGTACTCACCCCTCGGCTTCGGCTTTTGCAATAGCCGAATCAAAGGCCCAAAACAAAAAAAAAACAAAATAGTGGGAGCTACCCACCAATACTTATCTAAGTGTCTTCTTACGCCAACAGAGGCCCGTCTAACGTCTCGCGATACCATACATCACCAAAAGGGGCCAAAGCAAGGCGGCAGTCCGGGCAGCAGTCGTCAGCAGCCATCAGGAAGGAGAAACCGCGCTGAAAAAGACCTTCGGACCACTTCGACATACAGGGGTCGCTTGACGTGGTTCGCGATTCCTCCAGAATTTTCTTGCGGGGTTCCTCACGACCCTCAGGCAAAATCGCTACCTCTGAAGCCTCCTCACAGAGGGCACCAATTGAAGAACCAGGGCCTTATGGGCCTGGCGGCGCAGGGCACGCCTTAATCTCCTGAGTTCACCTGCTTTGTTGAACAGAGACACAGGACATTCTGTTGAGCGTAGAAGATCAGGTTTATTAGCTGCAGCTAAGTACAGTTGTCCCAGAAGTACACTCAGTATGTTCTTAGGAGACTGCCACTTTACTCCGTGGCGCACAATCTTTTATAGTACATAGATTCACCAAGAACACTCCCAATGCATACATGGTTATCCAATGAGAAGAGTTTGAAAACAAGATATAACCAATGAGAAAAGTTTGAAAACAAGATATCAAGTTACCCAAATAAACCTCTCTTCCAACTGTTTTTGTCACCCCTCCCCACAACTTAATCAGTGGTAGTGTCTACAACTCAACTTGCAGGTGGCAGGACATATTTGTATGCTTTGGAGGACAGTTGTGAAATGAGAGAATACAAGTAGAGAATAGCGAAGGCCAGAAGATAAGATAAAGTCAGGAAAGAATGGTGCGAACCAACAGACAGTCGAGACAGGGTTTAGTCAAACCAGACAAGGATTAGTGGACTCAGCCAGTCCCTGACATCAGTCTCGTAAACAGAGACAGGAGGTTATTTGACACGTCGCAGTAAGATCAGCAGAAAAACTTTGTTCATTGTGCTGCCTGAGTGAGGGCAACACAAAATGGCGGTGGAACACAAAAAATGGTGGCTGAATACAAGCGAGATCGTAAATCGAATTTCCTCAAGCTTGTTGGGCAAAGAAAGTCAACCTGTGTTCCGGTTTTTACCACAAGTTTTACAAGCCAATACACAACCAATGCCAGACGAATATAAGGAGGCAATAGGTAGACTTGAAGTAAAATTTACAAATGAAGAAAACCTGGTGATGAATCGGTTTAAATTGTATACTCACCAGCAACTTAGTGCAGTGTCTATAGACGAAGTTGTTGCGAGGCTGAGGGAACTGCCCGTTAAAAGCAATTTTGGAGCTATGACTGGTGAATTTTTAGGAGACCAGTTAATTGTGCAATGCAATAATAGAAAAATTCAAGAAAGACTGTGGGCAGCCAAGAATCCCACATTGAAATTGGCTATTGAGTTGGCAAAAGTTATAGAGCAATCTGAGTGCTGCATGAAAGAGTTACAAAAACACAGCACTAGTCAAGGAGTGTCTGAAGTTTCAGAAAAAAATGTTTGGGAAGGTAGTGATCAGCGTGAAGATGACTCTGTAGCATTACTAAGGAGTACAAATACGTTTTTTAACAAAAAAATACTTTCACAAGGGGACCAAGCAAATTTTGCTCAAGATTTGGCAGCAATGGTCACACATCTGAATCAAAACTTTGTTCGCTTCTAACAAATAATGTCTAAAGTGTGGCCACTTAGGGCATTTCTCTAAAATGTGTAAAACGAATACACGTCCCAAAGTAGCGGTGGTTCAAGATAATTCGACATGGAAGGAAAATGAGAGGGATACAATTCTGGTAGTTGTCGATGGAGATGTTTGTTCTGAAAATCAGAAGCGAGAGAACAGGCCCAAATCTTTATTTTTAATCGATGGGCAACAAGTATCTCTTATAGTTGACATGGGGTGCAACATTCCGTCCATCATCTTGTGTGTTTTGCTGTTCACCCTATGTGGGAAGGGTATGCCCAGACGTGGGTCCCGTGCTCACTACGCCACTGGAGTCAAGCTATCCTGGCTGATGACGGCTGATAGCCAGAAACCGGTCCTAGGATGCTTGATTCCGGTCCAGGGAAGACATGGCTTGGCAGTTCGGGCTGGACTGTTCCCATGAGGCACAGGGTCAAGACTGATTTGCATATGGCCATGTCTGAACTGGGGTGCTGTGGTGAGCAAAATAACGATGGATTAAACCCAGATCTGTGACTGGGGGTGAGTGTTTTGCCATTGTGCAACATTCCGTCCATCATCTTGTGTGTTTTGCTGTTCACCCTATGTGGGAAGGGTATGCCCAGACGTGGGTCCCGTGCTCACTACGCCACTGGAGTCAAGCTATCCTGGCTGATGACGGCTGATAGCCAGAAACCGGTCCTAGGATGCTTGATTCCGGTCCAGGGAAGACATGGCTTGGCAGTTCGGGCTGGACTGTTCCCATGAGGCACAGGGTCAAGACTGATTTGCATATGGCCATGTCTGAACTGGGGTGCTGTGGTGAGCAAAATAACGATGGATTAAACCCAGATCTGTGACTGGGGGTGAGTGTTTTGCCATTGTGCAACATTCCGTCCATCATCTTGTGTGTTTTGCTGTTCACCCTATGTGGGAAGGGTATGCCCAGACGTGGGTCCCGTGCTCACTACGCCACTGGAGTCAAGCTATCCTGGCTGATGACGGCTGATAGCCAGAAACCGGTCCTAGGATGCTTGATTCCGGTCCAGGGAAGACATGGCTTGGCAGTTCGGGCTGGACTGTTCCCATGAGGCACAGGGTCAAGACTGATTTGCATATGGCCATGTCTGAACTGGGGTGCTGTGGTGAGCAAAATAACGATGGATTAAACCCAGATCTGTGACTGGGGGTGAGTGTTTTGCCATTGTGCAACATTCCGTCCATCATCTTGTGTGTTTTGCTGTTCACCCTATGTGGGAAGGGTACGCCCAGACGTGGGTCCCGTGCTCACTACGCCACTGGAGTCAAGCTATCCTGGCTGATGACGGCTGATAGCCAGAAACCGGTCCTAGGATGCTTGATTCCGGTCCAGGGAAGACATGGCTTGGCAGTTCGGGCTGGACTGTTCCCATGAGGCACAGGGTCAAGACTGATTTGCATATGGCCATGTCTGAGCTGGGGTGCTGTGGTGAGCAAAATAACGATGGATTAAACCCAGATCTGTGACTGGGGGTGAGTGTTTTGCCATTGTGCAACATTCCGTCCATCATCTTGTGTGTTTTGCTGTTCACCCTATGTGGGAAGGGTATGCCCAGACGTGGGTCCCGTGCTCACTACGCCACTGGAGTCAAGCTATCCTGGCTGATGACGGCTGATAGCCAGAAACCGGTCCTAGGATGCTTGATTCCGGTCCAGGGAAGACATGGCTTGGCAGTTCGGGCTGGACTGTTCCCATGAGGCACAGGGTCAAGACTGATTTGCATATGGCCATGTCTGAACTGGGGTGCTGTGGTGAGCAAAATAACGATGGATTAAACCCAGATCTGTGACTGGGGGTGAGTGTTTTGCCATTGTGCAACATTCCGTCCATCATCTTGTGTGTTTTGCTGTTCACCCTATGTGGGAAGGGTATGCCCAGACGTGGGTCCCGTGCTCACTACGCCACTGGAGTCAAGCTATCCTGGCTGATGACGGCTGATAGCCAGAAACCGGTCCTAGGATGCTTGATTCCGGTCCAGGGAAGACATGGCTTGGCAGTTCGGGCTGGACTGTTCCCATGAGGCACAGGGTCAAGACTGATTTGCATATGGCCATGTCTGAACTGGGGTGCTGTGGTGAGCAAAATAACGATGGATTAAACCCAGATCTGTGACTGGGGGTGAGTGTTTTGCCATTGTGCAACATTCCGTCCATCATCTTGTGTGTTTTTATGGGGTCTAGGTACACCATAATTCCTATAACAATGTTTGATCAAGAGTGGTTTGGGAAATCTTTGCAGCCTAGCGATATTTCACCTGCATGATACCAAGGGGAGTCCATAGATTTGTTAGGTTTCTTCAAAGCACAAATTCTATTCTCAAACAGGTCCACCAAAGGAAAAATTTATGTTGCAGTGGATGGGCCCCCCATTTTAGGGTGGATTCACCAATATGATGTTCATATTGTTGTAAATCCTAGAGCCTCTTCGTAAGTCATGGTTATCGATGTTGAGACTATATTAAAGTATCTCAAAAGAGAGTAAGGGTCCAAGGGATAAAGTTTAAAGACTCTAATAGTTTTGAAATCCCCAAATCAATAATATAATACACAAAGAAAACTATGAGTCTAGTGACGTTAGAGACCTACAATGGTGTAATGGTTATGCTAAGTAAGGTGAAAATGTGAGTTCATATGTGTATGAATATGGTTCCCATCATCCACATGACGTGGTTAGCTTCATCATCTGGGAACCGGCACATTAATTGAGAACCATCTTCTACTTGGAAAATGTAGATATTGGTCTCATAAGTGTCCCAGACCTCTTGGTGGTATCGTGTTTAGATAGTGATGAAGAACAAGGTGTTTTAGTGGTAGTTGTTGATGATGATGGCTGCAGTGCAAAAGAAAAAGTGCTAGTGAGCAAGTGCTGTTTAAAGATCGTCTATCAAGGCACAAGATAAACTTTATTAGGACGCTACCTTGATGGCAATGATTAAAAACAGTGCTACAACAGTTTCAACAAATAACTGTGATGGAAATGGTCTACATGTTTCAGCTGTCGGATATGAGTAATCCTAGCTTTCGTCAGGACCAATTAAGCTACTGCATAAGTAATTAGTGCCAGAGTAACCAGAAATAATTAGTGCCAGAATAACTAAAAAGTTTGAAATACAACCTGAACCCAATTTATGGGCCAAGAAGATCCGTGGGGATTAATTTAATTCATGGACCTACACAAAAAAAGACAAAAATGAACACACAACAACAAAGCATAACCATTGATATCATGATCATGTGAGGTCAAAAACAAAGCATCCAGAGATAAATATCAGGTATGTTAATACTCTTGCTGTATCTTAGACAACTATAAGTTTGTCCTAGTTAATACATTTGTTAAATGAAGTTCGCAGCACTTACCCAATTAGTAGTGGGTGTGCGCCTCACCTCACCTGGCAACTGCTCAGGTTGTGGAGGCACCGCTCTGTAAAAATAATAAGAGGGTTCAACATTGTCTACCCCTTTAGGTGGGTTATTACATAGGAAAAACTGTCGTAAGCACCGCGTGAAGTTAAAACCATGCCGAAAAATCACCGTAAGCCTTACGATTACAAATCAGTAAGATCGGAGTGACAACCGTATAGCCTCCTGTTGTATCAGATGGGTGAACTGTCTATTAGAGTGAGCTACAAATACTATTAGATGATTGTATTTCAATGCGTTAGAAAAAGCTCATTATCTCACTCGTTTCTCGTCAGACAGAAAATACGAAAAGTATTTCGTTCGCAGGCCATACTCCGAATTAGACAAGATAAACAAGTCAACTGATGTTAGTTGCGCTCACCTATCCGTCGGTACCTCTTGCCGATGCTGAGCTCGAAGGGGAGGTAACCGGCGTGTTGAGAGCTCCTGGTATAAATGAAAAGTGGTCTAGGTTGCCCGGGCAACCAAGTGTGTGTCGGTTTGCGGGCTCAGATTGATTGCGTCACTCCGTAACCTCAAGGGCTCTGGGAACTGTAGTGTCTAAAGGGAAAAAGAGGACTACAGAACGGGTTGCGCAATCTATCATACCTAGAACTGTTTGAAATAGAGGCAATCTTGATCCTCGTTCATTGAATTTGTAGCGAGAGGGGTTTACGCTATATATTGTTCTTAGCCCCCGTATGTAATGTCCTTAATACACTGGCAGTTTAATCATTATTTATCACGTTGTTACATGTGAAAAGGAATTCGTAACTAGTGAATGACATTCAATGGAGGGTACGAAGCGATATTCCTAGGGTAGACATATAATGATACAGGCTGTTAACATACATGAAAGCATGTAGTTCTTAAATCGAAGACCACAGAATATCGTCATTTAGCCCATAGCAGTCACTTTTGAGTTTGAACACCCATTTCTGTTCTTTAAGAAAGAGGAACCTGGTGACATTTGTGACATGCGGGGGAATAAATGGTTGTTCCAGAATAAGCCATTTCAGATCTTCTGGCTTATGATTAAGTGTCAAAAAATGATTGGTCATTCTGGTCGCTTGTTTCTTGCGCCTAATGGTGCTTTTATGTTCACTGATTCTTACTTTGATTTTTCGTGTGGTCATCCCCACATATTTCAGTGAACAAGGACATGTAATCAGATAGATGACTTTTTCTGAATTACAATTGGTGTGTTTGCGCAAAATCCAAGGTGTTGAAGAACCAATATCTACTGATTTGATAGGTGCTGTCTGTGGGCATACAGAGCAGGAACCGCACGGGTAATGACCTTGTACCGGTGGTAGGTCCCGCAATGTTGGTACTATTGTGTTGGCTTTCATTTTCGGTCTAGTGTGTATAAGATTATCCCTTATGCTGGTCCCTCTCTTACAAGAGAAGAGGGGAAGGGGAATTTTCTCATCGCCCAGATTCAGGATGCGCCAATGTTTTCGTACCATTTTCTGCACACTATTAGATAGTGTGCTAAAGGTATTCACAAATGTCAGTCTCGTTAGTGGTGGTTTGGGTGTGGGGGGCGCAAGGAGAGCGTCTCTATTATTGTTGGACGCCCTTTTGCGAGCTTGTCTGACCAAATGAGTAGGGTAATTTCTCGCTTTAAGTTGTTTAGATAAATCTTTAGCGTGTATTTCAAAAGTCTCTTTTGTGGAACAGTTCCTATCGATGTTGAGAGTCTAGATGACATACTTAAAGAGGTGTTCTGCTTGGGTTTTCGGATCAGATAGAACCCGCTCATCAGAGCCTCACTAACCCAGCCAGAACGTTACCCCCTCCCTAGAACCTATTGACAATCCTACAACCACATATATCTATCACCTAAGGACAGGGGATTCCTACTATGCATACCAAGATCTCATAAGTGGCGGTCTCGCGGTCCCCTACGAACCCAGACCTCTCTGCCCATACGACAGTATCACAAGTGGCGGCCTCGCGGTCCCATACGAACCCAGACCTCTCTACCCAGACAGCAGTCTCAGCACAATCGGCGGCCTCGCGATCCCATACGGATCCAGACCTCTCTGCCCATATGACAGTATCACAAGTGGCGGCCTCGCGGTCCCATACGAACCCAGACCTCTCTGCCCATACGACAGTATCACAAGTGGCGGCCTCGCAGTCCCATACGAACCCAGACCTCTCTACCCAGACGGCAGTCTCAGCACAATCGGCGGCCTCGCGATCCCATACGGATCCAGACCTCTCTGCCCATACGACAGTATCACAAGTGGCGGCCTCGCGGTCCCATACGAACCCAGACCTCTCTGCCCATACGACAGTATCACAAGTGGCGGCCTCGCGGTCCCATACGAACCCAGACCTCTCTGCCCATACGACAGTATCACAAGTGGCGGCCTCGCGGTCCCATACGAACCCAGACCTCTCTACCCAGACGGCAGTCTCAGCACAATCGGCGGCCTCGCGATCCCATACGGATCCAGACCTCTCTGCCCATACGACAGTATCACAAGTGGCGGCCTCGCGGTCCCATACGAACCCAGACCTCTCTGCCCATACGACAGTATCACAAGTGGCGGCCTCGCGGTCCCATACGAACCCAGACCTCTCTACCCAGACGGCAGTCTCAGCACAGTTGGCGGCCTCGCGATCCCCTACGAATCCAGACCTCTCTACCTAGACGGCAGTCTCATACGACAGTTCATCCTATGATCACCATAACATACAAAAAGGGAATCAGTCTCACTATTCATCAGATCACACAAGGATTGCCAGTTCGGGCATAGCCTGTTCTCAGGTTTGAGGGGCTCCTCTTTCCCTTATTCAGTTACCACTTACCTGATCAGGGTTAACAACTGTTCATGTAACTGCCTCAAACTTTCACTAATATAGAGGTGCATTTCCTCATGGAAAATTCCGGCCCGTAACCTGCCGCCCACCAAATTCTTGTACCTCCCCGTACCAAGGACACGTTCCCAGCCGGCCGGCCTGATGTAGTGTCTTCGGCATGAAGAAAAATACAATCCTTCGATAAGGGCCGGCCTGAACCGGTTCTCTCCAAGCGAATAACACCTCATAACTAAAACATTGCATTTGACCTAGAAGAATCCCAAGCTGCCGGAGCAGAAAGAAAGATGGAGTCCCTCCCGTTTGAGGCCTACCAGGCCTGAATTCAGCACGGCTCCATGAAATACCCTCACTACAGGACAGGTTATCCCTAATACTAACGAATCTATCCCCTAGGCTATGTGTGCAAGCCCTGATCTATGGGGAAGAGCACAGGATCATGTCGAAGTGCCTAGTAAATAGGCTCCATTCACTAGACTTGAATGGTAAGAGACTGAAGTCACATTCAATCACCTTTCCTCACAAGAAGGCCGGGAAAATCGAGCAGAACAAGAGGCTAGTACTGTGTTTAGGAACGAGCTAGGAGAACTTAAAGGTTATGTTCACAAATAATTGTTGAAAAAAGATGCTATGCCAGTTCAACATAAACTCAGAAGAGTTCCCCTTGTAGTTAGGGATGAGGTCAAGTCTCTCATAAATGAAATGTTACAAGGTGGGGTGATCGAACCTGTTGAGGCGTCCTGTTGGGTGTCTACAGTAGTGATCACTAAAAAAGCTGATGGAAAAATTAGGTTCTGTGTGGACTTGAGGTCGCTGAATAAATGTGTTATTCCAGACACATTCCCCTTACCCAATATTGGTGAGTTAGTTTCCACTTTAAAAGATGCCAATTGTTTTTCAAAAATGTACCTTAAATGTGCATACCATCTGTGAGAAGTTGGCCTGGTATATGATGCTCACTAGTTAAAGTGATCACCTTGTACCATGCCAAGCAACCCTTATGGTGTGGTTGTAAGTCAACCTTTTCGGACCAGCTGCCCTAGTGGTAGCGTAGGCTAAGCAGTCTTTGAGGCTAAACTCGTGAAACGTGTTAAGCAGGCTGTTTTACCACATGTAACCCCCCTTTATGCCAATGAAAGGACACCACACAGATATATATTGAAAATATATATGTATTTATTTCTCAAAGTATCCCCTAGACTCTTTATGAGCACAGGAGCACAAATCGTTAAACAAGAATACGTTAGAATACACAGAAGTTGCACTTTATATGGATAGGCCCTGGTGGCCGCTCGAACCATATACTAAAATAGTGGTATAAGTACCACGAACAGAAAAGGGAAAAGGCCTAGGGCCTCTAGAATCGCTGGGCCTACAAGGAGCTAACTTTAGTTAGTGACCAGGAGGTCCACGGGTTGCGTGTGCAGAGCAAATAGTCACACGCGGGCTCCCATCGGTTTTCAATGGGTGCGTAAAAGTTACAAAGTTACTGCAAAAAGGATCTTCCGGATGGACTATGAACTCAAGATTGGAAACACAGACACTAGAGATGATACTCTACACTGGGGCACCGGAGTGCCAGCTTTACCTCACCCACAGGAAGCGGGTGCATAGGTGTCGAAGTGCGTCGGGTTTCTTCTATCTGTTCAGTGGAGCCTGAAGACAAAGATGCTGCAGGCGGTCGGTCCGGAAGAGATGCGGTGGATCCAAGAGTGGATCGGAGTTGTAGAAGACCTGTAAGCAGAGGGGACAGTGTTTACAGTCACTAGCCAGTGACCAGCGTGGCACCAGGTGGGTACCAGGCGATGTCGGGTGCAAACAGGAAGAAAGGTGTAGCTTGTCTCTGCAGCCACGTGGTCCCTGAAGGGCGACGACGTCCAGGAGTCGGTTCACGAGCTGTCCCACGCAGGCTCTCGCTGTCGGCGACTTCATCGAAGCAAACAAGCCTTGGCAAAAGCAATTGTTATGGAAAACAAAATAAGCTTATGGTTCTGACCAGCAAGGTCAGAGGGACTGCTCCTTTGGAGGGGAGCAAGGGCCAGTCTGGAGCAACCAGACCAGTGGTGTAGTTCTTGAAGTTCGTCGCCAAGATGGCCACTAGCCAGCGGGTCAGCAACCGGTTAGGCGCGTCGAGTGGCAAAATGCAGAAGGGCCCCACGCAGATTGTGGAGATGCTGGAGGGCTCACCTTTGGTGCAGATGCTGCTCGAGGGTTGGGCTTCTCAGATCCCAAAGCACAACTTGGAGGGAGCCTCGGTTGTTGCGCTTGCAGCTTGTCGTGGTCTTTTCAAGATGGCTGGCTCCACATGTCTCGGTGCCTCCACGGGTCTCTCTTTTTCAGGGACTGTGGATCGGGCGGTGAGAGGTCTGGAGGTCCAGGTCTTGTCAGTCTCTGGGCTCGGGCTCCGGCGGGAGGCGGCGGCAAAGCAGATGTTGATTCACTGGATGGTGCTTGCGTTAGCAAGGTGGTCACTCCCTGACCACAGGGGAGATTGGCTTCAGTCCTCTGTTCAGCAGAGCGTCGAAGTTCCCGTCTTCTTCTTAGTTTCAAGTTGATTCCAGGATGTCTGAAGTCTTAGGACACAGCTCCTACCTTTAAGCGGATTCTAGGGGCCGGACTACCTGCTAGGTCCCTCCCTAAGGGTGGGACCAGGAAGGGGGGTGGTTACACCCACAATCCTTTGTCCAGCTCGCCCCAGGTCCAGGGCTGGTGTGCCCCAGGACCGGTTTGAACTGGCATATGCACCGAGGCTCCTTGTGAGCCTCAGGCATGTCTGATTCCTTTCAAGCCCTAACTGACCAATACACAAAATCCTGTCTGGGGTGGTGCACGCACCTCCCCTGGCAGGAAACCCTTTGTCCACACCTCCCAAGCTGGAAGGACTCCCAGCAGCAGGAGGGCAGACTTGTGTCTGTGGTGGCAGCATCCATTTTGTGGAGCTGAGGCTATGTCTGATTTTACCCGGGTTTCAGGTACTGTACATGTCGTGTCCCTCTAGAAAGGTGGAATGCTAACCCCGTCGCCAGAATTGGCGAGGGGTTAGTATTCCAATTCGTATGACACCTTACTCGACATGTTTTGATAAGGCCAAACCAAAGATAGCATTTAACCGCGAGGTTCATAATGCACTTAAGAGTATATGGTATGACGATATCTGGAAACAGTAGAAGGAAGTGGTTCCGACCACTGCAGACAGGCTCAGCTCATGCCAGAGCACCATCTCACATGGAACCAAGCACTCTGCCTTCAGGATTGTTAAGGCCTGCCATAGGAGTGACTTATAGGTTAACATGTGTCCCATTTAAGGTTAGGTATAGGTATACTACACCTAAGTAAGAGGTGGTTACACCAACTTACCCCAGCTGAGTGATCATCCAGTTGTGTCAAATTTGTTAGGCCAAGCCTGGGGCGGCATAATACATGCTGCAGCCCCTGGTAGGCCTTAGATACACCAATGCCCTGGGTACCTAGTGTACACTGGTACAGGGGCTCACAGGGTGATCCACTTCCAATTGGTTATGCACCTAGGGTGCATAGTATAAATTTAGTAGAGAGAACAGCAGGCTGGGGGTCTGATTGGCAGGCCCACAGCCTCAATATGTCAAAAACCAGTGAAGCAAAAAGCAAAAATTTGGGGTGACCATAGGATAGCAGACCCTACTCTCCTACACAACCCTCCCCCAAACGCAGGGACATTAAACTAGCCTTGACCAGTCTCGTCTTCATGTCCTAAGTGGAAGTACCTGGAGAGACCATCTGCATTCCCATGGTCAGTACCTGGCCGGTGCTCCACTGTAAAGTCCATCCCCTGTAGGGAAATGGACCACCTAAGCAGTTTGGGGTTTTCACCCTTCATCTGATTTAGCCACAAGAGGGGCTTATGGTCGGTCTGAATCTTGAAGTGAGTGCCAAACAAGTATGGCCTCAGCTTCTTCAGGGCCCACACCACAGCAAAGGCCTCCCTCTCAATAGCTGACCAATTCTTCTCTCTGGGGGTCAACCTTCTGCTAATAAAAGCAATGGGTTGGTCTTGACCATCTACATTAAGTTGTGACAGCACAGCTCCCACACCCAACTCAGAAGCATCTGTTTGGACAATAAACTCTTTGGAGTAGTCAGGACTTTTCAGGATAGGTGCAGAGCACATGGCCTCCTTCAGGTCATCAAATGCCTTTTGACAGCTTACTGTCCACTGAACCTTTTTGGGCATCTTCTTGGATGTCAGATCATTAAGAGGAGTCACAATGGACCCATAGTTCTTAACAAACTTCCTGTAGTACCAAGTCAAGCCCAAGAAAGCTCGAACTTGAGTCTGGGTGGTTGGAGGAGACCAGTCCTTGATGGATTGTATCTTACTCTCCAGTGGTTGAACTTGGCCTCCACCTACAAGGTGGCCCAAATACACAACCTTACTCTGCCCTATCTGGCACTTAGTGGCCTTGATAGTGAGGCCTGCCCTTTGCAGAGCCTCAAGAGCCTTCTTCAGGTGGATCAGGTGATCCTCCCAGGTGGAGCTAAAGACAGCAATGTCATCAAGATATGCTGCGCAAAAGTCATCCAACCCAGTAAGGACTTGATTCACCAACCTTTGGAAGGTGGCAGGTGCATTCTTCAGACCAAAGGGCATCACCACAAATTGGTAGTGCCCACCTGGGGTTGAGAATGCTGTTTTGGCCTTAGACTCCTCAGCTAATCTGATTTGCCAATAGCCAGCTGTCAAGTCAAATGTGCTCAAAAACTTAGCAGAAGCTAGTTTGTCTATGAGCTCATCTGCCCTTGGAATAGGATGTGCATCTGTCCTGGTGACAGCATTGAGTCCTCTGTAATCCACACAGAACCTCATCTCTCTCTTGCCATCTTTGGTTTGAGGTTTGGGGACCAGAACCACTGGGCTAGCCCAGGGGCTCTCTGAGGGTTCAATGACACCCAATTCCAGCATTTTGTGTACCTCAGCCTCTATACAGTCCCTGACGTGGTCAGGTTGTCTGTAAAGCTTGTTCTTTACAGGCAGACTGTCACCAGTGTCCACCACATGGGTACACCAGTCAGTTTGGCTAGGTATCAAGGAAAACAGATGTTGAAATGATTGTAGAACTTGTCTACATTCAGTCTGCTGATGGGCAGTGAGGTTGCCTCCAAGGGTCACTCCTTCAACTGAGCCATCTTCAGGGTTCTGAGACAACAGGTCTGGGAGAGGGTCACTCTCTTCCTCCTGTCCCTCATCTGTAGCCATGAGCAAGCCCATGTCTGCCCTGTCAACATATGCTTTTAACCTGTTAACATGGAGTACCCTATGGGGACTCCTGGGAGTTCCTAGGTCCACCAAGTAGGTAACCTCTCCCTTCTTTTCCAGGATTGTATGGGGTCCAGACCATTTGTCTTGGAGTGCTGCTGGGGCCACTGGCTCCAACACCCATACCTTCTGTCCTGGCTGAAACTCAACCAAGACAGCATTTTGGTCATGCCAAGCTTTCTGTAAGGCCTGGCTTGCCTCAAGGTTTTTGGATGCCTTCTCCATATACTCAGCCATCCTGGAGCGGAGACCAAGTACATAGTCCACTATGTCTTGTTTAGGCTTTTTGAGAGGTAACTCCCATCCTTCCTTCACTAAACACAGTGGGCCTCTCACAGGGTGCCCAAACAACAATTCAAAGGGGCTGTAGCCAACTCCTTTTTGTGGGACCTCTCTGTAAGCAAACGGAAGGCAGGGTAGAAGGATGTCTCATCTTCGCCTGAGCTTTTCAGGTAATCCTTTGATCATACCCTTTAGGGTCTTGTTGAATCTCTCAACAAGCCCATTGCATTGTGGGTGATAAGGAGTGGTGAATTTGTAGTTGACACCACATTCCTTCCACATAGCTGTCAAGTATCCTGACATGAAGTTGGTACCTCTGTCAGAAACCACCTCCTTAGGAAACCCCACTCTGGAGAATACTCCCAGCAGGGCCCTGGCCACAACAGGTGCTGTAGTGGTCCTAAGGGGAATTGCCTCTGGATACCTGGTGGCATGATCCACTACCACCAGTATAAATCTGTGCCCAGATGCAGTGGGAGGATCTATGGGACCCACTATATCTATCCCCACTCTTTCAAAGGGGACCCCAACCACAGGTAGTGGTATTAGGGGGGCCTTTGTTGTGCCACCTGATTTGCCACTGGCTTGGCAGGTCACACAGGAGCGACAAAACTCCTTTGTATCTTCATTCATATGAGGCCAGTGAAAGTGAGGGACAAGCCTGTCCCAAGTCTTGTTCTGGCCTAAGTGTCCTGCTAAAGGAATATCATGGGCCAAGGTAAGAAGGAAGCCCCTAAATTGCAGAGGTATAACCAACCTCCTGGTGGCACCAGGCTTGGGGTCTCTAGCCTCTGAATAAAGGAGCCCTTCATCCCAATACACTTTATGGGTACCTTGAGCATTCCCAGCAGCCTCAGCAGCAGCCAGCTGTCTGAGGGGTTCAAGAGAGGGACAGGATAACTGAGCCTGCCTCAAGTCAGCCCTGGAAGGTCCCCCTGTCCCCAGAAACTCAACCTGATCAGGTTCAAGCTCTTCAGGGACAGTTCCTTCAGGGGTCTCTAGATCAGCTTCCTGGGAAGGTTGATCATCACTCTGAGGCAGGGGGGAAGGCACAGCCTTGACCCTCCTGTTCTTCTTCTTGGTAGGTGCTTGGTCCATTGTTCCAGGATCCAAGACCTGAGGTTCAGTAAGGCACTTTTTGGCCTGTGACCTGGTCACAGCAAGGACATGTGGTGATATACCTAACATCTCTGCATGTGTCCTGTACTCCACTTCAGACCATAGAGAACTCTCTAGGTCATTGCCCAACAAACATTCTACTGGGAGGTCTGCACTAACCACAACCCTTTTGAGGCCAGTTACCCCTCCCCATGAGAAGTTAACAACTGCCACACTATGGGAAGTAGTGGCATTGCTGGCATTGGTCACCAGGTAGTTCTCACCTGGTATGTACTATCCAGGGTCCACAAAGCCTGGTGTCACCATGGTGACACTGGCACATGTGTCCCTGTAGGCTTGAGCCACTTTTTCATTAATTAAAGGAGTCTGTCTGTACTTGCCCAGGTTACTGGGGCTCACAGTCAGGGACAAATTGATGTCCCCATCACAGATCAGGACTGCCTGTGCCAGGGTTCTGTCTAAGTCAGAATCTCCTTCAGTTCCCATAGTGATTCCCACTACACCCTTTGTCTGGGGACCAACACTGCTAACAGTAGTACTGGGAGCAGGTGCCTTAGGGGCAACAGTGTTGGGGGCTCCACCCTTCTTACAATCACTAGTCCAGTGAGTTGTATTCTTGCAATGATTGCACCAGGGTTTCTTTTGACCTTCTTTCTTCTTTCCCTTGGATCGTTGTTGGGACCCACCCTCCTTAGCAGTAGTTTGGGGCCCTGTTGAAGACTTCTGGTCTTTAGATTTCTGATCTCCACCCTTTTGGTCTGTTTTCTTCTGATCACCCCCTTGGCCCTGGTTCTGGTTCTTTTGCTTAACCCTGGTTCTGACCCATTTGTCTGCCTTCTTTCCCAATTCTTGGGGAGAGGTCAGATCAGAGTCAACCAAGTGTTGATGCAGTTGCTGGCTTTGACAGTTATTTAAAATCTGTTCTCTCATCATCAAATTGTACAATCCTGTATAATCAGATACCTTACTTCCCAGCAACCAACCCTCCAAAGCCTTAGTGGCACATTCAATGTATTCAGACCAGTCCTGAGTCTGTGTCTTCTGGGTGTCTCTGAACATTAACCTGTACTGTTCAGTGGTTAAGCCTAACCCATCAACTAGGACACTCTTCAGGACTCTGTAATTTCTGACATCCTCTTCTCTAGTAGTGAGGAGTCTGTCTCTGCCTCTTCCTTCAAAGGAGAGCCAGAGGATTGCTGCCCACTGGTCTTCAGGAACCTGCTGCACTTTGCAGGCTCTCTCAAGAGCAGTCATCCATTTGTGGATGTCATCCCCACTTTTGTAGGGGGGCACAACCTTAGACAGGTTCCTATTATCAAAGACCCTATCTTTGTCCTTAGGGACAATGCTGCCACCAGTGGGTATAGACCCACTCTCTTTATGCTGCCTAGCCTTGCTCAGTTTCTCTTCCATCAGAGCTACTTCTAGCTCCTGCTTCCTGATCCTCAGCTGGGCTTCTTGCATTCTGGCCTCATGCTCCCTCCTCTGAGGGGTGGTCATCCTTCTCCTGGAGTGACCTTGAGAGCCTCTAGAGGTATGAGAAGCATTAGATTCACCTGAGTGATTCCTTTGCCTCCCAGACCCCTGGTTAAGTCCACTAGGGAGATCCAATGGGGTGATCCCATTGTCAGTCCCCAGTAGCCTTAAGTTAGCTGGGCCACGTATAACACTTGGCACTGGGCTAGTTCTCCCTTTATCCTCACTACTTTCTGTATCCCCACCACTTTCCTCCTCTGTAGTATGATTCTCATCTAAGGGATGACTATTGGAAAGGGGTAATTCAGTAGCATCTTCAGAAGGGGGGCCTTCTGTTCCTGTCCCTAAGGGGCCTAACTGGGAGGCTTTCCTGAGAGCTTTCTGATCTTCATCAGCCTGTAAAAGCTCTCTGAGTTCAGCAGAAGTAGGATTCTTGGGCTGTTTAAGGCCCCTGATATTTGCCAACTGCCTGAGCTCATTTTGATTAAGGGTAGCAAAGATGGATGGTGCCCTCTGGGGGTCACTCTCAACAGAGATGGGTACAGTGGACCCCTCTGCCCCAGCCATTGCTCTTAAGTGTGGGTGGATGTGTTGCAATCTACCTACACTTGGGTTTACCTACTAAACCTATCTAGTAGTTGTAGTCAGGGTGTGCTACTCCCTTTGCTCTACAACACTAAGTTCAGTAGAACTTAAGTATATCTAATCTTGTTTTATATGTACCTATAGGTACCTATGTGATCTTTCAATTGGTAACCAAGAGATTACAATGGTAAAACACAGCAAGCTCAAATCCAACCGCTGCTCACCAATGTGAGAAGTTGGCCTGGTATATGATGCTCACTAGTTAAAGTGATCACCTTGTACCATGCCAAGCAACCCTTATGGTGTGGTTGTAAGTCAACCTTTTCGGACCAGCTGCCCTAGTGGTAGCGTAGGCTAAGCAGTCTTTGAGGCTAAACTCGTGAAACGTGTTAAGCAGGCTGTTTTACCACATGTAACCCCCCTTTATGCCAATGAAAGGACACCACACAGATATATATTGAAAATATATATGTATTTATTTCTCAAAGTATCCCCTAGACTCTTTATGAGCACAGGAGCACAAATCGTTAAACAAGAATACGTTAGAATACACAGAAGTTGCACTTTATATGGATAGGCCCTGGTGGCCGCTCGAACCATATACTAAAATAGTGGTATAAGTACCACGAACAGAAAAGGGAAAAGGCCTAGGGCCTCTAGAATCGCTGGGCCTACAAGGAGCTAACTTTAGTTAGTGACCAGGAGGTCCACGGGTTGCGTGTGCAGAGCAAATAGTCACACGCGGGCTCCCATAGGTTTTCAATGGGTGCGTAAAAGTTACAAAGTTACTGCAAAAAGGATCTTCTGGATGGACTATGAACTCAAGATTGGAAACACAGACACTAGAGATGATACTCTACACTGGGGCACCGGAGTGCCAGCTTTACCTCACCCACAGGAAGCGGGTGCATAGGTGTCGAAGTGCGTCGGGTTTCTTCTATCTGTTCAGTGGAGCCTGAAGACAAAGATGCTGCAGGCGGTCGGTCCGGAAGAGATGCGGTGGATCCAAGAGTGGATCGGAGTTGTAGAAGACCTGTAAGCAGAGGGGACAGTGTTCACAGTCACTAGCCAGTGACCAGCGTGGCACCAGGTGGGTACCAGGCGATGTCAGGTGCAAACAGGAAGAAAGGTGTAGCTTGTCTCTGCAGCCACGTGGTTCCTGAACGTCGACGACGTCCAGGGGTCGGTTCACGAGCTGTCCCACGCAGGCTCTCGCTGTCGGCGGTGTCGGCGACTTGATCGAAGCAAACAAGCCTTGGCAAAAGCAATTGTTGTGGAAAACAAAATAAGCTGATGGTTCTGACCAGCAAGGTCAGAGGGACCGCTCCTTTGGAGGGGAGCAAGGGCCAGTCTGGAGCAACCAGACCAGTGGTGTAGTTCTTGAAGTTCGTCGCCAAGATGGCCACTAGCCAGCGGGTCAGCAACCGGTTAGGCGCGTCGAGTGGCAAAATGCAGAAGGGCCCCACGCAGATCGTGGAGATGCTGGAGGGCTCACCTTTGGTGCAGATGCTGCTCGAGGGTTGGGCTTCTCAGATCCCAAAGCACAACTTGGAGGGAGCCTCGGTTGTTGCGCTTGCAGCTTGTCGTGGTCTTTTCAAGATGGCTGGCTCCACGTGTCTCGGTGCCTCCACGGGTTTCTCTTTTTCAGGGACTGTGGATCGGGCGGTGAGAGGTCTGAAGGTCCAGGTCTTGTCAGTCTCTGGGCTCGGGCTCCGGCGGGAGGCGGCGGCAAAGCAGACGTTGATTCGCTGGATGGTGCTTGCGTTAGCAAGGTGGTCACTCCCTGACCACAGGGGAGATTGGCTTCAGTCCTCTGTGCGGCAGAGCGTCGAAGTTCCCGTCTTCTTCTTAGTTTCAAGTTGATTCCAGGATGTCTGAAGTCTTAGGACACAGCTCCTACCTTTAAGCGGATTCTAGGGGCCGGACTACCTGCTAGGTCCCTCCCTAAGGGTGGGACCAGGAAGGGGGGTGGTTACAATCCAGCTCGCCCCAGGTCCAGGGCTGGTGTGCCCCAGGACCGGTTTGAACTGGCATATGCACCGAGGCTCCTTGTGAGCCTCAGGCATGTCTGATTCCTTTCAAGCCCTACCTGACCAATACACAAAATCCTGTCTGGGGTG
This sequence comes from Triturus cristatus, assembly GCF_964204655.1. Lineage (NCBI taxonomy): Eukaryota > Metazoa > Chordata > Amphibia > Caudata > Salamandridae > Triturus > Triturus cristatus. Next base: position 1,055,161,813 of record NC_140588.1, read on the forward strand.
GTGCACGCACCTCCCCTGGCAGGAAACCCTTTGTCCACACCTCCCAAGCTGGAAGGACTCCCAGCAGCAGGAGGGCAGACTTGTGTCTGTGGTGGCAGCATCCATTTTGTGGAGCTGAGGCTATGTCTGATTTTACCCGGGTTTCAGGTACTGTACATGTCGTGTCCCTCTAGAAGGGTGGAATGCTAACCCCGTCGCCAGAATTGGCGAGGGGTTAGTATTCCAATTCGTATGACACCTTACTCAACATGTTTTGATAAGGCCAAACCAAAGATAGCATTTAACCGCGAGGTTCATAATGCACTTAAGAGTATATGGTATGACGATATCTGGAAACAGTAGAAGGAAGTGGTTCCGACCACTGCAGACAGGCTCAGCTCATGCCAGAGCACCATCTCACATGGAACCAAGCACTCTGCCTTCAGGATTGTTAAGGCCTGCCATAGGAGTGACTTATAGGTTAACATGTGTCCCATTTAAGGTTAGGTATAGGTATACTACACCGAAGTAAGAGGTGGTTACACCAACTTACCCCAGCTGAGTGATCAGCCAGTTGTGTCAAATTTGTTAGGCCAAGCCTGGGGCGGCATAATACATGCTGCAGCCCCTGGTAGGCCTTAGATACACCAATGCCCTGGGTACCTAGTGTACACTGGTACAGGGGCTCACAGGGTGATCCACTTCCAATTGGTTATGCACCTAGGGTGCATAGTATAAATTTAGTAGAGAGAACAGCAGGCTGGGGGTCTGATTGGCAGGCCCACAGCCTCAATATGTCAAAAACCAGTGAAGCAAAAAGCAAAAATTTGGGGTGACCATAGGATAGCAGACCCTACTCTCCTACACCATCAGATAAGATTACATGAAAGATCTAAACATCTTACAGCTTTTATCACGTCAGAAGGAACCTTTCAATTTACACGGCTGCCTTTTATTCTATCATCGGCGGCTAGTGTATGCCAACGGATGATCACTGAGATTTTTAAAGGTATTGACAAGGCGATATTTTTTTAAGATGATTTTCTTGTGTTTGGAGATTCCATCAGTGACCACAACAGGGTTCTTAAATCCGTGCTTCACAGAATTGCCGACGTTGGTCTCACGCTTAGTAAAGAAAAGTGTTCCTTCCTTGTCGAACATATTGATTATCTTGGTCATGAAATCTCAGCTTTAGGTATACAACCGCCAAAAAATGTATTATCTGCCATTCAATTAGCCGCATATCCTTCTGTCAAAGACCAATTAAGGTTTTTCATGGAGCTTATCAAATACTAATCTAAGTTTGTTCAAAAGTTTGCTGACAAAACTGTGTATCTAAGACAATTGTTAAATAAAGGTGTAAATGTTGAGTGGGGGAACAACAAATTACTTGTTTTGATAACATAAAAAAATAAATTTGTGAGGCAAGTGTTTTGGCACCTTTTGACGTCAAACGTTTGTCTATTCTCATGATCGATGCTAGTGCTACCGGTTTAGGTGTGGTTTTATTACAGAAACATCCAGAGGGTGAAAAAACAGTTGCTTTTGCTTCTAGAACACTCACATCTTCTGAACAGAACTACTCAGTCATTAAAAGGGAAGCACTAGCAGCAGCATGGGGCGTTCAGTATTTCCACATATATCTTTGGGGCACAAGATTTGTGCTTAAGACTGATCACAAGACGTTAGTGAAAATTTTGTCGCCCGGTAGTGCAAGTAAAGGTTTAGCAAGGTTGGAGAGACTAGCTGACAAATTACAGGAATATCAATTTGTGGTTTCTCACATTCAAGGTTGGAGAAATCGTCAAGCTGATTGTCTTTCTAGACTTTCTCTCAAATGGGAAACTTTGGATAGTTCATCGTTTACAGTAGCCAACAAAGATGGAGCTGTTGCTTCTGTTCATGATGTGGTTGTTGTTGGTGAAGGAACTTTTTCTTATGAGGGATGGTGCAGAGAGATGGATGTCGACCATGTTTTTAAAGCAGTTATGGATCTCATTAGGTTAGGTTCCAGGCGGGAGAGTGTTGCTCTAGTTTCCTCAAAATCTTGGATGAACTGTCTATTTTTGGTTCAAGTATTCTCATGAAGGAAGATAGATTTGTTTCTCCATTTGGTTTGAGGTCCAAACTCCTTACTTTTGCTCATGAGGGGCATTTGGGGCAAACTTTGACTCAACGTAGATTAAAAGCTGACTTTTGGTGGCCCGGCATCGATGAACAGATGTTCTCTTGGGTTCAGAAATGTTCTGTGTGCAAAGAGGGGGAGTAAAGACTTATGGTTGGGTCTAAATCAGTGATGGGTCATATCACCAACCCAGGAAGTGCCTGGCACAGCATTTGTTTGGATTTCATAGGACCCAAGGATGAATTGCCATCTACTCAGCATTTTGCCATTGTGTTTATTGATGTGTGCTAAAGACATCACCACATAGAGTACTATTGTTTTCTTGAAGAGTCTGTTTCAGGTAGAAGTTTTTTCTTCTGTGTTAATTACAGATAATGGCACTCAACTGGTTTCTCAGGACATGTGTACTTTTCTTGCAGAATGTGGTGTGGTACATCATCGTACCTCTTTGTACAACCCGCAGGGTAATGGTTTATGCGAGAGAGCTAATTGGGTTGCTAAGGGCATTATCCAAATGGCTTGTGTGAGTGGAAGGTTTGCTCAAGATATGGTGCAAGAAATGGTTTGGGCTTATCGCACTACAAAGCTTAGCCAAAGCGATAAGTCCTCACTCCAGATCTTTCCAGAACCTCGCAGAGCAGGCATGTTGGCGGTGTTTTTATTTTTTTTAATGAGTTTTATAATGGAATATGCTTTGTCTAGCATTAATGAAAAGTAATCATCTGTGCCAAGGGCTTCTTCTTTTTCTGATGTTTTAAGGCTGGAAAAGGCCAATGATAGAATCACGTCCATAGATTGGAATGGAAGACATCCCTTTCTTCTACCTGCCTGAAGGACTGTCCTGGCCCTGTCCCTACCTCCCTTTTTAACAAGGAGCAGATACTGAGGACGTTGTTGACAGACCTCCTCGCCTCACCTTGCCTCCCTGCCTTCTTGTCACCCACAGACTCTATGTGCGCATTATTGGGGTGCGGGCACCCCACCGTATGAGGATCGAACCGGCTGTGTCTGCATCCTGCCTGGAAGAAGTGTGTTCCTGTGCTTAGTTTGACGTGGTGCGTTATAATGCTTCTGCAGCACGTACTGTGGTGGGGTGAAGGTTGTATCCTGCCTGGAACAAGTGTGTTCTTTTGCTTAGTTGATGTGGTGCGTTGCAGTGTTCTGCAGCACGTACTGTGGTGGGGTGTGAAGGGTGCATCCTGCCTTAACCAAGTGTGTTCCTTTGCTTAGTTGACGTGGTGTGTTACAGTGTTCTGCAGTGCGTACTGTGGTGGGGTGTGAAGGTTGCATCCTGCCTGGAACAAGTGTTTTCCTTTGCTTAATTTGACGTGGTGCATTGTAGTGTTCTACAGCGCGTACAGTGGTGGGTGTAGAGGTTGCATCCTGCCTGGAACAAGTGTGTTCCTTTGCTTAGTTTGACATGGTGTGCCGTAGTGTTCTGCAGTGCGTACAATTGTGGAGTTTGGAGGTTGTGTGTGTTTCTTTGTATCACGAGATATGTGCGTAATTTGTATGTGTGATCTATGTTTGCAATTAACTTCTTTTACAATTCTAGGAATGTAATGATTCATGTAATGTGGCGTGATTGTTTGCAATGATCTTCCTTAACAATTTTAAGAATGTAATGATTCATGTATGTGATAATCTTATCCTCTCTTTCTTTACAAATCTAGCAGTGCAGTGATTCATGCTATATTACGTTATGTGACCTATTTTTCTTTTAATATTTTAAGGATGAAATGTGATCTTTCCTCGTGATTTAGGATTGGTTGCTTACTTGTACAGCAAGTGTGAATATGTATTTTCTTTCACTTTGCTTCCTGTTGTTTTTATTGTTTTCTGAAGGAAGGAGCTATGTTGTATCCTGTTGTCTCCTAGTTCCTTGCTGGTCAGCCTATGTGAGTGTGATGTAAAAGAATGTTCATGGGTGCATGGTTTGGAGGAGTGGTCAGTTGTAGTGAGTGGGGCTGGGCAGCAGGATGCTGCTCCCGGTGGGGCCTTTACCATCTTACTTGTAACTGAATAAACTACATAATCTACACTACTGGCTACTGGACTAATTACTTACAAGGACCCTACTTCATTTACAAAAGTGACAGCATGTGGTCTCCAGTGAGGGGGTCTGGCAGGCTTCTGGGGCGCCATCTGCATGCCTCCTCAAAGGCATCGTGTGGAAGGGAAGGTTGCAATAATCCGAACCCCTCTTACCTGTACTGGTGCCCGTGCCCTGACTTTAGAAACCGAGAAAAGGCCCCGGCAGGAGGGAAGTGTGTTTTCTCTTTCTTTGGCCTGCCACGTCATAAACGGAGCACCCAGAATGCATCTGTGAAAATGTTTCTTTGTTTGTTCGTTCTCAAATGTACAAGCTCCCAGCTGAGCCGAGAATGGTGGTGTGCATACCTTACCTTCCCTCTGCCTATGCCCTAGAAGCACAGACACCAGTGGTGTCTGTGCTTCTAGGGCATAGGCAGATGGAAGGGAAGTCATGCCTCGACCTCCCCCCTACAAGTCGTGCCTAAGACCTCCACTAGGTTTTCACAGAGAAGCCTCCAGGCTCTTGAACCCTGCAGCGTCCCTCCATGTCTGGGAGTTGAGCTGCACTTTTGCTTTCAGATGTTTTCGGTGCTTATGGAGGAGGAACACTGCCGGACTTCAGAAATTCAGAATGCATCGTGCAATTCTGGGTATTTATAATCCTATGAAAGTTGCCCATTTGGTGATATTTTATATACTGTCAGATTTATTTTACATTAATACAGAATGCATTATATCCAGCGTTTAAAGAAAAAAAAATCCGCAGCAGATGGAAAATGTACAGTTCTTTTTGGAGCGAAATCAAATCCATGAGAAACTCTAGACCGGAATCTAGCGTCTGGAGCCCGTCCCAGGCACTAACCCAAACCTCATTCTCACCACTGCACTCCCCTGACCCCGGCCCGAGACTGCTGCGAATTTTAATGAAAAGGAGTTGAAATCCATTTCGAAAGTTTGCCTGCAGAATACATCAAAATATTTGCCCCCAGCTTTGCTGCATCTTTCCCATGAACAACACCTCAGACATTTAGGGCTAGATGTACGTACAACTGGTCGCAAAGTACTGGCTGCAATGTGCGACCAGTATTTTTACGACCAGTGTGCTAATTTGTGAATCCAACCTTTGTACTAAAAGGTCGTTTTTAAAATTACCAATTTGTAATGGGTCGCAATTTGACCTGCTCATGAATATTAATGAGGTGGGTCACAATTTGTGACCCACTGGCATTCGCTGCCATCAAAGGGATGGTGGCTTGCTGGGGTCAGCAGACCACCATGCCTGTGATTGCTTTTAAATGAAGCTATTTTTTTAAAAATGCAGCCCATTTTCCATGAAGTGTGCCCACTCCACATTACGATTGTAACACCGAGTCCTGTCCAAACACTGCCAAATGCCGCATGGTGGTGCTTTCTCCTATGTGGCTCACCAACAGTAAATTGACGAGCGAGAATAGGCGTCCCTAGCGTGATTTTTGGGCGCTTTGAGGGCACTCGGCTAGATTTTCCCAACGTGGCCGGTCACAACCATTTGCACTGAGAAAGCTGCCACTCGAGAAGGAAATCTACTTTTGCGGCAGCAAAACCAACCGAAGAAGTAGCACCCTCTAGCGTGCCGCGTGGTGCCATTCACACCGATATTTCAGCGTGGAAAAAGCTCCCAGTGCTAAAAATCAGTGTGATCAGTGCAACGTGCCGATTTCCGCCCATTCACGGGGTCTCATGGAGTTTTCATGTAACTCTGTGGAATTCTGCAGAGTGAAACTTCGCAAGTTCCGCTACCCCTAAAAGTGATGCGTTTAAAAATAACAAATGAAATGTTTCATTTTTATTTTTTAAGACCAGCCAGTAGTCCCATGGATTACTGCCTGCTCTTAAAAAATATGCTTGAAAACATTCTCAGGGGGGAAGAGGTCCCAAGTGAGTAAGTAAGTAAGTAAAGCATTTATAGAGCGCTAGGAATGCCGAGGCGTCCTGGCACTGAGCTGTAATGAGTCATAGTAACTGTTGCAGAGTGAACACAATTAAATTCGCTTAGTTGGAAACAACCAGGTTTTAAGCAATCTCCTGAACAGGACTCTGTTTGCTTGTAGCCTAATTGCGACCGGCAACAAGTTCCAGAGTTTATCTGCCCCATAAGAGAGGGTTCTTCCCCCCATGTAGCTCTTCGGATTTTTGGGGCCTGGACTAGTCCTTTATTGGCTGATTTGAGGTCTCGGCACGGGATGTGCTAAAGAAAAAGTTGCTATAGGTCCAATGAACCCCCTCCGTAGAGTGCCTTGTGCTCCAGACACAAAGCTTTAAATTCGATGCGTTTCTGAACCGAAAGCCAATGAAGCCTCCTTATACTGTTGGAAATGGGATGGTATTTCGGGATGTTGAGTAGCACCTGAGCTGCAGCATTCTGCAGAGATTGGAGTTTCAGCAATTGGCGTTTGTCAATACCCAAAAAGAACACATTGCAGTAATCGATTCTCAAAAGAATCAGTGCTACTACCACAGCTTTGCAAAGGACTTGGGGAATGAATGGAAGAATGTTACGCAGTACCTTTAGGAGGAAGAAAAATGAGGAGGTCAAGAGACTGCACTGGCCTGCAAAGTTCAACTGATCGTCAAACAAAACTCCTAGGCTCCTATTCTTCCCGGTAGATTTAGGACACTGCCCAGGCTCCGCTGGCCACCACGACTGATTCCAGATTGATGGACCCTTTCCGAACTCCACAACCTCTGTTTTATCAGCGTTTAGTTTGAGAAAATTCAAATGCATCCACTCAATAATGTGTTTTAGGCAGTTGTGAAACCTCCCTGCCACCGTTTCTACACTCGTAGATATAGATATTACTATCTGAGTGTCGTCGGCATACGAGATCAATGAGAAACCGTGTGCTTTGATCAGTCTAGCCAGCGGAGTGACGTAAATGTTGAACAGGGTTGGTGATAAAGCTGATCCTTGCGGTACTCCACAGGGGAGGGAGAACGCCTTAGATGTTAAGTTACCCCAGCACAACCTCTGTTCCCTAGAAGTCAGAAACGAGGTGAGTAAGGTTAGAGCCATCCCTTTTATTCCTATTTCTTTCAGTGTCTGTATTAATACTTGGTGGTTCACAGTATCAAATGCTGCTGAAAGGTCCAATAGGATGAGAATGGCTCCCCCCCCACTGTCCAACTGTTTACAAATCTCCTCAGTGGCCATAGCTAAAGCTGACTCAGTTGAGTGACATGGTCTGAAACCATGTTGGGCGGAATCAAACTTCAAATACATCAGAGTCCTTATCCCGTTCCTGGACGGTATAGCGGAGGTGTGTTGTTTTGGGCCGTGTGAATACAGCGTGCTTTGGCACGGAAGAAGGATTTGAGCACTGTTGAACTACACAGTGTTACTGTCCGGGTACTGGTTGGAGAGGACTCCGATGTATTTGAAGTTTGATTTGAAAGAGTTCACAACAGTTTGAGCCCCCGAAGAAGGGCCACTGGCCCAAAATGCAGTAGGCAAGAACAAAACTCTTGAACATTCTGAACATGTGTAGTTTCATGTGATTATTGAACATGAATGTATATCATTAAATTAAATACGAGTTATTGTTCAGCATTCAACCTGTTGGTTATGTATTTTCATGAATAACATTCTTGAAAAGTTAGGACAACGTTATGAATAATTATTTTGAAATTCACAGTGCAGTTGCATCGAGTTAAAGTGCACAGTGGTCAGGTCACAATAGCCTTGAAATAGGGTGTGCTTAAGTAGGTCGTGCTTAGACAGCACGTACGCCACTGTAGCACGCTGAGACAAGTGGTTAAAGTATAGTGGAAATTTGAAAAAATACGGTGTGCTTCACTCATTCACTACAGTTAGGCTTATTTTTTTTTTTGCAGAGTTTTATATAGCGCGAACTAGACCCGAATCCAATCAGGTATCTGAGGGCTTTACATAGCACCAGTTACATTACATGAGGACACATTAATTTTTTGTTAGGCATGGGGAGATTAAGTGATTTGCCCAGAATCACAGGATGTTCGGCGTCATTACAGAGACTCAAACCCAGTTCCCCAGGTCCGAGGTCGAGCGCCCTAGCCGTTAGGCCAAGCAAAAATGCCGGGTCTGGTGGCTTGTGGACTAATGTCCACTGTAGGGACCTGTGTTTCACCTCATGTTGACAGGTTCAAATCCCGGTGGGTCCACTTAGCCTTTCATCCTTCTGAGGTCCATAAAATGAGTACCGTTGAGTTGGGTAACAATAAACATCTGTCATTCAGTGCCAAGATGCCTGTGGATGAATGCCTGCTTCACAAATACCCGTCATGTTACACACATACGAGGCTGACAAAGGAGACATGGTAACACTGAAGAAAACACTACCATTAATTCAGCAATAGGAAAATTAAGTGACCTATAATTATTTTATAGCAGCTCCTTTCTGCCAGACCATCACACATGACCTTCCCCCTGGAAACATTTTGTGGCAGCCACATTCTGGATGCGGGCATTATTTCCTTTCCACATGGGCAATAATCCTTGGCACTCCTTCCTGACCATACAGAGCCCTCTCCAAACACAACAGTACCTAAGTAAGACCAGTACACTAGTCTCTGGTAGTCCTCTTACACTGCAACTCTTGACATCACCCCAATATTACTCCTGTCTCCTCCTTCTTTTCCCTTCTCCCTAGGGTGTACTCAGGTATACTGTGATGATATTCAGATATACGGATGAGAGAGCTACTCTTTGTACCAAGGAAGCTCCAGCTGTGAGAAAGCCCCAGGGAGGAGAACGGGCATAGAGTGCTTGGCGAATGTAAAGGGATATCTTGGTTTGTAAATTATATTTGCCCAACCTTGGTCTGGACAGGGAAGGGAGTGCTTGGATTTGATATTTATTGCCCATACAATGATACCCAATACCAGATATTTTGAGTTAATAGCATGCATGTACTCTCACATCGCTTGACCAACTGCCTGGCTGGAGAACACATCTGTTCTGAACTTCGGGTTGTTTGTTGACGGGCTGGGTACAGTGGAGCATTTTGCAGTCTTTACGCACCTGCAGTCTCCTCCCCTACAACGAAGACCAGAGATGTGTACCACAGCTCATGTACCAGTAAGAAGCCTTAGATGCAGTTGCTAGATGTAAATTATTACTGAAACTTCATAAGGAACCTGTAAAAAATGTCTGAAGTTTTTCCAAAACTATTCCTCATGACTAGCTAAGGGCTTCTTACAAGAACAATAGAAAATAAGTAAGCGAACTGTATCCAAAGTCTATTAGAGAATGCTAAAAGGGCACTTCATGTTGTGCTTTTTAAGCTTGGCAAACTAATTTCCTGCATGGGCGTAGTCGGGCAGAGTCGGAAGATTTTGCACCTTGAGAAGAAGTCACATGTTTCGATCTCATTTTATCTCTGCATCAGGAGGTACTGCCCAACACTAATGGAACATCATGTTGCAGGGAACTATCTTTCCTTGCTGTCACCTGAGTGGCGGCGGGGAAACACAAACAATATTCGGCTGCATTATTTCTTTTTCCCACTACAGGAAGTCCCGCCCTGGAACTTTCAGCAGCAGGAAAGAAGATCCAGGTGTGCAGCACACAGAGACAAAAAGGTAAGCAGCTGCCCTGTGGTGCACTCACAGCCCTGTGTGGCTGCAAGAACACTCCTGCTGCAGTAGGGGGACCCTTTTTTTGAAGCCATATGTTTTCAAGCTGCTGAGCTAATAAAATTATTCAGGAAGGTGCAAAGTCTAGGGGTATGCAAATTAATCTTGTGTGAGGTGGTATGACCTACTAGGAGACTCACAAATCGGCGAGAAGTGACAGTTAAAACTAAAACATTTCTAGATGACTCACTGTTGGAAATCTGCCTTTTCTGCGTGGTCACCCCAGATTTTTCACTTTTTGATGTGCTCTATATTTTTGTTGGCTTTAGATCTCTGTGCACTTGACCCCTGCTAACTAGTGGTAAAGTACCTGTGCCGCCCCTTTAAATATGGTTAAATTGACTTACTTATTCCTAAGGGGAACCTTTATCTTGCCTATAAGTCCCTAGTATATGGTGTATAAAGTTCACCCAGGCCTGGAAATTAAAACACCTCCTGTTTGGGGCTGCAGCACATATTGTGCCATTCACTACAGTAGAAGTGCAAACATGGCTTCAGGCCTACGTTGTGTAGCCTGACTGCGACAGTGTAACCTGCAGCCAGACTTGTCCAAATAGCCCTTTTTGAAATGAGAAAAGGTCCACGTTTTATCCGGGGTGGATCATTTTACTTACCTGGGCCTACTTTTGAACTCTGACCTTAGCTGGACACTATTGATAAAGAAAAATTGGAATACATTGCAAAGAACCCCCTAAACTTGTCCTAGAAGTCTACATGGCTAAATGTATCCTGATTACCTCTTTTGTGTGTGAAATCAGGGACCATGTCAAAATTGATTCCATCCAGGTAATGGAAAATAGGTTTCTGAGAAATCTTCTGGCTGTCAGGCAGAGCACCCCTGCTGAGATTGTCTATGAGGAACTGGGTTTGGACTTTATCTCTGATTTGATCTGCATTCATCCATTGCTCCTCTGGTGTCTATTACAAAGAGGATCTTAATCTAAACAGACTTATCCTCCAGGACTGTCAGACACTGGACAATTCCACTCAGATCCCATGGATCTCATACATCATGAAATCTTTTTTCCAACTCGGCCACCCAGATCTGTTTCTTGATCCCTGGGGTATTGTAAAAAAAGACCTAACCTGGGTGAAGCAGGCCTTTGCCTAGAGAGTGGCTGCTGAGATAGAGAATTCTGCCTTGGCAAAACAGTCATTCCGAGGCTACGTCCTGGTTAAATCAGTCTCGTAATTAAGCCCTACCTTTTTCTGCATGTGTCTAGTTATCACCGGGCATCTCTTAACATTCCTGAGACTGGACATCTTTCATCAGTTGTTATTCCTAAAGGGTGTTTGGCTTACCCCCTTGTACCTGTGACCATACCTCAATTAGCGCTTCTATGCGTATAGTTTTGCTTTGCTCAAAAATCTCTGCTCTGTGACATAAATATTTAAGACCAATTTTAGCCGAGCAGGGAATTTAGGCAAAATAGCCTGACCTATTTATACCTGCAACTACTGGTAACCCCAAATTGTTTTTTTGTTTCCCATTTTTCTATTTGGGTCCTATGTGCATTTCGCTAGGACTGTACTTTGTTACAGGATCCTGCGCAGGATTTGAGTGCTTGTAAAAATCTAGTGTCTTAACGTGATTGATGTTTGTATACATTTTATGCGTCAAATTGACAGTTAATTCGTTTAAGCTTGTATTTTTTAAATGGACACATTCTTTACTGTACACTTGTATGATTTTCATTGAAAATCGAATTAAAGTTTATTGATTGATTGATTGAAAAAGGTCCCTTTTAAATATTGGCAAGTAACTTCTATGTAGCCTTTGCAGCCCACAAGGTAGAGTGCATGGTATTTAAAAATGGAGCATGTGAAAAAATGATATTACCATGTCCCTCCAGTGACAAGGCCCACAAAACTATTTTCACTGCTGCAAGTCTAGCTGTCCTATGTAGAAAATCAGAGTGCATATTAAAATACTAATACTGGTAAATCAGTAAAGGAACCAGCTCAAAAAATTATCAACCAAACTTTTTAATAGGCATTAAGAATCTAATTCAATGGTTAAATCATATTTTTAATAAATGTTAAGAAAAAATAACTTTTAGAACAGCATCCTTTACTTGCCTAAACTGTCAGAAGACTTATTAGCGGCCGCAGTAGGTAAGAGCGGTGGGGCAGTGGGGCCCGGTGAGGGGGGATTTCGATGGACGACCACGAGGGAAAATTAATTATTTATTGAATTTTCCCTTGAGGTCGTCTCTCGAAATCCCCCCTCATCTGGCCCCACCACTCTTACCTGCAGTAGCCGCAGCTGCTTATTAGCATACACCTCTGCCAACTCCCAGCCACTAATTAGCATCGATAGGTGTGAAATGCCTCCTAAGAGCAAACAATGAGCTGATCTGAATAGGAAGAGATCTCTGAGTTCAACGAAAAACGCAGGGTGATGGCGCATGCCTCATTTGAAAGTACAGTGTCAAATCGTGCTTGAGAGGCCTGATGAGCAACATGTAACACTTGAGGCGCACTAGAAAGGTAGAGAATAGTATACCAAGACAATTGTTGTGGATCCCCTGTCTGGTTGCTGAAGGACCCAACCTTTGTCTCCCAGACTTCTGTCTCTAGGTTTGTTGTTTTTACAGTGTCTGCCTCAAGCTGGATTTTTAAAAAACTAGGATTACCATAGTACACTTCCCACTCACACCCTCAGAGCCCCAGTTTAGTGTGGCTAAAGAGTTTAATCATTTTGAAAGTGCCCTGACACACAGCATTTTAGATTGGTCTGGGCCAAATTTCAATTACACTGGTGTAATTTTGTGAAATTTGTGTTTATTTTTTTACACACAATGCCACAAGATATGCTGTTATGCCACTTTGCTTAATTACACACCATTCACAGTAAACATCAACCACAAATAGCGCCAATTGCTGTGCTTTTGTTTCAATGCGTGTTTACGCCCAAAATTTACACAAGTATGCTTTCCGCGCAAAAATATAGAGCAAAACAATGGATTCGCATTTCATGTAATGTTGCAGTAATTTTGCACAATTATACAAATTCTGATTATGGTAATTTCAGACCCCCTAATTTTGGGCCTGTTTCAAGTAAGGCAAACAAGAACTGCTGATGAAGTGGGTAGGGTTGGCCTGAGAACCTTTACCACATTGGTTCGAAAGCAGCAGGAGTCACCCCCCACCCACTAGCTAGTGCCTGGCATGAATATGACATCTCTAGGCACCCACTGGACAACTCTTTCTGGACCTGGAGATGATCACAACAGGACCCGACCTGCTGTCTGAGACCTGAGAGAAGCCCTGGAAGACTGGAACTACTCCCTTGTACCCAGGACAGAGAAGTGGACTCCAAGGGTCTGTTGGCCCATGGGGACAACAAGGCACAAGAGGCATTTTTCTGTAAGTCCCCAGCTGACCAGTGGCAACTGGACCTGGACTGGACCTTGCTGTTGCCCTCTGCCTGACAAGTTGTGAGACTCTAAGTGCCTCTTCTGAGGACCTGGGGGGCTCTATAAGTATACTCCAGTGGTTGGTTGGGACGTGAAAGACTAAGGGCCCGATTACGAGTTTCGGCAGTGCAGGAGCGGCCGCACCGCCGAGATTCGTCACCACTAGCCTGCCCGATTACGACTTAAAAGTGGTCTGGCAGGCGGGTGGCATGGCAGCCCCTCAGCGGTGCCTCTTTCAAAGGCAGCAGTGCCTTTGTAAAAGGCACCGCAATTGGACCGCACAACAAGGTTCCTGCACAGCATGGACTCAAAAGTCCATGCCGTGCAGGTACTGGTGTACATGCACACAAGGCGGGCACATGTTAAGCCCCCCTCTGTGCATCCAAATGTGGAGGAGGCACAGGTGTTTCCTCTCCACCATGGTGTTTATGAAAGAGGAACCTCCATGAGACCACAGGCGGAGAGGAAACTCATAATATGCTCGGCGGGACTGCCATATGCTTGGTGGGACCGCGGCAATCCTGCCAAGCATATTGCGGCCTCCTGACCACCACGCCACCTCCAGGAATTTAATGGTGCAGTCAGACCGCAGGTGTGGCTGAGGCTGGACCGCCACCACTGCACCCACGTGAACCTCGCAGTCCGACTCGTAATCAGGGCCTCAGTCAGAAGGGATCATCTTTGACCAGGACAAACCTGGTTGGTGTAATTGTCTGTGCTCCATTGAGCACAGTTTCCGGTTTTACCGCAGCCATTGACTATCATTGGCGCATTGTGCTTTTTGGTGCTCTTTTTACTTAAAGTTAAAAAAAATTATATCTCCTATTACCCTCTTAGGATTTTTGTTATTTTGGTACCATTTTGTTTATTAAGTTTTACTCTAGTTTTCTAATTTAGTTTGCAATTTGTATTGTTTTGCATTTTTGCTATATTGTGGTTTTGGTACTACACAAATGCTTTACACATTGCCCTAAGTTAAGCCTGTTTGATAAATTCTATAGCTACCATAATTTGGTGACTGTCAGGGTTCACCCTGACAAGGATTGTGATTATTCCTTGAGGTGGGTACTCCCCTGCCCCAATTAATCAAACCGTGGGAAAAACTCAACAGCCAGACCTTGGAAGGAAAGAAAACCGATTTGACCTTGTTAGGATTTAAAATTGTGACCTAAAGTTCACAACAGATGTCAGCTGCGGGAGTTAATTCACTGAGACATTTTGCTGACTTAGAGGTTTGATAGTGGGATTGTTATCTGTCTAAGAGGCAGAGAAAACAACTTTGTCACAGTAGCTGATCAATATTCGGTATATTTAAAGTCAGATACTTCCACTGAGGAAGATACCTTGGGTGGATAACTCCGTAGCATCAATTTGACCATGTCCTTGTGGAATAGGGATTTGCTGATACCAAATGTGGGCATGGGAAATCTACTGCAAAATCGGGAATACTTTCTAGTTCCCTTCTGACCTTTTGACATGCTGGGAATTTTCTCTAACACACAACAGGTGATGGAAGAAATCATGCCCAAAATATGTTTGACCACTGGCAATCGCTTGGAGTAGCATTCCAACTCATCATTCTTTTGCCCACCATGCCACCTCAGTTTGGACTCAGCCATTTGCAAATCATTCTTGGCCATGCTCTAGTAGGAACAGTTCAGCCCGAACTGCCAAGCCAGGTCATCTCTGAACCAGAATATCATCAACCCAAAGCTGGTTTCACCCTGCGGCTCATTATTCAGGTGTAGCTTGGTTCCACTGGAACAGTGAGCACATGACCCACGTCTGTGTATGCCCTTCCCACTTCAGGCAGTACATCAAAGGCACAAAAGATGATGGGAGGAATGCTTGCAATAAGTCTAACCACTGGAAATCTCTTGGTTAGCATTCCAAACCATTGTTCTTCTGCCCAACTTGCCACCTCAGTTTAGACCCAGCCATATGCAAATCATTCTTGACCCTGCTCCAATAGGAACAGTCCAGTCCGAACTGCCAAGCCAGGTCCTCTCTGAACCAGAACATAAGCAACCCAGGACCGGTTATGCCTTGATTGGTGCTCATCAGTTGGGTGTAGCTTGGTTCTAGCTTAGGAATATAGCTAACCAAAGAAGAAACTATCCATCCTGTCCCCAAATTTTCCTTCAAGCACCCAAGGAGACCCACCTAACATCCTATCATCCCTTGCTAAAATATGGGAATCATGGTTGTATTTGGGATAAGAAGATAAGGTTGCAATTATTGGTGCAAGAAAAGGGTAATCGGAGTAATGAGGATCATCAGAAAGTTTCGGGGTCACTACCTCCTCAACCCATTTCTTGTACCACTACATAATACTTGAGGATATGCCAGGGCGTTCAATAGTAACCTGATTCCCAATAACTAAATGCGAATGGAGTTTCAATCCGTGGAATTCTGTGGAGTTACAGAAACACTCTGTGAGATTCTGCAGAATTCCGCCAACTGGGGGAAAATATGCTTCTCTTCCTGCAATTTAGCAGCGGGAGTACAAGCAGCTCTAAAATTAGCATGAATGGCACCATGCATTGTAGAAGAGTACGCTGCTATTCGAGTTGATCTTGCGTCCACTCAAGTAGAAAATCTACTCGAGCTGCAGCAAATCTACTCGAACAGCAGCCCTCTCTGATCGCCACTGCTCGTAGCCGCCAGTGTTATAAGACGGTCCCGGAAGGCTTCATAGCAACTGGAAATCATGCCAGGGGATGGCAAATCTTGTTTATGCTCAAAAGCGAGTATTGTGGAGCCTTGCATTGTTCCTGTGAGGTGCAAGCTGCAGAATAATTTTGCCATGAACTGATTGGCCTAATTTGGCAAGGACTCCGTATTACAAGCGTAACGTGGAATAACCCAAATTACGCCAATTCTGCAAGCGGAATTATAATTCCGCCCGGATCTTGTTTTCCAACAGTCTGATGCACGAGAGAATATTCTGCAGTGAGGACTACTCTCCATGAGATTTCTTTCTCCTTTAAAGGACTCACTCAGATTATAGGCAGACCCGTGACTTGGATAGCATTGTGAAATGTTACCAAGATATTGTAAAGATGCACAGAGAATATCTTTGAAGTTTGAAGGAAGAAAGTGCAAGGCAACATGCCTTGTGCGTGAAGATGATCGAGGCAATAAGTAACACTTGCCAATGAAAATTCTTCATGACCAATGCCTTCACAATGTTCAACAGAGGCGCATCAACCTAGGAGGAACACACAGCCTGCCAAACTATCACTTCTTCCAGAGCCACCCTCACCCTCCAGCAGCAGCAGCAATTGAGCCACCCTCAAGACAAGCATACTGTCAACCAATCTCAAAACCAATATCGCATAGGCGGAGCTGTAAAGATAACCCTCCGAAAATATCTTCTGTTAAAATTCACTACTCTATCCCGAACACTCTCACTGAAAACTATTTTAAAAAGTAAAATACTGTATACCTTTGAAAAAAAAATGGTGTCTCTAATTTTCATCTTTGTTGAATGTTTGATGTTGAAGTTACTGCATAGGAAAGTGCTATTTATTTTCTGCTCTTTGTTTACTTTCAGTGTGTATTGCATTAAAAATGTCTTTATGATTTTGAAAGCATGTTAAAAAAAACTAAACGTTTCTTTGAATACCATGCAATGCTTTCATTTCCAATTTGTTTTAAAACCAAGAAAGACATTATAATTTATGAAAGTTTTTATATATTATTAATTGTAAATTTATATATAAAAATTATTGTGAAAAATATAAACTGTCCTTGGGCATGGGCAAAATTAAATAAAAGCGAGTCTTTTTTCAGAGGAGGAATACGAACTTGGAGGGGGAAGGCAGATAATAAAAACACACTAGGAAATGTGAAGGGTCTGTATAGGCTTACTGTTGGAAATGGCCCGACGACAGCGCTTCAGCAACAACGACGACGCTGCTTGCACCGCGACCTGCCAGCACCACAACGAGCACCTCATTCACGTCGCACCGCGACCCGGGTCTCACCGACTGCGCCATCTGACACTGCCACCGAGCCGCTGCTCGCACCGCGACCTAAGGGCACCGCACGCCGCACTGCTGGACTTTGCATGCAGCATCCGATGCCTGCCGACACCAGCGCTCCTGGCTCCAACAGAGAGAAGATCGATCTGCAACGTGTGTGACTTCAAGGGCCCCGACGACTCCTGCACCGAACTCCTTAACCGACGCCTGCGAACGCCGTGCTTTCAGAAGCTCAACGAGAGGTCGCCGACGCCCTGCATTTCTAAAAGGTACTGATTGCGGGTCTTCCCGACACTATAGCTGGCCAGCGACACCGCGGTCAGACAGAATTGTTTGGATTTGTTTGCTTACAACGCTGTGATAGCCCCGGATGGAGCTATCGACATCAAGTAACTATTTTTCAAGCATATTTTGATAACTGAAGATTGTTAAGTACTCTACGGTGGATTTCTATTGTTTATGGTCTTGTCTTAAGTATATAAAAATATTGGATATTTTCTCAACTGGTGTGGTGTCCTTTTGTAGTGCTTACACTGTATTACTGTTGGTTATGTGCAAATGCTTTACACACTGCTTCTAAGATAAGCCTGACTGCTCATGCCAAGCTACCAAAGGGGTGAGCTGGGGTTATTTTAGGAGTGTAACTCCCTTATCCTGACTAGAGTGGTGGTTTCCGCCCGTCTTTGGCACATGCCCTAGCCGATCAAAAATCCCATTTCTAACACTTACAAATAAATGTCCATAAAGAGTTCAAAAATATCAATCCATAAAAGTAATTCAAAAAGGTCAATGTTCATAAACCAAGTCAACTGTCTCAAACAATAATAAAGTCATACCCAATGCCAAAGGGGGTGTCTGGGTCAAGTTCCTGGCATGGGGTAAAAGTTCTTAGCCATCCTCTGTTTCACTCTTCACCACAATGATGATAAAATCCTCCTCTGATGCAGATGTTAAATGGCTGGCAGTGGCAGAACCAGAACCCTATGTTAAGAAGGAAACACACTGGGTAGCAGGATAACCAGGTATGACAGACAATAGGAGGTGGGCCGGTTGGGGGGTTGATGAAACTTTAGGCCAGGAGATAATGGGGCCACACAACATTCGGAGTGACAAGAGAACGGTCTTAGGTAATTATATAAATGATAAACTTACTGCCTATCTGCTTGTCAAACTCTTCCAGCTAAGCATGAACGGTCAGTCATAATCCAAAGTACCAAAAATGTAGCTGAGAGGACACACCTAAAGTTGCCTATGTCGCACCAGATTTGGGCAAATTCTTCCTCAATGAATGTGGGCAGAGGGCTGTCATCTTTTCTAGGCCTGGGAGTAGTTCACAGAGTTTTGCTACGCGTAACTCCGCGAACTTACAGAAAAACTGTGCGAAAATCGGCGAGTGGCGGATTGCAGTGGGAACTGCCGTTTGTGTTGGTATTCTCATCGCTCGGGTAGAAATTCTACCCGAGTGGCAGCTCACGCTTGTGAACTTACTGTTCGCGATCGCAAACTTAGCGTTTGCGATCGAGAGTCGGGAAAAATCTCCGCTGCACATTGCGAAGCGGAGTTTTCTGTGCTCCGCGAGCTCAGCGGAGTGCTGAGTGCAGAAAATTCTGCAAACTCCGTAAACAGAGCGAAGTTCACCGCCCAGGCCTTATCTTGTCCCTCAGTAATATTTGGTGTTAGGATGTAAAAAAAAACCACAGACTGAACGAGCATGCTGGTGTGGTGAAAGTATGACTCAGAAAAACCACAAAATTGCTGACTTCCTCTTCCTGTGTGTAACTTCCTATTGGTTGTGGTAAGTGGAGGTCTATATCCAGTGTGTCCGCCTACGGGGTAGAGACTCAACATGCTGCAGGGAACCTTCTGCATGCTGAGGAGAAACCTACAAATATAGGAGGGAGACCCCTGCATGTAGAGAACTCCCCCAAAAATTGTAATAGGGATTGTTTACCTAATTTGTGTCAAAGTAAGTTTTTAGTATGTTATGTTCTAAAGCATGAGCGTACTGTATGACGGGAGTGCTGTTAATGTCAACTGTTTGAATGTTATAGAATATGAAGTGACAATTTATTTTTAATTAGAACATAGCATGTTTGTTGATGGAATTATGTAAATTAAACAGTGTTGTCTCAGGATGGCTTATTTGGACAGTGTGGTAGTCCACCGTTCATTATTGACAACTGAGGGGCAGATTTACAAGCCCCCTGCGCCACCAGTACGTCACTTTTCGTGACGTACTGGTGGCGCAGGGGGCTCCTCCATATTTACAAGGACAGGAAAAGCCACCCTGCGTGACTTTTCCTCTCCTTGTAAATACGGCCCCTTCACACGCAGCACTTTGCTTTTAAGAGGCGTCCCATGGGTGTTGCTGTGTGTTTTCCCATGCAACAACCATGGAACAAGACACATCTCTAGATTTATGAGAAATCGAAAATCTGGAAATCCGTCTGAATGCTATGCCACTCTAGAGGTGGAGTAGCGAGGCGCAACGAGGAGAAATGTTTTCATTTCTCCTCGTTTTGTCCTCTTTCAATGCGTGCTGCATTCTACAGCATGCATTGAAAGAGGAAAATGTCTGTTGTGATTGTTTTTGTGCAGGAAGATGCCCCTTCCTGCACAAAAACAATCTCCCGGCGACGCACGCATCCTTGCACCATGGTGCAAGGGTGCCTGTGCCAGCGCATGGCTGCAGTTTGTGCACCAGCGCAGGGAGAAGCAGATAGATGCGACATATTCTTGTTAATATGTCGCATCCCTGTGCTTCGGAAGTGCCGCAGCATGGCGCAGCCAAAGGGCTTGCAGTGCCACATGGTGATATTATGCAACACACAAAAGCCTATAACAATCTTGCACACAACATCGAAGAAGTACACCAGTAAACTCCCTGTATCGTCAAGACATCTGAATCAAAACATGAACATCCAAAACGTGTGTTCAATATTCGCTTGTGTACATAGGAGTGTCCTATTGTACCTCTGAGGTAGTGAGATAGTATGGTTGTGTGTCTGCAGGTTGTGAGGAGATGGGCAGAGATGAGGAGAGAGGGAACACCCAGTAGTCATGTGAAATTTCTAAAAAAGGGTGCTCTATTCTAAATGTAAATGTAATACATTATGTCAGGGTGTTGCTTGAATTGTGTTGTAGCGAATGATGAGTATGATTGAGATGCCACCCCCAGATGCACATGTAGCCCCAGTGTGAGATGTTCTCACTTACCCACGATCAACATGTCGCTTGAATCCTAGGCAACCAAGACATATCAGAGGTAAGTGTCAGAAGATGTAGCTGTTGTGTGTGCTTCCAGGAAATGCAGCATACACATCACTGAAGCAGCCCTTGACATTTCAGACAGCTTGCATGTTGTTTGAATACCAGTGGTATCTATTGAGGGAAAGATGTTCTACATGGTGATGTGGCTGAAGTGCACGAGTGTAGTCAATGACACCTACCACACAAGAGACGTGGGCAAAGCCATAAAATTCACTTGCCACACTTTGCCTTTCTGCCAGTGACTGTGGCATGGCGAAAAACGTGTCCACTCTTTTGCTGATGCATCTCAGTACCTGATGCAGGCATCAAGACTTGTTTGCCTGCAAGATGCCTACATTGTCATAGCTAACCCGCTGCAAAGATCCATGGCCGTGAGTTGGAGCACAGTCAGTGTTTTTGAACGGGTAGCCTAGGAGCGGGCTGTAGGCGAATCAAGCTCCTGCCTCTAGTCTGCAACCATGTCAAGGACACTTCCACTACGAAGCAGTATCTGACAAAGACTACTTCCCCAGACATCTCAATGATGTTGCCTCTAAACCATTTCTCCCCTCCTCAAAGACTTATTCCTCAAATTGAGAGGCACAGCAACAAACACATTCAATAACATAGTGGAGGCAGAAAAAGTTGTCTGATGTTTGAGTTAATTTCTTATGTTGTCAGACTGAAAGTATTTGGCTTTTGTTGAAATGGGTTTCAACAGTACATGGGTGGTGGAGTTCAGAACAAGTACTCCTTGTACTACCACATGTGTTGCAAGTGTTGTAAGCCTTGTTATAAAATTCAACAGGATTTGTTTTAAAGGAAAAAAGACCATGGAAGTTTAAAAGCCTTGTTATAAAATTCAGCAGGATGTTCTTTACAAAGAAAATTGTATTGTACAAAACAAACTGTTACTTTACTTTCCAGTATATTTCTATTGTTATTTGGTAGCTAAATTTTTAATATAGGAGTGTGTAGCAGTACAAATGGATAGCTACATGTGGCACTTACTCCAAGGTTGAACTAGAGAACATTCACTCTTGCTTTGGGCCGTTATTGCCTGTTGTACTTTTAGAAGTGGAGTTTGTGATAGCAACAGGCTCATTCTTTTGTGGGTGGTTGTTTGTCCCTCCCTAACCCCGTTTTACTCATCCCTAATCCCCTTCCATTGAGAAGTAAGTATTCCCCATTTTCCAGCATCTCCCGTGTCCCTTCCACATTTGCCACAAATACGTTCAGGCAAGTTTGTAAATAATATTTTGCATTACGTGAGTAGTACTACTGAAGTCCCATTAAACATACTACAAAGTGCAGGTTGTGAATAGGGGAATGGGATTTGAAAACGTATAAAGACATCTACACCTTATTTCTAGATCCCCTCTTGTTATAAGGTCACTAATGTGAAATACCTGCAAATTCCATATCCTATGCCGTACATCTCAGAATTTTAATCTCTTTATCTGCTTGTAATAGAAACTACAAGTTTGCATCTTAGCACTATCTCTCCACCAGTTCACACTTGTGAAGCCCCAGGCTTGAGCACTCTGACCCCTCTGACTTAATCTGATTTGAATGTGTATTTGTTAGGGAACTCTGAGTTCACTTGTAGCAGTCTTAATGGAATATCTGTTTAGCTGTTCAAAGACTCTCTGGGAAGATGTTTTGTACTGCAAGTCTGTAACCCTTTATAAAAGCTTTATGGGTCTCTGTTGATTATCTGAAACAAACCCATTTCAGGCTTTGACCATTAGTACTAGATGTCACTCTGCCTCTCTACATGTGTGCCCTGTTACTATTTGTCTGGTGAGTGTCCTCTGTAAAAAGCTCAAGATGTCTCTTCATTTAAAGGGAGATGTTCCAGCCCACATATGGAAGACTGAAGAATCCAGTGAGGCACATCTGGCTATTAGCTCATATTAAATTGATGGCTTTATTTATCAATGCACTAACTTGTATATTACTTTAATATGTTCTCTTATAATTTATTCATTGGGTACTCTATCGCCAAAGCTTCAGGGCGCTGTGGAGTCAAGGCGAATTGTCTACTGCTAGAAAGGAAAAGATGACTCTAAGTTCTATAGCAAGATCTTTAGATGTTTCCTAAATACTCTAGGGAATGGTTGGGCCCACAGATAAAAAGGTAGCAAATTTCATAACCTGACTATAGAAATTATGAAAGCCTGATCTCCTGAGCTTGCACAGAGATTCACGAGACACATACATTTAATCCAAGAGGATGACTGGAT
Source organism: Triturus cristatus (assembly GCF_964204655.1). Taxonomy (NCBI): domain Eukaryota; kingdom Metazoa; phylum Chordata; class Amphibia; order Caudata; family Salamandridae; genus Triturus; species Triturus cristatus. The sequence goes on from NC_140588.1 coordinate 1,055,184,500, forward strand.
GTATACCACTTCCTTCAAGAATCCCACAAAAAGGCAACTGCATATAGATTGCCTCTTTGAAAATCATCAAGGATTTAAATTGAATTTTAGCAAGCACTCATGCTACCTCACAGCCAATTCAGAAAGCAGCGTTCTCTGAAAGTGCTGAAAATGTCAGAATTTCTTATGTTACCAATTTTTGCTACCCCTTTTTATTAATATAGCATCATAGCACTCTGTTAATCTGGGGGCTCTTTTATCTAGTGTTTTATCACAGAAGATTCTCCAGTTTCGGTCTTGCCTATATGCGAAAGCCCTTGTGGACCATGCTAAAAATGTACTGTTGACTTAGAGCATGCTCACTGCTTACAATTGGTTGGTTTTGTCACTTTGTCACTCTCATTTGCTTGCTTTTTATTCAATGGCTTACCTTCCTCCTCTCGTGTTTGTTGCTCTCGTGGATCATAGCCTTTTTATTGGATGATTTGTATTCTTCCACTGTTCACAATCAGGGAACTCACTTGTATTGTTCTTTTTCTTTCAGAACTCAATGAGAGTACATGTGTTTTCTAGCTGTCTCCCTCATAAGTGCTGTGTATCCCCCTGCCAAACTCCTGCATTCAGCACTTAGTTTGTGTTTCTCTCTCATCCCCACCAAGCTTGTCCATTACTTTTGATTACCCCTCCCTGGATTTCCTTTTAATAATTTTTGTTCCTCCCCTGGGCTCCTTTGCTCACACATCCACCCACTTCCTGTAGTTTTCTTCACGTGCATCCCCACCCATTCCTCTCTGGTCCTCACCATCACTCCTGCAGTCCTTTAATTATATTTTTCATGGAGGGTGAGGCATCTGCGTGAAACTACAGAGGGCCTCCTGAATATTTCTCTAGGGAGCCCATAGTTGCTACAGTAACTGGAGTTATCACTCTACTAAGAGAGGGGGTATTCGTATCAAGGGGAGCAACCTCAGTAGTGGGAGCACTAGAGAGACGTCAACTGTTCCACAATTGGGTTACTTTATTGTGCAAAATGGCATGCTCCAGTTGAGAAACTTCCTGATTTTCTTGTATCATCCTAATGGCTTGTGTTAGACCTGGCATCTTTTGGTGTAGGTTCCCCTGTCATTTTGCCTCTGACCTCTTGTTTTTGACTGTGTGCTGCATTCCGTTTTTGCTGGTGTTAGGACTCTGGGCATTTTACTACTGCTGTCCAGTGCTAAAGTGCAAGTGCTCCCTGTCTAAAATGTATTGGTATCTGGTTTCTCCATGATTGGCCTATTTGATATTACTAGTAAGTCTCAGTACACTGCACCAGGGGTGCCAGGGCCCGTAAGTCAGATGCTGCTTGTGGGCCTGCAGCACTGATTGTGCCACCCTCATGAGTAGCCCTGCAAACCTGCCTCAGGCCTGCCACTGCAGTGTCTGTGTGTGCAGTTTTAAACTGTCAATTCAACCTGGCAAGTACACCCACTTGCCAGGCCCAAACTTTCCCTTTCTTACATGTAAGGCACCCCTAGTTAGCCTCATGGGCAGGGTGCCGTGTGTTTAAAAGGCAGGGCATGTACAGTTGTGTTTTACATGTTCTGGTAGTCAAAAATTGCTAAATGTGTTTTTCACTACAGCAAGGCCTATCTCACCTATAGGTTAGCATTGGAGCTGCCTTGTAACATCTTACAAGTGCATCATCCAATTGGGAGCTGATAGAAAGTTAGAGTTTGGGGTCCATGGACTCATAATTTAAAAGTACATCTTTTAGTAAAGGTGGTTTTTAAATTGCAGGTCTGGAAATTCCACTTTTAGAAAATCTGCATTTTCTTACTTTAAACATTCTGTGCCCCTGCCTGTCTCTGAATGCACAGAGGTGACAGTTGGGCTCTTGTGCATTCACTCTAGACAGTCACAGAAAGGGAGCTGAAGTGTGCCCTCCATATCCTGATGGCCCATCAGCAGGCTGAGCTAGAGTGCTGGGAGGAGTTGACACTGACACCTGAATAGGGCGGTGCCTGACCCCACAAAAAGAAGTCTCCACCCCCTTGTAGTGTGTCTGGTGCCAGGGCAGGGTCTTGTGCACTACAAAGACCTTTCTTTAAAGTCTGTCTAGTGGCTTAATTGGGTATAAGTACTGGACCTGTGACACCAGATACCCAGAACACTCCTGGAGTTAGGACATTCTGCCAGGAAGAATAAGCTGGGTTGCTGGATTGCTGTCAGGTGGGACTGCCACTTTGCTGTTTGCTTTGCTGTGATGGCTTGCTGATTAAAGTTTTATTCCTGGGAGTGAAACTGGACTTTGCTTTCTACTCCTGCTTCCAAAGTTCTCCGAGGGCTTGAGTTGAGCTTGCCTCCTGTTAAGACGTCTCAGGACCATGAAAGACTTCACCTGCAAACACCTGGACTCTGCTGCTGCGAGTCCTACTCTGCCAGGTGGTGCCAAATCCAGTTCCTGGGCCCTTGGAAGTGAGGTCTGGTGATACAAAGAAGAAATTCCATGTATCAATTCCAAGCGTCCCGTCCTCGTGTGACATAATGACTGTGGATTACAATGCAGGCCCCAGCTTTTTGTCGCAGCACCTCAGAAGAACCAGAGCTATGTGAGTCCCGAGTCCTGCATCACCGAAGTCCGTGACGCACCGCTCTGACTCCGACACAGCGCCTGCTCCAACGCTGTGGAATCTACGTAGTGCGACTTCACTTTCAAAGCAGCATCAACGTATCACCTCTGGGTACTGATTTCAACAACACAGCACCGCAGTGAGGAACCAAGGTATCATGCCAGTGAACGACGCATCACCTCCCCTGCACCTTGCAACATCCCGGGCGTGAACTGCTCAACAACTCTGCACCACCTTAAGGAACCAACACATCCTTGTTTATAGCAACACATTACCTCCTCTGTGCAGCGCACTGTCCCTCAGCGTCCCCATGCCAACGACCTGCCCAGCAGTAAGGAACAGATGCATCACCTGCTTTTTAGATGCCTCACCTCCGCTGCGCCAAGCATCATCCTTGATTTTTAATGTATCTAAGGTACTTTGTCCTGGTCATGCCCAACCTTTGATTTTTAAGAACTAGAACTTTATTTTAATCAAATTCAGATTTTGACTTCTGTATGTTGGATTTTTGACATTACTTGTTTTAATCAGATAAATACTGGCTATTTTTCCTAACTGGTGTGGAGTCATTTTGTGGTGTTTTCACTGTGTTACTGTGTCTGTGTACAAATACTTTACACATTGCCTCTGAGATTAGCCTGACTGCTCTTGCCAAGCTACCAAGGGGTGAGCATGGGTTATTCTGAGGGTGTAACTTACTTACCCTGACTAGAGTGAGGGTCCCTACTTGGACAAGTTAAAAAACACTGCGAACTAGAAACTCCATTTCTAACAGTTTGGGCCATATAAGGTTTCTGATTAACTTTAGGGTCCATGCCACATCTGTTGTTTGAGCTATGCAATGTGTGAGCCCGGCTGGATGATCAAAATTGTGGCACTTACACCAAAGCAAATCAACCACTCGCCTATTAGAAGCGACAGAAAGAACACTCACGCTGGCCCCACTGGTCAGGTCTGTCCTATCTCTGCGTTCATCCAGGATTCTCCTCCTCCATTGGCTGGTGCTATCTATTGGCTACGCACATATGCAGCTCTAGGACATTAGACATTTGTCACAAACTCAAGGGCCCATTTAGCAAAGCACTAGATAACATCTCACACTCACCTGATGTTCCTGGGAAGGGGCAGATGATGATCCCAGAGAGTTCCAGTAATCCTCCCCAGACTTGACAGCAGCAGTATTGGACATAATTGCAGAATACCAACAGGATTGGTAGTTAACAAAGGAAGCACAGTTCAAAAAGGTAAAAGGTCACAAGATGAGAAAGGGGAAAGGAAATGAAAGATAGAGGAGGTAGACACAACTAAATAGCAAGAAAATGCCAATAGGTGTAGAAACGATCTGAATTGGGAAGCCTTTCAGCAAAAGAAGTTACAATGCAACGTTTTCTGCCTCGCTCACTCTACTCAAGCTAGCCCAGAAGCACTGACCCAGCTCCTCATCTTTTCCTATTGGACCTCCACTTGTCTCTAACATGACCTCACCTCCTTATTCTGCTTCATCGGCCTACAGAGGCCTGGTCGCCACCTTCTCCATCCATCCTGTTCTAGTTTTTGAGAAATCACTCCTATTTCCTGTTGTTTCTTTCATTTTTGTACCTACTTCTCACAAGCTTCTGCTTCGATTTCCTGAAATAAATGTATTTTATGTACCACAGCCATGCCCATGTCGGCCTTGCCAGAGGCGATCTCAGAGATGGGTGGGTATTTGGCAAGTTAGACCTGCACCTACTAGGACAGCCCATAGTGCAACACACTTCCCAAAACTGATCTGTTAATGTATTCCTCACATCTTAGGTGGCAGTGCCTATGCCATCAGTCCTTGGATATTGGCAACTTAGTTGAACAGAAACACAGCAAAACAACTGTGACAGCGAGGAGCACATTAGCAAACAAGGAATCCATGGAGCTCACATTTGGAGTCCTCAAACCAAATGTTGAGGTGCATCTGTACAATGGAAAAAGCAGTACTGTATAATCACAAAAATACATTGTGAAACCATATCAACATGTTTGATTTTGCACCACTTTAACATCAAAAGAGCCAACACATAGAGGTAGGAAGGACAACAAGCACTGGCAAAGCCAATAGGTCTCGCCTATGCAAGAGCTATTGGCTTTGCCAATATGTTATAGAAATGTTGTATACCAGAGTTGCTACTGTTTAGCATGGCTAAATGTTAGTAGGGGAAAGGAGAGTGGTGTGGAGTGGAGTGGAATGTTGTGAAGAGGAGTAGAGTGGAGTATTATGGAGTGGGGAAGAGTGGCATGGAGTGGTGTACAGTAGAGTTGAGTGGCATGGAGAGGAGTGAAGTGGGGTGTCACAGAGTAGCATACAGTGTTGTGGAGTGTCATGAAGGGATTAGAATGTTGTAAAGTGGAAGGGAGTAGAGTTGAGTGGTGCAGATTGGAGCCCAGAGTCAGAGTTGAACAGAGTTTCAGAGAGTGGGGTTGCATAGAGTGTCGTGGAGTGGTGTAGAGCACAGTGGAGTGGCGTAGGGGGTGTTTAGTTGAGTGGTATAGAGAGTGTTTCATAGAGCGGAGTAGAGTATTGTAGAAAAGAGTGTTGCACAGCGGAGTAGATTTTCATCGAGGGGAGTGGCACAGAGTTGAGTAGTGTGTTCTAGAATGGAGTGGAGTAAAGTGGCATGGAGTGGCATAGAAGGAGTTGCGTAGAGTGGAGCAGTGTTGTAGAGTGGAGTAATGTGCTGTAGAGTGCAGTAGCGTGGAGTAGAGTGTCACTGGAGCAGAGTTTAATGGAGCAAAGCATCACAGAATGGAGTATCGTGGAGCGCTGAAGAGTGGAGTGGAGTTGAGTGGCCTAGAGTGAATTGGCATAAAACACAGTGGTGCAGAGTAGATTGGCATTGAGTGCAGTGGCGTAGAGTGCATTGGTTATGAGTAAAGTGATGTAGACTGCATTGGTGTAGAGTGCAGTGACATAGATTAGCGTAGATTGCAGTGGCATAGAGTGGAGTAAAGTGGCGCAGAGTGGAGTAGAGTGAAGTGGCACAGTGCGGAGTGGTGTAAAACATTCTCTCCCAGACACACACAGCTCTATTGTAAGTAGGCGGAATGGAGGCAGTTGCAGACAGACTTACATACCCAAATGCTCTTGAACCCAGTAAGCAATACATGCAGCTTCTTCCATGCACGTTTATAGAGCCATAGAGTCAGTAAGAGAGGCAGTCACATACTAACATCTTTCCTAAAATATGCAAAGAAAGATTCAAGTAGGGACTGACACATTCATTCAGATAAGTACTGACGAACTGAAAGTGAAAAGTCAGCCATGCTGACCACTTTTCCTTTCAACATGTCTCAGGCCTGCTCATGGACAGCCTATGTGTGCAGTGTTACTGCTAGGCAGACTTGACATTTACAACATGTTTTCAAGTCTAAATAGCCCTCTTCTACTATATATAGGTCACCCCTAAGATAGGTTGTAAGTAGGCCACAGGCAATGAGCTATGTGCTTAAAACATAAAACATATACGTTTTAGTGTCTTTCTTGTGCACTTACAGGCACATATGTCCAGCATTACATGTAGTCTCATACCTAGTCTGCAACATACACACCATCCACAAAATGATACAAGCACTTATTTAGCCAGAATCACAATCACAATAACACTTAACTATTCACTCAGATATAGATATGCATCATATAAATCTAGGCCTCCTGGAGGCATTTGTGCACACTCCGTTGCATACCCCAATACCCACTAACACATTCACTAGGACACCCAGTCAGACACTTCTGCATATACAAATATATACAGTCACACACTGATCTATGTGGGTATACTCCCAGGTATACATTGATGGATATAGTGATGAACTCAGTTATACAGTAATGTAGGGACATACTTATTTAATTATGAAAAGTTACGAACTTAGACATGGTGTAATATAATACGTTTACTGTTTTTAAATGTAGTTAAATGTTTAACGTGTGCTATTCATTAGTATTACTATGAAAACCTTAATGGGTTTATTTGTCTTTTTTCTTTTCAGAAAGATATCTACTCCTACTTACAAATAAAAACTTACAAAGCCAAATAAAACTGAGAGAAGAAATATACAGAAGAAAGTATACTATGCTCTTGCATTGCATAAAGAAAAGGAGAAATATTTTGAGAATGGGGTAAAAGAGAAAAGAGCCACTGGTAAGAGAACTAAGAAGTTTCTTAAATCAGTATATAGAAGACTGCAAATTGACCAAAAGCAAGTAAATAAGACGTGAGGCTTCAGTTTAGGTAAGAATGAAAAAAAAGAAAGTGACAATAACAGAATAAAATCATCTGAAAACGTAATACTTTAACAAGAAGACAAAAACAGTTTAAGGAAATAAGAGTGAGAATGTTTTGGAGTAGAATAAGTCAGAATCTTCTACAAACTATGAAACAGTATTAAAGAATAAGAGACACACTAAAACAAAATGAGCATGTTGAGGCTGTAGTTGATAAGGCACTTGCCCTGAAGAGAAAGCTATTTCTTTTAATTCTGAATAGAATTAGAACACTGGATAAAACTGTTCTGTCTAAGAGAAGAAACATCCTGAAAAAAGAAATGTCAATAAAACAAACTTTTGAAAAATATTTAGTGGCGATTAGAAGCATACTTCCATTTCTGAGCCTTTCTTTAATGAAGAGATCTACTTTCAAGAAAACACATTAGTGCACGCAGTTGAAACTACTGGGTAATGTTATGAGATAAAGGATGGTACTCCAATTGAAATAGAGTAGATGGTTGTTAGAAATGTTAAGGAAGTGATAGCTGAAGAGGTACAGGGAAGGTGTAGACAAGCCCCTGCATACAAATGGAACTGTAGTAGTATTTGCAGTGTTCTACAACAATCTATTGATAAATTGAGAAGTTTCTTACAACATTTTTCATGCAAGTGTGAAACAGAAGATAGCAATTTTGAAAGGATTAGATCCATGCAAAGTAAGGAAAAATTCTAATTTACAGGGACATTCCCCAGAATGCCTATCAAAGAAAGTGTGCCAAAGCACCTTTCATCACTTCAGAATGATAGCTGTTCAGTACTCTATAATGCAAAGGTTTTCTTGGAGGCTTTACTATGTTAAACCTCCTGCCCTATGTTTAGGATACATGAATACAGTTGTTCTGCATGGTACAATAGCAGAGGCAGAAAAGGTTTGTGGTGATGTCCAGTTTCCTATTGTTTGGTCCTGAAGAGATCACTGAAAATGATTACTTGGTATCTACAGGTGTACCAGAACAAGAGACAGGTATTACTCTTGATGACTTTCAAAAAGAGATTTGAAAGTTTAACACAGTCTGTACAGAAAAACCAAACTGTGTTTGTATATGTCGTCGATGCACTCACCACAAATCGCAAACTCATTATGTTATTGTGTCTATAAAAACAGAAGATGAGAATAGAGGCAAGTGGCAAGAATTTGCTGCTTCTTTATTTGTAGAGAAACGCTTTGATTGTTCCACACGACAAATTGTATGTAAATTGGAGGTTAATACATTGCCAGCTAGAGCAGTCCACAACAAGTTAGAATTAGTTGCAATCCCACAAGAACTTCAAGATCCAAATGTGTATGAGTCAACTCTTATACAGTTTATACATCCATTCCAAGCATTAGTCCATATGGAGCCAAAGCCAGGGAAGTTCTTCCAACAGAGTTACAAAAAGATCTTAAAGGTAGAGTTGTGTACTTGACATTAGATTTCAAGCAGAATATAGAAATTGCAGGGGTGCAGAGAGATTTGGAAGAAGCACTTATTATTTTAGTCAATGGTTTCCTACCAAGAGTTCACAAATATGGCAGAAGTTAGGAGATGCTAGTAAAGTAAAGAAGGCAACATTATATCTGGTACAAAATAATATTGTTATAAAAATTTACATATTCTTCAAGATAGGACAATATGGAGGGTGACACATCATCATCAAGAGGTCAGATTGAAAAGGTGGATCAATCCCGATCAGAAGAAATGTATGAACACTACAGTATTGATCCTTTCCATTCTAAAGAGATTATTGGTGATGATTTTTCAAATGAAAAAAGCAGAAGGAGATCCCTCAAGCGTGTGGAAGAAAAGTTTAGGAGCTCGCTGTTTCCTGCATCTGTTCCCTACTGGAGTAGGTGGTAGATATGATGACTGACCTGAACAAATACCAGCAGCCGAGTGCAGATCAACTAGACTATATTCAGAAGATCCTAGATTTTGCCAGTGTATTCCCTACATATTTCATCTACCATTTGAAAGCGGCGTGTCAGGTCTATCTTATGCAGTAAACCATGTTGGCAAGATAGGAGAGAAGTTGCAAAATCTCTCAGCAAGGGAATTTGTTGATAAAGTTCAAGGAAAAGATGAAAACTTGGAATACAACTTGATAAATCTAATGGTGTGTCAATGTGGTACCTGCGAGTATTGGTATTGTCAGCATGGTGAGCTGAAATGCATGTTGAGAAACCTAGGAGCACCTACTTAGTTTCTGACATTCAGTTGTCCTGAGTATGCATGGGATGACCTGCTTGAATTCCTGAGAGAAGCAAACTCAAACGTGAAAGATGTCAATCTGAAGACAGCAGGAGAGCTTTGTTCGTTGGACCCAGCAAATGTTTGCAGATATTTCACCCATAGGTTTCAAGCCTCATCTGCAACAAAACTGATCCCCAACTTGGTGGAGTAACTGATTTCTTTTGGCGCAAAGATTACCACGCATGAGGTGCTCCACATATTCACATGCTATTATGGGTAAGAGATGCACCAAAAGACGGTGAGGAGTCTGCCTTTTCTTTCATACAGCAGTATGTGGCTTGTGCCATTACAAAAGATGGTGGTGACAAGGGCTTGAGACAACAAATTCTATGGTTTCAAACTCATAGATGAAATATTGTCATCAGAAATACAAATGCAAAAGAAAATTTTAAACAAGATGTCATTTTGGATTTCCACAACCTATCATCTCAGAAGGAAGGGTCAACAGCTTTTTCTCTGTAGTCAGACACACCCTGACATGAAAATCACCAAAAAATACATACAGCCTAAGAAGAACGGATGCTCCCAAGTATATCAATGACTACAATCTTGTAATTCTGAAGATGTGCAACGCAAATATAGATCTGCAATTTGTTGCATACAACTCCATCGCTGCTACTCGCTTTGTGACTTCATATATAACAAAATCACAGAAGACAGAGATGAAAGAGATGTGGTAGGAGATTTCTGCAGAAAAGAGTCTTCGAAGAAACTGTGCTATTTCAGTTTGAAAATGCTTTCTCACAGAGAAATCAGATCCTATGAATGTTTGGACAGGTTGAAATTCGGCTAGCTTGTTCTCCAAGTCAGGGGTAATTGTGTGGGTAAGTCCAGGCCTTGGAAGCAGTCGAAATAGAGTACTTTAAATTATTTTCCAAAAATTCAGTGCCTTGCGGAATTTGATCCAGAAAGTAGAGATATTTAGAAAAGTAACATGCTGGATACAGAACCCCCAAGAAGGAGTCCTCCTCTTGAAAACATGTGTCTATATGAAGCACTTTCGCACTACATATATGGAAGTATTGTAACTGAAAACATAGAAGAACAAAGATATGGAGTAGTTGCATGTGATGGTTTGTTGATGAGACACAACAAATGGAATTTACTTCAAATTTTTGCAGTTGTTCAAGCCATGGTGTACAGAATCAGAATTACTTGGACACTATCACTGTTATGAAGGCTCTTTCAATGCTGTGAAATACACTATTGAGTGCTCAGTCTATCTGACCTACTTGCAAATGTTGAAAGGTGAGATTGAACAAGAAGAAACCATTGTTGCTGAGATAGCCAAGTAAAGTTCACAAATCAGTCAGTGTTCTGCACCAGCAAGTCAAGATCCTCTTGGAGAACCAATTGTTTAAAATGAAGCAGCTATATCTAGGAATGAGGTGTAGACTACAATGCAGCAAGCGAGAGAGGAAACTGTGTATTTTAAACACTTAGTAGAACAACTGAACAATGAACAAAAATACATTTACAACAAAGTTAAAGATAGAATAGAGCATGGATTTCTCCACAAGAGGAAACAGTGTGAATGTGTTTGTTTAATGGCAAGACTTCAAAAGCGCTCCAACTTTAAAGAACAATTACTACTACTGGAGAAAAACATGTTTTGGAAATTACAGCTATTGATAAAATGGAACATCAGGGAGCCACAATACTACTCTCAGATAAACTACAAACAAATTTGGATGCTTTGGAGAAGTCTGTATCCACAACTGCAGGATTAGAAACATGTTTACGCGTGAGCAAAAATTGTCGAGTAATTTTGCGCATTAATTTAAATGTTGAAGAAGGGTTAGTAAATGGTGCAATGGGTAAAGTAATTGATTTTATAAATTTTCCAAATAGAAATGACGTTGAATACTTGGCCACAAAATTTGATCGGATTGATGGTATGAAGCAGTTCCCACTCTGTCTAAAGTATGCTGTAACTGTCCATCCATTGCAAGGTTTAAGTGTAGATGCAGCTTTTGTTAATATCGGAAGTACTGTATTTAAAGAAGTAATGTCATATGTTGCATTGTCAAAAGTTAGAACATTGACTGGTTTGTTTTTGATTAATTTTGATGAAAAGAATGTTAGTGCCAATGCAAGCTGTGTAAGAGAGTTAAGAAGTGTATGCGCTCCTCATTTAGGCCAATTCCCAGCTTTATGAGAAATGCATAATCTGTCCAAAACAGAAAATTACAAAAGAGTGTACAGATGTTGAGGAAAAGAAAGGGCACAAAGACAATGTAGAAGCTGTTAAGAAGAGAAAACTTGGAAATGACAGAGATATTGTAGGCCACCAGTTGGAAAACAGTTCAGGTGTCAACTGTTATGCAAAACTTGTTCTCAATGTACTGTTTCATTTACCACTTCTAATCAATCAAATTCAACAAAAAAAGATAATAGATTGTGTTCTGCACTGTATCTGTATCACTTGCTACAACATTTACTGACTAACAGAACTGTGATACATTCTGCTTCAGGCATTCAAGATCTTTTAGATATATGTAGTGGATCAGTAATGTTTACTCTCAACAATCAACAAGATCCATAAGAATTTACTATGATATCTAGAGTTTTAGAAGAAGAAGATGTAAATATTGATGATTTATTCGGACTGAATGACACATGGAACCAGGACTGTGAAGACTGTGATCATTCATCTACCACACATATACATTCTGAGCATTTACTTTATTTAACATTACCAAATTCTAAAACACATTTTTGAAATATGCCAATCAAAATATGACCTGCCCAAATTGAGGATTAGATGTTATGTACACAATAATCCAAATGAGAACTGGAAAATACCTTATAGTAATGCTACATGTATGCAGAGCAGAAGGTTTCAAATTGGAAACTCAAATTTCATACTTAAAAGCTGGACAAATATCAATCTCAGGAAGAACTTTTTCAACTTCAGCTATCATCAATCACAAAGGAATTAATACAATCTCAGGACAATATACTGTCTATTTAAAGTGTGAAACTGGATGGACAGAGTGTAGTGATATCAGCTCCAGATTCAAATCATCACTTCCTTTCAAATTACCAAACTCTTATCATTTCTTTCTGCAACTAAAGTTCTAAGGAGGAATTGTGGATCAAAAAGTGGTGTACGATGTTTGTTGTATGAGAATCGTCAGTGTTTTAGACATTATTTGGCCTATTGGGAATAATGTGTTTAAAATCTTCTTCAAAATTCAACAGTCGTTTCATTTTCCACAAACAAGTTAATATCATATCTAAATACTACCTAGTCTAATGGAAATACGTAATTGGATGGACATAATACAATTACAACAGGCTAAAGTTGAAGAGAAAAACTGCCTTTGAAACATAAGAATGACTCCTTTTGTTTCATCAAACAAATTTCTATGTGCTATTTGTGGAAACAACAACAGCATGTGATCTTCTCTATATGGCTATTAAGTATTTAAACAACATATGGTCTACCAACCCAGATGCTTTCAATAGGATTTTCAAAACTGACTGTATTTTATTTATATGCAAAATTGTATCAGACATAATACTTTAATAAATATTATTAACATAGACTACTTTAGATTGTTGAAATATTTTCTGAAAAACTAGTTGATTAATGAATTGTATTGAGTGTACTGTATAGTCTCACTTATATATAGTGATTTACTGTCCAGCTTTGGTTTTTTTCACAATCCACTGATTGTTTTCCCCACTGTTAAATGCTGATGCTTCATACAGACTTATGGTGAAGTAGTATGAAAGGTGAGAACTGTCAAAAAGAGAAAATTATATATTTAAAACATTGTAATACAGTGTTACAGTAAAGGTAACGTATATTATTATGATTTTGTAATTTCAAGGATGAAATACTAATATATCTTCATATGTTGTTTTTCGCTTTCAGCAGCAGCTGCTGCAGTTGGACATCGTTAGATGTCTCAAAACACTTTTTATAGCACGCAGATACTCTCATTTATATAAACACTCACACATGTACTCTCACACTTATACAGCTACCCACACATGCAACAATCACATATATAGCCATTAATACAATCACTGACACACACACTCAGTCACCCATACGGAGCTCATGCACTCAGTCCATCAGCTATATATAGGCTTTCCTGTTTTCAGTTTCTATTTTTGGTAAATTCTGGTGGGGTTTTTTCAGTGTTTTCAAGTGATTTCAATACTTTTAAAAAACTGTAGTTATCAGTGGTTACACATTTTCGTGCCATTAAAAACTGCAGAAGCAGTGTTTTTCCGGTGTTTATGAAATATTTTGCTTTTATTGCTTGCTTTCTGCACTGATAGCGTAGGTATATAGACAGTGTAAGTATAGTGTATATGATGTCCAAATAGATTTTTGCAAATTAAACTTATTGTAGTACACCATACAAAACTTCTTCAGTGAGTCTTTGGTCAAGTGTGCTCTCTCTTTCCTTCCCATATAAACGTCTGTGAAAAGGCCCTCTCAATATTGGCACTTGAGATGTGCAACCCTCAACCAGCCGGTACACAATATGTTAACTCTGTCTACTGACATAGCTTTCCATGCCAAGACTGGTTCATTTGAAGAGTGCGATTCTCAGGGCAGGTTCTGCAACTTTTGTGCTGATCTGGGCGCTTGTGCACTCAGAGATATTGAAGCTGTCAAAAATGAAGCAGCACTTTTGAAACTATGGAAGAAATTCCCCTTTACGGAAGGGATCTAGAACAGAGTACCACAGTGAGGTTTCATTGACTTCACTTGCCATTGGTGGTGAGGGACATTTCTATGCTTCACTGTAAGCCATTTCTCATACATTGTAAAATAAATGTTCCTGAATTGCTCTTCACCATTGCTTTGCTTACCAAGTGGCAAGCACTCTAACATGGAACATGTTGCAGTGCCAAAGTCACTAAAGGTGTCGCCTAGCCTACTCTCAAAAAGATGTTTCACATCTACACCAATTATGCTGAACACTTGGCAGACACGGGTGTTTTCAGACTCTAATCTTTGTTGAACTTGGAAATAACCTTTTATGCAGAGCATTCCAAGTGACATTGCGTTCCGTGTTTTCCAAAAGTCTGGTGTCATGTTTTACCACTATCCCAGATGCTTGGTGATAGCACTCTTTTCACATATATTCTATGTTTAAAGCCTGAGGTGTTGGCAATTCGCTTACTATCAATATTGACTCACTAAAGATTTGGGGCTGATGTATTAAGGGTTTTTACCTATTCTCGGCGGGTAAATGTGATGACATATATTTGGAAAGATTCTTATGAAACCAGTCATTTTCCCTATCAGTGAAAGAATCAAACACAGCCAAAATATCCAATATGATTTTGATGTTTCCTGATCCTCTACAGTTTATAAAATAATTAATCAAGACCTAAAACATGCTTCTAAACCCTGCATCATTAGACCAAAGACCACAAAACTGAAAAAACAAAAGGAAGAAGAAACAATATTTTAGTGGCATCCCTAAACAACAAAACTCAAGCTGAATAATGTTAGCCCATACTTTCTTACTGCTAGCTTGTATAACAAAGTTACATTGTATTGGCCCCTTCAGGAAGAAAAAAATGACTCTTTCACTCTGTCTTTCCTTTCTTTGAATGGCATTTAGTTTGTGGTTGTGCAGATGTTTTTTCAGTGTTTATCTGTTTTCACTGGTGAGGGCTGTTTCTCCATCAGTGGGGTTTTATCAGTTATTATAGGTTTAAACCTAAAACCGGACAGCCTAGCTATATACAACTCAGACAATACTCCCTCACTCACACAACTACTCATACAATCACTCTGTCAACCATACAAGCAGTAACATAGCTACTCACACAGATATACTGACACATTCACTTATTCAACCATACACCCACTTACACAGGTACTTACTCACCAATAGAGCTATTCACACATGCACTTATTGAATCCAACATCCACTAATGCACCCACACAGTCACTCATACACCCAATCACACACTCATACAGCTACTCACACACCCAGTCACACATCATGCCACTTAACACCCACACACTCACCCATAGTGGCCCTCATGCACAATCACACTTACACATTAAGCCAGGCTGTTACAGGAACTTGAGGCATTACAGCTAACCCAATTTATATTCTCCGCTACCCATGTCAAAGGTCACATACTTGACCCTTCAATTTCTAATTATCCTGAAATTTCAGTATCCTCCCCAATACCTGTACCATGGTCATACCACTACTTTATTCATTTTGCATTACATAATAAGGGAGTGCAAATAAACAATCATCAATCTACTAATGGCAATCTATCAAGGAACTGGGCTAAGTGTAACCCGGAAGCTTGGGGGAAATTATGAAAACTTTGGCTCCCAATTTAATGGGAAATGTAGAAAAAGCATACATGTGCTGGGAAAGCTGGATCAACCACTCGTTAGATATGGTCATTCCGAAAAAGATCCCTAAGCTAAAAACTAAGGTTAAAAACGCTCATTTAGTGTCCCTAAAATGTTTTTTTTTTAAAGTTAAAAAGGAAATGGAGAAAGGACTATGACCCGCAGCTAAATGCTAGTTATAAGGTGGCCATCAGGTAGCATTTAGCTGCGGGTCATGACAACATTAAAGAAGCCCAGGCAAAATTTTTGGACAATAAGATCAGTCAGGCCCAGAATTCCCCCAAGGAACTCTTTCAAGTGGTGAAATCCTTAACAACCTTGAATCATGAGAATCTTACCTCTTAGTCCTCGGAGGAAAAATGTAATAACCTTGCCACCTTCTTTCACAAAAAAAGTCATGAATATATATAGCTCCCTTCAGGGAAGGACAGGGACAGCAACAAGTCAGGAAAAGGACCATGTTTGGGTCCTCAACAAGCCCGCCCTTACTCATTTTCCACCTCTTATGGACAAGATCAAATCGGGATCCCCACGAGACCCTGCTCCACCCCATATACTCCATAAGGTTATTGAGGAGGTGATCCGTCAATAGTGGAAATACTTAATCAGTCCTTAGAGGCAGGCGATGTCCCGATTCCATCGAAACATGCAATAATCAGACCACTATTAAAGAAACCCAGTTTAGATTCCTCGCAATGTATTAATTATTGGCCTATCACGCTTTTACCATTCATTGGTAAGCTGATAGAGAAACATGTAAATGGAGTAATATCTGAGTTCTTGGAAAACAACCTCTGCCTCCACCCCACGCAGATGGGCTTTCATGTACAGCACAGCACAGAGTCTGCTCTGTTAGCAGTCTCAGAAGAATAAAAACATCCTCTTGACAAATGGAGCTCAGCCGCCATACTGCTTTTAGACCTAAGCGCGGCATTCAACACCGTGGATCACTGCGTCTTACAAAACAGACTCAGCTAACCTTTCGAGAGTATAACATGGTGGCTAGCTAGCGGCATGTCGCGGAGGCTCTAGGAAATGGGATTTTTTTTTCCCGATGGCACAAAAGGAATTTCTGCACAGATACCGAAGGAAATTACTTACTAGGTTGTAGGGAAGGTTAGAAAGGAGGGTGTCTCTTTCTTACTTCGTTTCCATCTCCTGACTCACCCCCAACCACAGCAGCAATGGCATCTGCATCGGTGGCGGCCGCCGCAGGACTATCTGACCGGGATCTTCAGTAGTACCAAGCAGCGCTCGAGCTCAGCAGGGGGGCGGAGAGTGGTTGCATGAATTCCTGTCCGGGGTAACGGAAGCAGAGGCAGCACAAGCACGGCAGGCCCCCTAGGGAACCAGAAGGGTGCTCGGAGGAGGACGAGAGTGCCGGTTTGGAGTCAGGTAGGGGGGAGAAATCCCTGCGGGTTTTACAGGAAAATAGTGGAAAAAAGGGGAGGGGTGTCCCCTCAGTAAGGCACTTGAAGGAAAACTTAAGAGGGAGTAAAGCAGCTAACCTTCCAAACTGAGGAAATCAAGTAAGAGATCATTCTTTTAAAGGAAAATGGAGTGGGTATACAACAAAAGCTGGAATCCATGGAAAACAATCAGAGAAGGAATAATCTCCGTCTGTTAAAAATTCCTGAGGGTACAGAGGGGGATGGCCTAAAAGAATTAGTGGCCAGATTGATTAAAGTAGGGAACCAAGTCGAGTGCACAGAACAAGGTCTTATGGCAGACATTCAGAGAGTCCACAGAGACCCGTTTAGATTAATCCCAAATAAAACAAAATCCAGAAAATTCTTAATCCACTTCCATACGTACAAGATAAATGATGAAATCCTCAATAAGGCACTAAAAATGAAGTCACTAACTGTGGATGGAATTAGCTTTCAAAGAAGGTCAGATGTGTCATTGATTGCGGCAAACAAACAATGGGAGTTAGGGAAACTGCTCAACCCATTGAAGAAGCTAGGTGTCATGGCACAGTTAAAGTTCCCGGTGACACTGCGGGTGATGCATAACAACAAAATGCAGAAATTCCGGTGGGTGGAAGATGCAGAGAAATTTTTAAAGTCTAACATAGATGCAGGGATAAGATAGAGAGGGTTTGGGCTAGGGGTAAATATGAATTTCTCCTCTCCTCAAGCCTGCCCCTCTTTCAGGTTCTTTCTTCTCTCGGTTGGGTATTTTTTTTTTTTTTTTGTGGAGGATTTGGGGTTTTCTTTTCTTTTTAAAGATAAGTAAATCTATGCCAGTGGCACAATGAAGTAAGGTGCTATTTATTCTTCCAACTCTGGTGGGGTGGGGGCCATAGGCTTAGGCCATGGAGGAAGGAAAAAAAGGTTTCTCCGGGTGGGCGATTTAGGGGGTTATGGGAGGGATAGGGGTCACAGGGTAGGGAGTAGTGGGAAAAAATGAAATATGTCCTCTTCGCCCTAGTATGGTTCTTGGCATCCCTTGTGTAGATAGACTATGGCACAACCGATGAGTGACCAGAGTGCTTAGTTGGAGATCTTATCTTGGAATGTGAACGAGCTAAGAGTCAAATATAGGAGGGAAAAGATCCTGCAATATTTAAAAGCTGCCCCGGCCCAGATCCTAATTTTACAAGAAACGAATTTGACTGATATAGAATTGAAAAATCTCTTTAAATCCAGAGGTTGGGTCCAAGAGCTTATTTGTACCAGCCAACAGTTAACTATCAAAGGGGTAGCGCTTTTGGTTAAGAAGAACCCATATATCACCATAGAAGAAAGCAGAGTAGAGAAGGCGGGTAGATGGGTTATAACTAGAATAAAGTGCTACCACCAAAGATTCACCATGGTCGGGTACTATGGACCTAATGTAGATGACCCTAGTTCATTTATAGGATTACTGACGGAGTTATTAAGTTTCCCGGACCCCGTCATCTTAGCAGGGGATTTCAACGTGGTGTTGAATGGTGGTTTGGATCGTTCATCTAAGAGCAAAGCAATCCTAAACAGTAAGATGTGGTCCTTATTAAAGTCTTCTATGAAACAACTAGGTTGGTTGGATATATGGAGAGAAAAAATGGGAGCTAAGAAGCTTTTTACTTTTATTAACAAAAAGTATGGCTATTAACCAAGACTAGATTTTTTCTTAACAGATCAAGGGCTAAAAGAACAGGCAAAGGATGTTAAGCATCTAGGAGCGCATTTGTCAGATCACTCTGCAGTAACCCTAGTTTTAGATCTATCAATCAAGCTAACACAGAGAAGGACAATGGGACGTGCCTTATTATTAGATGAGTTAGTGATTGAGAAGCTCAGTTTAAAGTCTCAGGTGTTTTTTGCGATAAATCTCGACAGTGCCCCATTGGGGGTTGTATGGGATTCATATAAAGCTTTTTTGATCGGGAACATAACGTCTATACAGGCATTCAAATGGAAGAAATATAGAGCAGAAGTAGGGGAAATAGAACGGAATATTCAGCAGATGGAACAACAGATATTAGCCTCTAGGGTCAAACAAGAGTCAGGGTCTATACAAACTTCTTTGCAGACTCGTAGGTTGAAATTAGCTGGCGTGATTGAAGAGAGATTGTGGAAAAGGTGGCAAGCGGGTAAACTTGCACATTTTGAATATGGGGAAGGGTGTGGAAAACTCTTTGCTTGGAAATCCAAGAACGATCAGGCAAGAGGGTTTATAAAAGAACTTAGGTGTGAGGTGTCAGGAAATTCCCCTACGACCAGTGAAGAAATAGAAGAGGCCTTTCCAATTATTTTGAGAGGGTATAACAGGAGGGACTGGTAGTTATGGAGGAAGATGTGAAGGAAGGGTTCGGTCAGGATGTCCTGCGTAAAATTAGTCAAAGTGATGCTAAAAACATCAACAGCCCCATTACAGAGAGTGAGATCAGAAAGGTTATTATGGCAAGGAAGTCAGGCAAACCAGCAGGTCCAGATGGACTACCTGCTGAGCTATATAAAAGAATGAATGAGGTTCTCATCCCAGTAATAGTGAAGCTGTTCTCACACATTTTTGAGAAAGGGAAGGAAATACCACCATCCTGGAACGAAGCCATAGTCACGCTGATCCTTAAACCAGGAAAATAGCCCAATGTTTGTGACTCCTATAGGCCCATCTTGCTGTTAAATTTTGATTATAAAATGTCCGCCAAACTTTTAGCAGAAAGGTTAAATGGGGTGGTGGGGGTTCTATTACGTAAGGATCAAAAAGGCTTTGTCAGGGGGAGGGGATCCAGGATCTGACTTACAACTTAATTGGGGCAATGGATTTAGCTACGGTCCATAAAGCTCCCCTGGCTATTATTACCTTGGACACCACAAAGGCCTTTAATTTGGTACATTGGCTCTATCTCCAGAAAATATTATGGTTCTGCAATCTGGGTAAGAATTTCTGTAGGACTATAGAATTGATATACCAAAACCCAACAGCTAAGGTTTTGGTGAGTGGGATTCTGTCTATCCCCTTTAAGATCTCAAGGGGGACTAGACAAGGGTGCCCTCTGTTCCCTCTCCTTTTCAATCTATCCATTGAGCCCTTAGCTGTGAAAATCAGAAATGAAGATAAAATATCCCCCTTTGGGTACAGTGGCTGGGAGAAAAAGGTGGCTTTGTACGCTGACGACATAATGCTGTATACTTCAGAACTGTCTGCCTCGGTCCCCATGACATATGACTTAACCTCTCAATTCGGGCACATCTCGGGCTATGAAGTGAATGAACAAAAACAGAGATAATGGCCTGGAATATGAATGTACAACAAGGGAGCATTAAAAACGAGATGAGATATTTTGGCGTTAGGATCACACAAAGCACTGAGAAAATCCCAGAAATAAATTTCGAAAGGGTCAGCAAGGATGTTTGTAAGTCACTAGCAACTTGGTCACATTTAATGCTGACAATCATCGTAAGAGTGAATTTAATCAAAATGATGATCCTCCCTAAACTTATTTTTTTATTTCAGAACATTCCTTTGGTTTTTAGAGAAGACTGGCTTAAAAAACTGCAGGATAAGATAGTCAGTTTTATCTGGACCTCAAAAGGCACGCAGATTGCATGGAAAAAGCAGCGTAGAAAAAATGATAAGGGGGGGGCCTGTGTTTACCAGATTTGTTTTATTACACCTAGGACTTTCTTTAAGGAATGGGAAAATGCTTTTGAATGAACCTGATGGTTCAGACATTGGTAAAATGTTAAGGGTGATGCTGTTAGATGTGAGGGGGGAGCAAGGTTTTATCTACAAATTTGGAGATCCTAGCTATTTTTAAAAGATGCGTCTCAAGATTTTACATGGTTTAGCAGTTCTGTGGTACAAAGTCAGAAAGGAGATACAAATCAGCTACTATAGTGCGTTAGCACCAATATCGGATGCACCTGGCTCCCCAGAGTGGACAAAAGATACCCTGGCGGCTCCTTTGAGGGAGGAAGAGTGATGTGTTGGAAACAACTAGTTGAAGACGGAACTCTACTTTCATGGGACAAGAGGTCGGAGATTACTAACAAAAAATTATCCAGGTTCAAATATCTTCAAATAAAATGTTGCCACCAAGCAGTTGGAGTAGACATTGGCTCTTTAAATAAGTTGGAGTCCATGCTGGTCGCAAAATCTCAAGCAAGGAAGAGGTGGCAAACCTGTACCGGCTTCTGATGGACCTTTCGGATGGCAACTTAAGACTACTGACGGACATGTGGGGAAAGAGCTTGTCGGGGATTCAGTGAGAAGACTTATGGCAAGTATCTTGTAACATTCTGTACTCCACGGTGCATGCTGCAATCTTAAAGAAAAAACACATTTTTTGTCTTCACAAGGTCTATTGGACAGCGCTAAGGTTATCTAAATTGGGGAATGGTGTCATTCCGAAATGCCCAAAATGCACCCAACAGAAGGTGGCTGACATGCATATGTTCTTGGAGTGTCCTAAGATTCAATCTTTGTGGGCAGATGTAAGTATTGTATCTCTATGATACTCGTAACGGCACTTAAGGTAAGCATAGCCTTGGTGTTCTTTGGGGTTCCGACACAATATGAATCTATATCTACCAACATAAGAAAGCTGGGTTTTTATTTAATATTGCTTGCTCGGAGAGAGATCTGTAAATATTGGATAAAAAACGCTCCCCAACTATGATAGATTAGATTAGATCTTTGAAATATTCGATTAAACTAGATAGAGAATCACCAAACAAGAAAAAGGGTTTCTGGTTTAGGTGTGAAAAATGGCTTGAATCTGATTTGAACACAGTCCTATGATTATGCCTTCATACTGTGTTGCTTTACCCCTAAAAGGGTTTCTGCAGCGCCCTTTCTGGGGTCAGAGCAAACTGCAAAAGGAGAGGTTCTGTTTAAAGCGTACCTTCCTTGGCTTTAAACAAAGATCTCTGGTAGGTGCTGATCAAGGGAGGCCCCAGAGCAGCTTTTGCTTTCTTTGTTTTTTCAAGGCGAATGAGGACTACAAAAAATGAATAACTAAAAAATAAACAGACTCAGCGAAATCGCTATACAGGATTTAGCCTTGGATTGCTTGGTATCCTTTTTGAAGGGCAGTTCTTTCCAGGTCATGGAATCTAGCTTCCTTTCTAACACAATGCCACTGAGTTGCAGGGTGCCGCAGGGCTCCTTGCTCGGTCCGACTTTGTTCAATATTTATATGCAGCTGCTGGCTGACTTAGTACAGTAGTTTGGCATCTCCAGGGTTGTGTATGCAGACGATACACAGTTGGTGGTCTCATTTGACTTTGGAACCAAAGTTGAATCCGATCAACTAGCGCCATGCTTGGAAAGGGTGGTGGAGTGGATGGCAAGCAGTTGTCTTAAGCTGAATGGGGACAAGACAGAGCTGATGATCCTGGAAACAAATCGGTCCCTAGATCTCTGTCAAGCTGGCCAAGCTGCTTGGGCAATTCGCCAGTCCCTAGCTTCTCGATCAAAAACCTTGGATTCTGGATAGACAAGGAATTAACAATCGATGTTCAAGCAAAGAAACTAGCAGGGTCATGCTTTGGTCGACTTAGAATGCTCCGAAAGGTGCTGGAGTTGATTCATATTCACTTAAGGAAAACAGTAATAAACGGTTTGGTCACCTCACGTCTTGATTATGGAAATTCCCTCTACTTATGGGCCCCAAAAATGAACCAGTTGGAAAGTATGTCAAAGCACTCCACTGGTTACTGATTGAGGCAGGAATCAAACTCAAGGCACTTTGCCTGACACACAAAGCCAAAAACAATAGGGGTCCCTGGAAAATCTTATATGTTCCCAACAGACATTTAGGATCTGACTCTGAATACCTACTAAGAACTAATCAACAGAATCAAAAGAACTAGATGGGGAGGCAGATCTTTCTCACATCTGGCACCCAAGCTATGGTAAGTGGAATCAAACTTCAGAAAAAGCTGAAGACTTGTATTTTTCATCAGTACCACTAAAACATCCCACTTCTCTATACACCGTATCTCACTCTCACCGCTGGGAAGCCTCTGGGTAGCTATAACATAACTTAAAAGTGACTCACTCTCCTATACAGCCAATCAAATACCCTTTCACATACCCATACAGACACTCCCACACCAACTCATTCACCTAAACATCTACTCATCCACCCTCTCAGTCACCTATGTACACACTCATACAAACTCTCACAAACTCATATGCTCACTCAATCCTTGATACAGCCATTCACACTCCTGGTCACACATACAGCCACTCAACACCCATACACTCAAACACACACAGGAAATCATGTACACTCTCACTTAAACATATATCCATATCACATATCATGTATTGATACAGCCATTTACACATACAGTCACTCAACACACACTTATACAGGCACTTATGCACACTCTCACTTACACATATCACTAGTTACGCAGTAACTAACTCACCTATACAACTACTCATACACCCTTTCACACACCCATACAGACACTCACACACTCTCTCATTCACCTAAACAGCCACTGATCCAGCCTCTCAATTACCCATGTATCCACTCATACAATCTCTCACAAACACACATGGTCACTCACACAGCCTCTCATTTATTCTTACAGCCATTCACATACCCAGTCACACATATATCCACTCAACACCCACAGTTTTACCCATATAGGTACTCATGCAGACCCACACTCACACTTATAGCCAGTCATGCAGTCACTCACTCACCCTTTCACACACCAATACAGACACTCACACATGCACTCATTCACATAAACATCCACTCATCCACCCACGCATACAACCTCTCTCTAACTCATATGCTCACTCACACAGCCAGTCATTCATTGAAACAGTCTAGCCACTCATCCACCCTCTCAATCACCCATCTACCAGCTAATACAACCTCTCACAAACTCATATGCTCACTCACACAGCCAGTCATTTAATGATACAGCCACTCATATACCCGGTTACACATACAGCCACTCAATACCCTTACATAACCTCATACAGGCACTTATATAGACTCTCACTCATGCATGCAGCTTGTCATGGAGTCACTAACTCACATATACAGTTTTTCATATACCCTTTCACACACCCATATATCCATTCACACACTCACTCCCTCACCCATACAGTCACTTATTCACCCTGTTAGACACTCATATAGCCACTCATACAAACTCTCAGTCAGTCATAGACTCAATCACACAACCAGTCAGTCACTCACATGGCGACTACCACACCCACTCATGCACTTATACAGTCACTAAACATAAACACACTCACCTAAACAGGCACTCATGCACACCCTCACCCACACATATAGCCAGCCACACACTGTTACAAACGTATGTATAACATATAATTATTATTTCTATAATCAGAATAGGCAGTTCCGACAAGAACCATTTTTTCTACTTTTAATATTTTTTGCTATTTTCTTTTTTTTGTAACTCTTTATATTAATTTATTTATTTATTTATTTCACATTTATAAAGCGCACTGATAACATAGCTCAATAATCAACATTTCCATTAAATACTTGCAGTAGTATACAGTGAGGTTTATACATCTTCAACAATAGGCATTTCAGTCACGAGGAAATAGGTGATCATAACAACCACAGTAGAAACAGTGCTCCGGGTGAGCCTACACCCCATGATGAATTTATAGATCTGGAGACACTGCTTGTGACACGAATCCCAGCCCCCAGTCCCGACGCTCCGGCTATCTCATATCAAACTCCTAAACTCGTTCCCCTAAACCTTCGCCAGGGCGCCTATATTCGTTCCCGTTTTTACCACACCCTCTACTCTTGTACACAGTTTCTTCTGCCCCTGGCACTAATCAAGGTCACATCCCTACTTCTCCAGCGTCGGAGGTAGGGTTGCCCCTCGCCCTCTGGCAATATTGCGCCTAGCGATCCCCGCCACGAGAGCCAACTAAATACCCACATACCTGGGCCAGTCGGATTCCCCATTAATCATTAATAGGCCCATTTGAGGTCCATGAGAATTGTCACTCCCGCCACCCTAGACATCGTGTTCATGACTCAATGCCAGTATCTTGCAATTTCTGGGTATTCCCATAAAATAGTAGAAAAGTTCCCTCCCGCTGACATCCCCTGACACACAGTGCTGTAGGGGCCTTGCCCCAGGTAAAGAGGTGTGTACGTGGATAGTAGGTGCTGTGGAGTATCTTCAGTTGTATCAGCCTAAATCTGAATCTAATCGCGATCTCCCTTGGGCTCTGGATAGCCTCCTGCCACTCCTCATCATCAATGCTACCCAGTTCTTTAATCCATGCCTCTCTCTGTGTCGTCAGGGGGTCGGGTATGTTATTTATTAATTTAGGATAAATCGTGGAGGTCGCCTTCTGCGGAATGGGGACCTGTCTTCTAACGGGGAGTATTCCGGGACCGAGGTGCCACTGCGGATGTGGACTCGGAGAGCGTGCACCAATCTCAAATAATGGTATCTCTGGGTCTGATGGAGGCTAGATTCCTGTTGGAGCTTCTCAAAAGTGAGGGGGCCTCATCCTTTCAAACATCTCCCAAATACTCAATTCCAAGGGCCGCCACTTCGCGAAGAGGTTTCTCCGCCCATCACGGGGTAGGGCCAGTTACTTTTCCTGTCCAGCCAAGGAGTTTATTGGCCTCCCTCTAGCACTGTAACACCACTTTAGTATGTATCGGCCACTCAGAACAAAGGCTGCCGGGAGTAAAGAAGAGACTCACAGTTCCCCCCGGCATAGTGGCCCGCTCTGCTCTGTAAGCCAGCTCCGCAACATCAACATATACCCAGGTGTTCACGACCTGGAGCTGCGAGGCCCAGTAATACAGCCTGACATCAGGAATCGCCATGCCGCCATCATATACCCCCTTCTGCAGCTTGTGAAGCGCAATTCTGGGAGAACCACCCTGCCACAACAACGTTCTGACTTCTTGTGATATTCATTTTAAAATTGTCAGGGGGACAGGATACAGGGTGTTTTGGAGAACGTATAGGAGACATGGTAATGTCATCATTTTAAACAGGGCCACTCGACCCATAAGCGAGAGCGGCAAAGTACGCCAATATTTTTTTCTATTTTCTAACACGTTTTTGGGTGGGGAGGGGATTTACAAGTTTCTTTCCAAAAACGTTGAAACACGGTGCGTTCTGAGAAAAAAACACAACTTGCACCAACAACTCAGCAAAAAACAAAAAACAAACTAACATTTGTGATTCTTTAGACATTCAAGAATGACAGGGATTGACCGCTCCCCTACACGTATAATCGCTCGACATTTCAAACAATGCTGGCTGATTGCGGAACACTCAGGAACAGTCAGAGGTGGTTCCAATATTAATACAGCAGCTGAAGTTGTGCTTGCTTGAGCAGTATCTACAGTTTCTCCCTGCTCTCTTCTTTCCCGCTCCTATAGTTCTCTCACGAGCCTATTGGAATGCATTGTTTCTGGAGGTGTTTTAGCATGTAAGACGCTCCACAGGAATATTTTTTTCTGAGCCAAGTGATAAAATCTATTTGTATAGTGTACAGTAAAAATCAAACGGGGGAGGCAGTTACAGCACCCAGGGAAATACGTGAGGTATTTCAAAGCTACTATGAGAATCTATATGGGGAAGAGGGACATACGGAGTTGAAGAACATAAAGGAATATCTAGCATCAATCGCTGCTGAGGCATTCTCACAGGAAGATTCAGAAATTCGGAGGGCATATTCTCAGAGGAGGAAATTCAAAAGGCCCTCAGTGAACTCCCATCTGGTAAAGCAGTAGGCCCTGACCAAATTCCGATAGAATTTTATAAAGTGTTTTTTCCAATTTTGGGGGATGATTTAAGATTTGTAATGCGTCAAGCAGAGAGAGGCGAAGCACCTCCTGGGCGGAAGCCAATATGGTTATCTTTCTAAAGGAGAGGAAGCCCCCTAATGAGCCCGGATCTTATAGACCTATTAGTCTAAATAATAGTGATGTAAAAATATTTTCCAAAATCCTAGCCAATCGCTTTAGCACCATGATAGGGAAGGTGATTTCACCCCGCCAGCACGGATTCATCCCAGGTAGAGGTACAACCGAACATATTCGTAGAGTTATCACTATGTTTGATGGCACCGCTGCCTCACGGGATCCTACAGCGCTTATCCTGCTAGAGAAGGCGTTTGATAGGGTTTCATGGGGGTATATTTGGGCTGTACTGGAGAATGTGGGGGTAGGAAAAGGGTGCATTAAAGCCATACAGACGTTATATAGAACCCCTAAAATTCGACCGCGGCTAATGGGTGGGCAGAGTGAGTCGATTTCTATTACACGTGGGACGAGACAGGGGTGCCCATTCTTTCCCCTCCTATTTGCATTCTATATTGATCCCTTAATCAGGAAAATTGATGCAACTAAGGGAATTCTTCCGATACGATTAAATGGATTTGAAAATTTTAGGCTATGCAGACGATTTGGCAATTACTGCTGCAAATCTGAAGGTGGCTTTAATGGAAATAGAGCATGAGGCTGAATGCTTTGGGGGGATCTCAGGGTATCGGCTTAATCGGGAAAAAAACGCAAATAGTAGTGAATAGTAGGTTGTCTCTGTCGGATCCACGCGTGATGGAGTCTGGCATGTACCTTGGGATCATCATAACCTCAGATTTAGGTAAAGTAGTGGGAAAAAATCCTATCCCTGTGGTCCAAAAGAGATTTTGACAGATTTGAAAATCTGCATCTTTCAATTGTGGGATGATGTAATATCATCAACATGATATTTCTTCCAAAAATATTGTATTTATTTAGGACGATACCTTTAAAATTTGAGAACCATTGGTTTAAGGAAATGGAGAGCCTGATGAATCGATTCGTATCTGCACAGGGTAAAACTAGAAGAGCCTTTATATATATGTCCCTGCCTAGGGAAAGAGAAGGTTGGACGGTCCCGGATTTAAAAATGTATCATCGGACCACGGCAATCTAAGTCCTCCAAGGGTTATTGGGTGGGAACATTATGGATCAGTGGAGGAATGATGCTCCTCTTGATGTATATGAATTATTGCTAGAGCTGATGACCTAGACAAGCATCGTGAGAAATGGCAGCGGAAACTGAATATTGAAGGGGATGAGTTTATACTGTCACTCAAGCTTGGCTACACTGTTTTGAGAGTGGCTAACCTTCAAGCAGAACACTTTAAAACAATCTTCTCACTCTATTATTCACCAGCTAAGATTTCTCAATGGGGAGGGATGAAGGTATTTGTTCCCCCGCTGTCAGGGGGATGATGCAGATATACTTAATATGTTTGCCTCCTGTCCAATGCTGGACCCTTTAAAGGGATCTATAGAAAAATTTCTGGGGCAAACTCTGAGCGTTCAAATAAAGCTTAAAGCTGAGTTGATGGTATAAGGTGTGGCTCGGAATGGAACACCGTTAGGTTAGCGCGAATTTGTATTTCTAGCCATGGCTGTGGTTAGAATTTGTATAGCATCTGCTTGGGTGGATCATAAACCCCCCACATTTCAACAATGGCTTACACGACTCTTAGGTATGTATAATCTGGAAAAGGGTCTATATGAGAGGAAAGGGTGGGAGGCTAGGAAATCTTATTTGGGCTCCTATAAACGATTGGAAAACTAGAATCGAACCCACTCTAGGCACAACTTAATGATCTAAGACTTTCGGGGTAAGCTATCCATACTGTTCTATACTTATTTGTCAATTATTATTTCTGATTAACAATGCTTCTTTTTTGTATTTCTCTTGTTATGGATACTTTTATATGATTGTACCCTACCGATGGTGAAATTAAAAACATGTTTTTTTAAAAGGAATCGCCATGCCGCCATCATATACCCCCTTCTGCAGTTTGTGATGCAATTCTGGGAGTACCACCCTGCCACAACAACGTTCTGACTTCTTGTGATATTCGTTTGAAAATTGTCGGGGGGACAGGATACAGGTTGTTTTGGAGAACCTATAGGAGATGTCATCATTTTAAACAGGGCCGGTCGACCCATAAGCGAGCGCGGCAAAATATGCCAATATTTTTTTCTATTTTCTAACACTTTTCCAAAAACGTTGAAACACGGTGCGTTCGGAGAACAAAAACAACTCGTACCAGCAACTCAGCAAAAAACAAACTAACATTTGTGATTCTTTAGGCATTCAAGAATTACAGCGATTGACTGCTCCACTACACGTATAGTTGCGGGACATTTCAAACAATGCTGGCTGATTGCGGAACACTCAGGAACAGTCAGAGGTGGTTCCGATGTTAAGACAGCAGCTGAAGTTGTGCTTGCTTGAGCAATATCTACAGTTTCTCCCAGCTATCTTCTTTCCAGCTCTTATATTTCTCTCACAAGCCTATTGGAGTGCATTGTTTCTGGAGGTGTTTTAGCATGTAAGGCGCTCTACAGGAATATTTTTTTCTGAGCCAAGTGATAAAATCTATTTCTATAGTGTACATGTGACCTTCCTCGCATTTACTTTTTTCTCCCCCTCTGGAATACTGAAAAAAGTCCACACTATGCTTTTGTTCCTCTTCATTTATGGCTGTTCTTCTTCCTCGATGTCTTCAACATCTTCAGCAGTTGGTGGACCAGATGCCATCTTCACCACCTCAAGGATAAGCACCAAAAAAAGAAATACAATTTTTGGGAGAATATAGAAAAAGGTGTTAACCTAACACATACAAGAGAAAGAAGGAAGAGAAGGTGTGGGTTCTTCTTATGAGAGAGAAAGAATAGTGTCAAACCAATAAGATCCTTTTGTTTTTTTGAGTCACATGGGATGCACGTCAACCTTCGTGCTTCCGTAGCGGTGCTGCCTCAAAATACATTACAACAACGTTTAAAATATATTTCAAGTTTAATTATACTAGTTTTAAAACTCTAATATTAAACCTCTCACCATAAATAAAACTTTAAAAGTGTGTTTATATATATATATATGTCTTTTACTACTATAATAATTACGCAGGAGCTTCGCGTCCACCGTGCAGCTAGGAATACGTGCCACAACGGTGTCACAGCTTACAAGAAGCGATTGGAACAACGTTTAAAATATTTCCTCAATATAATTGTATTAGTTGTATTACTAAACTAATACCTGTTTAAGTTGTGCAAAAAACCATGCTGGGGTTGCAAAGCCACCGTGACGGGTGCGCAACCGGTACGCAACGCCAACATTTAAAATAAATAAATATTGTAAAGCAGTGTAAGTCTCATATTTTCTTCAACAATTAAGGTCTTATTCAAAGTGTAGACTATCACAGGTGTTCTTCAGGAGCTCAACAAATCTTTGCCTGGAAAATGGTCCTTACACTACGTGGTACAAATGGAAATGCATCAGTTTCCCAAATGTTGACATTTTTCCCTCACCACTCCAGCGAGTGCATTCAATCAAACATGATTTTTGGGAAAAATTATTTGAGTAGCCATTGTGTTCCGTAAAAGCATGTAAGTTTACTTACACGGCAGACCATTCAATTGCAGGTGCATTCGCAATTTTATGTTATACTGTTGTTAAATGGCTAGTGACACATACATCCCTTTTTACAATGGTGTGGTTACTATGCAACGCCATGTTGCTGTATTTTGGTGTATGTGGGTACTTGGGCACTCACATTCCCTAAGATGGGATTGCAAGGATGTTAGCAGTTTCTCCACTGTTTAATGCAAACTGGACTGTATTTGTAAAGACTATTACTGACTCTTGATGGGGCGTGTTCTTCCTTCGGGAGCTAGACGTTACCATTTTTGGTATTGAGATCTCAACGTATACTGTTTCTTGATGCAGTTGTTCTCGCCTTAAGTGTGCCGGGTATGCCCAGACGTGGGTCCCAGGCTCACTGTGCCACTGGATTCAAGCTAGCCTGGCTGATGAGGGGTGATTCCCCGAAACCGGTCCAAGGATGCTTGTTTCCGGTCCAGTCAATACCTGGCTTGGCAGTTCGGTCTGGACTGTTCCCATGAGGCACAGGGTCAAGACTGATATGCATATGGCTGAGTCTAAACTGGGGTGGCAAAATGAGCAAAAGAACGATGGATTCAACCCAGATCTATTGACTGGAGTAGAATGTTTGATTTGCTCTGCATTCCGTCCATCATCTGTGTGTCCTTTGCTCTTTTTATAGACAACAAGAGGAAAAAACACCGGTACCGTCATATCCACATTGGCAACTGTGATCAGATTGCACGGCGTAACTACAGTATCAAAGTTTTATCTTTATACAATGAATTACTAGGTGATAGGCTGTCTTATTTTTTAACACCTGGGCAGTGGTGGCAGTCTTGGTAGCCAAGGTATAAGGAAATTAGGTAACTTTACCAGCTTGTAAAATGGAGAAGTAGGAAGTAACACAATATAAGGCTCCTGGGTTTATTCTTGCGATGTTGCCTGTCACCCCTGAAATTCTGCAGTTCTAATAATTATTTTGAATTGCCAGTGTTTCCAGGAAACACAGGCTATAGCTGTACTATTATAGTTGTTTGAGTGCAAAGTGCCTGGTAGCATTAACTCTTAGAAATGTCATCGTATTCTCTTTAATCTGTTGACAGCTTGGTTTGAGGATGCACATCGGAGACTAAGCTCTGCTCCTGGGAGTCAGATTTGACGTGTCAAATTCTACAGTAATGCAGATAGCAAGTAACAGGCAAGCAGCCCCTGAGAGTGTTGTTCTAGGCAGCGCTGTTTGCAACAGTCTTCATTTGGTGAGTGGTCACTGAGAGTGAGAGTCTTAGTAGCTCTGACTGCACTAGGGTCCATTTGGTCAGCAGCCCCCAGAGTGAAGCACTCAGCAGCCCTGACTACGCTAGGCTCCATATGGCCAGCAGACCCCAAGTGTTGGGGGTTTCAGTTACAAAATAAAAAATTCACATAAAAAACCAAAGGTTACAGGGACGTTGTAGTTAGAAAACAACATTTATAAACCTTAGAAATTCACTAAAAAAACAAAGGTTACAGTGATGTTAAAGTTATGAAATAGAATTTAAAAAATCTTTGAAATTCTCTGAAAAAACAAAGGTTAGAGGTACGTTATAGTTAGGCTCACATTTTACTCATACAAAACCAGAGAAAGCCTGCATTTATAGATACCTCAGCTAACAATAACTTATGCCCCCTTCAATGCACTGCTTATGACGGCACATATTACATCACTCATGACATGGTCAGTGACATCACTGATGACGTCACTCATGACATCTCAAATGATATCACTAATATCATCCTCAGAACCACTCTCACACCCACTCACACCTCTATACAATCTCTCATACACCCAATCAAACACCCACACAACCTCTCATACACCATTTCACAGACCCATACAAGTACTCACACTACAACTAACTCCTCCATAGAGCCACTCACACACCCACTCACTCACTCATACAGCCACTCACACAACCAGTCACAAACCCATACAGATACTCCCACAACCACTCACTTACTCATATAGATACTAACACATGCGCTCAGTCACCTAAACAGTCACTGAGACAATCATATGCTCTGCCATAGACCATCTCTCATACTCAGTCACTCATTTTGCCAGTCACACACCCCATCACTCATCAATAGAGGCACTCATATACCCATTCACTCACTCATACAGTCACTCACTCACCCATACAGCTATTCATGTACCCTCACACTCATCTATACAGACACTCATGCATCTGCTCACTCACTCACAACCACTTACATACCCATTCACACATCCATACAACCACTCACACACCCACTCAATCACTCATGCACCCACTCACATAGACATTCACTCTCCAATACAGGCACTAACACCCACTCACTTACCTATACACACATTAAAACAACATTTTCAAGGCTGAGGAGAGCAAGATGAAGTCAGCGTGAGTGCTCGCGCTGCTCGGCTGCTCACGCCAGACGCGTGGATGATCGGCTAGCCGCCCTGCGTCCCGCGATGCGATGCCAGCTCACAGAACGCAGAGAACGCTGAGGCTGCCACCGAGAGGCTACGAATTTCGGCAGCAATTGCGCGGACGTGGCATCCCTAACGAGGGAAGAATTAAGGCCACCCTTCCCCTATTTATTTACACTTCAGATTCCCTGCCTCTGGCCCTGCCTCTGCTAGAACGGTGCTTCAGCACGGCCCTGACGTGAACTTTGCCGCTCACTGCACCTTTGGCTCCAGCTTTCAGCAAGACTCACAACCTCAACATGAGCGCCCGGGGGGTCAAGAAAGGTGCCAAAACGAAGGCAGCAGCCATTCTTGAGGCCAGAGATCACAGGGATACAGCATCCACAGAAGGAACTATTAAACCCAGGCAAGAGGTTAGTGTCAGCAAAAAATCGCTGGGCAGAGCTGGGGGGGCGGGCTGCCTAAAGACATAAAAGACACCCAACATACAAAAGATTTAACATCTATGCACCCCCCCATAGCAAAACTGTTTTTGGGAGCCAGAACTCAGTCTTCAGGCGCTATTTCCAAGACTCTTGCAATCCCCACTGAGAGTATTACTGAGAGTATCACTGAGAGTATCACTGCGGTCTCACTAACCATGCTGACTACACCAGCATCTGCACCTGGTTCGCAGCAAGAGGGTTGCCCAGCAGTTATGCAAGAAACTGTCTTAGCAGAAACCGGACCTAGGGTAATTCCTTGCACTGATGGCGACACCAGCACCAATGGTACCTCTGTGGCGCTATCAGATCAGGCTACAAACTTAGGTATCTCTCTCTGTGTACCTTCTATCAATCCCCCAAAAGGGGCGACCATGCAACAAGCTTTACCAACTCTGCCTCTTCTTGCGCAGGAACCTGGTAGCGTCTCCAATGTTGATACCCTTCTCATAGCGCCTGAAACACAGACGTCGGGTACAGCTAACTTTATTCAGCATTTAGAGGCTCCCCCTGGCGCACAAGCTCCCTGGACCCCAGAAGCAGAACCTGAGCATTTCTACTCCGTCTCCGATAGCACACCCACCTCTTCGGGTGAGGGTGGGTCCGACACAAGCGAAGGGGACAGCGATGCCTCAATCCAAGACACTGGCACGGTCCAGCGACCAAAGAAACCTAGAAGTAAGAACAAGCGGCGTAGCCAGCTGAGATGGGACTATTCAGACTCTCAAATGTCTTACCCTTTGGACGAGGATGATCCCAACACAACACAGTGGAGATCTACTAAAAACCCGCCTGCAGACCTAGTTGAGCCATCCCTCGCCTCTATCTTAGCTTCCATCAAAGAGTTTCAGGAGGAGGTCCGGGGCTGACAATCGTGCGGCCAAAAATGCTTCTAAGAAACTTCAGGGAGGCATAAGAAGGCTGAATAAAACCTGCACTGACATTAGTGAACGCGTTTCCATGGTGGAAGCGCGCACCGAGCATCTGGAAACTGAAGCCGTGGGAGTTAAGCAACAGAGCGAATCAAACAGTGCCTGCCTGGTAGACCTAATGGCTAAGATGGAGGACCAGGAAAATCGCCAGTGCCGGAATAACCTTTGCCTGCTTGGTATTCCGGAGGGAAAGGAAGGGGACGACCCGAGACGATTCATTGTGAAACTTTTGCAGGACTCCTTCCCTGACCAACAGGGCTGGGATTGGGACCGAGAAGTGCAGAGGGCGCACCGCTTTCCCTTCAACCAGAGACAGCAACATGGCCGCGGCAACACCACTGGAGGACAGCCAAGGGTATTCCTGGTTTACCTTGGCAATTTTCTTCTTAGACAGTTAATATACGATCAGGCCCGCACCAACTCCAAGAAAGGGGCCAATGGCATAATATTCTTCGCTAAACCCGACTTTTGCCATCAGACAGTAGAGCGGAGATGGCGCCTGAGACAACTGATCTCTCCGTTTCAGCAGCTGGGGGCCGAAGTATATTTAATGAATCCTGCTAGACTTAAAGTAATTTTTAATGGGGGGACTAAAGTTTTCCTATCTGAAGTAAAAGCTGGTGAATATTTGAATGAACTAAAATCTAGAAAGAATCCTTGATGAAAAAGCTCATTCTTTTTCCCCTGCCATTTTCTCTTTACTCTTATTCTACTTTCATTCTACAGTTTCAACATATATGTAAGCCTTCAAGGACCATGACCATGGTCACATTACGGCAGCTTTATGTGAACCTTAAAACTTGACATAGTGGGCAGCCCTTTTGGTTTTTTTTCTGACTGTCTGTCTCGCTGCTTGTCTCACTTTGTCTCAAAGGAAAACAAGGGGGCTACAAGCCAAATGAAAATTTAATTTGTCTTTTTCAGGCGTGGTTGACAGCCGGGCCTCATGACTGACTATCATCATTCAGGTCATTCCTGATTGCTCAGATGAAGGGGGGGTGGGCAGGGTGGGGGGGGGAGGGACGGGCACTAGAAAAGGCACAGAAGAATCAAGGGCACTTTTTGGCACTTATACATTTCTGTATCTATTTGTTAAGATATTGGGCAAGGAGAATGGTTTTCTCTTAACTTTTAGATGGCTAGGATAGATTCACTTAGGTTTGTCTCTGCTAACATTTGCGGTTTGAATGATACTTCTAAAAGGGAAAATGTTGCTCAAGGCCTACGTTCTCTAGGGGGCAATATAATCTGCCTTCAGGAGACCCACATAGAGTGTTCACAAAAGCACCTATTAGATTCATTAGGGTTTAAAGTTGTGGGGGCTACCTCGTAGGGCGCCAAGACAAAAGGGGTAGGAATTTTGGCAGACAGAAGACTCTCTCTTAGCAATCCTCGGGTTAAATCAGATCCACTGGGCAGATGGGTAATAACTGAATGCCACCTTTCTACTAACCTTCCTTTTACCCTATGCTCACTGTATGGCAGCAATGTAGATGACCCAGGAATTATTAACATGGTCTCAGGGGAGCTGGCCCACTGGCCTACTCCTATCATCCTATGTGGTGACTTCAATATACATTTGCCCTCCGACTGGAAATTAGACAATAAATGGAGATACAAAGGCAGAAAACCCCGAGTATATCAAGCACTAATTAACCTTGCCCAGACCCATGGGTTAAGTGATATCTGGGCCAGTTTAAATCCCACGCAACCTGGCTACACCTTCTTTTCGTCCCCACAGAACACCTTTGTTAGATTAGACTATTTTTTTGTTTCATCTTTACTCCTTAGTAATTGTACCATAGACTCTGCACCTCGCTTTATGTCAGATCACAATCCTCTTATAGTAAATATCAAGGGACTAGGGAAGTGGAAGGAGGCACCCAGATAGAGTTTTGAGAAAGCCCTATTACAAAACCCCGGTTATAGGGCACATATGCAAGGTTGGATCCAGGAATTCCTGGAAATAAACGTCGGAACCGCATCAACAATGACTGTTTGGGACACATTAAAGGCGGGGGTCAGGGGCGAAACTTTGAGGTTTTCAGCAAGGAAAAACAGGAAGGAGAAGTTGGTAATTAATGATCTACAGGAGAAATTAAGGGAAGCAGAAACAAACTTGGTCCGACTGGTTAAGTCAGGACAAGATACCGAAAACGCCCAAAAAGAGGTAGTCCTTGCTAAAGCAGAAATAGGGGCAATTTTTGCGGAAAAAAACGCAGCTAAGTGGGCAACTCAGCGGGAAAAACATTACGAGTGCAGTGACCGCATTGGGCATCATCTAGCCGTCAAAACCAGGCAACAATCTACAAGTAATGAAATACACGCAATTAAACTAATCACAGGGAACGAGACCAATGATCCTAACGCAATACAGAAGGGATTTCAGGAATTCTACTCCGATCTATACACTGAGGAGAACTGTAGCGCGGCCGACCTACTCGATAGCGAGATAGCCAGCTATTTAAGCGAGATAGATCTCAGACAGCTCACCCCTGATAACACTGAACTACTAGAACTTATTCCAACTTGGGATGAAATCATGGAAGCTCTATCTAGTTTACCAGATGGGAAAGCAGCAGGAACGGATGGTATTCCTGTAGAGTTTTATAAGATCTTCGCCCCTCAAATCAAAACTATTTTCACTGACGTGGTAACATCTATCTTTAATGGGGCTTCCCCTCCTGCTTCCTGGTCCAATGCTAGAATCTCTATATTCCCCAAAAAAGGTAAGTCCCCATTAGAGATGAGCTCTTACAGACCCATCACCCTCATTAACTGCGACTCTAAAGCCTTCTCTAAAATACTGGCATCCAGAATATCGTCCGTGATCGAGTCCTTAGTTTCCGAATAGCAACATGGTTTTATTCCTAAAAAAGGTACTACAGAACATGTTAGGCGGGCCATTACCCTGTTTGACGCAGCGCAGGCAGCAGGAGACCCGATGTCATTAACACTACTAGACGCGGAAAAAGCATTTGATCGGGTCTCCTGGCGGTTTTTGTGGGCTGTCATGGGTAGGATGGGTTTTGGGACGAGACTTACGCAGGCGGTACAGGCTCTATACTTACAACCAAAGGCTTGTGTCTCCATTAATGGGCGATTTACTGATCAATTTAACATCTCCCGGGGCACAAGACAGGGCTGTCCCTGTTCCCCGTTGTTATTTGCTCTCTACTTAGACCCATTCATTAAGCAGATTGAAAGGAATCCCGCCATTTTAGCAATCTGCACTCAGGGCATCCACACCAAAATTATGGCATACGCGGACGACCTGGCTATAACTTCCCCTGATCCTGAGAACGCCATAACTGCATTGGAGGTAGAGGCAAAAAAAATTGGGAAAATCTCAGGCTATGCCTTGAACAAAAATAAAACCCAAATAATTATAAATAAGGAAATTACCTGGACCGATGCTAGGGTGGTGCCAAAAGCTAAATACTTGGGGGTTTCTATATCTGCTAGTATTGATGAAATCGTAGCAGATAACTTAGTTCC
The DNA here is from genome assembly GCF_964204655.1 of Triturus cristatus. NCBI lineage: Eukaryota > Metazoa > Chordata > Amphibia > Caudata > Salamandridae > Triturus > Triturus cristatus. Next base: position 1,055,222,205 of record NC_140588.1, read on the forward strand.
TCTCGCGGCAGAAACTAAGAAGGCCCTTAAACAGATTGATAACCTACATCTGACCCTCGTTGGAAGATGCAACGTGATTAAGATGACATACTTTCCTAAACTCCTTTACTTCTTTCGTACCGTACCCCTGGAATTTAGCAAAGCTAATCTGCAGAAATTTCAGCAAATCTTTACGCAGTTTATTTGGGCCTACTCACAACCAAGGAGGGCTTTAAGGCAATTATCTCTTCCTAGAGAGCGGGGTGGGTGGGCCTTCCCTAACATTATGCTTTACTACTGGGCTGCAGTTATGCAATATAGTTCTGAGCTGGTGAGGGAACCCCCCTTCGTACCTGCATGTGGTCTTTCCTCACCATTCCGACTTCTACTCGGTGAAGACCATTGGGGCTGTCTCGTTCGAGAGACTTCGTTTGGATATTACAAACGTGTGAGATTCAAGACCTTAATGAACTCTTCTAAGGTCTTCCGTAATATCCGCAGAATATTTGGGCTGGGAAGATTTAACTATTACTCTCCCATCATGACTAATTACAATCTTCCCGCCATTTTTGGCAGGTCCTATTTCTCAGACTGGCATAGGGCAGGTATCACAAAACTGGGGGATCTCATTTCCAGCGAGGGAGTCAAATCATTTGTAAACCTGCAACACAAATATAGTCTGAAAAATCAAGATGTTTTCAAATATTTATCTATCTCTAACTTTCTTTGCAGAAAGGTTGGGGGTGAGGCAGGATTCATGGAAGTAGAATTTCTCAACAAATTACGTGACACCACGGCTCCTCGGATAGGTCTTTTGTACGATATATTAAATAGACAAACCCCAGACGACTTATCAAAGATAGCCGACAAATGGCATACCAAACTCGAATCTTCATCCAGTATATTTTTTAACTCATTAGTATTGTCTCAAAATATCTTGCTGTCAGCCAAACTACAGGCACAACACTTTAAAACTATTTTTTTCTTGTATATTACCCCCAACAAGATCGCCAAGTGGGGAGCTGGCAAAGGGACTTTATGCCCCCGGTGTTCTGAGTTTGGCGCCGACTCGATCCACATCTTTGCAACCTGTCCTAAACTCGCCTCAACCCTGTTTAAAATACAGGAATTTCTAGGGGAAGTCACCACCCAGACTACTGTACTAACCCCCACAGTCATTCTACTGGGGACTCAATCTGAAACCATCAGGATAAAAAGTGAGGGCCTAATCTTCATAGCTATGGCAGTCCGGAGGATCTGTGTTGCTTCCGCATGGCTGGATGCTGATCCTCCACCATTCTCTCAGTGGCTGGCCAGACTAGTCGCTACATACCACCTAGAAAAAGCAGTTTACGCTAGGAAAGGGCGCAAAAGCCAGAAGAAGGGCCTGGATGTGTGGGGAAAGCTGACATCTTGGATAGAGCAGCCAGGTTGATCCGGCCTGTGTTTCTTTCCTTGCCTGTTTTCTTTTCCCTACGCTGTTAAATTCTTTTTCTTTTTTTCTACTTCTCCTCCTTCTGACGTCTGGATTATCTCTTAGTACCTCCTTTTCTATTTTTTTCTCCTGTTTTTCTAAATTCCTTTCTTATTTTTCTTCTTCTTATCCGATTCTTATAAACGCCATTTAATTATGTTTACTCCTCTTTTAGTGCTATTGATTCAGTAGTTACACAGAGTGGGGGGTGGGGGGAGGGATGGGCGCCCTGAATATTTTTTTTTCTCTGTACCTTCTATTTCTGGATTATGCAAAATTAAAAATTTTAAAATAATAAAAAAAAAACTAATTAGTAACCTATACAGCCACTCACACACTCAGCCCCTTACCCATACAGCCACTCACACAGCCAGAACGTTACCCATTCAGCTACTCACACACACTCACACACCTATGCAGACATTTGCACTGCCACTGAATCACCTATACAGCCACTCACACACCTGTTCACTCTTCAATACAGCCACTCACCATAAAGCTACTCACACACCTGCTCTCTCTCAAATACTGCCACTCACACAGCCACTCACTCTCCAATACAGCCACTCACACACCCATGCAGCCACTAAGACACCCACTCACACACCTATACAGCCACTTAGAGGGCCATTCACAAACAGATTGACACAGTCCCACAGCCACTCAGATGACATATATTAGAAATACTATCACCGTTAAACTTACTGGATGATGTCATCAGTAACACCAGCTGAGCAGCAAGAAACAAATAACAACTGAAACAAGGGTTAGTGTTTCCAGCATCAGATGGAATCTGGCCTCGACCCCTGGATGTTGCTGTCTACTCTCAGATAAGAATCTGCAAGAAACAGAACAGAAGGAACAACCAAAACTACAAAGGAGAGAAGAGAACTAATAAAGTATAAGGGAACTCTAAAGGAAAAAACAACAGTGAGGTGATGCAAAATCGGTGAGAACAAAGGCGAGGACCAGAAAACCAATGCATCATGCTGGCAGGTACAGGGCCAGGGCCCAGATTTGAAAACACTTTGCATCGGTTTGCATTACTTTTTAAAAGTAGACATAATGCAAAGTGTTAGGTTGGTCTTTGCGTTGGATTGTAACCCACAGTAATGTAATGCAGTGCAATGAACAGCCTTGTTACTTTGCATTGAGGAGGCATCCCATGGTGGTGCATGGGCATTCCTGTGTATACACCCATGGATTTTGACACAAATCCATATCAACAAAGACTTGGAGAGACGGATTTTAGCCAAAATCCTGTGCCTCCCTAAGGCTGGCATAGCGAGGAGAATTGTTTTAATATCTCCTTTTTTCCCCTCTTTACATTTGTGCTGCATTCTTTCTTTCAACATAGGTTTTGTCCCGGAAAGGACCCCTACCTACACAGAAACTATGTTGACCACAACACAGACACCTGTGCACTGAGGTGCAAAGTTGTCTGTGTTTGCACATGGCAACATACAGTGCGCCAGCACAGTGAGAGGGCAGAACAGCATTATTTCTTTGTAGATATGGCCCTCTACTGCGCTCTCCCGTTCACGCAATGCTGAGCAGCAACTTCAGTTGCTGCCCTGTGCTGCGGGATTTATTTGTAAATCTGGACATACGTTCCTGTGAGTTTTAGACTAGGCTCTCCCTCTCGTGACCTCGGAAATAAACCCAACCCAGGATGTGAGTACATGTGAGTCACTGATAGTTAGCGGTCTAGTGTTCCTGCACATTTCAGCTTTCCTCGAACCGTTCTCCAGCAGCTCCAGCCCCTGTGTGTTTGTCATCTAGCCTGAACCCTGACAGTATCCCCGACCCCCATTATCATTAGGAGATGTGTACGCCAACCTTACAGTGGTAAATAAATTATAATCATCGTTTAAAAGTGTGTGAAAGCATAGTTTCCCAAAGGCTGAGCAAAATGGAAAAGAAGCCTTTTAAAAAACATACTGTGATGGGCAGGGGCGTAGGTGTTTGGGGTGTTACGCCGTCCCTAATAAATGTATGTTCTGATAAATAGTTGGGTACAGATACTTTCGGTCGGGTATAGTGATGTGTCGTCGGATTTCACCAATACTTTTGTCATACACACATACAGAAAAACACTCGCTCTCTCCCTCTCTGTTTTGAAAGTCCTCCAAACATTTTGGTTATTTTACAAAATATTGTGTTTTCTCTCTTGGTAGTCCTACCAATCTGCATTCCTCTCCCTTTCCACTGCCCCTTAGGCCCTGCTCATCTTAAATGTATTTTAACATTATATTCCAGCCTGATTGTTGGACAATCTGACGCTCACCCCCTCCCTCCCCCCCCCCCCCAATCTTACTAACCAAGCTACGCCTCTGGTGATGGGAGGGGCTGAAAAGCAACGGAGGAGTGGGTGGGGAAGTAATTAATGCAAGTAAGGTGAGTCAATTTTTTCTTTTCTTTGAAAGACTGCATTGGTATGGGTGGGGAAGCAATGGAAGAGCTTGAAACGTGGCACAGGAGGCAAAACTCATGAGATGGAGGGGGTGTGAGAAACAATGGGCAGGCTAGCACAGAAGGCGCAACATGGAGTGCTGGGATGCGTGTTTCTGGGGGAAGCAGCATACATGAGAGAGGGCAAGAAAACGCACGCGCTCCAAATCAGCGCTGAATGAAAAAGAAACAAAGGGGCATATTTACAAGGGCTTTATCTCCACTTTTTTGGCTTTTAAAGCCAAAAAAGCGGAGATATAAATATCGCTCTATTAACAAGAGGGTGCTAACATGCATTAGCGCATGTTAGCACCCTTTTACCCAACACCTCCCTTTGCATCTCTAATGAGATGCAAAGTGGGCGTCACTGGGCAGGACAACCTCATAAATATTGCTGATGTGCACATCGCAATATTTACAAGGCTGCCTCAGCATTTTAGCACACGTTAGTTTTTGGAGAAAACCGCTGTGTTCTCCAAAAACCAACGTCTGCTAAAATGCAGATTTCCCTATTCTTAACATTGGGGTGAATTAGGCTGATACGACCCTGTGGGTCGTATCAGCAGGTTATCGCCGTTTTGCAGAGAACATCGCTGGAAAACCAGTGATGTTCCCTGCAAAACGGTGATAACCTTGCTATCTCTGGAATTGTTATCGCCCTGGAGAAACGTGTTGTTAATAACGCGCTACCAGGGCGATAAATTCCAGAGATAGCCTGCGATAACAAAATTATCGCTAAGCACGGCCAGCGATAATTATCGCTGGCCGTTTATAATATGCCCCAAAGCTGTTCCCAGAATGTGAGCAGTGGGAGGATGTCGAAAAAGGAAGGTACAGAAGCTGTGTCCACTCCTTTCCCCTCACCGGTGACCCCTCATCAGCAAATAGGAGGCAGTTGAGGTTCTAAGAGTGGGAGAAGATGTCAACCGTTTGATGTCTGTGGGGGTCAAAGGGCACATGATGTCACATCCTTTGAATTGACCTCCTTGCTTTTTAAGATGAGATTTCAACAGTTTAACAGATACTGATGTATTTGTTTTTATTGTTTAAATATAAATACCATGATTCACCCCCCCCCCACCCGCAATCCATTCAAGTGGAAGTGGTACATCCCATCCCACTGCACATCTCTGTAGCTATTCTCATAAGATGAGGCATCAAGGCATTTCTCTAGGTGGGAGCAGAAGCTCCAAAGCCCTTTTAGCTGCTATGAGGAGCTCCTCTATGTAAGAGTTAGGATTTGACACTGTGGTTTTCCCATTAAGAGTTAAGGATGACCACATCTTGATTAAGCAAGAAAAGACGTTTGTTCTGCTGCGCATCATTAGGTGCACACATTGCCATCTGCGACCGTGTCGCGAAGCCCTTGCGGTGAATAAATTAATGACGCACTCTTGCCACCTCGCTCCTGAGACGCGGGAGCAGTGGCCCGCGCCCTGGCAGCCCCCTCTAGCCGTCCTGCGTTCCATCAGCGAGTCCGTGCCGCTGGCACTCTATTCTACTCAGCTCCCTGCAGTCCCACAACCCTCTCATGATCTGAGCTAGGCCATGCCACTATTGAGAGCTCACGGAAGCTCACACCGTGCACTTCTATTCTAATCAGCCCCTTGCACTGATATCCCAATAGTGAGACACCCACAGGCCCCTCATGTAATATGTAATGAGTATCTAAGCTTACTTGCAAGATACACAGGTATCGTACTATGAATACCTCAAGGGAGCTCTTTTAATGCATTTCTAGTCTAATCAGCACTGATATCTCAATATTCATAAATCCCAGGGCTCTTGCAATGCATCTCGGTGCTCACCTCCACCAGGCTCACTATGCATGATTGCCACATCCACAGAGCTCCCACAGGGCTCCTCTAGTTTGACCCCACAACCCTATGATTTGACCAGTGAATGATGCACCTCTATCCAGGCTTGCGGTGTGCATTGTCCATCAGAGATGAGACATCCACCGATCTCCCACGGTGAACCTCAACCCTTGCTGCACAGGGCTTCAGCGTCCGGAGAGGTTCTTGCTGTACAATTCTACTCCAATTTACCCCCACGGCACCTGACGGCAGGAACAAAAGCTCCCCATTAAATAGCCCCATATTGAGTGCCCGTCTGGTATTGCAGCGCCGACCTGATGAGGGGCAGGCTCATATGATGAAGCATGACATCTAGCTCGCCAGATGTGTGAGAGCCCTCGTTCCGAAGGGAGGAATTCTCCCCTATCATAAATACCATGGGACAATGTTGCCCACCTGATCTAACCATTTGTATCTCGCTCTCCCTGTTCACGTTGCCTTAGAGGAACTTCATACCCCTTTTCTTGCTGTATACTTTGGGCATGTATGCTGGACCTCTTTAAACTAGCCCCTCCGTCCCTTTCTTTGGAAACATCTTTTGGTTTATGTAACCCAGTGCTAAACACACATGTCTGACTTTAAAGGGTTGGTAAGTTCACTAATTGAATAATTTCAATTTTGGGAAATTTCCATGGGATAACAATTCTTTCCGAGGAGCTTTTCTCCTACATAGCGCACTCCGAAGAAATATGGTTTAATCTCAAAGCCGTATTGTTGGACTCTGGCCCATTGGTTGATGATCTGACGGACAGATATCCGAACAGAGAAATTACATTTCAGGAGTGGGGCACCCTTACAAAAAAGAGTCATAAAAAACTTGCTATGGATCACAAACAAGGAGGTACACTATAATGTATTATTTGATGGGTAACTTACATATTTCAAACTGTATCACGTGATCCAGGGTGCAAGCCTGAATTGTTGGAGTGGATGTGGTGATAAAGGTACCGAATGCATGGCTTGCATTTCCTAAATTGGCTCCATTTTGGACAAAAGAGGCAAAAACTATCAAAGAGACATTAGGATACTTCTCTCCCATTCCATCCAGGGATCTATTGTGGGGACTTAAAGGACCTGCTTATTTTGTCTCCTCAGATAGGAAGATCAGACTGAAACCTCTTCTGGCCATTCCTGAAAACATCAAAACTAGATATTGCCTTAATTTGGAAGAGAAAAGAACATCCCTCTTTGACTCAGTGGCATCAGAGACTCTGGTACATTCTGGTGATGGAAGGACTAATAGACAACATACAGGGAGAGCTCACAGGATCTAGTGGGATTTAGGCCCCTCTATAGGTGTACGTGCCACAAGGCCTTCCAACCATGGATGCCTCTGAGATGCAAAGTGCTAGGACTCTGTGTGAACAAATGGAGACTTGCAAAGAGACCAAGAAAGCCAGGGAATGGATGGAACTTCACCTGTAGGATTAAGGAGGTATGGACCTAGTTAAGGCGGGGATTGGACAGTACCTTAGATAGTCAGTAGGGCACTGAGGAATGGTGTATGGATGGGATTTGTGGGTGGGATGAGATGTGTGTCATCCTGATACCTATGAAACAGAGCCAATGCCTGTTTACTGGAGGTGTGGCAAATGATGGTACTAGACGTTTTGCTCATTTTGAAAATCAATAAATGTGCTGTTAAAAGCCCCAGAGTGTGTTAGATGGAAGGAATGGAAGAGTGTGACATCGGTGGCAAGTAACCATTGGGAAACCTTGTGATTTATGTAATTTTTAGACAGCAGGTTTGATCCCTGCAGTGATAACTCATCTTCCCATCCTTGTACATTCAGGGACATGAATACCTTTGAGTCTGGTACAATGAGGGGTGGCAGGACACAGGAATCTGCGGCTATTCAACCTGATTCCTGCTCACCGCCCCTACCCACCGACAGCAGAAAAGGGCATCTTCCATCAAGCATTCGCAAAAGTCATTTTTACGAAGGCAGAAGTGATATTCAAACAATTTTTCAAAAGTTGTGTCTTAGAATCAGAATTGTCTTTCTAGGAATCATAAACAGATATATGGAGAGCCCTGCACACAGTTCCTGTTTTCACCTATAAAACATTAAAGCTATAATATGCTTTGTTTTTTTCTGCTCCACCTGCTGCCCCCCAAACCATAAGTGAAGGGGATACAGAGACATCTGCTGGGGGTCTCCACAGGGCCCAAGTCACCAAGGATTGCACCAGGAGCAGGTTTGACTTAATCCTGGCAAATTAGATACCAGACATTCAAATGCCAGTGCTGACATTTATGTGCATGTCTGAACATCAAAGTAAGTGATCATCCAATAAACACATGGAAACGTTTTATCTTACCAAAGGAATATAGTTTGTTTGTAAATTTCTCATACGTTTCAGATTGAACTCTACATGTGCATAAAAAGAATGCTCCATTATATATTTTTGGTGTAGACTGTATTAAAAACAACTTTTGTATGGCTTCCTCATGATGGGTATATGGTTTTGTCTAAAAACCAGCAAAAAACAAATTAAAACAGTATATTATCAAGTTGAGGCCAACGTAAGTGGCTCAGTGTGATGAGCTATTTGCACCTTAAGGCCAGGTCTGCTATGGATTTTTGTCACCACAAAATGCTGTATTGGCGTTTACTTTTCAGTGTAAAAGTTACTTTGCACTGGAAAGGTGTCTTTTCTGAGCGTAAAAAGTGCTTGCCGTCGTTTAGGCGTTGCTGGAGTGTTACCCATATGTTTTGATGCAAAGCTTAATTGACTGAGATACACAAACTGGGCTTAGTGTAAAAAAAACTGACACTCCCTCGAAGCAGGCGTTAACGAGGAGAAATGTGTTCATTTCTACAAAAACCCTTCCTTTGTAAGTTTGCTGCAGAGCACAGCACACATCCAGTGTCCAGGGTCCTTCTGAGTTTGTCTAGGCATCGGAGTTTGTACAGGAAGGGTACAAGCTTGTTGCAGCGCACATCACACATCCAGTGTCCAGGGTTCTTCTGAGTTTGTCTAGCTATCAGAGTTCGTACCGGAAGGGTACAAGCTTGTTGCAGCGCACATCACACATCCAATGTGTTGGATCCTTCTGAGTTTGTCTAAGCATCAGAGTTTGTACAGGAAGGGTACAAGCTTGTTGCAGCGCACATCACACATCCAGTGTGTTGGATCCTTTTGAGTTTGTCTAGGCACCGGAGTTTGTACAGGCAGGGTACAAGCTTGTTGCAGCGCACATCACACATCATCCAATGTGTTGGATCCTTCTGAGTTTGTCTAGGCATCAGAGTTTGTACCGGAAGGGTACAAGCTTGTTGCAGCGCACATTACACATCATCCAATGTGTTTGATCCTTCTGAGTTTGTCTAGGCATCGGGGTTTGTACAGGAAGGGTACAAGCTTGTTGCAGTGCACATCACACATCATCCAATCTGTTGGATTCTTCTGAGTTTGTCTAGGCATCCGAGTTTGTACAGGCAGGGTAGAAGCTTGTTGCAGCCCACATCACACATCATCCAATATGTTCGATCCTTCTTAGTTTGTCTAGGCATCGGAGTTTATACAGGAAGGGTACAAGCTTGTTGCAGCGCACATCAGACATCCAGTGTGTTGGATCCTTCTGAGTTTGTCTATGTATTGGACTTTGTACAGGCAGGGTACAAGCTTGTTGCAGCGCACATTACACATCATCCAAAGTGTTGGATCTTCCTGAGTTTGTCTAGGCATCAAAGTTTGTACAGGAAGGGTACAAGCTTGTTGCAGCGCACATCACACATCATCCAATGTGTTCGATCCTTCTTAGTTTGTCTAGGCATCGGAGTTTACACAGGAAGGGTACAAACTTGTTGCAGCGCACATCACACATCCAGTGTGTTGGATCCTTCTGAGTTTGTCTAGGCATCGGACTTTGTACAGGCAGGGTACAAGCTTGTTGCAGCACACATTACACATCATCCAATGTGTTGGATCCTTCTGAGTTTGTCTAGGCATAAGACTTTGTACAGGCAGGGTACAAGCTTGTTGCAGTGCACATCACACATCATCCAATGTGTTGGATCCTTCTGAGTTTGTCTAGGCATCAGAGTTTGTACCGGAAGGGTACAAGCTTGTTGCAGCGGACATCACACATCATCCAATGTGTTGGATACTTCTGAGTTTGTCTAGGCATCAAAGTTTGTACAGGAAGGGTACAAGCTTGTTGCAGCGCACATCACACATCATCCAATGTGTTGGATCATTCTGAGTTTGTCTAGGCATCAAAGTTTGTACAGGCAGGGTACAAGCTTGTTGCAGCGCACATCACACATCCAGTGTCCAGGATCCTTCTGAGTTTGTCTAGGCATCAGAGTTTGTACAGGAAGGGTACAAGCTTGTTGCAGCGCACATCACACATCATCCAATGTGTTAGATCCGTCTTAGTTTGTCTAGGCATAGGAGTTTATACAGGAAGGGTACAAGCTTGTTGCAGCACACATCAAACATCCAGTGTGTTGGATCCTTCTGAGTTTGTCTAGGCATCGGACTTTGTACAGGCAGGGTACAAGCTTGTTGCAGCGCACATTACACATCATCCAATGTGTTGGATCCTTCTGAGTTTGTCTAGGCATCAGACTTTGTACAGGCAGGGTACAAGCTTGTTGCAGTGCACATCACACATCATCCAATGTGTTGGATCCTTCTGAGTTTGTCTAGGCATCAGAGTTTGTACCGGAAGGGTACAATCTTGTTGCTGCGCACATCACACATCATCCAATGTGTTGGATCCTTCTGAGTTTGTCTAGGCATCAGAGTTTGTACCGGAAGGGTACAAGCTTGTTGCAGCACACATCACATATCATCCAATGTGTTGGATCCTTCTGAGTTTGTCTAGGCATCAAAGTTTGTACAGGAAGGGTACAAGCTTGTTGCAGCGCACATCACACATCCAGTGTCCAGGATCCTTCTGAGTTTGTCTAGGCATCAGAGTTTGTACAGGAAGGGTACAAGCTTGTTGCAGCACACATCACACATCCAGTGTGTTGGATCCTTCTGAGTTTGTCTAGGCATCAGACTTTGTACAGGCAGGGCACAAGCTTGTTGCAGCGCACATTACAAATCATCCAATGTGTTGGATCCTTCTGAGTTTGTCTAGACATCGGAGTTTATACAGGAAGGGTACAAGCTTGTTGCAGCGCACATCACACATCCAGTGTGTTGGATCCTTCTGAGTTTGTCTAGGCATCAGAATTTGTACAGGCAGGGTACAAGCTTGTTGCAGCGCACATTACACATCATCCAATGTGTTGGATCCTTCTGAGTTTGTCTAGGCATCGGAGTGTGTACAGGAGGGGTACAAGCTTGTTTCAGCGCACATCAAACATCATCCAATGTGTTGGATCCTTCTGAGTTTGACCGGGAATCGGAGTTTGTACAGGAGGGCTACAAGCTTGTTGCAGTGCACATCACACATCATCCAATGTGTTGGACCCTTTTGAGTTTGACCAGGCATCGGAGTTTGTACAGGAGGGGTACAAGCTTGTCGCAGTGTACATCACACATCATCCAATGTGTTGGACCCTTCTGAGTTTGTCTAGTCATCAGAGTTTGAACAGGAAGGGTACAAACTTGTTGCAGCGCATATCACACATCCATTGTGTTGGATCCTTCTGAGTTTGTCAAGGCATCAGAGTTTGTACAGAAAGGGTACAAGCTTGTTGCAGCGCACATCACACATCATCCAATGTGTTGTATCCTTCTGAGTTTGTCTAGGCATCAGAGTTTGTACCGGAAGGGTACAAGCTTGTTGCAGCGCACATCACGCATCCAATGTGTTTGCTCCTTCTGAGTTTGTCTTGGCATTGGAGTTTGTACAGGAGGCGTACAAGCTTGTTGCAGCGCACATCACACATCCAATGTGTTGGATCCTACTGAGTTTGTCTGGGCATGGGAGCTTGTACAGGAAGGGTACAAGCTTGTTGCAGCACACATCACACATCATTCAATGTGTTGGATCCTTCCGAGTTTGTCGAGGGACCTGAGTTTCTACTGGAAGGGTACAAGCTTGTTGCAGCGCACATCACACATCCAATGTGTTGGATCCTTCTGAGTTTGTCTAGGCATCAGAGTTTGTACTGAAAGGGTACAAGCTTTTTGCAGCGCACATCACACATCATCCAATGGGTTGGATCCTTCTGAGTTTTTCTACGCAACAGAGTTATTACAGGAAGGGTACAAGCTTGTTGCAGCGCACATCACACATCATCCAATGGGTTGGATCCTTCTGAGTTTTTCTAGGCAACAGAGTTTGTACTGGAAGGGTACAAGCTTGTTGCAGCGCACATCACACATCCAATGTGTTGGATCCTTCCGAGTTTGTCTAGGCATCAGAGTTTGTACTGAAGGGTACAAGCTTGTTGCAGCGCACATCACACATCATCCAATGGGTTGGATCCTTCTGAGTTTTTCTAGGCAACAGAGTTTGTACAGGAAGGGTACAAGCTTGTTGCAGCACACATCACACACCCAATTTGTTGGATCCTTCTGAGTTTGTCTAGGCATCGGAGTTTGTACAGGAGGGGTACAAGCTTGTTGCAGTGCACATCACCCATCCAATGTGTTGGATCCTTCTGAGTTTGTCTAAGCATCAGATGCTGTACAGGAGGGGAACAAGCTTGTTGCAGCACGTATCACACATCATCCAATGTGTTTGGATCCTTCTGAGTTTGTCTAGGCATCAGAGTTTGTACTGAAAGGGTACAAGCTTGTTGCAGTGCACATCACACATCATCCAATGTGTTGGATCCTTCTGAGTTTGTCTAGGCATCAGAGTTTGTACCGGAAGGGTACAAGCTTGTTGCAGCGCACATCACATATCATCCAATGTGTTGGATCCTTCTGAGTTTGTCTAGGCATCAAAGTTTGTACAGGAAGGGTACAAGCTTGTTGCAGCGCACATCACACATCCAGTGTCCAGGATCCTTCTGAGTTTGTCTAGGCATCAGAGTTTGTAAAGGAAGGGTACAAGCTTGTTGCAGCACACATCACACATCCAGTGTGTTGGATCCTTCTGAGTTTGTCTAGGCATCAGACTTTGTACAGGCAGGGCACAAGCTTGTTGCAGCGCACATTACAAATCATCCAATGTGTTGGATCCTTCTGAGTTTGTCTAGACATCGGAGTTTATACAGGAAGGGTACAAGCTTGTTGCAGCGCACATCACACATCCAGTGTGTTGGATCCTTCTGAGTTTGTCTAGGCATCAGAATTTGTACAGGCAGGGTACAAGCTTGTTGCAGCGCACATTACACATCATCCAATGTGTTGGATCCTTCTGAGTTTGTCTAGGCATCGGAGTGTGTACAGGAGGGGTACAAGCTTGTTTCAGCGCACATCAAACATCATCCAATGTGTTGGATCCTTCTGAGTTTGACCGGGAATCGGAGTTTGTACAGGAGGGCTACAAGCTTGTTGCAGTGCACATCACACATCATCCAATGTGTTGGACCCTTTTGAGTTTGACCAGGCATCGGAGTTTGTACAGGAGGGGTACAAGCTTGTCGCAGTGTACATCACACATCATCCAATGTGTTGGACCCTTCTGAGTTTGTCTAGTCATCAGAGTTTGAACAGGAAGGGTACAAACTTGTTGCAGCGCATATCACACATCCATTGTGTTGGATCCTTCTGAGTTTGTCAAGGCATCAGAGTTTGTACAGAAAGGGTACAAGCTTGTTGCAGCGCACATCACACATCATCCAATGTGTTGTATCCTTCTGAGTTTGTCTAGGCATCAGAGTTTGTACCGGAAGGGTACAAGCTTGTTGCAGCGCACATCACGCATCCAATGTGTTTGCGCCTTCTGAGTTTGTCTTGGCATTGGAGTTTGTACAGGAGGCGTACAAGCTTGTTGCAGCGCACATCACACATCCAATGTGTTGGATCCTACTGAGTTTGTCTGGGCATGGGAGCTTGTACAGGAAGGGTACAAGCTTGTTGCAGCACACATCACACATCATTCAATGTGTTGGATCCTTCCGAGTTTGTCAAGGGACCTGAGTTTCTACTGGAAGGGTACAAGCTTGTTGCAGCGCACATCACACATCCAATGTGTTGGATCCTTCTGAGTTTGTCTAGGCATCAGAGTTTGTACTGAAAGGGTACAAGCTTTTTGCAGCGCACATCACACATCATCCAATGGGTTGGATCCTTCTGAGTTTTTCTACGCAACAGAGTTATTACAGGAAGGGTACAAGCTTGTTGCAGCGCACATCACACATCATCCAATGGGTTGGATCCTTCTGAGTTTTTCTAGGCAACAGAGTTTGTACTGGAAGGGTACAAGCTTGTTGCAGCGCACATCACACATCCAATGTGTTGGATCCTTCCGAGTTTGTCTAGGCATCAGAGTTTGTACTGAAAGGGTACAAGCTTGTTGCAGCGCACATCACACATCATCCAATGGGTTGGATCCTTCTGAGTTTTTCTAGGCAACAGAGTTTGTACAGGAAGGGTACAAGCTTGTTGCAGCACACATCACACACCCAATTTGTTGGATCCTTCTGAGTTTGTCTAGGCATCGGAGTTTGTACAGGAGGGGTACAAGCTTGTTGCAGTGCACATCACCCATCCAATGTGTTGGATCCTTCTGAGTTTGTCTAAGCATCAGATGCTGTACAGGAGGGGAACAAGCTTGTTGCAGCACGTATCACACATCATCCAATGTGTTTGGATCCTTCTGAGTTTGTCTAGGCATCAGAGTTTGTACTGAAAGGGTACAAGCTTGTTGCAGCGCACATCACACATCATCCAATGTGTTGGATCCTTCTGAGTTTGTCTAGGCATCAGAGTTTGTACAGGAAGGATACAAGCTTGTTGCAGCGCATATCACACATCATCCAATGTGTTGGATCCTTCTGAGTTTGTCAAGGCATCAGAGCTTGTACAGGAAGGGTACAAGCTTGTTATAGCGCACATCACACATCCAATGTGTTGGATCCTTCTGAGTTTGTCTAGGCATCAGAGCTTGTACAGGAGGGGTACAAGCTTGTCTGAGTTTGTCTAGGCATCAGAGTTTGCACAGGAAGGGTACAAGCTTGTTGCAGCGCACATCACACATCATCCAATGTGTTGGATCCTTCTGAGTTTGTCTAGGCATCAGAGTTTATACAAGAAGGGTACAAGCTTGTTGCAGCGCACACAACATCACACATCATCCAATGTGTTGGATCTTTCTGAGTTTGTCTAGGCTTCAGAGTTTATACAGGAAGGGTACAAGCTTGTTGCAGCGCACATCACACATCCAATGTGTTGGATCCTTCTGAGTTTGTCTAGGCATCGGAGTTTGTACTGGAAGGGTACAACTTGTTGCAGCGTACATCACATATCCAATGTGTTGGATCCTTCTGAGTTTGTCTAGGCATCAGAGCTTGTACAGGAGGGGTACAAGCTTATCTGAGTTTGTCTAGGCATCAGAGTTTGTACAGGAAGGGTACAAGCTTGTTGCAGTGCACACAACATCACACATCATCCAATGTGTTGGATCTTTCTGAGTTTGTCTATGCATCGGAGTTTGTACAGGAGGTGTACAAGCTTGTTGCAGCGCACATCACATCATCCAATGTGGTGGATCCTTCTGAGTTTGTCTAGGCATCGGGGTTTGTACAGGAAGGGTGCAAGCTTTTTGCAGCGCACATCACACATCATCCAATGTGTTGGATCCTTGTGAGATTGTCTAGGCCTCGGAGTTTGTACAGGAAGGGTACAAGCTTGTTGCAGCGCACATCACACATCATCCAATGTGTTGGATCCTTCTGAGTTTGTCTAGGCATCAGAGTTTGTACAGGAGGGGTACGCTTCCAGTACAGCAGCGAGCCAATTTTAATCTTTATACGGCTCTACACGTTTTTTCCCGTTGAGCAGCGCATCGCTGAAAATTTGGTTGCTAATCTGAGTTGCATGAAAAAATGATAAATCTGACGCTTACTGTACAAGAATAAGATGTCAAATAAACGATAAACAATGAGGTCAACTGTGTGTTTGAAACGGAGCTGTAAGCTATTAAACTACTTGACCAGGCGTGGCCTGTACAGGTAAGAGCGGTGAGGCGGGAGGGGGGGAATCAGGGTGGGGGGAAGTTGACAGACAATAGTGAGGGAAACTTTCATTTAAAAAAAAGAAAACCATGTACCTTGCTCTCGCCGCATCGCTACCACACAGCACTGGTCGAGATACATCTGGTCTTTCTGCAGTATGGCAGATGTTGAAAATGTGCTATCAATGTGAGACTACTGATTGGGCAGCAGATGATCTTTGTGGGAGGGACATGGGTTCAAGGTGATCGGAGACCTCTATGACAAGTGGACCTTTAAATCCTTTCTGGCACTCTGCACAGACTTTACTTTTCCCAGATCACAATCATGGCGCTACGCCCAATTGTGGCGCTGCATGAGAAGCGCGCTTGACCATGGCTCCATTCTGACACAGGATTCACCGATCCACAAATACTTGGCTACTTGGGAGGTACGGTGACCACCATATACCAGAACACAACTAAGACACACTGGCAGACGAGGGTAGGCGTACAGTACACAGACGATGGCTGGGCGGCTCTTTTAAACTCACATGACCCAGCATTACGGAAGCCAGACTGATTTATACCGACTTTAAGGTGCTCCTCGAATGGCCTTGGACCCCATATAAATTGAAAAGAGCCAAGCTAACGTTGGATGACTGCGGCAGGAGATCACATACTGTGGTCCTGCAAGGGTCTCAATTAATACTGGGAGGATGTCTGGGGCGCATTGCACAACCCTAGCCGATATCCTTTTGTTGGGTTCCTTAAGCTGGCCATGTTGCGTGATCTGACAGATGTGGATGAGTCCACCTCCTGGTTGACGAGGTGGATGGCAGTAGCTCTTATAGGAGAACAAATATGCACCAGTGGACACTGGTATACCCTAATTTCCCCCACACCTAGAGTGGATGACAGAACTTTTTGATTAGCTTGATATGAAAGGAGATATTTCATAATGTATGGGGAACGTTCATTCACCCCCTTGATCCATAGGTGATGGACAGTGTTTGCTTCACCCTAGGTCCGCTGTGGATAGATCTCTCTCCGGCCTCTGCACATTGATGGGGGACCCCTGCAGAAAGGTGCTGCATAATATGACAGACCAACAGCCCCATTGAGGTCAACCAATGGATGGGGAAGCGAGGGTGCACATGGTTTCGAGAAGCGCCCAGAGGGCATTGAAGCTATCGATGGATGTTGAAGGCCGATGACACCGTGCTTGGGAGACAATTGTGAATAGTCTTAGGGGTATCAGACGACATTGGGAAGGTCTGGGTATGCACAGCCCTCTTGGCCACATGCTCATGGCTGATGGGAGATGAAATGGTTGAAATAGGGCGATCAGGCTGGCGGATGGGATCGGTTGTTGAGTTACTGTGCTTTGTAGACCGTTTTTCATGTTATGGCTTATTGTTGCCATTGTTGTTAATGTAACAATCCTCACTGCTGCTGATGTGGGAGTGCACTTTGTGAACATTTGCACAGATACTGTGTTGCTCCCATTCCTGAAGTGCAGGCTGACAGTACGGAGGGGATATTCATGGAGACGGGAGGGAATTGACCTAGGAGACCTCCTGGGGTTTGTTTTGACTATTTGCTTGATATGTACAGGTTCTATAAGAGCAGCACTTTGCTGTACATTTTGTATATCCCATCTGAATAAATGACAAAGAATTGTTTAAAAGAAGAACTATCCTGTTTCTTTAATGGAGCAGCAGCCTAGAGAGGACACAACTTATGCAGTAGCCCTAGAATTCACTTTAACATCCTCCACTAACCTCTGACATGAATAAGGCTCCTATAAGAAAGTGCCGGTTGATTCCTGACAAGTACATGATGGACGTCATCAAACATTCTAACCAAACCTGGGAAGACCGGGTGAACACTGCACTGATATCCATGGATGGACGAGATGTCTATACTATGTTAACATGTAAAGAATCAGAAACATAAAAAGGAAGTTTCATCTGATGATGAAACACACAAAAGTGCTTGTCAAACCATTGGCAATTGCTTGGGGTATCATCCAATTTGTTCTTTTGCCCTCCATGCCAACCCAGTTTAGACCCAGCCAAATGCAAATCACCCTTGACCCTGCTCCTCATGGGTACAGACCAGCCCAAACTGTTAGGCCAGGTCCTCATCAAACCAGATCACAAACAACCTAGGACCAGTTATGCCAAGTATAGCTTAGTTCCAGTGGCTCAGTGAGCATAGGACCCATGCCTGGGCATACCATAACCACATAGGGCAGTAAATGAAACGCACAAAAGGTGAGAGGAATGCTAGCAAATTGTCTAATTTCTCGGTGCCTCATCCTAGCCCATCGTTATTTTGCTCACCATTCCACCTCAATTTTGACCCAGCCAGATGTAAATCAATCTTGACCCTGCTTCTCTGATTACAGTCCAGCCCAAACTATCAGGCCAGGTTCTCCCCCAAGTAGCGTGGTGCGTCAATGGATGTATGACGTTACAACGCACACTTTTACAACGCATGCACTTACAACGCATTTTTTACAACGCATAATCCATTACAACGCATGACATTACAACGCATGACACTACAACGCATTTTTAAAAACTACCTTTACAACGCATTTCCATTACAACGCATACTACCTTTACAACGCATACCATTACAACGCATAATATTAAATTGCATTTAAGGTAAGTATTAGATAGTATAGGGGTAAAAGTTACTTTTCTAACTCCAGGGGGTGCAACAGTAGGGTAAGTGTTGGATAGTATAGGGGTAAAAATTACTATTCTAACTCCAGGGGGTGCAACAGTAGTGTAAGTGTTGGATAGTATAGGGGTAAAAATTACTATTCTAACTCCAGGGGGTGCAACAGTGGGGTGAGTGTTGGATAGTATAGGGGTAAAAATTACTATTCTAACTCCAGGGGGTGCATCAGTAGGGTAAGTGTTGGATAGTATAGGGGTAAAAATTACTATTCTAACTCCAGGGGGTGCAACAGTAGGGCAAGTGTTGGATAGTATAGGGGTAAAAATTACTATTCTAACTCCAGGGGGTGCAACAGTAGGGTAAGTGTTGGATAGTATAGGGGTAAAAATTACTATTCTAACTCCAGGGGGTGCAACAGTAGGGTAAGTGTTGGATAGTATAGGGGTAAAAATTACTATTCTAACTCCAGGGGGTGCAACAGTAGGGTAAGTGTTGGATAGTATAGGGGTAAAAATTACTATTCTAACTCCAGGGGGTGCACCAGTAGGGTAAGTGTTGGATAGAATAGGGGTAAAAATTACTATTCTAACTCCAGGGGGTGCAACAGTAGGGTAAGTGTTGGATAGTATAGGGGTAAAAATTACTATTCTAACTCCAGGGGGTGCAACAGTAGGGTAAGTGTTGGATAGTGTAGTGTAATATTATGCGTTGTAATGGTATGCGTTGTAAAGGTAGTATGCGTTGTAATGGAATGCGTTGTAAAGGTAGTTTTTAAAAATGCGTTGTAGTGTCATGCGTTGTAATGTCATGCGTTGTAATGGATTATGCGTTGTAAAAAATGCGTTGTAAAGGTAGTGCGTTGTAAAAGTTGCGTTGTAAAGGTTGTTCCCCGCGTCAATAGACTGGTGTCAAGTTCGTTTGTGAGTGTGCCTGGGGTAGCTCTCTGAAATGTAAGTGGGGCAGTGAACAGCTCCGCTCCACCCCTCCTGGCAGGATGGCCCATCTTGCCAATTCCTCGTCCCTCTTTCTATCTCTGTCTGGGAGGAATACACAAAGATCAACCGCCAAGCTCGTCACAATTATGCAATTCAGAACACAGGCTGCAGGCACCAAATGGTTGGGGCAAGAAAAGGCCAAGTTTCTGAAAGTGTCATTTTCAGAACTCGAACTTAAAATCCCACTGTACTGTTCAGAGGATTTTAAATTACATTTAATTTGGTAGAAAACAAGATTTTTCTATTTTTTTTTATTTTTTTTATATAGCGCCTGAATCGACCCCCGAAGAGGTATCTCTGCGCTTCAGACAGGCAACAGGAAAGTAGAGCTTCTACAGCGAGATCAGAGACAGAAGAGAGTAGTCTTAAGCTGCTCTCTATGTGTTCTCAATCAAAAGTCAGCACTTAATAAATGTAATACGGTCATCCAATGTTATCCTATAGGAGAGGTAGGCATCACAGTAGTGAAAAACAAATGTTGACGTTTTTCACTAACAGTACCTATAAAACTTAAAAACATGTGTCCTACCTTTTAAATACAATGCACCCTGCCCTGTGTGCTGCTTAGGGTCTATCGTAGTGGTGACATATATGTATGATAAAGGGTTGGTTAGGCCTGGTCAAACATTCATTTAGGCAGGTTTAGTGTGCAGATTTAAAACTGCACTGCAGGCTCCAATGGCAGGTATAAGACATGTTTATTTTATTTATGTATAAAGTTTTATATAGCGCGAACATGACCCTAGCGGGTATCAGAGCACTTCACAGGTGATATGAAGTAACTTGAGAAACAGCGCTACAAACAGTGAAAAACAGCAAATTGTGGAAAGTAACCTCAATAGATAAATTAAACAAAGCAAACATGATGCATATGGGAGGAACAAGAGTCTAGGATAATGCAATTAGGGTAGCTATTTTTTCATAAGAAGTGAGTTCACTTCTTTTTTCAATGCTGCAGTAGAAGGGATCAGTCTGGTTGTGGCTGGGTGTTCAAAACGTTTGGACCAATAGTGTGAAGGCTCTGTGACAAGTTTTGTTAATGGAATACCTGTGGTTTTAGCAGCAGGGTGCTGTTACTTCTAGAGCATCTGCTTCCACCAGATGATTCTAATTTTGGTGCCAAGTATTTTGGTGTGTTGCAGTGCATGGCTCTGTAAGTCATGCTAGCAAGCTTTAGTGGCATTCTTGCCTTATAAGTAGTAAGTTCAGGGATTTTAGATCTGGGGAAATGTGTTTGTTTCTTTTAGTTCCAGTGATGAGTCTGTCAGCAGCAATTAAGGGAGTCCCTTAGAGGCATGAGTGTTGACCCATGGAGTTGCACATCCATAATCCTATCTTGGAGTGACTAAGGCTTGGAACGCTGATTTGAACTCGTCAAGAGGGAGGAAAGGTTTTAATTCCCTTCGAATGTTCATTTGTAGTTCGCTCCTTTGGTGGCAGCACTGACATGCTCCTGCATATTCAAATATCTGTCTAGTGTTTAGAGGGCTACTTTACTGGGTGGCACAATGCATGCCTCAGACCCAAATTAGCATTTAATTTACAGGCCCTGGGCATATGTAGTACCATATACTAAAGATTTAAAAGTAAATTAAATGTGCCAATTAGATGTCGGCCAATGTTACCATCCTTTAGGGAGAGAGCACAAGCACTTTAGTGCTGGTTACCAGTGGTAAAGAGCCTTAAAGACAACAATTTGTTTTTTCAGAAAATAGGAGGGGAGAAGGCAAAAGAATTGTGGGAAGGGCCACCCCAAGGATAATAGGTCTAACATTCACTCTGTTATCTCATTCCCTATCAACAGGGACTATAGGCATCCTATCCAGGGCTCTGTGTGGTACAGAATATTAAATAAAACTGTGGCCCACCTCTCAAAGAAACAGACCTGCTGATAAATTCAAGAAGGCTCGGAAAGCTGTGTTTTGAGGCCCTGAATAGCCAGTCTCCCTAAAGGAAGTGAAACATCTTGTTGCCTGTGGTTCATTGCAGGCTTGTTGGGCAGGGGCGTAGCGCAGCCCCTGCGGTGTGGGGGGGGGCCAAGCTCCAGGGGGCCCCCTCAGCACAGCACTCTTGCTGCAGGGCTCCTGATTGAGCCCGGAGGGCCCCCCCCCCCAGGGGCCTTGCAGGGAGGCCCCCTTAAGGTTCGTTACGCCAGTGTTGTTGGGTCGACAGCAGTCGTTCAGGGAGGGGAATACACCATTTTGTAGTAAAGAACATTGTGTCTTTGTAGGGAAATGTTGGGTGATTGAATAGTAGTCTTGCTCTGATGTTATAGAATCGAGTCATTCAAAGACCTCCGCCACGGTCACTGCTCTTCTGGATCACCTTGGAATCTGGAGGAAGTGTGAAGAATGCCTGTGTTCTCTGGAGTTTACATGACAAACCTTCTACCTATGACTCTTGGTGGACTCATCTGCAACCTTTGTGGAGCGTTTTGGCTTGCTAGAGTTGTCCACAATCCGTAGGAAGCCTATGGGTATTTTGAAGTGGACTGGCCCAATGCATTTGAGTTCCTAACTCTTCAGTGTGATGTTTTTTCCTAGTAACCTGTGAGTGGCGGAGAGAAGCTAGCAATCTAAGCGCTATGAGTTGGCTCTTCAAACTTTCTAACAATGCTTTCTAAATATAAACCAAAAGACGTGAAGCGGGTGTTGTTCAACAATGGGTGCGAAAACAAGCGAGGCTAACAGAGGAGCAGATTGCCTCGAAACATCAGAATTTTGCTTTAGGTTCACCAAAGTTCTGCAGAGCCCACAGTGAGCCGGGTGGGTGCGAATGTAAGTTGTTCCTATCTGGTGATCCCGGTACACCAGTTGTTGCACAAATCAAACAGAGAGATTCTGTTGCTTCCCATTCTGTGCCCTACTCTTGCCGGAATGTTTTCACTCCACATCCATTCATGTCCAACACCATTTCAAGACTCTTTGTCACAATGTCCCCTTCTACCCCATCTACAAAACCGACTTTCAAATGTTAAAACTCCTTCTTGCCCAAACCACATATGTGTGGCATGAGGTATAAGGATAGACCAGTGGATACAACATAGTGCTCAGACTCCAGTCAGTGACGCAGTGGTTAATTTGTAAACAAATATGTGCCGGGGCTCACGTCAGGAGGCAGCTTGCACCAGCCCATTTCTCCTGTTAGCGCCGCCTAAAACAGACCCAACAACTAACCATGGGGAGAGGATGTGGCGTAATGGCCAGAGCAGCCGACTTGGGAGCTGGTGGACTAGGCTTCAGATCTCGGTTTCGGCTCAACATCCTGTGATTCTGGGCAAATCATGTAATCTTCCTGTGCCTACCATAAATGTGTCTTTAACTAGTACTCATGAAAAGCGCTGGGATTGATGATTAAGTGCCGGTGCTAAGCACTGGAAACCACTGACTCAAATTAAGCACTGCAGTGATGTATGATCAGGGTACCTGGCAATATACTCAGTGGAGGACCATATTATGTGGTAGGGTTGACTATAATAGGAGCCAAGGAAATGCTAATTATGTGGTAGTCATGAAGCACTATATTCCTTTAAAAACAGCTCGCAGAACATTATGGTGCATTTCACATATGTACGTATTTTACTAGCAGGTATTGTAGGATTCATGACAGTACCTTATAGATGAGACGCAAAACATTTGTGATTTTACTAAGATCTTATAACTGTAGCTCAGTGTCTGTGAACGTGAATTTGTGTTAACAGTACAAAAGAACTATGAAAAAACCGATTCAGACTACCCTCTTTGAATTACTTTTAAATATTTAAGATTTTCCCTTCTCTGTAGCAGCCACAATCCCTTACCCAATATAACAAATAGGAAAGTTTACACCTTCTGAGCAACTTTGTCACCCATTTAAATGCCCAATTACAGCTATCTGAAGTTGACCACTTAACTTTCAGGAAGTGCCTAGTAGGGCACTGCAACCTGTGTGCAGAGCAATTTTGATAACTTTTTTTGAATTAGGAATACATGTTTTAATGCTTTTATATTTAGGTAGAAAATACAAAATGTTTCGTCCAGTTGCATTCCATAGGGTATAATAAGTACGGCTTGTGCATTTATTTTCCTTTTTTTCGCCAGCAGATTTCATTATTTCCACTCCTTATGAAGTTTACAAATCTTCCCATTTTATCTCTGCCTTCACCAATGACAGTGAAATGATTAGTCCGGGGTTAGTGATGTAAGGTAGATTGATTATTTCTGTATTTATTTAAATGTTTTGTTAGTTGGTTGAGGCCCTTCTTCGGTCACCTTATAGTGTCATAGTCAGTGATACATGGAATAAAGGTTCGGCTACTGTCAGTGACATACGATCCTCTTTAAAATACATTATATAACAATGAGGCTATGGTGAGTGGCAGAGAGGGTGATAATAATTCAATAATCTGACCTCAGGCAGCTCTCCTAGGAGAGTCCACCTTCCCTCTGCAGCTCTGCCATGTCCTCTGCATTCACTCTGGGGGTTGAATGAGATGTTGGGAGTCCTCCTATGAGAAGGAAGAGTTGGCAAGGTCGGGCATCCTTAACCAGCAAAGGGTGAAATGCGATCATTGCTGAACCTGCAGCAGGTTAGTGGAAGTCCTTTCCTCCAGTAGACGCGAATGTGCCATAAGGTCATGAATATGGACTGACGGGAACTGGCGGTATCGGGAGGAGTAGGTCTGCAGAGTATATCATTATCGGCAATTTCTATGTTTAATATAACACACCGTTGCCCACCCGCATTTGTTGGATGTGGTACTGTTGCTCGAATATTAATTTACCTCGAAAAAACAAAGACAAGAGGTGTTTGCCAAAACAGGAATAGTTGAGGGCATATTTACAAGGAGTTAACGCCACCAGAACACCACTTTTCTCAATGTTCTGGTGGCCTTACCTCCTTGCCATTATTTACAAGGCGGTGTTGAGCCACTTAGCATGGCTTAGTGCCACCTTGTAAATGCTGCTCCTATTCACGCAGCACATAGCTTGAAAGGGGCGTGCAATGGGTGTTGCAGAGGGCATTCTGCTGCAACACCCATTGCTTTTTGACGTTGCCCCATATTTACAAGGTATGGGGCAGAGGCAAAAATATCACCAGGGAATACCTGGTCTTAAGCAGGCGATACATGGGGAAAGTTTTATTTCTCCTCGTATTTTGCTCTTTCCACATGTGCTGGATTCTGCATCACACATAGATAATCAATCAATCAGAAACATAAGAAGTACAACTTCTCAACCGTGACGATTTCAAGGCACTGGGTGAGGGAGGGGGTCTGCGGATCAGTCTAAGAGCCAGGTCTTGAGGTGCTTCCTGAATTGCGGCAGCGATGGTGATTGCCTGAGGTGCAGAGGCAGGGAGTTCCAGGTCTTGAGGTCCTTTCTGAATTGCGGCAGCGATGGTGATTACCTGAGGTGCAGAGGCAGGGAGATCCAGGTCTTGAGGACCTTTCTGAATTGCGGCAGCGATGGTGATTGCCTGAGGTGCAGAGGCAGGGAGATCCAGGTCTTGAGGTCCTTTCTGAATTGCGGCAGCGATGGTGATTGCCTGAAGTGCAGAGGCCGGGAGTTCCAGGTCTTGAGGTCCTTTCTGAATTGCGGCAGCGATGGTGATTGCCTGAGGTGCAGAGGCAGGGAGTTCCAGGTCTTGAGGACCTTTCTGAATTGCGGCAGCGATGGTGATTGCCTGAGGTGCAGAGGCAGGGAGATCCAGGTCTTGAGGTCCTTTCTGAATTGCGGCAGCGATGGTGATTGCCTGAAGTGCAGAGGCCGGGAGTTCCAGGTCTTGAGGTCCTTTCTGAATTGCGGCAGCGATGGTGATTGCCTGAGGTGCAGAGGCAGGGAGTTCCAGGTCTTGAGGTCCTTTCTGAATTGCGGCAGCGATGGTGATCGCCTGAGGTGCAGAGGCAGGGAGTTCCAGGTCTTGAGGGCCTTTCTGAATTGCGGCAGCGATGGTGATCGCCTGAGGTGCAGAGGCAGGGAGTTCCAGGTCTTGAGGTCCTTTCTGAATTGCGATGGTGATTGCCTGAGCTGCAGAGGCAGAGTGTGCCAGGTCTTGAGGTCCTTTCTGAATTGCGGCAGCGATGGTGATTGCCTGAGGTGCAGAGGCCGGGAGTTCCAGGTCTTGAGGTCCTTTCTGAATTGCGGCAGCGATGGTGATTGCCTGAGGTGCAGAGGCAGGGAGTTCCAGGTCTTGAGGGCCTTTCTGAATTGCGGCAGCGATGGTGATTGCCTGAGGTGCAGAGGCAGTGAGATCCAGGTCTTGAGGTCCTTTCTGAATTGCGGCAGCGATGGTGATTGCCTGAAGTGCAGAGGCAGGGAGTTCCAGGTCTTGAGGTCCTTTCTGAATTGCGGCAGCGATGGTGATTGCCTGAGGTGCAGAGGCCGGGAGTTCCAGGTCTTGAGGTCCTTTCTGAATTGCGGCAGCGATGGTGATTACCTGAGGTGCAGAGGCAGGGAGTTCCAGGTCTTGAGATGCTTCCTGAATTGCGGCAGCGATGGTGATCGCCTGAGGTGCAGAGGCCGGGAGTTCCAGGTCTTGAGGTCCTTTCTGAATTGCGGCAGCGATGGTGATTGCCTGAGGTGCAGAGGCAGGGAGTTCCAGGTCTTGAGGTCCTTTCTGAATTGCGGCAGCGATGGTGATTGCCTGAGGTGCAGAGGCAGGGAGTTCCAGGTCTTGAGGTCCTTTCTGAATTGCGGCAGCGATGGTGATTGCCTCAGGTGCAGAGGCAGGGAGTTTCAGGTCTTGAGGTGCTTCCTGAATTGCGGCAGCGATGGTGATTGCCTGAGGTGCATAGGCAGGGAGTTCCAGGTCTTGAGGTCCTTTCTGAATTGCGGCAGCGATGGTGATCGCCTGAGGTGCAGAGACCGGGATTTCCAGGTCTTGAGGTCCTTTCTGAATTGCGGCAGCGATGGTGATTGCCTGAGGTGCAGAGGCAGGGAGTGCCAGGTCTTCGCAGTGAGGTAGGAGAAGGATCTTCCAATAGCCGTGGTCTTGCGGATCCGTGGGACGGTGGCCAGGGCCAGCTGGGCGGAGGGGAGATGTTTGATGGTTGTTTAGAAGGAGAGGCAGTGGTTGCGGTCTGCAGGTCTGGCGTTCTGGAGGGCTTTGAAGGTGTGCGTGAGACGCTTGAAGGGGATTCTCTTGTTGACAGGTAGCCAGTTAAGGGCTCTCAGGTGGCCGGTGATGTGGTTGTGGTGTGGGACAGAGATAGAGCAAATCGCCTGTAAAGATTGTTTATGTGCAGGAAGGTGTTCCTTCCTGCACCACAGTGTCCGCTACCCCCTGAACGGGTTCGGATAATAATTCAAACAGAAAAATACTCCAAAAGAAGAGTTAACCTATGGGACAACATATCTTACATTTAGGTCTGCTTTGTGAATCAGCCCTACATTATTTGGGGGTCTATTAACAAACTGTGGGGCATATCAACAACAAGTTGCGATGAACATCGCAAAGCGCGCTTAGCGCTATTTCACACATCGCCGGCTATCGCTGGGTTTCAACGCCGAGATAGCGCATAATTATCAAGGCTTATCTCCAAGGCGATATGAAACCCCGCAATAGCGGCGAAAAGCACCAGTATCGCCTGAAAAGAAGAGATAAAATGCAGGAGATAAGGAGATCCTTGCTGATACGCCCTAGTGACCTTAACCATACAATCCACCTCCCACTAAGTAGATAGCGTAGTCGACTTTTAAGCAGGTGTTAAGATCCTGCGATAAGGGAGTTTAGCGCGATTAATCTGGTCGTTAAGCGGGTCTGCTGCAGGCTTGTTAATCAAGCGAAGCCTTGTTAGCGACTATTTCCATGTAGTTTAGCTCCGGAACGCCTACTTTGCATGTCATTAGTGATGACATGCAGGGCGATAAGAAACCGGGAGCAAACTCATGGAAACTAGTGCTAACAAGGCTTAGCGCGAGCTTGCTGATAGTGCGCTGTGAATATCGCCGCTTTTCTGGCTATAAAAGCCAGGAAAGCGGCGATATGGCCCTTGATGATATGCCCCCGTACTACTACAAAAGCACAACTAGGTACTATAAAATGCTACTCACAAATGTATCAGTATAAATCTCCACTTGCACCTCTCCTATCTTTTCTAAGGGGAGTTCCTCACATGTGCAAGTTTATTACTTAGTATTAAATGTGGGAGGGTGGTGTTCTGGCTGGAAAAAGGGGCATCCTTTCAATTAAATGGGAGGATTTAGGGAGGAGTTGAGGGGTTTAGGGAGGGCTGGAGAGAGGTTTAGAGTGGGACATGCACTCACCCAAAAAAAGTAAGTGCATTTCTTTTCGCAAACTGCACTTCTAAAGTTCCTACAGCCTAAAATGAACCAAAAATAGTAATAAATTACTCCAGCTAAGTAAGTCCAGCACCACACATGGCCAACCTCTAGTACTCCCACACGCTCCTATTGAAAATAATGGAGATAGGGACTTAAACTAGGAATAATGTTAAAATAAATTACATTATTTAAAATAGTTAAACATATAACTACATATAATTGAATGTTAAAAACATCTACAAATAAAATATATTTATTATTTAAATAAAAACATTTTAATTTTTTTAATTTAAAACTTAATGCACATTTTGTTTAAAATATAATTAAATTAATTTTAAATAATTCTATGCAGCACTTGTAATAATTATTAATGCATAATAAAACAATTATTTTCTTTAGTTTTGATGGGAATGTTTTAATCATTTGAACTTTAGAAAATAATTGTTATTTAATTTAATATATTTAAATTACTTAAAGATTTATTGGAAAATTAAGTTAATAGGGCGGTAGTTTTTTGTATGTTGTTCTACATTTAAAATAAATACATAAAATGTTTTTATATTAATATTTAACATAAAAATATTTGTTTCTAGTTTTTTTAGTTAAAAACCCTCTTTTAATTTTGCCTACGCTTTACTACAGTGAGACTCCACAGTTAGGGTAGAGATCTTCCTATGGTAAAGTATACGTCTACACTATTGAGTAACATTTGAATAACTTCCCACTCAGATTTAGTGAATAGCCAAAAGTAGTAAAGTTACTCAAAAGTGTACGAGAAAATAGCGCATGTAAATTACTCACACAATACCTTTTCGGATAGCTCTGGTTATGAGTTTGTTATATATTTTACCTGTGTTTCCGTGCCTTCCAAAGGCTCCACCTTGTGATCCTCCTTGTGCTACGTTACAGTGAATGGACAGAGTTTCAAGGAGGCTTTTGGTCTGCCTCTCTGTGTGATCTGGATTGGCAGATAATCTACACCATGGGTCAATTTCATGTTTCTGTTTGCACAGCGTCCCAAACCTGTTTGCTCCTACTCCTATGTTCTTTCCCTACCATCCTTATCCTTTTTAGGTCTCTCTTAGCAGATAGTGCAAGCTGTCTGTCGACTAAAAGAGCTGTTGTCAGCTTTAAGTAGGCTTACAGCCCACCAATTGCTTACCATTGGTTGGCTTTACTGTCACTCTAATTTGCTAGCTTTTTATTGGTTAACTTGTGTGGGATATCCTTCCTTTTCCTGTGTTTGTCTCTCCCATGGAGCATGGCTGCATTACTGGTTCTTTTCTACTGTTTTCTTTTCAAGCACTACTTTTTTTATCTCCATGAGAGTGCGTGTGTTTTCCAGTTGTCTCCCTTGTGTACTTCTATCACTCAGCCACACTCCATGTTGCTCTCGGTCACCCGTGTGTTTCTCCCCCTGCATTGCTCTCTCACCAGTGTGCTTGTCCCTTGCACGCTCAATGTTGCTCTTTCTCACCTGTTGCTTCTCCTCCCACCCCTGTCCTCTGTTTTGCCTCTGCCCCCTCCCTCCTTGTTGCTTCCACCACCCATGCCAGCCTTCTTATTTCCCCCCACAAGTGCCCTCCAAGTCATTTCCCTCACTGGTGCTTTTTCAACTAGTTGGAGTAGGACAGAAAATAGTCCTGGGCACCAAAACAAAAGTGGCGGCCATTAGTAAATTAGCTGTAAATGTGACCCATGTTTGCAAATTGGGGCAGTTTTGAGCTTGAGACAAGCTGTGCAAGTGTTTTGCAAGGCATTGAAGGCTGCATGTATTTAAGCTTGCTGTAGGCAATGTTTGTGGTAATATCTGGGCAATCAACAGCAAAAAACAGCTCACCAGACCATAAAACAGGCCCACAAACAAGTTTAAAAAATAGCCCACACACACATATCTGTGAGACTAGCCCTTCGGGCTCTGCCTGATTGCTCTACAGGCCAGTCTGGCTCAAAAATAAGAGCATTCATGCTACTCATTCTTTTATTTTTTACTGACCCAACCGGGTAAATATTATTTTTTAAAAGACGTTCTATTTTGTAGGCATGCACATGTGTGACATGTACACCTACAAAATGGTGTAGCTGCCACGTCATAGCACTTTAATTTTGGTTTCTTTTCTTTAGCAATATTGGCCAACATCAGAGATGCTGTACAGCATGGCTAAACACCACTGGCAAAACCCTTAGGTCCCAAAGGCGCAACCTATTGGCTTTGCCACTGCTTGTTTATTCTTTTAACTTTCTTTTCCGTTCACCATCAATGGGGCATATTAACAAGCCAGGCGATAAAATTATCGCCGCTTTAGCGGCAGAAAACTGCAGCTAAAACGGCGATAATGGGCTTGATGATATGCTCTAAGGAATTCCAATTGAAACCCATGTTAAATGTGAAGGACGTCTAACATGGGCTTCAATTGGAATTCCATAGAGCATATTATCAAGCCCATTATCGCCGCTTTAGCGGCAGTTTTCTGCCACTAAAGCGGCGATAATTTTATCGCCTTGCTTGTTAATATGCCCCATTGTTCTCTATTTCTCTTACATATTTCTTGCTTTTCTTCTTCTTTTCGCCCGTCCCCTTGTCTTCTTATTCTCATTATTTCTTATTATTCCCTCTTTGCCATTTCCCCAACCTTCCTTTCCCCCATTCTTCCTTTGGTGGTGTACTTCCTTTTTCCCCCTGTCTCTTTCGTTCGTTTTTTCCTTCTGTCTTGTTTCCTTCCATTAAGTCTACTTTGTCAATGTTATGTCGTTTTGTTATCCCCATTGATTTTCTTGCCTCTTCCCCTTCTTTTTCATTCCTTTGGTATTATTTCCGCCCTTTCTATCCCAGAGCTCGGCCAAAGCAATGCACAGGGACTGGCCTCTTGGTGACGCCCCTCCATCCAAGGGGCTAAGCACCGCATCTCACCTACCTGCGAAGCTGGGGGCACGTGCTGCAGCAGGTGGACAGGCACGCGCCCTCCTCGCGTCGTACTGCACCGAACTCACAACAAAGCCGGATCGTGTCCCTCTCAGTGACTGGAAAAGGCAGAGGCACTCGGCGTCGCCGTCCAAGCCTGCGAGTGATGCGTGATGAATTCTTGGCCAATCAGACGTGTTCCTGGCACGATTTACCATGTTCTAGTCAATTACAGCGACGGAGTAAACGGGTCTGGATCCAGTTTGCATCCGTCTGCGCGCTTCATAAATATTGGGCACTGTCAAAAAAATCAGCAAATCCTGGCTGGGCCGGCTTGTTGCCTGCCAGTTCCAAAAACATAAAAAAAATATTGAAAGAAACTGATAATCTGATTGGCACTTTTTCCGTGGGAAGCGGGACAGAGGTTCGTAAGGAATTGTGTTGTTGGTGCGGTATGTTCCTGGAATGGAGTCCCGAGCCATTGATTTTCAGATTAGGTTAAGGACTAGGGGGCAGATTTACGAAATTGTCATGTACTGCAGCGCAGTAAATCACTTTGTTGCGCACTGCATGACTGGGAAAGGGCAGGGATGCGTTGTATTTAAGTCAATACGGCACGTTCCTGCCTTTTCCCCTGTGCTGGCGCCCTTTTGGCATCCTAGCGGCAAGGCAGACACCCTTTCACCATGCCGCATGGGTGCCTGCGTTGCACACAGGGTTGTTTTTGTGCAGGAATCAATCAATCAGTATTTCTTAGGCGCGACTTCTCACCAGTGAGGGTTTCAAGGCGCAGGGGGGGGTGCAGTTCCGACTGGGCGCTGAGCTTCTGTCGAAAAACTAGGTCTTGAGAGCCTTCCATAACTGGGCAAGCTACGGGGATAGCCTGATGTGGAGAGGCAGGGTGTTACAGGTTTTGGTGGCGAGGTAGAAAAAGGATCTGCCTCGGGTCCTGGTTTTGCGTATCCCATGGATGGTGGCAAGGGCCAGTGGGGCGTTGCGGAGGTTTCTGGTGGGTACGTGGAATGAGAGGCAGTGGTTCAGGTAAACTGGTCCTGCGTCCAGTGGTGGCTCACATAGAGCGTGCTGCGGGGCAGAGGGGTGGGGCGGGGGAAGGGCAGGGTGGGGGGCTAGTAAACTCGGTCATACGACGGAACGGAGGAATACTTTCATCCGTTCCATCGTATGTCCAAGTTTACTACTCCCCCACCCTGCCCGTTCACCGCCCGACAGCACGCCCTATGCGAGCCGCCACTGCCTGCGTCATGGAGGGCTGTGTAGGCATGTGTGAGGAGCTTGAAGGTGCCTCTTTTTGTTGACTGGGTGCCAGTGGAGTTTTTGCAGGTGTTTGGAGATGTGGCTGCGGTGGGGGATGTTGAGGACCAGTCTGGCTGCGGCCTTCTGAATGTTCTGTAGTCTCCTGAGGAGATTGTGGGTGACGCCGGCATAGAGTGCGTTGCCAAAGTTGAGTCCAGTGCTTTGTTGCGGATGCTGGCGTCGTGGAGTCTCGTGCTTACGGTGCGTAGGAGATGGTGTCTAAGGTGGCCAAGAGGTCCAGGAGGATGAGGGCTGCTGTTTCTCCCCAATTGAGGAGGGAGCGGATGTCATCAGTGGCGGCGAGGAGAGCAGTCTTGGTGCTGTGATTGCTTCTGAAGCCAGATGGAGAGGAGTCCAGGATGTGGTTGGATTCGATGAACTCGGAGAGTTGGGAGTTGATGGCCTTTTCGATGACCTTGGTTGGGAAGGGCAGCAGGGAGATGGGACTGATATTCTTGAGGTCGGTTGGATCGGCGGCTGGCTTCTTCAGCAGTGGGTTGATCTTGACATGTTTCCAGTCATCGGGGAAGGTGGCGGTCTCGATGGAGCAGTTGATGGTGTGGCACAGTTCGGGGGAGATGGAGGTGGTGGCTCTGTGGAAGATGTGGTGTGGGCAGGGGTGCCAGGGTGCATCAAAGTGAATGCTTTTCATGGTCTTGAGAGTGTCGTCTGTGGTGAGCGGGGTCCAGTTGAGCAGGATCTGTTGGAGAGTGTCGTCGTCGACTGTAGTGGTGGAGAGAGTGATGGGCGGATCTTGGGTGTTGAAGCTATCCTAGATCTGCTTGATCTTGTGGTGGAAGTAGGTGCTGAGTTTGTTGCCGAGGTCTTGGGAGGGAGGGACTTCTGTGGGCTCGCTGTTGTGTTTGGCGAACTTCTTTTCGATGGTGAAGAGTTCCTTGCTGTTTTGTGCGTTGGCGTTGATTCTGTCTTTGAGGGCCGTTTTCTATGGAGTTTTGAGGAGGTAGTGGTGTGCGGTGACGGCGCCTTTGAAGGCTGCGTGGGCTTCCTGTGTTTTGTTGTTCCTCCATCTCTTCTCAAGCCGTCAACAGGTGCGTCTTGACTCGTGGAGGTGGGCAGTGCAGGAAGGGTCACCTTCCTGCACAAAAACAATCAGGATATTTCTCCTTGTTACTCCTCTCCTGGAAAAGGCTATATTTTTGGTGCATTCCAAGGTTTACAAATTCTGGTAAATTTGGGAATGTGTCAAAATCCATGGGAGTTGTGTGGGAACACCCACACAACACCCATGGACTGCCTTCCCAGGGCAGAGTAAGGCAATATAGTGATTTGCACTGCTTTGCTCCAGATTTATGGAGCACTCAAGGCCACGCAAAGTGGCCTTGTGTGCAGGGCCTGCTTTAGTACTGGTGGCGCCTAGTGCGATAATATGTTTTGGTGCCCCACCACCCACGACGTCCTCCTCAGATTCCTTTACTATCACCAGCAAAAGTGCCCCTCATCTCTCCCTAGCCCCTCTCTCACATGCATTTCATTTGTTTTAAAGTGATGGTTAAGGCTGGCTTTACAAATCCACTCAGCTATCCACATAAAATACAGATGTGTTCTTTGCAGCAGACATAGTAACCCTCTGTGCTATTTTATGGCGAGTCAAAACAGCCACTAGAAAAAACTCTGAACTCTCTCTCTAGCAGAGACATTAAGAACAAGAGTTATCTTGACAATTTTATTACTGCCTGAAAGTTGGACTCACAAGGAACTCTACAGCAGGTGTTTATATATAGTAAGTTATTGCTAAACACATCGCCCTCTCCCAGGTCAGTGCCCCTCCTCCAGGCCAGTGCCCAGTGCGGGCGCACTGGTCACACCGCCTTAAAGCCGGTCCTGCTTGTGTGGCTTCATAAATCACACTTAAGGTTTGCGTCATGCATGTACCACGTTGCGTGGTGCAAACAGGACACAAACCAGGTCATAAATATGCCCTGTGTGTGTAACGGCTCGAGCATGAAGATGGAGATCAAATGAAGTGCAATGAAGCCTTGGGCAGTAACAGTGAGAACGCTTCTACCACACTGGGTGCAGCAGTAGAATCAAGATGTGCTGACATTACCAAGGCTGCATTGCGTCCCGTCTGCAGTAAGCCCACAGGGGCGAAGAGGGTCCGCAGCGGAGCCAGGACACAGGTTGATTGCCATGGATACTATAGGACTATGGTTGAAGTAGGATGCACATTGGCTGTAAGGCATACAGGGCCTCATTTACACTGAAATGGCCTACGGCAGCGCCACAAGTCTTTTGACTGTGCTGTCCTACACCAAATCGAAAGAGCAGAAATGCACCGTATTTACAAGATACAGTGCACTCCTGTCCTTTTAGCCGGTGCCCACGCAAAATTTGCAGCCTAGTGCACCATGTCAGCATTTTTGGCAGGATTGTTTTTGTGCAGGAAGGGACACAGGGGAATGGGGACGTTTTCATCGTTTTATGTGCGCTGCAGAATGAAGTACACATGGAAAGAGGACAAAATGAGGAGAAAAAGCATATTTCTCCTCATTTTGCCTCACCTCGGGAGGCGTGCGTTTGATGCTTCCCTGGGTTTACATCACTTTGAAAATCTGGGGCACCGTCAAATGTGGTAAAACCCACCGCATCGCTCATGGAACACCTCCTGGGAGCAGAGTAAGGTGACGCAGTGATTTGCGCAGCGCTGCCTTACTCATAATTTATGAGGCCACTCAAAGCCACGCAGGATGGCTTTGCGTGGCTTCATAAATCTTATTGAGAGACCTGCATCATGCATGTACCACTTTACGTGGTGCAAAAGTGATGCAGGGCTCTCATGAAGAAACCTCTGGGTGCCTTAGCTGGTGTAGGCACTGTATTTATTCAGATAAAATGGTTTCAATTAGTGAGGTGTTGTTGCACTACATAGTATATGAGGAGCCCTCTTTTTCTCGCATCCAGCACATCTCGGCACCCACTGTCACTAGGGAGTTACAGGTGACACCTCGCTCCAGGGTGGGTGTCACAACACTATGGAGTAGATGTACTGAAGGTGTGTGTCAGTGCTTGAGCGGTGGAATGTGGTGTAAAATTGGGGACTTATTTATGAGAGTCCTGGGAAGCGCTAAATGCATGCACCACCCGAGGTGAGGAGCTACATTCTGCAGCATTCCTAGAAAGAGGAAAACACCATTTAGGATTGTGTTTGTGCAGGAAGGTGGCCCTTCCTACATAAAAACAATCATGCATGTAATGGAGGCATCCATGCACCAGGGTGTAAGGGTGCCTTTGTTGGCTCTAGACTGCCGAAACTGCGCCAGCACAGGGAGAAAGGACAGGAATGCACCGTATTGCTTACATACAGTGCATTCCTGCCCTTTCACTTTGGCGTAGGACAGTGCTGCAAGGTGGAACAATCCCATAAATAAGCCCCTAAATCCCTATTTAATCTACAATACACAGGCCTCCGAGCGCATCGCAAAACTGCATAGTGCAGCATCAGCGTCGGCATAAACCATTTTAAGTCTACGCCTAGCTGCCCATTCTGGGGCTTCTCTGTTAGAATACTATTACAGCCAGATTAGTCAGGTGAATTGGTGTGATGGAGTACAATCAAGACTACAACTCCCAGAGTGCATGAGATGACAAAATGAAAGCTCAATACGGAAAACACAGTGCATTCATGACAAGGAGTGAGGTGGTAACTTGAGAGTGCATGGGCTCCAGGACTGGAGCTAGAACAGTTATTCTCTTTCTTACCTGATTATGGAGTGATTACTACTCTACCCTACTCAATCCTGGAGGTCTTGGCATGTAGAAGTTGATATGTTTTAAAGCGCCTGGGCACTCCTGGATGGGGGTCATCGATGTATGATGGATGTGGACACAGGAACGCGGAGGATGTGGACACTGCTTGGCTAGTCAAGAAGGGTTGTAGCATTAAAAGTAGTGGTAGTAGTCAGCGGTAGTAGGAGTAGTAACAGCAGTAGCCATAGTATTTTTAATAGTGGTAGTAGTAATCAGTAGCAGTAGTAATAGTCAATAGCAGGATTACGAGTGAACCAGTAATGAGTAATAGTAATAGTAAGTGTAGTACTTATGGTACTAGTAGTAAGGAGTTATTGTTGTCAATCATGGTAACTAGTAGCAGAAGTGTAAGTAAAGGTCAGTAGTAGTAGTTTCAGTAGTAGTTATAATAACCGGTGCAGTAGTAGATGTACAAGTAGCAGTATTAGCGATATTAGTAGTAATTATTATTAGTAGTAGTAATTCTTAGTAATGAGAAATAGTTACAATATTAACAGTGACTAGTAGTAGTTGTAATAGTAGTACCAGTAGTAGTAGCAGAAGCAGTAGTAGTAACGTTAATAGTAGCAGTCAGCAGTATTACTTGTAATTGTCAGCCCTAGAGGCACCATTGCGGTAGGTTTTTGTCATGCATGGACAAGGTCAGATCAGATGTCAGTATCAATGAGAACAGGTGCCCTGAAGTAGCATTCCCAGCTGTGCTGTACTTGTGCTGTGTATGTAATGCTCTCAGTGGGATCCATGACAGAGCATGACACTGGAGCGACACGCATGCTGTATGTCCTGCCACATTTCACAACCCTATCTGCTGTGCTTCCCCCTCGGGGGACTTTGAACAATCCAGGCAACAAAATAGTTGATAAAACTCGTTCCCGAAATCATCAAAGATGGTGCGATGGCTCTCAGGATGTGGTTTCCTGCACCTGATAATGTGTGTCACCCCAATGTCAAGCTTGATGTAGCTTTAGTGTACAAAGACATATGATGTTATGATGTGTGTCATCCCCATGACTCACCTTCTGTAGTCTTAGTATGCCGAAGACATATCATGTTGTGATGTGTGTGTCATCCGTGTGCCTAACTCCCATCCTACTGTGGCGTATGTCATCATATATGTTTTCTTTACCATAGCCATAGTGTGAAGAAGACATATCATGTTATGAGGCAAGTGTGGTCTCCTTGGCTTGTTTGATGTAATCTTAGTAATACGTACACATATCATGTTGTGATTTGTGTGCCATCCCCATGGCTCGCTTACTGTGGCCTTAGTATGCCAAAGACATATGTTGTGATATGTGTGCTGTCCCCATGGCTCACATACTATGGCCTTAGCATGCTGAAGACATATGGTGTGTTGTGTGTGCTGTCCCCATGGTTTGCTTACTGTGGCCTTAGTATGCCAAAGACATATGTTGTGATGGGTGTGCCGTCCACCTGGCACACATACTATGGCCTTAGCATGTGGAAGGCATATGTTGTGATGTGTGTGCCGTCCTCATGGCTCGCATACTGTGGCCTTAGTATGCCAAAGACATATGTTGTGATGTGTGTGCTGTTCCCATGGCTCACATACTATGACCATAGCATGCTGAAGACATATGTTGTGATGTGTGTGCTGTCCCCATGGTTCGCTTACTGTGGCCTTAGTATGCCAAAGACATATGCTGTGATGGGTGTGCCGTCCACCTGGCACACATACTATGGCCTTAGCATGTGGAAGGCATATGTTGTGATGTGTGTGCCATCCCCATGGTTCGCTTACGGTGGCCTTAGTATGCCGAAGCCATATGTTGTGATGTGTGTGCTGTCCCCATGGCTCGCATACTATGGCCTTAGCATGCTGCAGACATATGTTGTGATGTGTATGCTGTGTCCCCATGGCTCACATACTATGGCCTTTTCATTTAAATGTATCCAATCAATCAAACTTTTTATACCTTACTTTTCTGTTTGTCCATGTTTTGCTCTATTTCTTTTTCTATCAAATGTTTCCAATTCTTTCAATTCATTTTACTCATTCAGATTCAACGCGAAGATGTTTACTCAAACACAGGAGGCGTCATAGTTTCTACATGCCACGTCTTTATTCAAATTACCCAGTGCATTTCGGGAACAAGGTCCCTTCATCAGGGGCATTGTGAAATGTAAATTCTCATTCATTTAAAATAACCTGGCTGCTATTCCGTAGAGGAAGACCGGTGCTGTGGCACTCTTTGAAATGTTCTAAGGAGCATGGATTTTATACAAGTTTGTGTTATTTTAAATTAATGAGAATTTACATGTCACGATACCCCTGATGAAGGGATCTTGTACCCGAAATGCATTGGATAATTTGAATAGAGACGTGGCATGTGGAAACTATGACCCCAACTGTGTTTGAGTAAACATCTTTGCGTTGAATCTGAATTAGTAAAATGAAGTGAAAAAATTGGAAAAATGTGTTAGAAAAAGAAATAGAGTAAAACATGGAAAAACAGAAAAGTAAGGTATAAAAGTTTTGATTGATTGGATTCATTCAAATGATTCGGCTGTGCAGCTTCAACTGGCACCAAAGGAGGTGCCAATGTGTTCTGTTACGTTGAGCGCAATTGGACGGAGCGCGATTCAAGTTTGCTTCTCCAGCATAGTTTTGAAGAGGTCATGTGTCTTTAAACTTGGAGTATGTCGGGGTGCATCTCACCACCTTTTGATCTTAGTACGCTGAAGACATATGTTGTGATATGTGTGTCGTCCCCATGGCTCGCATACTATGGCCTTAGCATGTTGAAGACATATGTTGTGATGTGTGTGTCGTCCCCATGGCTCGCATACTATGGCCTTAGCATGCTGAAGACATATGTTGTGATGTGTGTGCCGTGCCCTTGGCTCACTTATTGTGGCCTTAGTATGCCGAAGGCGTAGGTCATAATGTGTGTGTCGTCCCCTTGGCTCACCTACTGTGGCTTCAATGTGCTGAACTCGCATCCTATTGTGGCATATGTCATCGTAGATGTTTTACTTACCGTAGCCATAGTGTGAAGAAGACATATTGTGTTTGTTGGAAAATGAGGCAGCATCTGTGAGGCCTGCACAAATAACATGACTACATTTGTCCTTCACTGGGAACCAAAAACCCAATTGTAGCGCCTGACTCTCAGAGGGTAGCGTTGCAGAGCAGTCTGAGGCTTACTCAAGGGAGGTGGTGTGGGCTAGTAATCGCCATTTGCAGCTGCACAAAAATAACACTCAATAATTGATTGTCCAGTCTGTACTATGCTTTATAAAAGTAAGAGTACATTTATTAAACACAAACACAACTCAATACTATGCACCTATTTACAAATATACATAAGCTGTTGGAATTACTTTGTGACATTGCATAACATCTCCACCCCTCCCGCAAAGTGGGGTTGGGGTCTAGTACCACCACTCCCATGTATGCACATCAACTTGCCCCCAATGCAGATAGATGAACATAACCTGGAGCGAGGGCCCTGCGCACTGGCACCATCCCAGTGGCGACCCACCCCATTACCTCAACAAGTATTAAAAAGGGGTAAACCTGCCTTGGTGACACATGACCCTGACTGAGCATCTCCTACTGACCATAAAGTATGCACCTCTATATCTTAAGGGCTAGCAGTCTGGGGGCTTCACCTAAGCGCAGCAGCAAGAATCCATGTGTACGCACACTTTAGAATGACATTACTCATCACCCTAGTTGATCATTTGAATGCATTGCAA
Organism: Triturus cristatus; assembly: GCF_964204655.1. Taxonomy (NCBI): domain Eukaryota; kingdom Metazoa; phylum Chordata; class Amphibia; order Caudata; family Salamandridae; genus Triturus; species Triturus cristatus. The sequence goes on from NC_140588.1 coordinate 1,055,261,637, forward strand.
TTACAGCCCCTAAAGGCATCACAGATGAAATCACAGGATTGCGCATACACAGCCAGACACCCTAGCAGGACTATCTGGCAAAATAGCCCCACTTGGTTTATGACATCTACTTACACATGTGACTTACAGTCCCTTCAAAAGAAGTACTCCTGGCAACTACACTTCTCCTGCAGTGCGCCTCTTCACTTTAAAAGGAATCACAGGTAAAAGCATGGGATTACGTAAATACAGCCAGACCCCCTAGCAGGAAGGTCCAGCAACATAACTCCATTTAGCTTAACATCACCTTACACAGGCACTTCACTTTACACATGTGACTTTCAGTCCACCTAAAAAGAAATAACCAATAGTAAATGCATTTCGGTACAATTACACCACTTCACCTCCAGGGGATGCCCTTCTCCAGACATCCTCAACTCAGCCCTTCACTCCATGATGCACTTCATAGTACACCCTCAGCTGTAGAACATAAGTTCCAGCCTAGAAGGTGTTAAAGGCTGGCTGAGCCCTTGAGGGGTTATTCTTTCAGATGCCCCGTGAAACTTATGGTTGGACTGTTCTTCTTTATGCTGGGGGAGGCTGTGGTGCTCCTGCAGCCCCCCTGCACCCCTTTTCACACATGAGGGTGACCCCCTCCTCTGGGGGCCACCAGGCACCAAAACGGCAGATTTCTTCGTGCTGGGGGGGAAGACTGCGCTTCTCCAGCAGCTCCCCCAGCACCTTTTCACAAGTGAGGGTGACCCCCTCCTCTGGGCGCCACAAAGCACCAAAACGGCAGATTTCCAAATGCCTGGCGAGGCATTATGGGGCGCTTCATGCTCCTCTTTACCAGCCCCAGCCACTGGGAACACTCTCCTCTGCCCTCGGGGTCTCTGATTCAGCAGGGTGCTGTCTTCACTGGCTCCCTGCGCCAGCCTTTCGCCTGGCTCTCCTCCGTGGCCTCTCTTCTCCCTGCACAGAGGCCACTGCTCCTGCGCACCGGTCCTGGGCTCTTATTCTGGTGCTGTTAGGGTCCTGGGGGCAGTCATGGGGTCTCTCCTCCCAACTGCCCATTGCGCCAGGCTCCAGCACCTTCAGCCTCAGCAGACCACACCCCAGAGAGAGCTTCTCTTCCTGTGCAATCACTTTTTAAAAGTTGAGTAGCGGGCTGGCAGGAAGTCTCTGTTGGTCCTATCAAACAGCGACACATCACGTCCCTGCCGCTGCTCCCTCCTTCTTGTCCAGCCTCTGGGCTTCTTCAAAATGGCATCGTCCAGGGTTTCTGGCCACATGTCTCTGAAGCCCCTTTCGCCCACGCTGCCTTCCCTCCTTGGTGCAGCCTGGTGCCTGGCACCCAGTGACAGCTGCTAATGGATTAGCCTGTAGCCCCTCCCATCTTCTCTTCATGGAGAGGAGGCCCTAGCTTGTGGAAGAAAGGTTATCAATCCATCCAGCTGTGGTCAGCCCTCAGCCTGGGTCTGGTCCTGGCTGGCTCAGAGAAATATGACAGTTCTGGATGACCCAAAAGCAGTACAAATATGACTTTGGACTCTGCAGGATACTTCTTTTCACATTTGCTACATTGGACCTAAGTGCATGTCTGGAATCTGTAGGCCTAATGGAGGTTAATCTAGCCCATGGCTCCACATTCCCATAGGGGAATAATGAAGTGAAAAGACAGTAAGACACACTGACTTTCCCTGGCATGTTTCATTCCAGTGTATAAAGCCTATTCCATGTCACCACCCAATACTGCATAAGTCCTGCCACACCATTCACTGTGTAGCTGCTCCTGGACTGCGCACGCTAGGAATCTCCCCTGCGCAGCCCGTACACGTGTGCACACGCATGTACACATGTGTCTGCATGTAACCAGCCCGGTGTCCCTTACCCCAGCTGCTGAACAGTGGCCTGGTCAAGCCAGGGGAACACCAGTAAAATCCCCATGCAGTCTCTTACATCCTGAGTTCACTGTGGGTGAGTCCCAACTTATGAGGCTCCCCCACAGTAAAAGCTCAACAATTAGGTGCTCAAAAAGTGAAAAATACGGGCGGCCCATAGTGTCAGAACCACCTCCTAACAGTGTTGCGATGTGACTGCCAGTCCCATGACTCGCCTACTGTGGCCTTAGTATACCAAAGACATATTATGTCTTGACACGTTAGTCATCCCCATGGGTTTCTTATTGTGACCTTAGTGTGCCAAAGACGTGATACAAAGGCATGTGTCATCTTGGATGATTTTAGTGGTCTGACGACATATTGTGCCATGACCTGCATGTTGTCCCCATGGCTTGCTTGCCATGGCCTTAGTGTGCTGAAGTCATACCACATAGCGTCACACATCATCATGGATGTTGTACTTACAGTAGTCTTAGTGTTCCAAAGACATATAATATAAGGGCATGAGTCATCCAGATTAATAGCGCAGTGAAGGGGGAGGGATTCTCCCAAGCGCTCCTCCGCTAGACTAGAGAAGGCATGCGCACCGGTTCCTTCTGCGACGAGCTGCCGCAGGCCAACCAGGGGCTGGCAGGGAGGCCCCGGAGCCCTCTTAATTAAAACGAAGCTGCCCTTTGCAAATGAGCTGTCAGAGGTGTGGTCTAACGGCTCTCAGAAGATTCTGCAGTCCACCGCCAGTCTTTCTAGACAGTCAGGACTGCATTGGCGCTCTCCTCACTTGAACATGCTGCAGAGGTTTAGGTGGTAGGTAGGTAGCCCTCGGCTGGGTGGCATGATGCCAACAGGCATGTCTACAAGACAAAATGCACAGGGGGAACAGTATGGAAATGTTAATGCATGACACCAGGACTGGGGTTTAAGTTCAGCCATCGCTCCCCTTCCATAGTGCAGGTGTGTTTCTAGCTAGGGGCAGGGCTATCAATGGTACAGCAGGCGCAGTGACACCAGGGCTCAGAGGTGTGGGGGCAGACTGCACCTCAATTTTTGCAGCATTTTGATATCCAGCCAGTGATTACACTAGCCTTCTACCTAGGTCACTGTTTCTAGCACAAACCGATAAAGCTCAAACAATTGAGAACACTGCCTGGGCAGAGTCATAATTTGGTAAACCATCAAAAAGGCAGAAGGAAGCTAGGAATTTCAAAATACAAGTTGTTACCTCCCCCAGACCCCCACCCCCAAGCAGATTACATAGAGAATTTGCATTTTATGAAATGTTTAAAACACATGACGGCTCGGTCTGGCCAGAAGCTCCCTCATTGGGTGCCTTGGCAGAGATCGGGCCCATACACTGCATTGCAATAAAAAAAAGTGTTCGCCGCAGGGCAGGCACAAACTCAGGGATTTGGATTTTGACACATTCCCAGATTTTCCAGAATGGGTAGACCTGGGAATGCACCCAATTGCTACACCTTCCCAGGTGAGGCGTAACAAGGAGAAATAGCTATAGATATGCATTCTGCAGCACACATAGAAAGAGAAAAATGCCTCTGGGGATTGTTTTTCAGCAGTAAGGTGCTCTTTCCTGCACGAAAACAATAGTGCATGCAATGCAGGCACCCTTGCACCGTGGCGCATAGGTGCCTGAGTTGGCGCTAGGCAGCCCATTGTGCGCCAACGCTGGGAAAAGGCTGGAATGTGCCATATTGTGATAAATACAGTGCATTCCTGCCTTTACCCTCTAACGCAGTGCAGCAAGGTGATTTGTTGCATTCTGTTACTTTCTGATAAGTAAGCCCAAGAGCTCGCACCTGCACTGGTGAGACCACAGCAGTGAAAGGCAGGGATTGCAGGACTAACCTCGCTCAATGGAGTGAGCAAATATCTCCTGCACAGGAGGGTGCGGTCTGTGACTCCTAGGCAATCCCAGTGCCCCACTGTGCCCACTACCAGATGATGACTCAAGGGTAGCCTGCTTGTCTCTGTGCTTTCATGAATCATTTGGCAAGGCTAAGGCATTCCATCCTGCTGATGGGTCACCTCATGGCTCTCTCCATCGATTTTGCACAGGCCCAAAATATGCACTCACTCAATGGATATACTGGAGTGAGAACTGCAACCCTTTTTTTAATAGGAAAGTGCCACAGCGGTGCATAAAGCAGACACAAAGGGCCATATTTATGTAGGGGTTGCATCACTTTTGCACCACGATTTATCAAGTCACGAAAAACCACTTTGCATGCTTGATAGCTTGATAAATCCAGAGTAGCGCAACGCAGCACAAACCACTGGGTTGAGTTACTCTGTCCCAGGGAGGCGTTCCATTTACCACTCATGCGCTAACGATGCCTCGTGAACGAACAATGGCTGTGCACCATATTTAAAGAAACCCACTTCTTTAGGCAGAGATGTGGTTTTGTGACGTGTTTACTGGCTGCACATACATGTACTGAGTAGGCGGATATTTTCTGCGGCCAGCGCAGTTTCGTGGAATCATGTGGCTGAGCGTGCTCCAAGTTTTTATTATTTTTGTATGGGAGGAACTACCCTTTGCAGTACAGTCAAAGGATATTGCAAGTCACTGAGGAGATCCGTGAACATGTAGAGAAATGAGGCCGAAGGCCGAGTTCCTTTATAAGGTCATGAAATGTATGGCAGAGGGTATTTTATTTCTTATAGTACGTGATCACACCATCTCCCTTCCTGCAAACCACCTACATCCTTGCTCTATTTCATATGAAAGAGGAAGTATGGTTGCATATGTGAAGAATAAAAGTGGACAATAATGTGAAATTAAGCACATCAGAAAAGCAGCCAGTGATTTCTCATAAAAGGACACCAGAGTCCGTCCAGTGTAAGTCAGATTTAAAAGGCACTAAGCTGAGAAAGTGTAAAAAGATAGACAGATTCTATTTTCCCTGTAATGGCTTTCATTGTGCAGAAACAAAACACGTTGCCACAGCCATCTCCCTTGTGATCTTCACAGATTTGTTTTTGAAAAACGCACCATAATAATAAAATGCCAGTTTTTGTGTTTGATCCTTATTAAAACTGCAGCTGCAATTAAGCTTGATGGCCTGCCTTGAAGCATGGCTGCTGGCACTGATAGGAGGCATCATGGTATCAGAACTCAACTGTAATAAATTATTACAGAAAAGCAGCTGTGACATTTCATTATTACAGGCAAAAGTTAGATGTAATACAGAAATTAGAAACATGATTTGATACAGGGATTATTCCATGTATAATATATTCGTGTTTTTATTTTATTTTATTTCGGAGTTTGGCAGCATGAACAGGAACATTGCTTCCTTGCTCCCTTTCACAGTGCACACACTTTTCTGTTAAGTGCTTAAGTTGTAAAAAAAACAAAAAAACATAAGTGCCAGGGCTCTCGTCATGAGGCTGCTGCAGCTTGCACAACACATCGCCCTGTCACCGCTGCTAATGATAATAACAACACACGTACTAACCATCATACACCTACAAGTGTGACATTCAGACTATTCCAGGGCCCCACACATTTATGAATGACTTGGATGGCAGGTATTAGTCATTTTAAAGCACATTTAATCAATAAACAAATGTGACTGTGATCATTTCTAAATTAACCAGACAGGGCCACCATGTGGCAGACTGTCATAAGCGCCGGTGTTGACAATTAAGTGTCGATACCAAGCAGCGGAAACCCCCTGGCTCAAATTAAGCACTGCAGCCTGGTGCGGCTGAGAGACAGTGGTGCCGCAATTGGCAGTGTGAACTCATAACCGGCCATACCTTTTACTGAAAGTGATATGTGAAGTGAGCATGAAAGTCCAACTCTGTGCAGCATTCTTGTAAAATGCTCGCTCTGTCTACGCACGCACTGACCTCGCACAAACCGGTTGACCTTGTACATGTTCACATGAAATGAAATGATGGCTCTGCACGAAGAATGTAGGGTCTGGTACCAGAGGTGATAGAGCGCCATGTTGTTTCGAAAATTGTAGGGGTGCATCATAATCACGTATAGTCTGCACCTACACATATATCTTACGTTGTGTTAACAGATGATCATAAGAAGAGTAAATGTAGTATTAAATAATGTGAGCGTAATGTTTAGGAATGTAATTCGTGTTAGTCGAAAGAGTAAAATGACTTTTAAATGTAACTGCCTATTGCAAAGTGCCTAATGAATTAATTTGTGTGCAATGTAATGTCTTTGATTTAAACGTGCACAATATTAATAATTGCACGTGTAGAAATGATTACACATATATTGAATGTAATGAAAATATTGCTTGTAGATGCAATGTTTATTAACGTGTGATTTATAATGTGTGAAGGCCTGATTGAAGGTTCATATATTGTAATGAAAGGCCTATTTGTTTCTTATGTTAGCTGAATATCGTAGGCCCGAAATGTATTTCCCTTGGGAAGGCTTTCATTTAGAAAGTCAGCAAGAATGATGTGCGTGCAAGGATTTTAGTTTCTCAAGCTTCTGTTGCAGGTGCAAGAACATCTTCCTCGTTAGCTAACACTAACCTTTGGTTTTAGGAGTTAGGTATGGAGCTGCGTTTGCTACAAGAGTCGCCAGGAATGCAGATAATGAGAAGCCAATACTTTTGGTGCAGAAGGAGCCTGGGACTCAAGGACGTTTCAACAGTTATTGGACGCCATACAGGTTTCAATGGAAAATTAGCTCCAGGAGGTGTCCAGCCAGAAGAAGTGTAACAAAGGCGTGCCTTCCATGTTGTGCATTTTGTATTAGGGATAGTGCCCCGAGGGAAGAGTTAGGAGATGAGACAGAGAGGCGTTAGAGGGCAAACGCAAGGAATTGTTACAGAGAGAGAAGACTGAGAATGATGCTGTAGCTTTGGTTATTGACCCATGCAAAGTGAGTGTACTTCTTAGGAAGTCTTCATGAGCTGACACCTTTTCCTCAATATTGCCTGGGAAATGCTAAGTAGGGAGGTCATTTTAGTGGTAGTGTAGAGACATATTAACGGATTTCTTTACAGCAACTAATGAAGACTACTGTAGATGGTGCAGTTATCGCTAGCTTAAAATTTTTGGAGTTGCTTATTCTCTTTATAGTTCATCAGATCAGACTGATGCGTAGGATGAACTTTGTATTAGTGCCTATGTACTTTCCTAACCTCCTCATGAGGTGCTTGTATGTCCAGCTATTTTTGGCTTTTAAATAAACCCCCTAAACTTAACTCGGAGTTAGTGATTCTTCAGCGTTGGAATTGATTTGGTCTACTGGTTTAACATTGAATGAATTGGTTTCTCCCCTTTACACTTCACAGCAGGTAAAAAGGTCCAGTCGGCCAAGGATTCATAGAGATGGTAAGATAAGATAAGAATCTGGCGTTATCGGATGGTAGCAGAGTAGGATGGTTATCTCTGTAGTAAGGGAAGATGTAGATTAGGTTAAGTTACTATCGAGTCCCCACAGAGCCCGAGTGATGGTGATCCAGTGGATCGTAAGCAGAGGAACAGCGTTGATGGAAGCTGACAGAGAGTAACGGTGCGGCGGAAGCAGCAGTTCGTGAGAGAGTGAGTATGAACAGGGTTGTGTATCTGTTAGATTGTGGTGTTGTGTTGATTGTGTGATGTCTTACGGAGTTGGTGTGAGAGTCGAGTGATTGTGGTTTTGGACTGTGAGCACGCGCTGTCCGTGAGATTTGACTTTGATATCCCGGGATAAGAGATTGTGGTGTAGAAGAAACCCAGAGTTGAAATTGTCTGACCAGAGATTGTGGGAGTCTTGAGACGTCATAGACTGACCCACCGTGATAGGGAAATGCGTGCGTGAGTAACCGGCTGTATGTGGAATATTGAGTGTTTGGATCTTATCAATTAAGTCTGAGGCAGTTGTCCGGTCGTTCCGTGGACAGACGATTGTCAGAGTTGGGGTCAACAATTTCTTGAGACTGTCCAGTCGTTTGTTGGACAGACAGTCAGAGAAGTGATTGTCCGGTCATTTGATGGACAGACAGTTACTTCAGAGTGTGAAAGAGACGCGTGAAAGTGTGAGAAGCGAATTGTAAAGGAGGGGAACTGCTGCATGCGGAGGAAGAGTGACGCCAGAGGGTGCTGCGCTGTGATAGGTCGGTTAGTGTGAAGCCGCACTGGTATTGGTGGATTGACATCAGAAAGTAGAAGGAAACGCTGTGTGTATGAGAGCTGATTAAAGTTGATTTTACCATGAAATGTTTTAAAGTTTTACGAGACATGTGTAGAGGAGATAGAGCGGTGGTTACTCAGGGAGGAGAAGAGGCTCCGCCCAAAGATACCCTGGCTCATTACATGGCTACGAATGTGGGTTTGCATACTATACTGTGGCTTGAAAATCGGTATAAGATGACTGAAGGAGTGGGTGAACTGACTTTTCCACGCTATGGCACTTTCAGGTTGGAGGTGTTGTATCATTTGAAGACCGTGAAGTCCTCATTGTGACCTTTGCCTAGACTGACGCAGTTTGAGGCATTGCACGCATGGATAAAAGCAGCGTATGACAAGAAAAGAGACAGAAGTCAAGAAAGGGTAAAAAAGTCGATCAGGGCATTTCAGGATGCACGATGGGATGCATTGGAGAAAAGATGGAGGGTGGAGATGATTGAGGGGGATAGATTGTTCCCGTTGATGGTGATGGTGGGGGACACGCAAAAGAAGAGTACGGAAGAAGATTATAGTGATACAGATGATGGCTTGCTAGAGAGGCTACTTTCAGAGAGACCACCTCCATATAATCCAGACTCAGAAGAGGGAAAGTTAATATCAAAAGAGGGGACTGGGGATTGGCAGATCCAAACCCATGCAAGAGTAGTGGGGAAAATTTCAACAGGAACAGAAGGGATGAGGATGCAGACATCAGCAAGTACTGAGGCTAAAGGAACTGCAAGGTTACCGGATGCTCTTACAGTGCCGGTCACCATTGGACCCATATTGTCCGTGTATGACCCGGATCAGGTGAGAGAGGGGAGCTCGGTGCAGTCAGCAGTAGAAGAAGGGATTACCTCTAGAGCAGAGGTCTTCAAACATTTTTACTCTGAGCCCCCCCTAAGCAAAATGTTTTGAGGTCAGGCCCTCCTCCAAAACTTTATGACAAGGATTGGGGGAGCGGGAGGGATATGGCTGCGTGCAGAGAGCGGGGCTTATGAGATGATTTCAGGAATTCTTTTTCTATAGCTTATGAACTGCACCAAATATGAGACTTATAAAACAGCAAATGCATCAAACTAAAACAGATATCCCAAACAAACTGCTCCCCATAATTGGGGTGTTGTGAGCCTCTCACACTCTTTGACCCCAATGCAACTATACCTGCTGCACTAGTAATAACTGCAGTCCTGGGTAGCAGGCTATCTCCTTTACCTCTTTTACCTCTTCCCCTCCATGATGGATCATCACCTCTGTCCTAATGCTTGAAAGGACAATAAGCTCTGATGCCCCTTTTTTTAAAGGTAGACAGTCATAATTGTGATGCAGTGGGCCCCCCAAATCCCTGGGCCCCAGTCCTGCTGCATCTGCTCCTTTATGATAACCAGCAGTGGCCACTTACACACTTGGCAGCAGTACCAGCTTCACTAATGAATGTCCCTTTTAAAAAAACAAAAACACTTCTATTGTCCCCTTCTTTGGGGTATCTCAGTGAAGAAGCGGTCTCTGGCCATTTGTAAACATAAAAATGAGTCTGCATACAGTGCTCCCTATTCTGGGCCTTCTCTTTGACAATATCTATGAATCTCGCTCCTTTCCTCTGTCTCCTAGACCAGTACTGTGAGTCCCCAGGGGTCGAGAGGATTAGGGCTCTGCATCTGATTGCAACCCTGCTGGCCTTCTACCTGCTACCCCATGGACTCAGCTTTCACAAAAAACTGCCCCTGAATGGTTAATACTGACTTTGAGATGCCTCTGCCTGAAATTGAAGTGCGGGTGGTAGTGCAGAAAGTTAAAAAAGAAACCATGGAATTATGAGTTTCTGCAGCAGCGTTTTCCACATAATTATCAGTGTATTGCATTTGCTACATAATCTGCAGATTTCAACAAAAAAAACTTGATTCTAGCTCAAACTGAACAAAAGTTACTTAAAGCGTGACAAAGTGTTCCGGAGCAGTGGAAGGCCCTTTGCAAAGATTGACTGGTAATCTTGTGGTTGCTTGCTGCTGTATTTGGGTGCTACACTGGTACTGATGAGGTGAAATATTTCCCCTGACAGTGTTACCGTGAGTTACAATGACAAAATAATGAAGTAATGCTAACCACAAAATGTGGCGCATTGTGCCGCATAATTTACCTTTTCTTGCTGCATAATTTAGTCAAACCTGCCGCATAATGTTGTCCTCTTCTGCTGAATAATTCCAGTGGATCTGCTTAAAGCTTTATGGTGGCAAAGATCTATTCTTTTTAAGATGTAATGTAAAGGAGTTATCAGCTGGGATCTTGATTAGTGGAGACACTTACAAAAATGTCTGCATTTGATACAGTTTGATTACTTATTACTAAAAAGTATGTTTTGTAAGAACTTGCTTTATCTCAATCACTGCATCATGTTGCCGCTGCCTAGCTTAGAGTATGTAAACACTGTTTTCAAATAATGACTTGCATATTCACAGTGCTTTCTGCCACAGGCTGGGACCTCATAGCACTATATACAGGGCCATTGGAATTATGCGGCAGGAGAAGACCAAATTATGCAGCATGGTTGACTAAATTCTGCAGCAAGCAAAGGCAAATTATGCTGCATATTTTGTGATAGCATTACTGCACTATTTTGCTATTTTTACACTTGTTAACATTGTCCTGCCCTTTATTGCCCCTCATAAGTACCACATTAACACCCATTAGCAGTAAGCAACAGAAAGGTGACCAGTCAACATTTAGAAAGGGCCTTCCACTGTGAGGTAACATGTGTTGCTGCATTTTTCAATCTGCAAATTATACAGCAGATGATGGATTGTGTGGCAAATGCGGGAAAACCATAACTATGCGCTGTGAGTGCAGGGTGAGAATGAGGAGTGAGTTGTCTGAATGCAGGGTGAATTCCCAGACACTTTAAGTTAATCAGCATGTTATTGACGGGCGTAGGGTTTCAGATATAAGTTAAACTATTGCTACTATGGAATTAAATCAGGGAATCGAGGGTGAAGGAAATAAATGATGTGCTGATCCTGCAACAAACTTCCAGTCTTATGATTAGGGTTGCCAGCTCATTATTTTGATGTTGCAGACGGTACAAAAATAAACAGTCACCTAAACCCCTATTTTCAGCACTTATCTGTGCATACTTCGAAAAGCAAATATAAAGTACTTTTAAATGTGTTCTAGGGCTGCCTGAATGTTTCATGACTGAAAATAAAAGGAACAGACAGAAAGTCAAATTACAAATGAATACATACTTTTTTATTTAAGACCCTATTTAGTGTCAAGGCAAGGTCTTTGCAGGCTCTTTAAACATACATGGCTGGCCTTTTTTCTATTGGCAACCCTTTTTTATATTCATTTTCATGAAATGCATTTTCACACTACAGCAGTATATGTAAAATACAAATGTAAGGAGGAATAGGCAGAGTCGGGGCCCAGGTGGTACTGGAAAAAGAAGAAAAAAAACAGCCTCCATAACCAGTTTCCAAAGGTATGCAAATGGTCTTTAAAGATCTGTGAAAAACCGGGGCCTGCTGGAGTCTTAAAAAGACTTCAGACACTGCCCAGCCGAGCCCCAAGCAGCACACTCACTGACCTCTGGCCCCACGACACTCTGAGGGCTTCGGAGTAAATGAAGACAGCCTGGAAATGCAGCAAATAAACATCGCTGCACTTCCAGGCGTCTTCATTTACATGTCCTTGCAGAGGCCTTCGCGCCCCCTGGGAACCCATCCATGCCCCCCCAGGGGGGCGCGCCGCACAGTTTGAAGAACTGTGCTCTATAGGGAATGGCACGGTGAGTGAAATAGCTCACCTTTCGAGACCTATAGAATTGAGTACGCCAATGCCAGCCACTGCAGACTCCTCTAGAGGACAAGTTGATGTGAGATCAGACAGACCAAGGCCCCTGAGTCCAGATCAGATCTAAGAATGTGGGCGCCACCAGTAAGAAACCAGTGTGATAAAATGCAAGGAGACTGGGATCGGGAGGACTCAAGAGGTCGACCAGTTCTTGGGAATTTAGCAGAAGCGAACAGGTGTGGAGATCAGAGCAGTGAGAAAGAAGAGTCGAGTGGCACATCGAGTCGAGGGACACTAAAAGTTGCTATAAGAGCAAAGATGTTGGATGTGGTGAGATTGAAGGCTGAGGTAGACGAGATAGTTAGTAGGAATCTGCCTTTGGAAAGAATAGAACTTTATGAGCCAGGCGAGTTACTGTTTGTAGCGAAGGATGTAACTCGCAAAGGAAGGTCCGTACACGAGAAATTGACCGAACTAGCAAAAAGGTATGAAGTGGACTTGTCCAAAACAAAGATGTTAGAGGGAAATCACAGATTGCAGTACAGTGATCAGGAATTGGAAGAGAAAAGAGTCATAGGGTTGAAGGCTCATATTTGAGAATTGATTATAGGGATACGTGCATGGAGCATGCTTGCTAAGTGGGAGGAAAGGTGGTCCAAAAAGAAAAGCACTAAGAGAAGCATAGGGGAGACACCTCCTCCAGGAAGAGGAATGGTAGGAGTGGAGAATTACCCTTTACGAGAGGTGCAGAATGGAGGGTATGTGCATGTGCCTTGGAGTAGAGGTGACTTGGCAGCATTCACTAATGATTTCCCTCGGCTGAGGGAGAAACATGTCAAATGGTACAAGCAGGTCGATCAGTTTGTCAAAATCTCGAAGGTGTTGTGGATCGATCTGAATACATTGTTTGACATTGTAGTACCAAGTGATTTGCCGGCAGCTTGTAAGGTTGCAGTTGATTGGCCAACTTCTGAACCAGATAGGGATCCTGTTACCAATGGTCCTTCACCGATAGTCATGAAAAAATTTGAACAAGTAATCACGTGGCTGAAATTAAAGATCTCGCCTCAAGATATCGACAGGGTTAAGATAGATCAGACTGTTCAGGAACCGAAGGAGACTGCATGAATATTATGAGAGGCTTTTACAAGCCTTCAAACAGTACAGTGGATTAGACACCTTAGACCCCAAAGACATGGGACAGTTTGTCTTAAAGTTTGTTTTGGAATTGAGACCCGAGGTTAATCTCATGATTCAGCAACATCTGATTTGCTGGCAGAACAAACCGGGAGATGAAATACTGAGGTATGCCAGGTACTGCAGAGACGAAGAAGCCTCAAAACACAGGAAGCTGAAGGACAAGCTGATGCTTGTTCAAATGCAAACCGCTGACAAGGGACTCCAGATTCAGCCCAGTGGAGGGACGCTAGGAAGAAGACAGGGAAAAATTCAAGGAGGGAATCAGAATGCACAGGGTCAGGGGGAAGGGAAACATGTAGACCCCAAAACGGGAGTGGATGTGGCAACACTGAAGAAGACCACTGTGTGTCATCTTTGTCACAAGATCGGGCATTGGAAACACAAGTGTCCATTGAACCCAACAAACCAGGTGCAACATGAGGTAGAGGCAGTGCAAGTGCCTGAAGTTGTCAATACAGTAACAAGACCTAGATCCATGCAAGAGGGGATGATGATCCCACAGGTCCAAGTCCCGCAACCTCCGGGGACCCCACAAGGGACCCGAACGTACCAGCAGATGCCTCTCTTTGAAGGGTTTGATGAGAACAGCCCAGACCCTTTGGCATGACGGTGCCTGAGGGGGGAGGAAGACTGCACTCTTGGGGCAGTCTTGGAGGTAGACCAGAGGGGACCGTTTGTGGAGGCGAATGTTGATGGTCACCCGACCACCTTTTTGGTTGACACTGGTGCTACCCGTTCTACTGTGAGATATGCAGTAGTCCCTAACCTACCCCTCTCGGGACAATCAATCCAAGTCGTGGGAATAGCGAACAAGAAAATAACAAATCCACTAACTGAACCGATTCCAGTGAGAATAGGAGCCTTCCGAGACCGACACCTGTTTGTGGTGTGCGACTCAAGTCCAGTCTACCTGCTAGAACGAGATCTTTTGTGCAAGTTGAACTGTACCATCTATTGCACCACCACCTTTAAGGTTGCGAATCAACACTTATGTATAGAGATGTATCCTGTGTTGACTGTGGAAGAGCTTCCACTTGACCTAAGAGACTCCGTTTCATTGGATGTGTGGGATTTCACTGGAGAAGAGATTGGGTTAATCAAAGGTGTCGAGCCAGTTAAGATCCAGATTAAGCAGAATGTTGAGTTCCCGAGAACACCACAGTACAATTTGTCATCAGAAAGGATCACAGGGATCAAACCTGTAATCGACTCTATGATTAGCAAGGAATTCTGAAGGAGGTAATGGGCAGTCCATGTAACTCACCCATTATGGGATTACAGAAACCAAGCGGGAAATTCAGAATTGTGCAAGACCTGCGAAAGGTCAACACGATTGTTGTTCCATGTTGTCCAGTGGTACCGAATCCATCAGTGACATTATTCCAGATTCCATGACAAGCTGAGTGGTTTACTGTGATTGATTTGTGTCAAGCATTCTTTTCGATACCTCTTCACGAGAAAAAGCCAATTTTTATTTGCTTTCCGGCTGGAGAACCGTGTGTTAACGTGGTGTCGAATTCCTCAAGGGTATACAGAGAGCCCCTCGATCTTTAATCAGATTCTGAAGAAGAATTTGGAGAGTCTTGTATTGCCGCAGAACTCAGTTCTCATGCAATACATCGATGATCTCCTTATCGGGTCAGAAACGGAGGACGCTTGCAGAATTGACACAATTGCCCTACTGAATCATTTGGCAGACAATGGACACAAGGTGTCCCCAAACAAGTTGCAGTACTGTTTGAGTGAAGTACAGTATTTGGGTCATCGAATTGAGAAAGGCAAGAGGAAGGTGTCACCAGATCAAATTGAGGTGATCATGAACATGGCTGTACCTACCACTCAGAGGGAGGTCATAATATTCTTGAGGATGGTTGGCTATTGTCACCAATGGATTCCCAATTTCTCTCTGAAGGTGAAGCCTTTACAGAGAATGACTCACAAGGATGTAAGTGATCCGGTACCATGGAACCATGATTGTCTGGTTTTATTCTTGGAGTTGAGTTAGGGCATGTGTCGTGCTCCAGCTCTAGGAATGCCTGACTACAACAAGTCTTTTTCATTGTTCTGCTGTGAAAGAGAAGGTTGCGCATTGTCAGTTCTGACTCAGAATCATGGAAGTGTCCGTAGACCAGTTGCCTATTTCTCAGCTACTTTAGATCCAGTAGCATCAGCGTGGCCCGAATGTCTTAAATCCGTTGCTGCAACAGGTGTTAGCATTGAAAGGTGTGAAAGCATTGTCATGGGCCACCCTTTAAATATGTACGTTCCGCACTCGGTTGAACTGTTGATGATGAGCACTAAAACACAGCACCTGACAAACAACAGACTCACACGCTACAAGCAAGTTATACTTGCCGCAGAGAATGTGACTCTTAGAAGGTGTTCTGTTTTATACATTGCTACACTTATGCCTTTGCCAAACGCAGATGATGAAGATTGTGAGGACCATGCCTGTCTTGATGTGACTGAACTTTGCACCAAGCCGAGACCTGACATTGTTGATGAACCTTTGCCTGACCCCGATGATATTTTCTTTGTTGATGGTTCATGCTTAAGAGACAATATTGGTCAGTTGAGATCAGCGTTTGCTGTATGTACCATCACAGGAGTGGTTGAAGCTGCTTGTTTAGAGGGAGTATACTCCGCACAAGTGGCTGAAATCATTGCTTTGACTCGCGCCTGTTTGGCAGCAAATCAGATCCAAATCACCATTTATACCGATAGCCAGTATGGGTTTGGTGTAGTTCATGACTTTGGACACTTATGGTCTCAGAGGGGTTTTATGACATCATCTGGTTCTCCCACTAGGAACGGAGAATATGTTAGACAACTGTTGGAGGCTTTGCAATGTCCAAAAGAAATCGCTGTAGTGAAATGTGCGATTACCCTGACGTTTATCAATAGTTTTTCGACCAACAAATACCAATAATTCAGTTATATACACATGCAATTGGGCAGGTCTCTGGCACACCAATTGATTTCACAAAAATTGATCAAAAAGCACAAACAATAATACATACATATATAAATTTCACAAACAAACATACAAATGTACATATATATACACTACATACAATTTCTACAATATCCTAACAATTAAACGTACTAGTGTACACTAATAAGTCTGAGTGGTACACGAAGAGATAGTCCTATTCGCACATGAGGTATCACACCTCTCTATCTTTTCATTATGTGCATACACAACCTTTAAATATGCTTATACTGATTGGACTCCTCAATTATAGCTGTTGACGCGGTCGCGTTTCAGCCGTTAATTTCTTCCGGCCTCCTCAGGACAAGGGTACAACAATATCTAAAATAACAATGGAAGCTTCTAATTACATATATGCACACCAAATATACATATCTTTTTCTATCCCATATTTGCCCACACAGTGCACCAAGGTAGTGACACCACACCCAACAAAGACTACCTACAACCAATTACAAGTGAAGGGGAGGGGGAAATGAAATTATGTACTTAACTTCCGAAAGCGAACGACTCTGTGCGCTTAAAAATCATATCCGTATATATGTGCTACCCAGAAGGAAGAGATAATGGAGCTGACCACTTTCGGAGTAGCTGGATCACTTTGCAATCGGCAATTGTTGGTCTCCTTCCACATCAAGAGTTTATATACTAACATTCCTCAGGACAAGGCATTGATGGTCATGGCCATGGTACTGGATCATAGAGTAAGACCACATCAGGTACCCACCGAATGTTTACTAGAGCTAGCAAAGATCTGCCTTTAGAATAGCTTTTTTTCCTTTAAAAATGAGTTGTTTTTACAAGTGAAGGGCGTGGCTATGGGGTGTAGTTTCGCCCCAGAAATAGCCAATCTTGTTATGGATTATTTTGAAAGACAATATATTTTTAATGAGGCGGCACTGTTTAGATCAAACACGAATAAATGGGTACACTTCATTGACAATATATTTTTGATATGGAATGGGAACCATGGAGAGCTAGAAAGGTTCCATACATGGCTGAATACGCGTACCCCAGATTTGAGGTTTACTAAGTCCGCAAGCAATGTCTGGATTAATTTCTTGGATGTATGGATTTTTGATAACGAGGGCAAGCTGGAAGTGAGTTTGTACACAAAACCCACTGATAGAAATACGCTGTTAGAGTTTACTTCAGGTCACCCTAGAAGCCGTAAGGAAAATTTGCCCTATGGACAATTTTTAAGAATACGTCGTAATTGATCCAATAAGGTTGATTATTTAGAAAATGCGGAAACTGTACAACATAAACTGCACGATAGAGGGTACCCCAAGAAATTGGCGAGAGCCACCCTGAAAAGGGCTTGGTATACACCAAGGGAAAGTTTGTTAACACCTAAGATAAAAGAAGAAATGGAACAAATGACATGCATCCTTACTTTCAACCCTAAAGCCAACAAAGTGAAACAAATCATCTCGAGAAATTGGAGGCTCATTGAACATTTGAATATTCCTAAACCGCTTTTTTCATTTAGGAAAGGAAAAAACCTGAGACAATATTTAGTGAGAGCAACTAGGGAACCACCGAAAAAAGATGTAAGGGTTCTACTAGGCCTACCAACACTGGTAGGACATTACCATTGCAATAAGTGTATTGCTTGCCCACACACGAATGATTCTAAATTTGTGATGATTCACAACAACAAACACACAATACAGACATTTTCAAATTGTAACACCAAAAATGTGGTGTATGTAGTGACTTGCCCATGCAGGAAGGCATATATTGGACAAACGACCCAAGCTGTGAAAATGCGGGTTTTGCAACACAAATCCCGCATAAGATGTAGAACGCAAGGAGCCCCACTACTGCAGCACTATATAGAGTGTGGGCATAGCGAGAATGACCTCATTTGGTCAGTACTCACAGTGGTGAAAGCATGTAACAAAGCACAACTAGAGATGATGTTGAACCGTACAGAAGCACGGTTAATAGAGAGATACCACACAGCCACTGAGGGCTTAAATGACCGTGATGAACTATGGGCATTGATCTAGAGGTGACAGACTGTGACAGGGAGATATGAGCCAGGTTAGCAACTCGATGATGTGTAGAGGAACAAGTGGGATATTCCCCTTACCATATAATTTAAATAATGAATGTTTCGATATTTCGTTGTGATGAAGCTGGTAGAAATGGATTTGTTTATTTTATATGTTTGATTGTACAGTAGAGTTTGTGTATAGATTTTTGGTTAGAATGGAATCCTTATACTTGGCACACAGTGCGCCTGAACCCAGGGGCGGTTGAATAAGTACCGGTAGGTTGAGGCGTCCTATGTAGACATGTGGTGCCCCTTAAAATATATATCAAGTGAGCAGTGCCATAATAGCACGAGTTGCAGGTAAATTTTCTCTGCCCACTTATGGCACTGGGCGATGAGTGATTACGACGCACAGTTTGTAATATATTTAAATTAACATTGTTGTGCCCTGTGGAATGCTACACTATTTTCATGATGATAGTGGACGCTAGAGAATCAGGATATGTATTATACCTGTATGCTATTGAGTTTTTAATTATACCGTTAGACCACGATTGGTATCTAAAAATTAAATTTTCCCGCTCCTTTTATATAGAAGTTGAGGGTAGTTACGTTTTCCGTATAATGACCACAGAGTCATCACGGAGTCTGTCTTCTAATACTGGCGACCTGGTGCTCCCGGATGTCGATAGTGAATTTGCCGTAGTCTTTCTTTGATTTTTCTGGTCTACGTCGGAAGACGCATAGACGCGTAAAATAAGTATACGAGCTAAGGGCCAATGCGGATCATACTGACCGCGGTGGGGAGACACAGTAGCAGATTTAGTGGCGGTGTCGATAATGGCAGGTAAAACAGTAGGGGAATAGGAACGCAAGAGTACTTGTATGCAGAGGCATCTTATAGTGAGAACTACTGGCATGTGATACGCATACGTTTTTGTATTTAGAGACTAAGGCAAAAGGACAGCTGGCAATCCATGTTTAACGATCATCCGAAACGAATATTCGGAGCACTATAAGGTAATTGCCTGTTGTGCGAATCAAATCTGTAAATAGAGAGATGATCTTGAGCAAAGACGGGTCTCAGGAGATATCTTTTGTGATTCCTGTTGGGCTCTATTTTTTATACATGTAGGTAACAATATCCACTATGGGAATCTTGGAACGCTGAGGGCGTACACACTCATGGAAGTGGACTCCATTTTAACTCCGGGAGTTGTCAAAGTGATCCAGGTACTCAGAAACTGGTCCGCTCCATTATCTCTTCCTTCTGGGTAGCACATATATACAGATATGATTTTTAAGCGCACAGAATCGTTCACTTTCGGAAGTTAAGTACATAATGTAATTTCCCCCCCCTTCACTTGTAATTGGTTGTAGGTAGTCTTTGTTGGGTGTGGTGTCACTGCCTTGGTGCACTGTGTGGGCAAATATGGGCTAGAAAAAGATATGTATATTTGGTGTGTATATATGTAATTAGAAGCTTCCATTGTTATTCTAGATATTGTTGTACCCTTGTCCTGAGGAGGCCAGAAGAAATTGACGGCTGAAACGCGACCGCGTCGACAGCTATAATTGAGGAGTCCAATCAGTATAAGCATGTTTAAAGGTTGTGTACGCTAATAATGAAAAGATAGAGAGGTGTGATACCTCATGTGCGACTAGGAATATCTCTTCGTGTACCACTCAGACTTATGAGTGTACACTAGTACGTTTAATTGTTAGGGTATTGTAGAAATTGTATGTAGTGTATATATATGTACATTTGTATGCTTGTTTGTGAAATTTATATATGTATGTATTATTGTTTGTGCTTTTTGATTAATTTTTGTGAAATCAATTGGTGTACCAGAGACCTACCCAATGGCATGTGTATATAACTGAATTATTGGTATTTGTTGGTCGAAAAACTATTGATAAACGTCAGAGTAATTAATTGTGACTTGTACGCAAATAACTGAGAGATTTATCCCTCCATACTTTTTTGTTCTTCATCTTTTAGATGTTTCATGCCCATGTATAGGAGGTTCATTTGGGCATACCCCCCCCCCCCCCTTTTTGTATCTTTTAGTAAAATGTGCAGCGCATGGAAAGGGAACGGACTTTGTCTCTCTAGGCAACAGATATACCGACGAAGTTGAACGTTTTTGTGCTGAGCAAGGGTGTATATTTACTGGAGATTATACAGGAGAGAGATTCAAGAGAGAACCGAGCTCAACATGATGTTAGCTATGGCAGACACTTGGGATGAGCTCAAGCGCCTGCAGGAAGAGGTTTCAGAACAGAAGAGGGAGGTATGGGTCAAAGTAGGCTGTGAGAATGGAGACATTGACATTTGGGTTTCAAGTGATGGTCGAGCAGTATTACCAGATGACTTATTGAACCCGATGGCAAGACAGATTCATGGTGCTGTGCATCTTGGAAGGGATGCGATGGTGTGAGTGTTCAGACAGATGTGGTATAACCCACGGTTTCAGACGGTTGCTGAAGCAGTGTGTCAGAGATGCATTACTTGTCAACAGATGAATGCTGGAAAGAAGACTGTGGTTACACTAAGTCACATTGGGAGGTCAGGAAGGCCTTTCAATAGGATGCAATTAGACTTTATTGAGATGCCTAAGTGTAATGGATTGAGGTACATTCTAGTGGTGGTGTGTGTTTTCTCACGGTGGATGGAAGCTTACCCAACAAGAAGGTGTGACACTCTTACAGTGGCAAAGCTGCTACTGAGGGAGCTGATTCCTAGGTTCGGTTTTCCAACTTCGTTGGAATTGGATAGGGGGATGCATTTCCACAGCGAGATCATGAAGTTGCTTTGTGCCGCCCTAAATGTTGATCAGAGACTCCATTGTAGTTATCGACCAGAGGCTTCTCGGATAGTGGAGCAGATAGACGGAACTTTAAAGGCACGAATGGGAAAAGTGTGTTCGTCTCCGTCTTTGAAATGGCCTGATGCATTGCCTCTGGTGTTGATGAGTATTCGCAGTGTCCCAGATAGAAGGACGGGTCTTTCCCCACATGAGATCCTGATGGGGAGGGCGTTGCGATTGCCAGCAGTATCGTCAACAGCTTTGATAAACATCACCGATGACTTAATCATTGACTACTGCAAAGGACTAGCTGATGTGGTCTGTTCTGTGTCTCAGCAGGTGCAGGCTGCCGCTGTTCCGGCTTCAAGTGATCTATGCCACGATTTGTGCCCGGGATATTGGGTCTGTAAGCACATGAGGAAGAGCTGCCTGGATCCTCGGTGGTGAGGCCCGTATCAGGTGATACTGGTAACGAACACTGCAGTGTAGTGCGGAGGATTGCCAAACTGGGTACATGCTTCTCACACCCGCAGAGTCTCAGCACCCTTGGAAGAAACAGCTCCTCTCATGAATGAAAATCCAGCTGTGGCAGCAGGGCCACAAGAGAGGGCAAGCCAAGCTGTGAGGGTTACTGGAGAAGCTGGTTGCTCATCAGACCAGGCTGAAGAGGGTCACGTTCTCCATAACCCAGATAGTGACGCCGAAGAAGAAAGTGGATTTGGGAGTGGCATAGAGTCGGATTCAGCCGAAGGAAGTGGTGCGCAGAGCAACCAAGAAGAAAGCAGAAGGGCCGGTGGTGCAGAAGAAGCGGGGCCCGGGAGACAGAGAAGGCTGAATCTGAGATTGGCTCCCGAGGGAGATCTTGCCCCTGTGTCTGAGGTCTCTAAATCTGAATAAAGTGAAGAAGAGCAGAATCAAAGCCTGAGAAGATCGAGGAGATCGAGAGTGCCTTGCCAGAGATACGCTACCACGGAGTGGACCTACTCAGTAACTGATGCCGGAAGTAGTGAGTTCCGGGAGGCTGAGGTCCATGAGTGTGGTTAGCAGGAACCCACTACTGAAGATCAAAGTGGTATTGCTGGTGCCTGGTCTTGAAATTGAGGAAGAACTGACACTCACGGTTCCAAAACCTCCACTTGTGAGCAAGGTGCGACTCCTGGTTCTGCAAAGACTAGTTTTCCAGACGTTTGGATTTGAACCATCAACTCATGAATTGGTAACTGTCCATCTTGAAATTTTGCATCATGTTCTAGCTGCAATTGGATCTGAACTTATCGTGGATTGTGAATAAACTGTGTTTTGTAAATAAGAGTTTAAAAAGAAGATAACCTAGGCCCCAGTGGAAGAAGAAGAAATTTAGGGACTTTCCATAGAAGAAGAACGAGGGTTAAGGAAGTCTTTTTGAACTGTGTTAATAAGGAACTAAAAGTACTGTAAAGGGATTTTCCAGCCCTTCCGGGTGGTGTTTGAACCGGTTTGAACAGCAACTTGTGGTGGAGAACGAGACTCTAAGTGTTCGTTGCTGAACCCATAGCCGATAACAAAAAATGGAGGCTGGAAATCCGAACCGTATGTCCAAATGTATGATAGGTACACTCATAAGAGGAGTGGTAGTTTCAATAGTTATAGTTATTATAGTGTCAGTTGCTATTCCACATGAGGTAGGAGTCGTGGAGGTGAAGGGAACACCTACACCCAGTACTTCAACCAAGAAAGAGGGCAACATAGGAGCTGAAAAGGCTTTGCTAGATCAAGATAGTCGTAGATTGCATGTAGATTTGTCTAGAGGTGATTTTAAACTTAATGTGTTTCCCAAGCTGCTATATGAATATGTGGAGGCGATGTATGCGAAAGATTGTTATGTGTGTATGCAGTTACCTGCCTCAGTCGAAGAGGGGATTAAGTATCACCCTCTTCCACTGACCTATGGAATTTCATGTAGTTTGTTTCTTAGTATGTTCTATGGGAGAGGTCATTATGAGTACTTCTTTTCGAATTTCGATGCAGTGCTTTCAGAGGTACCAGTTTACAAGCACTTGAATAAGTATGATTATTACAAGCAGGAGAATAGGATTGTGAAGTATTTCATTCCAACTTCAACATTAGATACAGCGTGTGCTCATAGACATAATTTGACTTGTTCATTAACTGAGGTAGAGAAGAAATGTGTAGACCAAGTAGAAGCTAGATATAGAAAGCTAACAAAAACACGTGATACTGGGGAGAGTCCAGTAGATTGGACTGAGGAGGAGAGATATCACAGAGCGAAGGGGAGCTATGGCCCTATAGCATTGGACCTGGTAGCGAAGGGGAAGTTGTGTGTGAAGCGTGTGCAGACCTACTATGACAAGGTCTATGTGGGACAAAGTACGTGTGATCATGTTTTCACTATGGAAGAGCAGCAAATAACTTTTTGCAAGGCTCGGTGCAAGTGGTGCCAACAGTATTTTATGTGTGTGGAAAGAATGCTTATGTGAGATTACCTGCAAATTGGTATGGAACTTGTTATTTAGGAATCATTTTTCCTAAAATGTACCACGCAGAAGAATTAGAGCTTTTGGAAGATGGAAAGCACTCTAGAGTCAAAAGAAGTGCAGGAGCAGTGATTGGAGATATCTTTGGAGCAGTAATTCCAAGTTTGGGACTGATTCTGAATGATGTGAAGATTAGGAGATTGGCGACTGTTGTTGATGAGTTGTCAATGAATACAGCTAAGTCATTGATACTTGTGGATGGAGAGATTTTATCGTTAAGGACGATGGTGATGCAGAACCGTCTTGCTTTAAATGTCTTACTGACAAAAGAGGGCAGAGTCTGTAAAATGTTGAAGGTTCAAGAGTGCTGTACTTATATACCAGATAACAGCAAAGATCTGAAGAAGTATATAAGTAACATCACTGTGATCCATCATGAGATCCAGGATCTGACTGAAGAGGGTGTTTGGGAAAAGGTTGGAAAAGGATTTGGCAGAGTGGGGAATTGGTTTGCAAATCTAGGAAAAGGCATTCTTGGTTATATTCTGAAGCCTATCATTATCATAGTGGTTTGTGGGGTTTGCTTGTGGGGTTTTGCCAGAGCTTATCAATGGTACAAGGCGAACCAAGTTGAAAGGTCCCTTAGGGAACAAGAGATACGGATGGCCAGACTGCAAGACAGTCACTTTCAGAATATCAAGAATCTAGAGAAGTTCCGACAGGGAAGAGTGGCTACGAGCTCTGTTTAGGTCGGTTCTATTTCCAGGGAGTTGTGATTTTGGTGATGACACTAGTCATCAAAGGGGGGAACTGATAGAGCGCCATGATGTTTTCGAAAATTGTAGGGGTGCATCATAATCATGTACAGTCCGCAACTACACATGTATTTTACGTTGTGTTAACAGATGATCATTAGAAGAGTAAATGCAGTAATAAATAATGTGAGCGTAAGGTTTAGGAATGTAATTCGTGTTAGTCGAAAGAGTAAAATGACTTTTAAATTTAACTTCCTATTGCAAAGTGCCTAATGAATGAATTTGTGTGCAATGTAATGCCTTGGATTTAAACGTGCACAATATTAAAAATTGCACGTATAGAAATGATTACACATATATTGAATGTAATGAAAATAATGCTTGTAGATGCAATGTTTATAAACGTTTGATTGATACCCCTGCTTCTGTCGTGGTAAACGTGCTCTCGCTTGAGGGAGATATTGGCAAACAGGCAGGCTCGTGCCAGGGGTGTGTCCTGTAGAGGTGGGCAAGGAAACACATTAACTGGCAGAAATGACTATGGGCAGAACCGCCACCTCTGCACAGGTGGAATAAAAGTATCTTTCCACCCCATCCAATGACAGCATCCTCAAAATATAAATCCAAGGGTAGAGGAAAATGTCTGAAAAAACGAATAAAAAAACGTCATTTAAACGCATTCTTTTCTCTACCTTCGCACTGGAAAAACACATTTTGCCCGCAGCCTTCACCGCCCTTTCTCCCCACGTGAGGGCATGGTTTAAGTATGATGAAAAAGTGTGAAGCCCTAACTCACTTCTGCCCCTTAGTTTCCTCGTATTAACCGCATTTACGAGCAGTGTAAATGAGGCTGTGAGTAACACGAGCCTCCAGTCTCACCATAAAACAGTTTATTGCTTGTAAGAAAAGGTTTTTTAAAAGGTGGAGCAAGGAAGTCCCTGTACCTCTGAGAAGACGGCTTTCATTTCCTTTTTCTTGTGTCAAACATTTTACACTAAATTTCAGTGGGGCAAAAATCAGTGTCTTTCCCCCTATAGTTACAGAGTCACAAGAAGAAAAATCTACTTGTATGTGAAACGCAGTGAGAAGATACTGTGTTGGTCAGGAGAAAACAAACATATGTTCCTCTGCTAGCTTTACAGATTTCGAAAAATGCGGCATATGCTCTTGGAAGGCTGGACAAGCTGCATTTTTGGCTGCTGGCTTTGTAGGACATATTGTTCTCTTTCCTCACACATTTCTTCAGTCGTGTGCTCAAGAAAAATATCTAGCTTGCAAAATAGGAACTGGGATTTAATGAAAAATGTGCTGAAAAATGGGTTGACTTTCATCAACTCTTTTTTAAGAAACATTCTCTGAGAGAGACTCACCTGAGCTGCCCTTGCAGTCCAGCTCACTCAGTGAGTGCACTTACACCACATAATCTTGGGGCAACGACGACACAGTCTGCCGGGGGCTCTTATTGGGGCATATCAACAACAACCGGCGATAATTATCGCTAAGCGCACTTAGCGCTAGGACAATTATCGCCGGCTAGCGTGGATTTTTATCGCTGAGATAGCGTGCTATTAGCAACGCTTATCTCAATAGCGATAAAAATCCTCACGCTAACAGGCTAACGTGAGATTATCGCTGGAAACCCAGCGATAATCTCACGTTACCTTGTTGATAGGGACAGACAAATTTAGCCATGATATCCTCCTTCCATAGGATATCATGGCTAAGTCAGAAAATTACCAGACGTAAAAAAGCAGCGTTAACCGCGGTTAGCGCTGCTTTTATTGTCTCTAACAGGGTTAGCGATATTCTTGATAATAGGAGAAATGTCGCTTAGCGCCATTTCTCCTATTATTTTACTCTGGAACGCCTCCTTTGCATCTCATTAGAGATGCAAGGGGAAGCGTGGAGTAAAAGGGTGCTAACATGCCAATTTGCATGTTAGCACCCTGTTGTTGATAGGGTGCTAGTTTTATCTCTGCTTTTTTGGCTTTTAAAGCCGAAAAAGCAGAGATAAAGCCCTTGTTGATATGCCCCAATAAAATTATCGCCGCTTTAGCGGCAGAAAACTGCCGCTAAAACGGCGATAATGGGCTTGATAATATGCTCTATGGAATTCCAATTGAAGCCCATGTTAAATGTGGCTGCCTCTGACCCCCTGAAGCCGGGCACAAGCAAGAGGTGTCCTTAGAAACATGTCCTCAGCACAAACCCCTCCTTAAAGCATTGACCGCTCCAAGCAGAAGAGCTCTTGAGATCCTGACCCTGGACTTTCAGTGGCTTAATCCTAACACTCTGGAGACAAACGGATGACCAGGTTGTAAACATGTGCTCCCACCTGTGAGGGATACCCCAATGTCACTGCTCAGACTCCCTCACCCCCTTTCTGATAAGGTCAGGACCGTGGTCTCAGTGGGCTGTGAGGCTTAGAAAGTCTAGTGTGCACACAAAAAAGTTGGGATGTGGTTTCAATTGTCCAACTAAAACATATTTTGCAGAGCATTCTCTCACAGAAATATGGAAGTTGATGTTTTTTATCTTTACAAAGCCAACTCTTTGCATCATCTTTCACAAGTCTTTTCAAATTTCTTTTTACAAAATTTGGCATCTCTGTGAGGCCCAAAAAGCTGATCCGTTTAGCACACCTGGACATCTATCCTCTGTTGCTTCTCCTTAGTGGCACAAATCTATATTCCGCCTTCCCTTTGTGGTGTGATAACGAAAGGACATGTTGCACCAGTTCAGCGATTGTTCAAAGGGAGAAGAAGGGGCCAACCCGGGGTCAGTTCTCCTGGTGATCCAGAGCTGGATTCTATCCCCTTCCATCTTGGACCACACCTTGGCCATGTTATTGTCTTTGTTTTGGCCTTCAGTGGCGAGGAAGCTAGAGCAGAGGGAGCATCGACCCCGACCCGCTCCATACCCTGCACAGTTACATCAATATCCCCAGCAGGAAAGGACCAGCAGATCATATCTAGTCTGGTCTGTTCCTTTTCCTGCCTGCTGCAAGACCGCAGACTTCACCCTCTGTGCTTTTGCCCCTACACTATGAATACTGGTCTAAGGGCCTTATTTATGAGGCCTTGCGACAGTTTTGCGCTTCCGTTAAGTCACTTTTTGAGACGCATCGGCGGCGTAAAACATGCCTCCTCTTGTGCCCTATTTACAAAGTGACGCATTTAAGCAGATGTGTCACTTTGCCAACCCCTGCGCTACATTATGCCTGCGTCAGGTATAATGTATGCAGGGTGGGCGTTCCCACGTAAGTAAGCCTCGTAGATGTGACGCAGTGAAATCTACGAGATTTCACGGAGCCACTTCTCTGGTGCAAATGCGTCAAAATCTTACGCCCGCCTAACAGCAGGCATAAGACTGACTCAGGCCCTTTCACATGGGGCTTGCCCCATGTGAAAGGACACATTGCTGGAGTTGCGTCACTTTTGTGACACACTCCACAATGCGTCACTTTTGCGCCTACAGATACGTCACAAATACTGACGTATCTGTAACTCCTTGCAACATGATGCGTCATATAGTAAATATGACGCATCCATCATGTCGCAAGGAGGGCGCACTGAGAAGTGACGCATCGCTGCTTTCACGCATCGATGCGTCACTTCTCTTCTCATAAATGAGGCCCTATGTATTTACTCCAAGTGACACCACCAACAACATTATTAATGAAAAAACAGTTTCATTGTTCACCAACCTGCAAGTAAGGAGGAACCAGAACTCATGTCTGATTTGCAGCATCCTCATCCTTCCCCATGACCACCTCCTGGGCACCTGCATCCTGGCAGAGCAGGGATACTGCAGATAGACTCACCTGGACCATGCTGGGTCCTGTTGAGAAGCCGCTTCCACTTCTCCGAGGCCTAGAGTGATGGATGGGTTTGCAGTGTAGGTTACTTAAAAATATATCCCACAGCAGAAAGCATCCAGACAAGAGGGCTGTGGATGAAATAGTGAGCTGCTCAGACTGGAGCCAGAGATGGGTTTACATCAAGCAAGCAGCCCACTAGGGACAGCAACACGCTGGGGAGTGCGTGTCCCACTATGGGAAGGAGACGCGCAGAACTATTTAAATAAAATAAACAAGAGGTAACACAAGAATTGAAAAAAACCATAGATGACAAAGTCAATAATTCAGGATTTTGGACACTGATAACATTTAATTCCTCTTTGGGGATGGAGCATGGAGGAAGGGGATTTGGCAATGGAGAGACACACATGAAAGAGAGAAAGCAGCATACGAGGGAGAGGGTAACACCGAGGGAGGCTATTTGGCGCGCAGAAGGAAATGAGGGAGAGAGATGGAAAACACATGCAGTCTCATGGAGTGCTTAACCAAAAAGAAAAAACGAGTTCAGTAAAAGTCACCAGTGAAAGGATACAACTTAGGCAATCAAAAGAATGATAAAGAGGGTGCGCTCTAGGGAAGAGACAAACACAAGATGAGGAAGTCAAGCCTCTAATAACAAGTAAGCAAATGAAAGTGTTAATAATTGCAACCATTGGTAAATAATAGGAGTGTTGTAAACCTACTGTAAATTTGTGGTAAGCCCACAATAGGTCTTTTGCAACCTCACAACTTGTGTTGCCTGGTAGGTGAGACCTAAAAGGAGAGAGAGTTTAGCTGGATAGACAAAAACAATGGGAAAGGGATTTTTTTCATCAGGTGAATAGAGGAATGACCAGGAAAGAACAGTGAATAGCACGCTTTCTCTTGAGACTTCACTCAATCATAGAGGGTCACTCATCGATAACCGGGTGTCGCCCCTCTTATGCCTTTACCTGTACTTCAGACATTCACCTGGGCTGTCTAATGTTTATGAGGCTGGATCAGTGCACTGCATCATACATGTGCTGTGACATGCAGAACGCAAGCTCATCTCTACATGCTTGCCTCGTTACCAAAATGCTCATACAGCAATTCACCTCTAGTGGTACTAATCCACTCATTTAGTCCACTGAAACTATTCACGATATTAAACTTCTTCCGTTACTGCTTCCATTTCCGGTGCAACACCGGAAGAAGAAGTTTGTCAGAGGAAGCAACTGCCGGAGGTGGACAACAAGGATCTCAAAGACATGAATAGACATACACCCGAGGGAATCGCAGCGAACGGGGCAGGTGAGGTGAAGCGGGGCTCGAGGGTTCACGTGGGACAGAGCAACAGAAAATGGCACCAAGTACAGGCTGAATGCAGGGGCAGCTCCTCCACTAGGGCGGAGGAGCGTTGTCCCACTGCTTCTCGCGGTGCGATAAATAGAAACACAAAATGGTAATAAAATTTGTGATTACCATTTTATGTTTGATTGCGGGTGGACAAAGACTGTTTGGTCACCCCCCTGAGGCTGGCCAAACAAGTCATGCGCACTCTGCCTTTTCTCCTTTTAGGCTGCCTGCAGCCTACATGGAGAAAATGGCCTACCCATGAGCCCCTGGCTGGTCCGTGTCCCGACCAATCACAATGCTGCTTGAGCAGCGTTGTGATTGTCTTAGGGGAGGGAGGGAGCCTGACTGCCTGCTTCTGCTACTTCTTCCAGGAGAGCAGAGAGGACGCGGGACCCGGCCAGGTAAGTTTAATTATCTTTATTAAAAAAAAAAAAAATTAACCCCCCGCGAGACCCCCTCCTCCCCGCTCGACCCCTCGACCCCCCGACCGCGAGTCGTGCTGGCCATGACTGGCTGAATGACTGAGTGTCAGTCGTGAACCCTGACACATCATCTCACCCACCGTATGTAAATCTCTCGTTCTTGGACCAGAGCCTCACTCGCTTGGTTCTTTCCCGCACCTATGTGCGAAGTCCAACTCATATGGTGTGAAATGCACAGATTCCTGCACATTATCACTTATTTCTCCACACATTCCTGCACAATTTCAATTTATTGCTCTGGAGATTGATGCACAGTCTCACCTATTACTCCAAAGATTCCTACAGTCTCACTTATTACGCCACATATTGCAGCACAGTCTCACTTATTACTCCACAGATTGCTGCACAGTCTCATTCTTTACTCCACAGATTGATGCGCAGACTCATATATTAGTACAAAGATTGCTTGCTGCACAGTCTCACTTGTTACTCCACATATTGCAGCACAGTCTCACTTATTACTCCACAGATTGCTGCAGTCTCACTTATTACTCCACAGATTGCTGCACAGTCTCAGCTATTACTTCACAGATTGCTGCATGATCACACCTGTTACTCCAATGATTCCTACACAGTCTGACTTATTACACCGCTGATTGACGCACAGTCTCACCTATTACTTCACAGATTGCTGCACAGTCTCATACATTACTCCACAGATTCCTGCACAATCTCACTTATTACTCCAGAGATTGATGCACAGTCTCACCTATTACTCTAAAGATTCCTACACAGTCTCACTTATTACTCCACAGATTGATGCACAGACTCATATATTACTCCACAGATTCCTGTACAATCTCACTTATTACTCCACAGATTGATGCACAGACTCATATATTACTCCACAGATTGCTTGCTGAACAGTCTCACTTGTTACTCCACAGATCGCTGCACAGTCTCACTTATTACTGTTATATTCCATATAGGTACCCTATATAGGCGCAGGTAACATTGCACCCATTCACCTATATCCTTTCCTACATGACATACATAATGGTTCATTGGGACTGACCTTTTACCCAGATACGACACTGCATTCAGAAAGCGGGGTTTTCCCGAGTTCGAATCTCATATATTATGCATGAGGCTTCTTGGAAGCACAGCAGGACTAACAGCAGGAATGACATCTCCTGTATAATATCTCTGTATAAAGTTCAGGCCCAACGTCATCCTTTAGGCCGACACAATGACACAGCAAGGTAGGACCCCTGGGGAGACCTGTGGGTATATATACATCATGTCTTGCTTAGATAGTTAGAGGAGACCGTGACTTCTCGGCTGACACACTGACCAGGGACGCTGAGGTACCTGCATGCAGAAGCTCCAGCTTGCAGTGGTCTAACATCACTCGCGGGGTGTCCAGCTCGAGACCAGGACGGGGTCCCATATTCTCTAACTCTCAGGTAATGGGGTTGACTAGATCCTAGAGGGATTCTTGGCATAACACCTACACAGATGCTAGGTACATTTAGGTACATCTAGTTAGGGAGGCATCATTGGAGTACGCACTTTTTATCATGTGTTTTATGTACATGTATGTATTCATGATTGCTGCAAGATGGTAGAGCTATACCATCCATTTACTTTCTTAGTGCTTCTAATCAAATATCTCCACTACTGTCTAATGATTGTTGCAGCTCATCCAGTCTAAACTAGAATAACAACTATTCAATAAATACTTATTGAAAATGCCCAGACTGTTTATTCTGTGTATGTCTCTGAGACAAACTAAGTAAGCACGAGGTACTGAGTGAAAGGTAGCATATTGTTTTCACGATCCTGAGGGATCAGGGTTGTCATGTTCTGAGGATGCCAAAAACTATTCTCTCCCCGATAAGAGCAGACTCTAGTGGCACTGTGAGCTAGGTGATACAGACAGGCTAACGTATCCTTTGGGGGTACACAGAATCAGTCTGAAACAAATCCCACAGTTTATGTTATCCAAAACGTGCAGATCCTGTATAGGTAATATAGGAACTACACAACATTACTCCACAGATTGATGCACAGTCTCATACATAACTCCACAGATTGCTGCACAGTCTTACCTATTACTCCACAAATTGATGCACAGTCTCATATATTACTCCACAGATTCCTACACAGTCTCACTTATTTCGCCAGACATTCCTACACAGTCTCACTTACTATTCCATAGATTGCTGCACTGTCTCACTTATTACTCCACAGATTGATGCACAGTCTCAATTATTACTCCACAGATTGATGCACATTCTCACATATTACACCACCGATCACTTCACAGTCTCACTTATTAGTCCACAGATTTCTTTCTGCACAGTCCCACTTATTACTCCACAGATTGCTGCACAGCCTGACGTATTACTCCACAGACTGATGAACAGTCTCAGATATTGCTCAAGAAATTGCTGCACAGTCTGTTGTATTACTCCAGAGATTGATGAACAGTCTCACATATTGTTCCACAGATTCTTTCACAGTCTCGCTTATTACTCCACAGATTGATGCACAGTCCCACTTATTACTCCACAGATTGCTGCAGAGCCTGACGTATTACTCCACAAACTGATGAACAGTCTCAGATATTGCTCAAGAAATTGCTGCACAGTCTGTTGTATTACTCCAGAGATTGATGAACAGTCTCACATATTGTTCCACAGATTCTTTCACAGTCTTGCTTATTACTCCACAGATTGATGCACAGTCTCACTTATTACTCCACAGATTGCTGCACAGCCTGACGTATTACTCCACAGACTGATGCACAGTCTCAAATATTGCTCCACAAATTTCTGCAGAGTTTGCCGTATTACTCCACAGATTGATGAACAGTCTTTCATAATACTCCACAGATTGTTTGCTGCACAGTCGCACATATTATTCCACAGATCACTTCACAGTCTCACTTATTACTCCACAGGTTGATGCAGAGTCTCACTTATTACTCCACAGATTGATGCACAGTCTCACATATTACTCCACAGATTGCTTCACAGTCTCACATATTACTTCACAGATTTCTTTCTGTGCAGTCTCACTTATTGCTCAACAGATTGCTGCTCAGCCTGAAGTATTACTCCATAGATTGCTTGCTGCACAGTCTCGCATATTACTCCACTAATTGCTTCACTGATTGGTGCACAGTCTCACATATTACTATACAGATTGTTTGCTGAACAGTCTCATTTATAACTCCACAGATTGCTTCACAGTTTCACTTATTCCTTTACAGATTTCTGCACAGTCTCACATATTACTCCACAGATTGTTTCACAGTATCACCTCTTACGCCACATATTTCTGCACAGTCTCACATACTACTCCAGAGATTGCTTGCTGAACAGTCTCATTTATAACTCCACATATTGCTTGCTGAACAGTCTTACTTATTACTCCACAGATTGCATCACATTCCCACTTATTACTCCACAGATTTGTGCACAATCGCAATTATTACTCCACATATTGCAGCACAGTCTCACTTATTACTCCACAGATTGATGCACAGCCTGACGTATTACTCCACAGACTGATGCACAGCCTCAGATATAGCTCCACAAATTGCTCCACAGTCTGCCGTATTACTCCACAGATTGATGCACAGTCTCACATATTATTCCACAGATTGCTTGCTGAACAGTCTCAATTATAACTCCACAGATTGCTTGCTGAACAGACTCACATATTACTCCACAGATTACTGCACAGTCTCACATATTACTCCACAGATTGCTTGCTGAACAGTCTCATTTATAACTCCACAGATTGCTTGCTGAACAGTCTCATTTATAACTCCAGAGATTGCTTGCTGAACAGTCTTGCTTATTACTCCAAAGATTGCTTCACTGTTTCACGTATTAATCCACAGATTGCTTCACAGTTTCACGTATTATTCCACAGATTGATGCACAGTCTCACATATTACTCAGTTTGCTTGCTGAAAAGTTTTATTTAGAACTCCACAGATTGCTTGCTGAACAGTCTCACCTATTACTCCACAGATTGATGCGCCGTCTTACATATTACTCCACAGATTGCTGCACAGTCTCACTTATTGCTCCACAGATTGATGCACTGTCTCACCTATTACTCCACAGATTGATGCACAGTCTCACATATCACTCCACAGATTGATGCACAGTCTCATATGTTACTCCTCAGATTACTGCACAGTCTCACTTATTACTCCACATATTGCTTAACAGTTTCACTTATTACTCATCCGATTGCTGCACAGTCTCAGTTATAACTCCACACATTGCTTGCTGCACAGTCTCACATATTACGCCACTGATTACTTGCTGAAAAGTCTCATTTATAACTCCTCTGATTGCTTGCTGAACAGTCTCGCTTATTACTCCACAGATTGCTGCACAGTGTTATATATTACTCCACAGACTGTTTGCTGAACAGTCTCATTTATAACTCCACATATTGCTTGCTGAACAGTCTCACATATTACTCCACAGATTGCTGCACATTCTCACATATTACTCCATGATTTGCTTGCTGAACAGTCTCATTTAGAACTCCACAGATTGCTTGCTGAACAGTCTCACCTATTACTCCACAGATTGATGCGCCGTCTTACATATTACTCCACAGATTGCTGCACAGTCTCACTTATTGCTCCACAGATTGATGCACTGTCTCACCTGTTACTCCACAGATTGATGCACAGTCTCACTTATTACTCCACATATTGCTTAACGGTTTCACTTATTACTCATCCGATTGCTGCACAGTCTCATTTATAACTCCACACATTGCTTGCTGCACAGTCTCACATATTACTCCACTGATTGCTTGCTGAACAGTCTCATTTATAACTCCACAGATTGCTTGCTGAACAGTCTTGCTTATTACTCCACAGATTGCTGCACAGTGTTATATATTACTCCACAGACTGTTTGCTGAACAGTCTCATTTATAACTCCACATATTGCTTGCTGAACAGTCTCACGTATTACTCCACAGATTGCTGCACATTCTCACATATTACTCCATGATTTGCTTGCTAAATAGTCTCATTTATAACTCCACAGATTGCTTGCTGAACAGTCTCACTTATTACTTCACAGATTGATGCACAGTCTCATATATTACTCCACAGATTGCAGCACAATCTCACTTATTACCTATCAGATTGCTGCACAGTCTCACATATTACTCCACAGATTGATGCATAGTCTCAAATATTACTCCTCAGAATGCTTAACAGTTTCACTTATTACTCCACAGGTTGCTATACAGTCTCACATATTACTCCACAGATTACTTGCTGAACAGCCTCGCTTATTACTCCAAAGATTGCTTCACAGTTTCATGTATTACTCCACAGATTGCTGCACAGTCTCACATATTACTCCACTGATTGCTTGCTGAACAGTCTCACTTATTACTCCACAGATTGCTTGCTGAACAATCTCACTTATTACTCATCAGATTGCTGCACAGTCTCATTTATAACTCCACAGATTGCTGGCTGCACAGTCTCACATATTATGCCACTGATTGCTTGCTGAATAGTCTCATTTATAACTCCACAGATTGCTTGCTGAACAGTCTTGCTTATTACTTTAAAGATTGCTTCTCAGTTTCATGTCACAGATTGCTGCACAGTCTCACATATTAATCTACAGATTGCTTGCTGAAAAGTGTCATTTATAACTCCACATATTGCTTGCTGAACAGTCTCACATATTACTCCACAGATTGCTGCACAGTCTCACATATTACTCCACGGTTTGCTTGCTAAACAGTCTCATGTATAACTCCACAGATTGCTTGCAGAACAGTCTCACATATCACTCCTCAGACTGATGCAGTCTCACATATTAGTCCAGCCCAGTTGCTTCCTCTCTAAATTGATTCCATGTACCCCAGGTACATAACAGATTGGATTCTGAGGTGCCCTTATAAGTCCCCCTCGGCAGCTCTCTGAATCTCTTCTCCGGGGTTGTCTGTGATGCAGCCTGACCATATACTCTTAAGTGCATTATAACTCAACGGTAAATGCTTACTTTGGACTGGCTTCACGGAAACATGTTGTGTTTGGTGTCAAACACCTTGGAATCATACCCCCACACCAGTAACTGGTGAGGGAGTATGATCCCACCCTTCTAGAGGGAGAGACATGACAGCACCGGTATACCCGGTACCAACTTAAAAGAGCCTGGCATCACAAAATGGATGTTGCAGCAACAGACATGAGTCTGGCCTCCTGCTGCTGACCAAAACTCCGGCAGGGGAGGCCTGGATAATAGGTTTCCTGTCACAGGGAGGTGTCACCAACTCCCAGACAGGCTTTAGTGTATTGGGGCTGGGTGGGTGCACTCTGAAAGTGCTTTGAAGTCCTGCACTGGTGGCACATTTGGTGTCCCTGTGCATAGTCCAGCTCAAACCGGTTCAGGGGCTACCAGCCCCTGCTCTGGCACAAAACTGGACAAAGGAAATGGGTGTAGCCACCCCTCTTTCCAAACCCTCCCATAGGTGGGTCCCCTGAGTTAGTCCAACCCCTTCCTTGGGTATAAAGTAGGAACCCCTGGCAACAGGACTTTAGAAATCCCTGGACGAAACTCTGAAACTGAATCCTGGAACTTCGATGATCTGTTCAACCCCAGATGACTGAAGAATCTCCCTTGGAGTAAAGGAGTTACTCCCCTGCTTGGCAGGCACCAAAGACGCATTTGTCCGGTCTGCATCTCCGAAGCTCCCGCTGGACGCCGAAGACTTTGTGACACCAGAGGTAGATTTCCAGACTTCCCAGAGGCCGATCCGAGGCCCCAGCTAAGCTGAGACGCGTAGCCCTCGTGGGTACCATGGAACCGGAACCCCTGGACAACGTGCACATTTGCAAGTGCATCAACTTCTCGATGTCTTCTGAGGCTATGCATTAGGTTACTTGTAGCCCATACCCCGAGAAAAGAACCCACCGAAGATTGTCAGCCCACTCACCCCAAGTGACCCGTTGTCTGCCATTTTGTGATTCCTCTTGAGGTCCCTTTGCAATCCCTGGTCCATCAACTGGTGGGTCCCTGTGAAGGTAACTTTAACTTTCCTTGGGCTTCCCTGGTTGCTTCAGACATGCCCTCACTCCTCCTTGCTGGGGGAGTCCCTCAGACCTTGCTGGTCCGCACCGAAACATCTTTCTCCTTTCTGCGTGGGTTGCTGTTGCCAAGGCTTGTTGTGCCCCATCCGGGCACCGACACTGCAGCACTCGACATCCTTTGTGGGACAGCTTGAATTCAGCTCCTGGTTGTCCTCGACGCCTCCTGGTACTCGTGGCTGTAGAGTCAAGCTTCACCTTCTTCACCTAAAACACCCGACATCGGTGGGCATTCGTCAATTTTGCCCCTGGTCACTGGCAAGTGACCCAGACTCTGCCCCCTCTGCTTTCAGGTTCTTCACATCTTCGATCCAGGCTTGGATCTCCTCGGACACTTAGCATCTTCCCGGCAGCAGCACTTCTTCGCCAGCTTCCATTGAAAATGATAACGCGACCTGACACCATTTGACACCTATGCACCCGGCTTCCCTGGGTGAGGTAACTCGAGTACTCCGGTGCTCCCGTGGGTGTTTTCCCTAGAACTATCTAAGTCCAAAAGGGTTTGGTCCTAGTCCATCTCTAAGTGTCCGTAATCTTTAAAATTCTAACCGCGACTTTCCTCATAGAAGCTAACAAGAACTTGCAGCTGTGTTCTCACACTGCACACGGCTCCCGTGGGTCCCCTGTGTCACTACCTTTGGTGGTTCCTTGGGGTCCCAGTGATTCTACAGGCTCCAGGCCTTGTGTCTAGTTAATTTGTGGTTCTTATACCACTATTTTAGTAATTTTAGTATATGGTTTGGCTCGCCCCTAGGGCCTAACGTTTATTTTGTGCTACTTCACTGTTTATTTGTAGTGTAACTTATGTGCTTTTGCCTCTAGCCTCATAAAGAGACTAGAGGGGTGTGTTTAGTAATAAATACATATATTTTATATATATACCTGGTATGGTCTCATTTCATTTAGTGACTCAAGAGATTGTAGACTGGTAAAACAAGCTGCTTTACATTCCTTCAAGACAGCCTGTAGGCTGCTCTCCATAGCTACCACTAGGATAGCTTTCAATAAAGGTTGTCTTTAACCTATCTTCAATAAGGGGTTGTTTGGACTGGTGCAAGGTGCCCACTAGAACTAGTGGACAGCATATACCAGACCAACTTCCAACAATTATCATTTATAACTCCACATATGGCTTGCTGAACAGTCTCACATATTACTCCACATGTTGCTGCACAGTCTCATGTATAACTCCACAGATTGCTTGCTGCACAGTCTCACATATTACTCCACGGTTTGCTTGCTAAACAGTCTCATTTATTACTCCACAGAATGCTTGCTGAACAGTCTCACATATTACTCCACAGATTGATGCACAGTCTCACATATTACTCCAAATATTGATGCACACTCTCCCTTATTACTCCACAGGTTGCTGCACAGTCTCACATATTACTCCATGGTTTGCTTGCTGAACAGTCTCGCTTATTATTCCAAAGATTGCTTCATAGTATCACGTGTTACTCCACAAATTGCTGCACAGTCTCACATATTACTCCATAGATTGCTTGCTAAACAGTCTCATTTATAACTCCACAGACTGCTGCACAGTTTCACTTATTACCCCACATATTGATGCACACTCACACTTATTACTCCACAGATTGCTGCTCAGTCTCTCATATGACTCCACAGATTGCTTGCTAAACAGTCTCATTTATAACTCGACAGATCGCTTGCTGAACAGTCTCATATATCACTCCACAGAATGCTGCACAGTCTCACCTATTACTCCACGGATTGATGCAGAGTCTCACTTATTACCCCACAGATTGATGCAGAGTCTCATATATTACTCCTCAGATTGTTTCAGTCTCTTATTACCCTACAGCTTGATGCACACTCACACTTATTACTCCACAGATTGCTGCACAGTCTCATTTATAACTCCACAGATTGCTTGCTGAAGTCTCACTTGTTACTCCAAAGATTGCTGCACAGTCTCACATATTACTCCACTGATTGCTTGCTGCAGTCTAATGTATTACTCCACAGATTGATTGCTGCAGTCTCACTTATTACTTCACAGATCGCTTGCTGCAGTCTTTTTTATTATTTCACATATTGCTTCACAGTTTCACTTATTACTCCACAGATTGCTTGCTGAAGTCTCACTTGTTACTCCAAAGATTGCTGCACAGTCTCACATATTACTCCACTGATTGCTTGCTGCAGTCTCATGTATTACTCCACAGATGGCTTGCTGCAGTCTCACCTATTACTTCACAGATTGCTTGCTGCAGTCTTTTTTTATTATTTCACATATTGCTTCACAGTTTCACTTATTACTCCACATATTGATGCACAGTCTCACTTGTTATTCCACACATTGATGCACAGTCTCACTTGTTATTCCGTAGATTGCTGCACTGTCTCACTTATTACTCCACTGATTGCTGCGCCCATTTATTCTCTGTGAGTCTCACATTTTGGTGCACACTGCTTTTTGTGTGTGTGGATTTCACATCTTGTGCCAATCTCTCTATATAGGTGTGAGTTTTGCTGTTTGCAGCATAATTTCGTTCACTGAGTCTGAATCGCATTTCTTGGTGCTCAGTCTCACTCGTGTTTAAATTTCACTCTTGGAGCACAATGTCCTTCACCGAGTGGAAGTCCCACAGCACAGCCATTCACTGTGTGTGAGTCCCATGTTTTAGTCCCGCCTATTTGGTGTGCACACCACACCTAGGTGCAAATGCTGTGTTACTCAGTGGGCTTGGTTTTAATTCTTGAAATAAGTTCTCACCTATGGTCTCTCTCAACGATCTTATTCATTATAACAGATGCATGCACCAGTGATCAGCCCGCTGTATGTGACAGGAAGTTGTGTCATAAGGAGCAGCAGAGCCAGGGTGAGTGGGGACAGGAAGTTGTGTCATAAGGAGCAGCAGAGCCAGGGTGAGTGGGGACCCGCATCAGCTTCCGCCGTGAAAGCGAGGCTGTCCTGAGCTCATAGTTCAATGCCATTACAGTGCTTTACCTGTATCAGTGCATGCTGGCGCAACAGGGACAAAGGACAAATTAAAAAGAAAAGCAGCGTATAAAAATTGAGTGACATTTAAAAAAAAAAGTAAAGTAAAAGAAAAACTATGAGTCAATAGCAGTAAAAGAACATCTGTGAAAGTCAAATAAAAAAAATTTAAGGTGAAAGGAAACGAAGAAAAAAATTACGAGCAATTGAAAAAGGCAAAAAATAAATAGAAGAAAAGTGCAATGAAAAAGGGTGAGCAATAAAAACCAGAGACTTTAACGAAATCGGGAAATTGGATACAGTCGCAGGGATTCTTCTTATGTTGGAGAAAACCTCTGGAATGAGGAAATGGGAAATGAAATCCCTGATCAGGACTAATCCAACTCAACGATATAATAAAAAGAATCATTTCAAGGTAAAGAGTTCACCCAGTATCTAAAGTCACTAAAAATCAAACATCTAATGAGTGTTAAGCTATGGAAGGGTTAATGAGAGAAAAGGGGAAGGAAGAAAGGGAGAGAGGCATGGTTGAAGAAATGGATAGAGGGAAAAAGGAAGAACAGAGGGGAGGCTGGGAGAAAGCTAGGAAGGGAGAAATCATGGGAGGCATGAAGGAAGAAGGGTGGGAGTAAGGCATGAAGGACAAGAAGGAAGGAAGAAAGAATAGAGGCATGTAGGGAGAAAGGATGGATTGAAAGAATGAAGGAAGGGATGTGGACATAAGGAATAGATGGTGGGAGGCATGACAGAAGGAAGGGAAGAGGTAAGAAACAAGAGAGAGTTGGAAGGAAAAAAAGAAGATTGAAAGAAAAAGCAAAAGGAAGGAAGGATGGATTTAGAGGAATGAAAAAGAAAGAAAGAAGTGATTGAAACAGAAGAACTAAAGGGTTCTTAATATCGACCCCCAAAATATCCCCATACACAAATATCGCGTTATAAATATCGATGTCAAAAATATTGACATCCTATATTTAGAATGGTAAGTACAAAAATATTTAAAAAAATATTGATATCAAAAATATATATTTACAAAATATTAAATTTATTATATGCATAAAAAAGAATATTAAATATATTAAATAATAAAATTAACTTTAAAAAAGTAATTAGATTTAATACACATTTTAACAAATATAACAAATACATTTCATTAAAAAAATTAAGCATACGTATATAAAAAGTAATTTATATATATATGTATATATATATATACTTTAAAACAATTTATAAACTATTTATTTTAATTTATTTTATAATTGTACACATAAAAATGCACAAATTAATATGTATATATACATACACCAATAACGTAAAATCTAATAAAAAAACATTATATTATAAATTCAAACATTGAACTATTTAAAAGTCTTAAACTTAAATTTTCCACTTCAGTGAGTGCCACAGCAGGTAAAGTGTTGGATAGAGGAGGTGGTAAAAATTACTATTCCCACTCCAGTGAGCGTAACAGTAGGGAAAGTGTTGGATAGCGGAGGGGGAAAAATTACTATTCTCCCTCCAGTGAGTGCAACAGTAGGGAAAGTGTTGGATAGCAGAGGGGTTAAAATTACTATTCCCACACCAGTGAGTGCAACAGTAGGGAAAGTGTTGGATAGCGGAGGGGTAAAAATGCCTATTTCCACTCCAGTGAGTGCAACAGTAGGGAAAGTGCTGGATAGCGGAGGGGTA
Organism: Triturus cristatus; assembly: GCF_964204655.1. Taxonomy (NCBI): domain Eukaryota; kingdom Metazoa; phylum Chordata; class Amphibia; order Caudata; family Salamandridae; genus Triturus; species Triturus cristatus. The sequence goes on from NC_140588.1 coordinate 1,055,303,088, forward strand.
AAAATTACTATTCCCTCTCCAGTGAATCCAACAGTAGGTAAAGGGTAGGATAGCAGAGGGGTAAAAATTACTATTCCCACTGCAATGAGTGCAACAGTAGGGAAAGTGTTTGATAGCGGAGGTGTAAAAATTACTATTCCCACTCCAGTGAGTGCAACAGTAGGGAAAGTGTTGGATAGTAAAGGGGTAGAAAATACTATTGCCACTCCAGGTAGCGCAACACTAGGGAAAGTGTAGGATACCGGAGGGGTAAAAATGTCTATTCACACTCTAGTCAGTTCATAATTAAAAACAAACAAAATATCACCAACGCAAAATTTTTTACAAAATTAACAATGAAAAATATATAAAAATATTTTAAAAATCTAAAAAATAGAAACATATTATAATGTTAAATAGATATGACAAATACCTAGAAATATTGTATTAAATACATTTAAAAATAATTTACAAACAAATAACTATTTTTAATTAGAAATTATTTATAAACAAAAAATTAATTATTACATAAATGTAATATTTTGTATTTCCTACTCTATACCACCGCACAATTCACAACACACATCTAAATTTTAAAAAAATGTGCATCCATAATTAACATAATTAACTATCAATTAATATTATTAATTAAAAAATAAATTAAAACAGATACAAATTAATTTACTCCCCAAATGTTACACCTAAAAAAAACTCACACACAAAAATAAACAATTACCTTAATTAATTATCAATTGATGAATTAATATTAATGATCAACTAATTATTAATTAATTGAACATAAATTACTTACCACCCTTTACCCCTATAAACCCCACAACCCGTTCCTAAATAAATAACATGATTACCATAATTAATTACCAATTAATTAATTATTATTAATTAACAACCAATTAATAATTAATGAATAATAAATTACTTCCCACAAGTAACACTACAAAATCTAAATTAAATATATCTTACTAAATAAAAAATGATAATTTATTTATAATTAAATTACTTCCCACCCTATTCCCCTATAAACCCATAATGCGCTACAGAACAAAAAAAAAGCAAAATTTAAATCAAATGAAATTAATAACTACTAAAAATGTAACACGTATTGATAAAACAAAAACAATACTTGTACAAAAAAATAGATCACATACATTTAAAATACATTCTAAAAATCATAACGCTAATTTAAAAATCCATATTTTAAACAACTATATTTTTGCAAACGATATTCATGACTTCAATATTTTTTAAAACAATATTTCTTACCTTAAAGTCGATATTCTTCACCACGATATTCTTGCTGACGATATTTCTGTGTCACGATATTTCCAACTCGACATTAGTGTAAATCGACATTTCCAACTCAATATTCTGTCTGCATACCGAAATAAAGTTCTCAAAAAGCAAAGGAGAAACTGATTCGCATAAATAAAGAAATAAAGGTAAAAAGGAGTGAGATAAAATACCAGAAACAAAAAAACAAATAAACAAAAGGTAAAAGCAGACAGTTAATGAATACATAAACAGACATCCGCATAGACAAACATTAGGTAATTTTCAAGATCCTGTACCACAACCTTTCTTCACCGACCTTCTCTGAAACCTGTTTTCATTACAACTTTTCCTCTGATTTTTATTTTGGAGGTAACAGGGTCACTCATGTGCAACCCTGCCGACAACAAATAACAAAAGTATCTCCAGCAAAGAGCCTTCTTGCGGGGCCCTTTGGGCCCTACAGCGACGGCCCACAAGGAGCAGAGTCCAATTATTATTCCACTACAGGAATACCTAGTTCAGGAGGCCAGTGAGCCCAGAGCTTAATTTGTAAAAGAATAAGTGCTGGGCACAAAGTTTTGCTCAGAAATCCCTTGGGCAGACGTTTTCGAATGCCGGAGTTGCGAGTTCCATGGCTGCGCAGTCTTGATTTTGCCCGATACCTCCACAATCCATCCCCAGACTCTTCATGCCTCTTTATCTCATGCTTGTAGGTTCTGTGTCATCCGGACTTTCTCCCTTTGTCCCTATTTTTCCATCTTTCTCTTGCACTTTCTTACCCACTTTGGTGTTTTTCCCTCTCCCTCAATGGATCAAAGTTTGTTGAGGCAAAATAAATTCCGGCCATCAAACATTAGTGCTTTTGGCCCCCACCTGCAAACACTGGTCAAAATTAAGCAATGAGGGGAAGATTTACTAAGATTTTACACCATGTTTGTGTCTCAAAAGTGACGCAAGTCGGCGCAAAACCTTTTTTTCCAATTTATTTTCCTGCGCTAAACTTGTTTAGCGCTGGAAATAACGTGGAAGTAACACAAAGCGGTGCATAGCGCAGCTTTGCATTACTTAGCGCCGAGTGGGCATAACATGGGTGTTGATGGGCGTTCCCATGCAACCACCCAATTTACTAAATAAAGTAGACAGATTTAGCATCAGAAAACTGTGCCCTTTTCAAGTAGGCGCAAGAAAGGAGAAATGCTTTCATTTCTCCTTCCTTTTCCGACTGTGTGTGTTCTGCACTGTGCAGCACGCGTACAAAGAGGGGAAATGGTTTCAGTCAGTCTATGCATAGTATTTTGTACTGGAAGGGTGTCCTATGCTCGACTCGCGGAGACGCCCATGCACCCTGGCGCAAAGGTGTCTCCGTGGAGCACAGAGGCTGATTTCAGGGGAGGAGAGTGCCTTGCACGCCTCCTCTCTCCTTTTCACGCAGCACAGCATTTGCGGCTGCTGCACTGCGCTGCGTGAGTAAGTGGTATATCTGGCCCTGCGTGTGCCGCCTTCACACTCTAGGGAGCAAAGCAAAGGCAGTGAATACCACCACATGCTCAGCAATGCCCTCCGAGCAAAGGATTCTGGGTCAGGGGACAGAGCTGCACAGGCCAAACCAAACAGCTCCTCGAGGCTGCACCAAGAGGCTTGGGCGAGGAGTTCTGATGAGTTCTGCAGGCATGTGTGTGTTTTTGGAATGTGATGTGTCTCCTTGTAGCTACACCATGCCCCATAAATCTTCATCCTTTGCACTCAACGCCAAGTACCACTTCTGACACCAGGCACTGCGCAGCTGCTCTGTAATTTTCTCTCTGGGGCTACCCCATGTGAATGCCAGGCTGGAGCACAAAAACAAATATCCGTTGCCTTGCAGCCCAAAAATAACAGTGATTGGCACAAAATAGCCACGAGGCTCCGAAGTCTTTACTTACAGTCAGGGCGCGCGACGAGCAGCCGAAGCATTCAGCAGAGATGCCGCAATCAGAGTTGAGCGTGTGCAATTATGCAAATAACAGGGTATGCAAGGAAGAGAATATGCAGATTGTAATTAAGAAGTTTGAACTTTAAACACTTTAAGTGATCCGTGCTTCAATGACTCCAATAGGCAGACAGGTCCACGGATTAAAGACTCGTACGACAGACCTCCGTAGCGTGCGGCTGCTAGATGTTTCTGAGCGACTGCTAGTTGTTGCTGTTCCGCTACCCTGCTCATCATTAAGGGGTAATAAGAAGGTTCTGGTCTCTCCTGACTGCTGGCAGATTAAGGGGGTCATTGGTGGATTGGCAGAGGAATCTCAGTTATCCAATGGAGCAGAGGAACCCCCCCCCCCACCCCCCACAGAGGCATGGGACGGTCTGGCACATGTTGAGATCCGCAGCTTTGTAACTTAGGGCCTGATGTAGATCTCAGCAGACGGGTTACTCAATCACAAGGGCGACGGATATCCCGTCCTCCAAAATATAAATCCTATACGATTCACTGGGATTTATATTCCCGTGGACGGGAAATCCGTCATGGTTGTGATGGACTAACCTGTCTGTACGTCGAGATCGAAAACAGGCCCTTAGCTTTTTCTCCCAAAGTGGCTCCCAACAGCCCGCCGAGAGCCACCCTGACAGTACCCGGCCAGCATGCCAGAAACACATGAAACATGTGGGGTTAGAAATGGCGGTCTGCTTTCAGGCACACATTATAAATGTCAGTGGTGTGCTTGGAGTTTTCTCCCATCTGGTTGGGGACAAAAAATGAGCTCTCTGAACATAAGGGTCGTGCACAAGCTGTTGCACCTTAACTGGACTGTCCATCTCATGACACTTCCGGTGCAGTCATCCTCACCTGGTGGTGTCACTGACGGTGGAGCGGGCTGGGGCTCCTCCATCAAAGACACCTTGGCTTCCACCCGCACCTTCTCATTCGAGTGCGAGGGTGGCATCCATCAGCCTTTCTCAGTTGTCTCAATGCCATCCTCTGACATATCAGTCCTGTGTATGTGCTGGGGTTGCACATGTGGTCCATGGCCACATCTCTCTCCTGGGATAGAAAGGTTCGGGAGTCACGAGCTGCGTTGAACTGGAAAACAAGTCGCAGTCTTAATGCATTTTAGGCAAATTGTTTGGCACTGGCCAAGACTCGCAAAACACTAAGGGGCAGATTTACAAGAAAGTGACGCATTTGTACAGATGCGTCACTTTCCCTGAAGCCACCCTTAGAAACCCTTGCGCCACCATAGATGCGCCGTATTTACAATACGGCGCACTATGGCGCAAGGATTGACAGATGCGTCAGAAATTCTGACGCATCTGTTGGCGGAAAAGTCATGCATTGCTGGAGTCGTGTCGCAAGCACGACGCAACTCCAGCTATGCGTGTTGAGGCCTATTCCCACTACACTGCATCACTACTTATGCCTGCTTGAAGCAGGCGTAAGGTTTTGACGCAGTGGCGTCCTAAAAGTGGCGCAGTGAAATCTTGTAGATTTCACTGAGTCACTTTTACAAGGCCTTCCTGCGTGGGAACGCCCACCCTTCATACATTATACCTTATGCAGGTATAATGTGACGCAGGGCTTTACAACGTGACGCATCTCCCTAGATGCGTCACGTTGTAAATAGGCCGCATTGTTTGCGCCGCTGTTGCGTCAAAAAAGTGACGCAACTGCAGTGTAAAAGTCATGCAAGGGGCTTGTAAAGCTGCCCCTAAATGGCTCCACCGCGAACCCCCCAGGCTTCAAGCTCGAGCGATCCATGAACAAATCCTCCTCCGGAAGAGCCACGAGATTATGGAACTCTCCCCCGTACAGCCTCCGCCGGACACACGTCATGTCACCTTCGAAAAAGGTCTCAAAGCTCTTCTCTTTGAACGACACCTGACCTAATCGTCTCCTACCCCCTGACGCTCCTGCCAAGTGCAGACCAAGCTTAGCCAGCAGGATCGACTGATGTCCATCTTGTGGGACTGACCCCCCTGCTTGTCATTGCTATGTTGTACAATGAATACATGTAAGGCGTTCCTCACGGAGAGGCCTGGTGTTCTCGCCAACTTTAATGGACATGTATATTTTCCATTTGTTATTGATTTGTTCTGCTTTATTGTAAAGCGCTCTGATGACTAAGGGCCATGCCTGCGCTTTATAAAATCGCATAAATAAATAAACCAATAAATAAATGTCCCACAACACCGTAAGTGTGAGTTTAGGTTAGGGGCGAGTTTAGGAATGTGGGCATTACAAGAGTGGGTGGTGAAGTAACTCGATGTGACACACTTTAGGTTCCAGTGTTTATTCAAAGCAGAGAAGACAGCTTACACATCCACATCAGTCCGTTCCCAGCAGCACATCTCCCAACCGCCCCACCATAGAACATAGAACCCAGCATAAGCAATAACATTCCCCACTGCCGCATGAGCATTCACAGTATGAACACTACACACCTCCCCCCTCTTAAAAAAACACACAAAAAAAAAAAAATACAATCTTAAACAAAAACAAGATTCTATATGCATACCTTTCAAAACCTAACAAAATCATTCATTTTTACAGGAGGTTTCCTAATACGAGAACTTTTCCTTAGAGCAGGTATTTCTGAACATTCAACAGATACATCTTCTATATTTTGATTCATTTCAGGAATGTCACTGGATGTCATAACAGCACCCGGAGTTAAAGTAGGTACCACAATGTTATCACCAGTACCAAAAACTGGAACATTAGAACCCGGAAGTAACTTCCCCGATTCACAGTCAATTTCAAAATCTAGAAAATTTTGACAATCTTCACTCTCATCTCTGACTGGTGGCTCATTTCGTGGGAAAACATATGATTCACCACCCACATTTTTGGATCTAAACATGGATATTCGTCTAAAATTCCAAATTTTCCCCCCTTGTACTCTGACAGCTTTGCTGAAAACTTCAATTACTTTGACTGGATCAGACCATTTAGACCATCTTTTGTCTAAACCTCCATGTTTAACCCGCACAAAATCACCCACATTGATTTTACAATTCAGAGGACGATTTTTGCAGTTGACCCTTCGCATCTTATCTTGGTAATTTTGAACACGCTGTCTGACCACCTTAAGATCCAACATAGGATCACAAATATTGTTCTTTTTCAACCACCATGGCATAAGTTTAGAACACGGTCTTCTCCCTCTCAACATTTCAAATGGAGAACAACCTGTGACTGAATTAGGAGACATGCGATATGTGTGTAAAGTGGCTCGTAAAGCTTTCCTCCAATTCAAATTGCCCTTCACAGCAAGTTGTATTGATTCTTTTACAACTTTGTTAAAACGTTCAACCTGACCATTGGCCATCGGGTTATAATTGGAAACTCTTTTATGAATAATGCCACATTTATGTAAAAACATTTCAAACTCACTACTGATAAATTGTGGTCCATTGTCTGAAACTAGCTCAGAAGGAATACCTTCACGACTAAAAACATTATCCAAAAATTCAATAACTTGATTAGACGTAACTTTGTCAACCTCCATGACCTCCGGCCATTTCGAAAAATAATCCACTAGTACCAGGGCAAAAACATGTTTAGCTGCAGGCAAATTTAAAGGACCAATAATATCAATGCCAAGTTTCCTCCAAGGTCCCTGTGAATACTCAATGGGAGAAATTTCCCCAGACAACGGTTTGACAGACTTATCACTCTTTGCACATTGAACACAGTCTCTAACCCACCTGTCTACCATGCTGTCAATACTAGGCCCCCAATAAAATTCCCTCAAACGTCGCTTAGTAGAAGACATGCCTAAGTGTCCTTCATGGGATAAATTCACCAATTGTTCTCTAATTTTACGAGGCGGAACAATTTTATCACCCCTAATTACAAATCCATGTGAAAACATGAGCTCATCTTTGATTTTGCAGAATGATCCCATTTCCCCACTCAACTTCCTCTCTTCAGGCCAGCTACCATTTAGATATTTTACCACATCTAACAAAACGTCATCCTCAGACATTGCCTTTGCCCAAACCTCTTCTGAAATGGCATCCGAACTTATACTATGCTGTACATCATTAATGGTGTACGCTATATCGCACTCGTCTGCAATATCAATGGGATCTAAACTCTCACAGTAAGATAAACGAGACATACAGTCAGCGTGGACATTCATACGGCCAGGAATGTACACTACTGAACACTGATACTCTTGTAATTTAGCCGCTAACCTGGCCAAACGAGCTGTAAGTGTTTTTCCACCACCAGCTGCCAACATGTTTATGAGCGGTTTATGATCAGTTCTCAATTGAAATTTTGTCCCCCACAGAAATTGTCTAAAATGCTGTGCAGCCCAGGTGCACGCTAGCAATTCCCTCTCTATTGTGGAGTAGTTGAATTCAGCTCCACGCAATGCTCTAGAAGCATAAGACACAACATACTCTTCTCCAAACTTCTTTTGCATGAGCACAGCACCTAATCCAGTACTACTGGCATCCACTGCAACAATACATTCCCCACCAATCACAAAAGGTCTCAAACACGGGGCTGTACAAATTTCTTTTTTAAGAACTTCAAAAGCTTGACCTTGCTCTACACCTCAAGCAAACTTAGCATTCTTTTTCAATAAAATGCGTAGGGGAAAAACTTTTTCAGAATAATTCTTAACAAATTTGCTATAAAATTCTGTAAGACCTAAGAATGACAACAATTGTTCTTTAGTTGTGGGAGCTGGAGCTTTTGAAATACTAGCAACATGGTCTAACTTAGGTTTAATACCCTCACGAGATATCTCATGACCTAAATACTCAACACTATCTTTTCTAAATTTGTACTTTGAAAATTTGAGCGTTAGACCTTTCTTTTGTATCTTGCTCAATACCATCTTTAAATTGTTATCATGTTCCTCAACATCTTTCCCAAAAATCAGAATGTCATCTTGGAAAGCTATTGCCCCAGGACAATCCTCCAATACTTCTTTCATAAGTCTTTGAAAAACAGAGGCAGCACTGGCTAACCCAAATGGCATTCGCAAAAATTGGTACATACCCTCAGGTGTAACAAAGGCTGTTAAACACTTGGATTGTTCGTGTAGCATGATTTGGTGATATGCACTAGCCAGATCTACCGTGGAAAATACACATGCACCAGACAAGGTCGAAATTAATTCATGTATATTAGGTAGCGGATGCCTGTCAATCCAAATTTCTTTGTTCAAGCTGCGAAGATCAACACGCAAACGGAGTTCCCCATTGCTCTTAAGGGAAAGAACCACTGGAGAAACCCACGGAGAGGATTCAATTGGTTCAATGATGTTCCGAGAGACCAAGTCATTTAGCATCTCTTTTAATTTGTTGCGATACGCTAAAGGAACATTACGCACCCTATGTCTCACAGGGATAGCCGAATCTTTAAGGATGATTTTATGTGTGAAATCCACATATTTCCCTAGCTCATCATTAAATACGCTAGGAAACATGTTTTTTATATTTGTTACCAACTCTTCACCATCTGTAAAAACACTGTAAACGGGTGGGGAAGCGTTAGGATCCAATTTAATACCCAACTCTTGTTGGTTTGGCCAACCAAGTATGGATATACCCTTAGTGGCTACGTACAATTTCCCTTTGATTTTCTTCCCTTTGAAGGTCATATCAGCCCATATAAATCCTTCCAAATCAATTTTATGCCCAGAATAACTACCAGGCCTAATGTCAGGGGGTAACAATTTCCTATTCTCCCACAATTTAGTGAATACATCTTTGCCGATGATAGAATACCAAGCGCAAGAATCTATCATCATAGTGACTTCCTTGCCATCTATCACTATGGACCCGGATGGAAAACCTTTACAATTATTCTCACATACACAAGAAATACAATTAAATTCATTGAATTCTGTAGAAATGTCCTCCTCTTCACCAGTGACACAATTAACTTTTTGTGAGGATCTGCACATCTTTCCAAAGTGGCCCGTCTTTTTACATTTCACACAAATTTTGTTCCATGCTGGACAACCCTTATAATTTCCAACATGTTCAAAACTTCCACATCTATAGCAAATTATGGGATTTCCGCGGTTACCAAATTTATTCTCTTTGAGAGCTGAATCTTTCTTGCTAAAGAAAGGTGTTTTCCTGGGTGTAAACTGAGGTGTGAACTGAGGTCTTACAAGCGACACCTCTGCTACGGGATCTTGAACTTTCACGTTAATAGCTTGGGATTGGCCCCTAATCTCGCTTACAAACTTTTCAGATTGTTCGATTCCCTTTGCGATGTTCACTACTGCGCTCAATGATGATTCAGTGCCTAACCATAACCTCTCTTGTATCTTTTTACTTTTAGTTTTCATCATTATTTGATCTCTGAGCACTTGTTCGTAATTAATAGTATCAAATGCGCATGACCCCGCTAGTGAGCGTAAAGCCGATACATAGTTCTCAATGGATTCATCCTCTCTTTGAGCACGAGAATAGAACTTGAATCTCTCCATTACTATATTTTTTTTTTTTCCAAATCTGACACTCATTTTTTTGACAGCCACTTCAAACACATTCACTCCCTCTGTGCTTTCAAGAGGAGGCAGATTGTCAAATTCTTTAATTCCTTGGCCACCTAAACAATGCCGTAGAAGATCTAATTTCCTTTTAGGAGAACATCCATCTTCTTCTAAGACTTCGACATATGCTAAAAACATGGGATACCATAAATCCCACTCCATCTTAGGTTCCCCTGCAGAAGGTAAAAAATGTGGGGGTGCTGAAATATTTGACATATTTTCCACTTATTTTCCTTTCCTTGATGAACCAATTGACAAAGAAAAGAGAAGAAAAAAAAAATATAGTTAAACAGATTTAAAAATAAAATAAAAATTACATAAACAAAAATAAAGCTAATAATATTTTAGTAAGCTTCCTCACTGTAACAAATTGTACATATTCCGTTTTGTTTTAGAAATATGGAATGCACAGTCAGAGGTCTCTACACCTGTAGGATCAAAAAAAACGATCTCCCAAACTGTCCCAATCTAAGATGTCCGCACCACACGTGACATCATCACACTCCCAGCATGCCTTGCGATTGTCACACTCCCAGCATGCCCTGCGATCAGCAGGAAATGGTGCGATGAGGCTTCGGCAGCGGAACGTTGAATCTGTGCGAAAATGGCACTCCGAGAACGTTGGTAAGTGTATTTTTGAAATCTCACTCGACTTCACCGCAACTTAAATCAATGCCTCAGGGGTCTCCCGCAGCCGCAATCAAAGCGCATTCCAACTCAGAGGTATTCCCCCAGACAGCTGCCGCTGGCGCAATCACAGCGCAACACCATTCCTCATTAAGCCAATCAAAATGAACAAGCTCAAATTACTTTTATGCTCCTTCATACGCCCAATGAGCCAACGTGCTTTTGAGCAATTTCCCAGTCGCGTTCAAGTCGCGTTACAGCAGCAGGTGCAATCACAAGCACATTAGTTAAAAACAGCCGCAGGTGCATTCGCGCACAATAAGTACCTTGAAATCTCTTCCACACGTGAGCGCTGTCTTCTTTAAAATCCCGGTCGTCGCCAAAATGTGAAGTAACTCGATGTGACACACTTTAGGTTCCAGTGTTCATTCAAAGCAGAGAAGACAGCTTACACATCCACATCAGTCCGTTCCCAGCAGCACATCTCCCAACCGCCCCACCATAGAACATAGAACCCAGCATAAGCAATAACATTCCCCACTGCCGCATGAGCATTCACAGTATGAACACTACAGGTGGCCCTCCCAAATGGGCCGAAAACCTGTAACCTTGCAACTTTCAGCATTCACAAACATTTTTTCATGGTTCCCAGCCTTGGTACACTTGCAAAAATGCAACTGTCCAGGGCATGAGTCAGTGGTTTTATAGGGAGTGAACCTTCCATATTGTATGAGAGTGTATGTGAAGGGGTTCCCCAAAAATATTTTCCACGAAGAAAATAAGGTAAGAAAAAGCTGTGAAGCAAAAATGCACTGGAAAGGTTAATTGCAAAAAAGGTATTCAGGTTTCGAACTATTCAATCCCACTTAGTATGACTATATTATAGTATGATGGTATATTATAGTATGATGGTATATTATAGTATGATGGCAGATGTTTACTACATACCTGTAGTTCAGCTACTAAAGATAATCTCAAAATTGCAGATGTGATTGATTCGACGAAATTAGACCTGATTTTCCTGCCTCAAACAAGCTCTTCCAAGCCTGTTCTGGACTCATCATTCCACTGGGTTAAAAGTCTCGAGGAAGGGCAGCCAAGGCTGAGGGATGCTGTGACAGTCATGCACAGGTCTTACACCCTTAGTAAAACCTTGAACACAGATCTATAGTCTTTCTTACAGGGTCTGTCAGTCAAATATCAGAATCGAACCTAAAGTATTCCATATCATCTATCACCAGTTTGGGCATAATCTCTTCCTGGAACAATTGATTGAACTCATAACAAGAAACAACAATTCTGACTCAGACAATATATCCGTAGGTGACTTCATTTCTGTCTGGGACGATAAGCAGATCTCAGCCACATCCTGGTTGACACACTTTCTCCGCGACAACAACTTACAGCAATCTTGTTAACTCCAACACAAGGGAAGGTTTTGATACTCTACCTTGTAATTTCAAAAAAGTCATGCCCGATACTGAATCTCTTTGGCTAATACTCTATATACATCTTCTCAAACTAAACCCCCTGAAAACTGAATTACAACTAATATCACCTATGCATGGCTTGATGTGACAATACTAGAATACAGCAAACCCTCCACTGTTGAATCTGCAAGATTGCTTGGCTTCACTGAGCATATAAACAGGAACCCTCAGGTGAACATTAATGCTTTAGCAAAGGGTACCCAACACCAAATCAACCACCCCTGGAGATTCAAGCCCCTAATTCAAATAAAAGAGTTCAAAACAACCACAGTGCAATCATCAGTCCTCAAGACTAGACTATCAAAGGCCCTTCTGGTTGGAGCACCCAGCTAACATCTGCCCATGCTGCAGCGCAGAGACTCAAGAAGACCAGATCCCATTCTGATCCCTCTACACTGGCTCCCTCAGAAGGCAGATATTGATTGAAGTTGACCTGCACAGTGCAGATGGCCATACATGAAAGGGCAGCAAACTCTGACCCATAACTTGGTCATCTCTGCCAGATTCTGACCGACTACCTCCATCTTGAACTCAATCTTTCAAAATGTCCCGTACTCTGGATCAATCTGGCAGACACACACAAACAAGCCGCAATTGTGTAATTCAGAGGTGCACAATGACATTAGTAGTGTACCGGTGCATGGAATACACCTTAAACATATATAAACAATGACTGTGTGCTATTGTTAAGCATACATGTTTTAGTTTATACAAAGTTTTCCCTACTTTTGTGATCTTGCCCCACATTATCCACGGGAATGACCCTGGGATTCTGGATCGAAAGGTAGGCTTGAGAGCAGGCATCCAGCTGCGGCATCTACAATGGTAGTAAAGTTACTTTTAGGTGCTCTCAGGATGCGTCACTATGTCCCCCTTGGTGAGCTCTGAAGGCCATTTCCAAGGCATGATGGCAGGTTTGCACCATCCACCAGTCGGGGATGAAACTAAAAGAGAAATCACCTTCTCTGTTGGTCCTGTGGTGATGATGCTGGAGCGGGTAGTACAAAATTTTGTATACCCCCATTCTGCATGTTTATATTAATCCGAATAATCAATTAATTGTAATATTATTAATCTGTTTGAAGTGTTAACTCACCAACTATATTAACAAGAGAAATATACGTGGGAATTGCACGCTGCACGGCTATATTAATTGTGAATTAACTTGTGTACGCATATTAATAGTAGAAAATTAGAATATTATATGTTATATGTTGCTTAAGTGATGTATTTGTGATTTGTGCTTTATTCAGTGAGTATAAACCGCTCTGAGTGTTGCTTCTGCTAGATAAATACACACACATATGGGTATTAGTAAGGGGATAACATTTTATTAGTCATTTCCATCTTTTAATTCCGTTTTTGTGTTTCTTTTGCTTAAGTTGACCATTTCGGCCTATACAAGATGGCTGAACGGGACGGTAAACGTGACTGCCTTGACAACACGAGGTTCTGGGTGAAGTGCGCATGCGTCACCGCCAGCAACAGTGGCCTGGACCTGACCCCGGGAGAACATGTACCCTCCAAGGTCATTCCGGGAACCCGTCCAAGACTAAGAGACAATTCCCAATTTAAAAGCCGGAACAAGCAAGTTTGATGACTTCAGCTTCGACACTCTGAGAACCGCTCATCGCCAGTCGAAATTGACCAATTAGAACTCTCTAAACCCAATCTTGCTACAATTTTGTTAGTATTTTCATTATAAAAGTCGGCAGGGAAATTAGGGTAGGATCGCACGCTCGATTGCTCGCTCTACTTTGACGACCTTGATTTCCTGACGTTATGCTGACGGGAGAGGACGGTGACACTGCTGGACAGCTGTTATCCTGAATCTATGAGAGACTGAATTGCGGCCTAAACTTTGAATAAAATTCTTCTTTGACTGATTGACTGAGAGGACGACTTAGCCAGAATAGGTAAATATAATGCTCTGAAATGCTGATGATGATGGTTTCTAATTTTCTTGCAAAATAATTTAGATAAAGAGTATTTGATTAATTGACAAATCTGTTGTGTCAGTTATTTGAATAAAAGAAATGTGGAAAGGAAGTAATGTATAGATAGATGAGCATTATTCATTAAAACCAAGTAAAACAACTAAATGATCCATCTCCTTATGAGAGGGATATCTCAGAAGCCTGAGGGCAATGTGTTCAAGGGTAAGGTAAAGGTATTACTCTCATGTCAGCGTTGGGAAAACGTATTTTCCCTCAGAAAACAGATCAACCGAGTGTAAGTATATTGGTGTTATGGGCCCCACCAATGAATGTATGTGAGTAAATTGAACGACGAGGTAGTTGGTCTGTGCCGAAGGGGGAATTTGACGTTCTGCGCTGCATCAATGACAGACAACCATTGCCATGAAATCAAAGGCAGGCTTACAGGCACCCATAGGCCTTATAGTGGGATTCTGTCTTGACCCCAAATATTGGTGATAGGCCTTTATGAGGACTCTTCACAAGTTATGGTTGTAAGGAAGGACTCAACCCTCAAGATGGTTACAACTGGTGGGTCACAGCTTGCCATCAAATTGGGAAAAGCTAACTCTGAATGGGTGAGGATTTCATGACCCCGGCCTAATACTCCGGTCACCCTCCCGCTTTTATAACAGTTTTGGAATTAACAACCCTCACCAGAGGTTGCCTGACTGCACAACATTTCCTGTGCTGCACGACTTGATATTTCAGCATGAATCCAAGTAGTGTTTCTGAAAATGTGCTCCCCTCCCTCTTCTCATAGTAAAACCTGCCTTTTAATTAAAGGTGCCAACTCATAAATTACATGGATGGACAGAGATCAACTCCCAGCGTAACAGCAAATTAGAATATGGCTTTAAATAACCTTTGGGGTATATTTATTAAGATATCTCGCAGTGCAGCAAGTCACCTTGCTGAGCTGAATGATACGGAAAGGGCAGAATGCGCAGTGCTTAACAATAGATGGCGCCTTCCTGCCCTTTCCTAGATTTGATGGATAATGTGCAGCCTAGGGTCTATGCAGGCACCCTTGCGCCATGGTTTAAGGGTGCCTGCACTGTAAGCACAAAAACAATCCTGTGATGCAGAATGCAGTGCACATAGAAACAGGAAGTAACAAGGAGAAATAAAGATATTTCTCCTCCTTACGCCTCATCAGGGGAGGCATAGTCTATTGATGCATTCCCTGGTCTACCAGTAATGATAAATTTGTGAATGTACCAAAATTCATGGATGGATGTTTGGGAACACCGACACTCCACCCATAGGATGCCTCCCTGGTGCAGAATGTGAAACTTAGCGATTTGAGCTGCGTTGCATTAGTCTTGATTTATCAAGCCACTCAGGGCCATGCCAGGTGGCCTTGCATTGCTTGATAAATCCTACTACATTTTGGATCTACCAAGTGCCCCCTTGCGTGATGCAAAGGCGGCGCAAAACTTACATAAATATGCCCCTATGTTTTGAGGATATATCAGGGGGTAGAAAACACAAAAATAAGGGGAGTAAAGACATGGGCACTACATTTAATAGAAAGGAATTTTACACAACCAAATTCAAGTTTAGGTGTCGCATAAGACATCATGCAGGTGTTGTTGCTAGCATGAGATTTTCTTTACTACAAGAGGTTTCATTATCACTCAAATTTGCTACCTCCTAAGTGCCCAGGGAGTGCCCGTTTCACTTCCTTTTCTTTCGTGTGGAGCATGGACCAAATCCCAATGGCTTAATTTTGATTAGTGTCCTTCCACTGCTCATGCTATGATCAAGGTACTATTTTGTTTCTTCTTCCCCTTTCGTTCATGGTTGTCTGTGTTGCTTCTTCCATTTTGCTTCTTCCCTCCCACCTGCCACCCTGCTGTTGTCCTTCTTGCTTGTACCTGTTGTCTGCATTGCCCCCACCTGATATAGGAAATAAAAGTGCTATGACGCAGGCAGCTTTGGCTACCAGCATAGGACTTTTTTTTACCCTTTTGTTGTCCCTGTTGATTGTTCCTTCCCTCCTGCTGTCTGCTGCATCCTAGCCCCATCTCTCCCTCTCCAACAGGCTGTGACAGGGTCCATCCTATATCCATCTCTGCATCTCTCACAGACTGTGACAGGGTCCATCCTAGCCCATCTCTTCATCTCTCACAGGCTGTGACATAGCCCATCCTCGGTCCATCTCTGCATCTCTCACAGACTGTGTCCTCGGTCCATCTCTGCATCTCTCACAGACTGTGACAATATCCATCCTCGGTACATCCTGCATCTCTCACAGGCTGTGACAGAGTCCATCCTAGCCCGTCTCTCACAGGCTGTGACAGCATCCATCCTAGCCCATCCCTGCCTCTCGCACAGGCTGGTACAGAGTCCATCCTAACCCCATATCTTCCTCTCTCACAGGCTGTAACAGGATCCATTCTAGCCAATCCCTGCCTCTCTCACAGGCTGTGACAGGGCCCATCTCTGCATCTCTCATAGGCTGTGACATGGTCCATCCTAGCCCATATCTGCCTCTCTCACAGGTTGTGACAGGGCCCATCTCTACATCTCTCACAGGCTGTGACAGGGTCCATCCTCGGTCCATCTCTGCATCTCTCACAGTCTGTGACGGGGTCCATCCTAAGCCTATCTCCGCCTCTCTCACAGGCTGTGACAAGATCCATTCTGGCCAATCCTTGCCTTTCTCACAGGCTGTTACAGGGTCCATCCCAGAACGTCTCTGCATCTCTCATAGGCTGAGACATGGTTCATCCTAGCCCATCTCTGCCTCTCTCACAGGTTGTAACGGCCCATTACTACATCTCTCACAGGCTGTAACAGGGCCCATCCTAGGTCCGTCTCTGTATCTCTCAGAGGCTGTGACAGGGTCACATCCTAAGCCTCTCTCTGCTTCTCTCACAGGCTGTGACAGGGTTCATCTAGCCCCGCCTCTGGCCCTCTCACAGGGTGTGACAGGGTTCCTCCAAGACCATCTCGCCTCTCTCACAGGCTGGTAGAGGGTCCATCCTAACCCCATCTCTCCCTCTCTCACAGGCTGTAACAAGTCCATCCTCAGTCCATCTCTGCATCTCTCACAGACTGTGACAGGGTCCATCCTCGGCCCATCTCTGCATCTCTCACAGGCTATGACAGGGCCTATCCTGGGCCCATCTCTGCATCTCTCACAGACTGTGACAAGGTCCTTCCTAGGTCCATCTCTGCATCTCTCACAGGCTGTGACAAGGTCCTTCCTAGGTCCATCTCTGCATCTCTCACAGGCTATGACAGGGCCTATCCTAGGCCCATCTCTGCATCTCTCACAGGTTATGACTGGGTTCATCCTAGGCGCATCTATGCATCACTAACAGGCTGGTACAGGGTCCATCCCAGACCATCGCTTCATGTCTCACAGGCTGTGACAGGGCCCATCCTAAGCCCATCTCTGCCTCTCTCACAGACTGTGAAAGGACCCATCCACGCTCCATCTCTGCCTTTCTCACAGGCTGTGACAGGGCCCATCCTTGGCCCATCTTTGCCTCTCTCATACGGTCGTGAAAACTGATGGGACAAGTAACCCAGCCGGGCACCAGTGGAAGTGCACCTTAAAGACACTACCCTACCTCAAGAATGGATTACCAGGAAGAAGGATGATGTCTACAGGGCACAAGAAGCCCACTATGAAAACTATGAAAGTAGGATGGGAAAGGAGGCTTTAGGGCATGAAAACCGAGATCCAATTTGCACAAGAGATTTACAGGGGCCAATCAGGGCCACTGGATCAAGCTTTAAAGAGCTGGGGCCCGATTCACAGAATTAACTTAAGTCAAAATCCTAAACTTACTACTTTTGGTATTCACAGAATGCACTTACTACTTTTGGTATTCACAGAATGCACTTACTACTTTTGGTATTCACAGAATGGATTTACGACTACTAACTTTATGTCCGCACTCGGGCCGGAATTTCCGGCCCGGAGGCAGAGCTTCCAGCCCGGAGGCGGAGCTTCTGGCCCGGAGGCGGGGCTTCCGGGCCAGAGGCGGAGCTTCCGGCCCAGAGGTGGAGATTTTGGCCATGGCTAAATCTCCGCCACTGGCCGGAATCCCCACCTCCGGGCCAGAAGCTCTGCCTCCAGCCCGGAAGCCCCGCCTCTGGCCCGGAAGCTCCGCCTCCGGGACGGAATTTCCAGCCCAAGTGCGGACGTAAAGTTAGTAGTCGTAAATCCATTCTGTGAATACCAAAAGTAGTAAGTGCATTCTGTGAATACCAAAAGTAGTAAGTTTAGGATTTTGTCTTAAGTTAATTCTGTGAATCGGGCCCCTGGAGTGGGCTGAAGCCCTCCAACACCTCGAATGTACATGATGTTCATAACTTAATGACGGAGGGAAATGCCTTCAACTGGGCGAGCCTTGGGATGCCCAACGGCAGGGTCAGCTGGCAAGAAGGACTGGAAGTGGGTACCCACCAGACTATGAGTGGCACTCACCGCCCATGCCTGACGAGCACTGGCATAGCTAGTGTGTCTAATAATAACAGGATTAGGGAGTGTAGAGGGGAAGCCCTACACGGGCACTGAAGGTGGATACGTCCTCCACTTAGAATTAGTTACCAAACATAAGGATCCACCTCTGGAAGAAAACAAATAACCTGGGTTCAGAAAATACTAGGGTAGTGAAGTGTGCGTGTCCCACTTTGGTTGGACACACACTAGGTTGTTTAAATACCCCTCACACACCAAGAATGACCCATGGTGTCATGCTTCATCATAGGGGTATTCCCCCCCGCTGCGGGACGGGGCGTGCTACGGCCTGCGACTATGCGGGAGCACTGATGATAAAGTGCTATGTGTGATGCAAAGGGAGGGTCTGAGGTGAATGTAAATGTGAGTTAAAAAGGACCTGGCCCCTTAAGACAAAAAACTTTAATATGTCAAGGGGGGCTGGTGCTAGTAAAAAGGTGGTGCGGAGATTCCCTACGTAATGTGTGGTTACTCCTAATCTGTCAACATGTTTCGATGCGAAAGCATCTTCATCAGGACAGGGCTAAGATCCCTCCTAAAAAGCGTGTACTTATTTAATGCCTATTAACATAAGTGAAGATGCAAATAATGATGCATTAATATACGATACCTAATAGTATACTTGTATATTCTGAAAAAGAAAAAGAAAAAAAATTGGACGTGTTTAGTGTCCCAGGAAGCAAAAACATGGTACCTGCAAACATAAGTAGTGCCCCACAAATGTGACCAAACGTGATCGTTAGCCATAAGTCTAATATTGCAGGAAAAAAGTGCAGTGACCTGTAAGAAATAGAGACAATACATGACACTACACACAAACAACAGAAAACACACACTCTAAGAAATGCGTGAACTAATCTCTTGTGATCGAGATGGACACAGTGGTAAAAAACCCAATACATACTTATGTGTATGTGAGGATTCTGCCTCATGAATAAGGCTCCCTGTTTTCCGTTTTTACTGATTTTTACAGATAAATACAGACAGAAAACATTCATTTACTTGTCTGTATTTATTTTTAAATGTTGATAAAAACGGAAATTGGGTTGCTTTTTGAGTAATTCTAAATACTGTCTGCCATGACTGCCAGGCCAATAGATGTGTGGATTGATAGACAAGAGGATTAAAAAAGAGAGGAATTTTAGTAAAGAGGCTTTAACAGCACTAGATATGCACAAGGTTGATACTGAATTTTGCATTTCTTTATATAAGTGCACTGATTTATCTTCTGCGGGTGCTCACAGCACTGAAACCTGGCAGACATTCAAGCATGAGTGCATATTTATCAGGTAAATAAATGTGGAAATATGCTAATTTCAGCTTAATTTTTCCACAAAACCCAAAATAAATATGGATAAATACAGATAAAATTAGCAAAAAATAAATATGGATAAATACAGACGGAAATGGCAAAAAAATAGATACCATAAAACCGGGAACCCTACTCATGAACCTTGAGAACGGGTGGAAAAGTCAAGGAGCCTCAATGCTAAATGGGAAAAGCAAAGAGGAAACGGAGAAGGAGAAATGGCTGTTACCTTCAAAACGCCGCTCGTATTATGAAAGGTTGCGTCGGCATCCCCGAACGGCTGTGCCGTATTTACGTGCCCTTGCACAGACTTTCGCTCAATGTACGTCCATCCCGCGGTTCCGCTGATATGCGGGGTTTGCGGGCTGTGCTTCTTTCAAAATGAGCCAGTAATCGCTAAATTAGGTAGAACTCGTTACACCTGGGTCATGGTTGTGACTTCCGGGTAGAACCTGTCGAAAGGCTAGACCGGGGAAAGCCCTCGGAAAACCGGAAGTGAGGAATAATCGTAAACACAAATACGTGGAAAGCAGTGTGGGCTATCAAAAATACGATAAAATAATCCGGTGAAGATGGACGGGGCCATTAGCTCTCCATGCCTGCTGGGTTACATAGAGCCTCCTGATATAGAGGATGAATATAATGAGTCTCAAAAGGAATGGTCAATATTAAATCTTAAGGGTTTATTTGAAAAACGGGGACATCAGCTATCACTGTCAGGTGGGTTACATAGAGAATACTCAAAGGAACCTTCCCAGAGAGTGCTGTACATTGATAAAAATAAATGGAAAAATGAACATTAAATGTTTTTTTTAAATGGATGGCTAAAAAAGGGGAAACAGGAAGAGGTGCTTTACTGGGGGGTCTCAAAATTGATCATTGCAGTTTTTGCTTCAAAGAAACACACCAATAGCAGTCCGACATGCATCAGATGACACATGTGGGAAAATGATGGTGCTAGGTCAACTGTGACCATGGTATCTCATCATTCAGGCCCGTCAAGTGTGTGCTCAGACGGAACACCCAGCGTTGCTCTTTTTCAAACAGCCCAACCTCGGTGTTCAATTGTTCTATGATTGTCCATCTGAGGTCTTCAACCCCATGGTTCATAGTTAAGAAGTGGGTTGCCATTTTAGTCGTACTCTTTTTGCAGCGAATATTGCTCTTATGCTCGCCGATCCGTATCTTCACTTGTCTAGTGGTCATACCCACATATTCCATCTTACAAGGGCAAGTAATGAGATACACAACATTCTTGCTGTTGCAATTAGTGAATTTTCTGTGCTCCCAGGAAGTACCGTTGGCAAAAGTGATGTGGATACTTTTTTGGTGAGTGTGCATGTACTGCACATACCACATGGATAATGTCCTTTGATGGGTGGTAGTACGTTACTAGTAGTACGTCGGATTGGTAATGAACGTGGTCTGGTATGAACCAGAATGTCCTTCAGATTTTTGCCTCTTTTGTGGGAGAACATAGGTTTTGGTAAGTTTAAGCCGCCACAGTTCAGGATCTTCCAATTCTTATTAATGATTTTGGACACTTGGTTGGAATGGGTGTTATAGGTTGTAACACAAATGGGTCTGGTCTCTTGCTCTTGTGGCGTATGGTCTTCTAAAAGGGAGTCCCTATTGTTGTTCCTCGCTCTTTTGAGTCCTTTTCTAACAATTGATTCCGGGTAGTTCCGATCTAGCAATTTCTTTTCCAAATCCTTTGCCTGGGCCCTGAAGTCTGTAAGTTCAGAACAATTCCTCCGTAAACGGAGGAACTGACCATAAGGGAGATTATCCCGAAGGTGTCTGGGGTGAAAGCTATCATATAGCAGTAAGCAGTTCTTTGCCGTAGGTTTAAAGTGCGTGCTGGATTTCAATCTTCCTTCATCTGCGTAGATGTTGAGATCCAGGAACACCAGATTGCTGTTAGATAACGTATGTGTGAATTTGAGGAAGATGTTCTGCTCGTTCAGCCAATTCATAAAAGTGGTCACTGATTCGGAGTCCCCCTTCCAAATAACTAAAACGTCATCAATGTAACGTTTCCACAGAATAATGTTGTTGTAGAATGGGTTATGCTGGTTAAGTATTTTCTGAGATTCAAGATGATGAACATACAGACCCGCTAGACTCGGCGCAAAGGTACTCCCCATGCTAGTACCGTGTTTCTGTAGGTAATGGACATCCTCGTACATAAAGAAATTTTTCTTAAGGGCCAAAGTAATACATTCCATCACCAAATTTCTGGGAGTATGGTAGTTCCAGGTGGTAGAAAAAAGAACCTCTTCTATGATATCCAAGGTCTTATCATGCGGTAGGCTCGTATACAGATGTGGAGAGCCTGTATACGAGCCTACCGCATGATGAGACCTTGGATATCATAGAAGAGGTTCTTTTTTCTACCACCTGGAACTACCATACTCCCAGAAATTTGGTGATGGAATGTATTACTTTGGCCCTTAAGAAAAATTTCTTTATGTACGAGGATGTCCATTACCTACAGAAACACGGCACTAGCATGGGGAGTACCTTTGCGCCGAGTCTAGCGGGTCTGTATGTTCATCATCTTGAATCTCAGAAAATACTTAACCAGCATAACCCATTCTACAACAACATTATTCTGTGGAAACGTTACATTGATGACGTTTTAGTTATTTGGAAGGGGGACTCCGAATCAGTGACCACTTTTATGAATTGGCTGAACGAGCAGAACATCTTCCTCAAATTCACACATACGTCATCTAACAGCAATCTGGTGTTCCTGGATCTCAACATCTACGCAGATGAAGGAAGATTGAAATCCAGCGCGCACTTTAAACCTACGGCAAAGAACTGCTTACTGCTATATGATAGCTTTCACCCCAGACACCTTCGGGATAATCTCTCTTATGGTCAGTTCCTCCGTTTACGGAGGAATTGTTCTGAACTTACAGACTTCAGGGCCCAGGCAAAGGATTTGGAAAAGAAATTGCTAGATCGGAACTACCCGGAATCAATTGTTAGAAAAGGACTCAAAAGAGCGAGGAACAACAATAGGGACTCCCTTTTAGAAGACCATACGCCACAAGAGCAAGAGACCAGACCCATTTGTGTTACAACCTATAACACCCATTCCAACCAAGTGTCCAAAATCATTAATAAGAATTGGAAGATCCTGAACTGTGGCGGCTAAAACTTACCAAAACCTATGTTCTCCCACAAAAGAGGCAAAAATCTGAAGGACATTCTGGTTCATACCAGACCACGTTCATTACCAATCCGACGTACTACTAGTAACGTACTACCACCCATCAAAGGACATTATCCATGTGGTATGTGCAGTACATGCACACTCACCAAAAAAAGTATCCACATCACTTTTGCCAGCGGTGCTTCCTGGGAGCAAAGAAAATTCACTAATTGCAACAGCAAGAATGTTGTGTATCTCATTACTTGCCCTTGTAAGATGGAATATGTGGGTATGACCACTAGACAAGTGAAGATACGGATCGGCGAGCATAAGAGCAATATTCGCTGCAAAAAGAGTACGACTAAAATGGCAACCCACTTCTTAACTATGAACCATGGGGTTGAAGACCTCAGATGGACAATCATAGAACATTTGAACACCGAGGTTGGGCTGTTTGAAAAAGAGCAACGCTGGGTGTTCCGTCTGAGCACACACTTGACGGGCCTGAATGATGAGATACCGTGGTCACAGTTGACCTAGCACCATCATTTTCCCACATGTGTCATCTGATGCATGTCGGACTGCTATTGGTGTGTTTCTTTGAAGCAGAATCTGCAATGATCAATTTTGAGACCCCCCAGTAAAGCACCTCTTCCTGTTTCCCCTTTTTTAGCCATCCATTAAAAAAAAAATTATGTTAATTTTTCCATTTATTTTTATCAATGTACAGCACTCTCTGGGAAGGTTCCTTTGAGTATTCTCTATGTAACCCACCTGACAGTGATAGCTGATGTCCCCGTTTTTCAAATAAACCCTTAAGATTTAATATTGACCATTCCTTTTGAGACTCATTATATTCATCCTCTATATCAGGAGGCTCTATGTAACCCACCAGGCATGGAGAGCTAATTGCCCCGTTTTCCATGCTTATCTTTAAGACTATTTCTTTTGAGAAATCCCTGTATTTGTATTTATGCTATATATCAGGAGGTTTCAGCATGGCTGTTCTCCGCAACCCCCCCGTTTTACCTTTTGTTAGAGCATACCATTTGGCCAATGTGTTACGCAGTGGTGTGACACGTGTTCTAAACCTGCGCGTGCACACGCCCGCAACTTAGGGAGTTAGCGCTTGAGATTTCTCAGCATACGATAAAATCAAATATCAGCTTTGCCATTCTAATACAATGTTCCATCTTCACCGGATTATTTTATCGTATTTTTGAAAGCCCACACTGCTTTCCACGTATTTGTGTTTACGATTATTCCTCACTTCCGGTTTTCCGAGGGCTTTCCCCGGTCTAGCCTTTCGACAGGTTCTACCCGGAAGTCACTACCATGACCCAGGTGTAACGAGTTCTACCTAATTTAGCGATTACTGGCTCTTTTTAAAAGAAGCACAGCCCGCAAAGCCCCGCATATCAGCGGAACCGCGGGATGGACGTACATTGAGCGAAAGTCTGTGCAAGGGCACGTAAATACGGCACAGCCGTTCGGGGATGCCGACGCAACCTTTCATAATACGAGCAGCGTTTTGAAGGTAACAGCCATTTCTCCTTCTCCGTTTCCTCTTTGCTTTTCCCATTTAGCATTGAGGCTCCTTGACTTTTCCACCCGTTCTCAAGGTTCATGAGGCAGAATCCTCACATACACATAAGTATGTATTGGGTTTTTTACCACTGTGTCCATCTCGATCACTAGAGATTAGTTCACGCATTTCTTAGAGTGTGTGTTTTCTGTTGTTTGTGTGTAGTGTCATGTATTGTCTCTATTTCTTACAGGTCCTGCACTTTTTTCCTGCAATATTAGACTTATGGCTAACGATCACGTTTGGTCACATTTGTGGCGCACTACTTATGTTTGCAGGTACCATGTTTTTGTTTCCTGGGACACTAAACACATCCAATTTTTTTTCTTTTTCTTTTTCTTTTTCAGAATATACAAGTATACTATTAGGTATCGTATATTAATGCATCATTATTTGCATCTTCACTTATGTTAATAGTCATTAAATAAGTACACGCTTTTTAGGAGGGATCTTAGCCCTGTCCTGATGAAGATGCTTTCGCATCGAAACATGTTGACATATTAGGAGTACCCACACATTACGTAGGGAATCTCCGCACCACCTTTTTACTAGCACCAGCCCCCCTTGACATATTAAAGTTTTTTGTCTTAAGGGGCCAGGTCCTTTTTAACTCACATTTACATTCACCTCAGACCCTCCCTTTGCATCACACATAGCACTCTATCATCAGTGCTCCCGCATAGTCGCAGGACGTAGCACGCCCCGTCCCGCAGCGGGGCGGGAAGACCCCTATGATGAAGCATGACACCATGGGTCATTCTTGGTGTGTGAGGGGTATTTAAACAACCTAGTGTGTGTCCAACCAAAGTGGGACACGCACACTTCACTACCATAGCTAGTGTGTCAACTGGCCTAGTGCAAGAAGGGCGATGGGCCCCCAATCACTGTTTGCACTGTGAAATACAGCAATAATCAGGGTTCAATGGGCCCCTCGGGGACTCGGTGCCACTGCACCTTCCTCACCAATTGAAGCTACGCCCCTGCCCAGCAAGCAGCCTGCTATCTAGAGAATCGTGAGTTATACCTAGAAGCTTTAGAATGACCCCCCCCCCCCAAGAACAGAGAAAGTCCTGTACAACAAATTAATAATATTTTGGAACTGCTGAATTTTAAAAAATAACATTTTTGCATACATGTTGTGAACATGTTTCTAAATATATTGTTGTGAATATTGAAAGGTTTTAACTATTACTATTCTGTCCCATGCGAGCGGAGTGCGCCATTTTATTAAATAAAAACTGCAGTCGAACTCAAAAACCTGCGCTGAATTATTAAAAATAGAGGTATAAGCGGGATAAAAGCGCGGGAGACGAGTCTTCCAACCCTCAGCAGCAGGGGATGGGTCTCAGGGGATGTCTTTTCTCAGTGCAATTCTTCTGAAATCTCTTTGGTTAAATATGAATGCCTTTTGCCATGTACTACAGAGCTGAGAGGCCAAAGTACTAAAACCATTCATTTCAAATCGTAATTGTTTTTACAGCAGAAGCCTGTTGCTAGCTGTGCTTTGGTGCTGACCTGGATGTGCCCGTGCTTTTTTGCCAGCATGTCTTCACCCAGCAGCTTCTATTAACCTGACAGAATAGGGGTCACTAAAGTTGTGTGAACAGAATATCCTGTCAAAAATATCGAGAAGGTAAGTGCAAATAGGTAAGTATAGATCTACCATTCTTAACTCCATATCTACGTATCTTGAAGATATATATATTGTCAAGGTACATATATGTAGAATTATATTTATTATAACTTTGCTTCTACTACGGCGGACTGAGACCGCAAACCAGCCGTGGCAGTAAAGTAGGACCGGCCTATGGATAGGGGCTGGGCGGGACTGGCCGTAGTAGGCACCGGGCTTTTTCCCAGTGGGCTGGAAGCATGGGGGCCAGTTTTCGAGCATAGGGGTAGGTTTTGTTACTGGTGGCCGGTTTTGCAGCAGTGCTGCAATATCGTCCGCCAGTAACAAAAGCAGCAGCAGTACTGAAGCGGCCTGCAGTGCTTCTCATTAACCACTCCTGACCCTGGCCGGTCCAGCTGCATTGCCAGGGCTGGCTTGGGTTCCCAGTCATGTCCTGGATGGGGAGGGGGGGAGGAAATAAGGAGTGCAGATGGAAAATACTGTTGGTGCTTTTCTTACAGGGGACCGATATTGCAACATAGCTGCAAAACCGGCCCACAGGAAGAAAAACTTGGCCCACCGCTTCAAAACGGACCCCCACCCATCCGGCCCACCAGGAAAAAACCCAGTGCCCGCTACGGCCAGTCCGGCCCTGGCTTATACATAGAAACTAACCTTCACAATATTTTTGTCCTTGATATTCTTGGCACAATATTGTGTCCACACAATATATTTTTCTCAGTATTTTGTTTATTCGCCATTTAGTCGAATTTATGAGCTCCCAGGGTCTGGTTCTGATTTCCTTCATGTGCTCCCAAGCACTTTTTTAATATCATTTATGGACTCACAGTGCCTAAAATTGATTTTATTCATGTTCCCCAAGACCTAGCTCAATGCCATTCTTTGACAACCAAGATCTAATTTGATATATCTTTCCTTGACCCTCTAGTCCTAGTTCATTATCATTCATCAACCCCATAACCTGATTCTCATATTGCTCCATAATCCCCATGACCTCGTTCTGATATCACTCCATGATCCACATGTACCGATAGTAGTCATACAACCACATGGGAAACTTCTGATGGCATTCTATAATCTCCAAGACCTGGTTCTGATATCACTCCATGATCTTCGTGACCCGGTTCACTTATCATTCCATGATCCACATGTTATGATATCAGTCCTGCACCCAGGAGATAATTCTGATAGTATTTGATGATCTCCAAGATCTGGTTCTGATATCACTCCTTGATCCCTATTACCTGGTCCTGTTATCACTCCATAATCCACATGTTCTGATATCAGTTGTACACCCAGGAAATAATTCTGATAGCATTCTATAATCTCCAAGACCTGGTCCTGATATCACTCCGTGATCCACTGGTTCTGGTATTATTCCTACACCCACATGACATAGTTCTGATATCATTCCGTGATCTCAGTACCTGGTCCTGATATCACTCCATCATCCCCATGTTCTGGTATTATTCCTCCACCCCCATGAGACAGTTCTGATATCATTCTGTGATCTTGGTACCTGGTTCTGATATCATTAACAGACCCCTATGACCTGTCTACAGTCCCTGGTTTTGATTTCAATCGCCCTCCATGCTTTTAGAGCTGTCACCGGCCCCATTGTGATTCTGGCCACATTCCCTTGACCTGACTCTAACGCAAACAGTTGTTAATGTCCTCTGCAGAGGGCTCTAACTGCTGATAATTGCAGACACCCCAGTTATGGGCCTAGATTCTGGGGAAGGTCACATGAGGGGCAGGGCAGTTAAGAGTGATTAATGCCTGGTATCAGATCGACAATACAGCTATTAGCACCACCCCCTGGTCTATCACAACCTGAGCAAATAAATTGGCCTCTGACTCAAGCCTGTAACCGAAAGAAGAACACAAACAGCAATAGTTAGTGCCGCATTCCAAGCCTTCTGGCTGGCGGAGCCAGTCTCAGGATTCCATACACAGTGGTAATTCCATTTATTACGAAGGGCACAAAGCTGCCATGTTTTCAAACAGTTGCACCAAAGTATTTAAAAGTTACGTGCTTCCGTGTGAATCCCAGGGGATACCACCGCAGAGTGTGCAGCAAAAGTGACGTTTCTGGGAATGTGCATGACTTAGGGACTGATTACGATCTTGGCGGATGGAATACCCCATCACAACCCTGACGGATATCCCATTCGCAGTATTCCAAGTACCATAGGATATAATGGAATTATAATTTGATGACGGGTAATCTGCCCCCTTTGTGACAGAGTAACCCTGTTTGCCAAGATCGTAATCGGGTCCTTAGTCTGGTTTGTGCTGAGGACAGAGGTTATCCAGGAGCCTCACACTTGAGGGTGTGCCCACAGCTGCGCCCCGTAGCTACAGAAGCATATAATTGGTGTATTGCGCTATGCAGTGTTCACCACCCTGCAGCAGGATTCCCTGGGCACACCCCTCTGCCCTTACTGATGAAGGGTTCCAGCGCCACTGCAAATAACATAGGGGAAAGTGGGCATTCCTATCGGGTAATCTTGTACACCCCAAACGGTGTTGAGATAAACAGCCCACCCAGTCCCTCACTCGTGCATCCTCATACAGCAGCGTGACCCACTTTTCACATCCAGCTCCGAGGGCCATACACCCTATCACTGCCCGCAGGTAGTCCCACTGCACCGTGTCGAATGCTTTTTGCACATCAATCGATAAAACCACAGTCTGGATATCATTGCTGGTCTGCCTCCTGGAGGATTCTAAAGAGCCTCCTAATGGATAAGGACAACCATTTTGGTCGGTATGAATTAGGGTCTTCAGACAGGGGCCCAGGCAGTGGCCAGAACTTTGCTGAGGATTTTATAATCCAAATTCAACATAGATGGAGGTCTGATTGAAGACACATCCAAGGCCTCCCTTCCTTGCTTTGGAATAGAGACCATCAGTGCCTCCCTAGTAGGTGCCGGTAGCAAACCTTTCCCTAGCACTTCCTGGTACAGCTCTGCCAAATGCGGCACTAGCAGTGTTGCATGCATCTGATAAAATTCAAAGGGAAGGCCATCAGTGCCCGGCGACTTTTTCTCACCAGGGCCCTTAACGCAGTTTTTATCTCGTCCTTGGTGATGGGGCCTCTTACGATCGCCTTAGCCACGGCCGGTATCTTGGGCAACGAGACCTATTAAAAAAGGAATCTATTTCTTGTTCTATAGCCTACGCATGCGGGACATACAAATCTAAGTAGTGATGTGAAACTTCTACGTGTGTAGCAACCTGGGTGTGCACAATTGACCCCGTTTGGGTACTAGTGCTGGTAATGGGTGCAAGCCCAGTCTCTTACTGTTCTGTCTGCTCTCCCTCTCTGCATGATTCAGTGTAATGTACTCCCGGTAGGTGTAAGCGTGGAGGCGTTCTTAGATTTCAGCCTGTCTTTCCCATTGCACCCGGAAGGCCTCCCTATTCAGCTATAGTGCATGTGTTCTCTCCTCCAAGGTATGGATAGTTCCTTCCAGGGAGACCGGCTCCCACTCCAAAGATTTCTGTACTCCCACTGCCTGACTCAGGCAGTGGCTGCATACCACCACCTTAAAAGCCTGCCATTCAGTGCACATTCTGTGGTGCATCTATTAAGGCTGAAGCATTCTCGGATAACCCCCTCCAATGGGTCTCTGAACAAAGGTCCTGCAACAGTCGCACCGGTAACTTCAGCGTGGGTACTACTGGGGCAATCCTGCATCCCCACCACAAGACCGACAGCAGTGGATGGTGCTTTGAAATGTACTCCGCACCTGAAATTGCATCAGTACGCCTATGTGAGCACAGTGTCTTGTACATGTAAGTCATACGCTGGGGAGTAAAAATAACAGTTTTCAGGCCATGCCACAAAGTCGTGTGCCAGCTAGGCACCAGCGATACCGGAAGTGTGGAGTAAAATGGTTGCCGTCCGCATCCGTCACACAATTATAATATCCCCCAGTATCTATTACTTCTACGCCAAGTCAGCTAGGATTGGTGCCCGGGATGTATAGAACAGTATCTGCCCTGTGCTTGGTGCACAGATGCTGCCCAATGTCACACTCACACTGTCCAGTCTCCTCTGTAAGATCAGTTATCTGCCTTCCATCTTTATGTGCATGACAACAGTTTCGAATGGGACCCCGGCCTATGTTTAGATTATGGATCCCCAGGCATGTGAGAAGTTTGTGGTATACAACATAGACCAACCCCCTCCTTTCCAATGTAGCTATTTCTTGACTCACTAGATTTGTTTCCTGTAGGAAGGCTATATCCACCCACAGCGTTTGAAATCTGTCAGGACGTTATATCTTGGTGCTCATGCTCCTCCTGTTCCAAGAGAGGAACAAGTATTTGTTTGCATGTTGTACCATGAGCTGTGATATGTTCTATCCATTATGAAGACAGGAAGGCGGGCTATCTCCCCAGGTATGTCTTTAACTACTGTCATGTGTGTCAGCGTTTCATATTCCGCAACTCATCTGGTCGGGTCTGTTGTGATGTTGGAAGTGCTACAGAGTCCGGGCCAGGAGAAAACATAACAATAATCCCCAACTCCCACATTCCATGTTAGAAAGGCAACGGGCATCTGTCCAATAACCCAAACTTGTAGAAGGAATCATGTCCATGCTCCCATATCGTGTCCAAACTTAGAGGAAGTAGGGGAAAGTGGCAGCAGCGCCCATATCATGCCTCCTGCGGTCTGCCTCCTAGATCCAGAATACAAGACAATAAGGGCCCGGTGTGGCTCGCAGGATGTGTCTACCCTCATTCACTGCAGTTGCTGTGTACCGCAGCGGCTCTAACACCGTGGTGCAGCAATCACAGTTGGTCTCAATGTCAATTGCGGTCCCCATGTTCCAGCTCCAAAGGGGTGTTCGAGTCAAGGCAACTCTACGACTTGTTGACTCAGAGATGTTCCTGCTGAATATGTGATGTTACAACGTGATCAAAATGATCGCGGAATGTTACATTGTTTTTACAATGCAAGTCGTTACATCGACTTGCGTCGGAGGGCGCTCGACTTAGGAATACTATGATTGTCTATTCCAACACCAGTCTACGTACAGTAGGGAAGGTGTTGGAATAGTAAATCATACTATTCCTAAGGTTAAAGCGCCATCCAGCGCAAGTCATTGTAACGACTTGCGTTGTATTACCCGCGATGTAAAAGGCATTGCGATGCAATGCCTGCGTGGTAATGGATGTTTCCCGTTTCTGCTATGCCCCCATGATTTTAGGGCTCCGAATACATTCACCATTTCCACTGTGGCTTGTTTTGCAGCTCTGCATACAGTCTGGGTGCACCATTGTTGTCTCGTCTTCTTAAGTGGTGTGGCCAACCTTATACTGTTCCATTCAGTCTCACTCATCAGTTGGATACGTGAAAAACAATGTGCTGTTGTTGATTATCATTTGAAGTCTGGCTGGGAAGTGTAGCATGTATTTGAGGCAAGAGTCCTGCATCTTTTTTTTAACTGGCAAGAATGACAATCTGTTATACTGTACTTCCATTATATAACCTGGAAATATTACCACTTGGGAATTTTCAACTTGAAAGTGTCATGGGATTGCGCCGGCTGCAGAATCAAGTCACTGTCCTTGTAATTGAGCAGATAGGCTACCACAAGTCGTGCCAGACCGCATGGTGGGAGGTGCTTGGATGGGACTCTATTTCCATGTCCCAGAGCAAAGAATTGAAGAGGCCCCGGAGAGGCCACCTCCATTGAAAGCCATGTAGTCAATCATAGTGGCGCTCTCAACAACTTCTGGAAGGCCGACCACTCTGATATTGTTTTTACGGTTCCGGCCCTCTGAATCTTCATCTCTCTTGTCCAAAAGGTCAACCCTACCCAAAAGTGTCTACGTTTGTTTCCATAATGTGACCGCTCCAGGGCATGTTTCTCCCATTGTCTCATTATGATGTTTGACCTTATCCGATAGCTTTTTGTGGTCACAGCAGCACAAGGTCCATAGAGATCTTGTCCATTTTGGCTTTGAAGGTATCTCTAGAGGAGTTGATCACATCCAGTAATTGGTCAGCTTGCTTGTGAGGGCTGGTCCCTGTGCTGCCAACTCTCAGCTGTGCTTACTCATCTCCTCAGGCTCTTTCCCATGCGGTGGGGTGTTCTCTGTCCCTGACCTTGGTTCTCCTCCACGTCTTTCACTGAACGACCTCTGCCCATGTCTGCCCCCTCCAATAGATCTTGATGACCTCCCTGGACACACAAAAGGCTTCAGGCTTGCACACCCAGACCAGTTGCCAGCAGCCCCTAGGGTAGAGATCAGCCCCTGCCGCGCCCACCCTTGCAGGTCCCAGAAGGGCGGCATTTAGCCTACCTTAATATGTTTGGAGGAAGTGCTCCAGTGCACCCAGGGCCTGGTGCTGTGTCACCTCAGCCTCTGTTGTGCTTTTGATGGTTCCTAGTTAGTACCTCCTCACTGCACACGTGACACTCACAAGGTGCAGGGGATCCAGTTTCACTTTGGTTTAAAGAGTGATATAGTTCCTTATACTAAATACTTTTAGGTGAAGTTTATGTTTTTTGAGCAGGTGTTACTCAATAATATTAACAATGTATTCCACAGAGGACGTGGCGCAATGGGCAGAGCTCATGCATTAAGTTATGAGTCAATTCACTCCTCCTTGATTTAGTTTGAAATGAAGATAATCAGAGTAGATTAGTAAATCCAAATTATTGTTTTATTTGTTCAGACGTAAAGGTTCTGTTTCAGGTGATCCGATCATTCAAAATTATATCCTATATTATTATGTTGTCTAAATAACAAAATAATATGGGATATAATCT
Organism: Triturus cristatus; assembly: GCF_964204655.1. NCBI lineage: Eukaryota > Metazoa > Chordata > Amphibia > Caudata > Salamandridae > Triturus > Triturus cristatus. Next base: position 1,055,335,915 of record NC_140588.1, read on the forward strand.
TGAATGATCGGATCACCTGAAACAGAACCTTTACGTCTGAACAAATAAAATAATAATTTGGACTTACTAATCTACTCTGATTATCTTCATTTCAAACTAAATCAAGGAGGAGTGAATTGACTCATAACTTACTGCATGTACTCTTTTTTGAGACCATAGAGGTCCAGTGTCTCGAGTTAATCTCCGTAAGAAATAAGTCACATTGAAATTGGGCAATTTCCTCTGGAACTGGGATCCCTGGACCTTGGTATCGCTGCATTCGTGCAATGGGCAGATCTGTTGACTTTGGAACTGGGGAATCAGGTTTGGTTGGATTCTCAGAGTCGGCTCAACATCCTGTGATTCTGGGCAATTCACTTAATCTCCCCATGCCAAAAAATGAATGTGAACTTGCGTAATATAACTGGTGCTCACGTAGAGGGTTCCAATAACCTTGGGCCAAGTTTGCTCTTCATGAAACTGCAAAAAAATATTGTTTGCACAAAGTGCTTCACTTCATAAAGCAGTTATGCCATTCCTAAGTGCTCTGAATTGTAGCTGTTGATATCACCCAATCTAGTGGTGCTTACTTTCTTTATTCCTGAATGACGGAAGTCTAAAAAGGCGTACCCGGTGTTCAAACCTGTGTTGTGTTCATTTTTTATAGTTCTTCTGATTCTGGTGGTTTTGCGAAGCACCATCTTCCTTTTGTGACTGGGAAGTAAACTCTTTAGAAGTCTCAGACCTGTTCATCGTTCTAAACTACTACTGTCCCTCATAGACATAGGCTTTGTTGAGTCACAGATTAATGAGTGAGGCTAGGTCAAAGAATATGGTCTTCATACCCCTGGGTCCTTCGAGTGGGTATTGTGCTGCTAGGCTACTCTTCGGCCCAGCCATAAGAGGAAGAGGGGTATTGAGCAGGGCTGGGCTCCCGCAGCAGTCATCAGGCATTTTCCCAGGAGGCTGGAATGGTGGGGGCCGGTTTTGCAGTGGTGGGGGCCGGTTTTGTTACTGGGGCAGGGGCAGCTCCTCCGTTAAGGTAGAGGAGCGTTGCCCTACTGAAGAAAAAAATGTAAATAAAACCACTTTATCATCATTTTATTTTTCATTACTCCCAGTCAAGGTTAGGGTGGGGGCAGAGCCATCCTGCCGAGCATCACAGTCAGGGACGAGTGTTTTGGCACTTGTAAGTGCGCATGTCAGTTTGGCCGGCTGTCTCAGGGCGGCCAAACAGATATGCACACTCATGTTTCTCCAACCCAGCTGTGTTGTACAGCCGGGTTGGAGAAAAAGCCCCAGGTTCCTTGGCCTGAGCAAGCATCAAGTCAGCCCGCTCAGGCCAATCACAGCTCTGTGCTCATACTGGTAGTACCAGCATGAGCGCAGTGCTGTGATTGTTCCCTGGGAGCCTGTGTAACATGACCAGCGCTGGAAGAGGAGCACTGAGGTGGTGGCCGTGAGGAAATTCGATTTTCGATCACGATCGTATTGAGCCTCCATTTTGTGCTCCGCCACCATTTTGTGTTGCCCTCACTCAGGCAGCACGACGAACGAAGTCTTTTCTGCTTTTCCTGCAATATCGTGTCAAAATAGCCTTGTGCCTCTGTTTACAAAGCTGGTGTTAGAGACTGGCCAAGTACACTAATCCCTGTCTGGTTTTTCTAATTCCTGTCTTAACTATCTGTTGGTTCACACTATTCTCTTCTGACTTTATCTTATCTTCTGGCCTTCACTGTCCTCTGCTCGTATTCTCTCATTTCACAACTGTCCTCCAAAACACACCAACGTATCTCGTCACCTGCAAGTCAGTTGCGGACACGGGAATACCTTAACCTGTGGGAGGGATGGCAAACACAGTTAGAGGAGAGGGTTCTTTGGGTTACCCGATACTTTTGTTTTCCAATTCTTTCTATTGGCTCTGATTTATTTTCAGACTATTCTTATTGGTTTTTCCATGTATGTTTTAGGTGTGTCCTTCGTTAATGTATATGTCACCTATGTACTATAGAAGATTGTGCGCCACGGAGTGAAGTGGCAGTCTCCTGAGAACATACCGTGTGTACTTCTAGGACAACTGTACTAGCTGCAGCTAATAAAATCTGATCTTTTACGCCGACAGAGTGTCCCCGTGTCTCTGTTAGCTGAAGCAGGAGAACCCAGGAGATTAAGGCGTACCCTGCGCCGCCAGGCCCATAAGGTTTCTGGTTCTTCAGGCGTGGATCAGGTAAGTTTGAAAAAAAAATATATTTTCCAGTCACCCCGTCCCCCCGTGTTGCCCCACCACCCAAAGATTGGAGCAGGTGCCACTGTACTGAAGGCCGGTTTTGCAGTAATGCTGCAATATTGGCCCCCAGTAACAAAATCAGCAGTGCTTCACACTTGCACCCCCTTCCCCGCGGGTGGGGGGAGGAGCTGTTCCGACAAAATTGCCTGGGCTGATTTGTGTTCCCAGTCCGGCCCAGGTCTTAAGGTGGAGTCCATGTGTCTACCAAAGGGCCCCAACCACTGCCAGTAGATGTTTTCTCTTCCTTTACATACATATACAACAAACATGCATGCTCATACACACGACTCACATAGCACCCCATACACTACACACAACACACAAACACAACCAAGCACAGACACACCGAACATTCACTGTAGAGGTTACCCTTCAGACTAGGATCCTCACCCAATCACACCCTGGAGCCAGTGAAGGAGTACTATGCACCTTCGTGAAGAATGACGGCTGTCCACTCCTCAAGTGTTAGCCAGACTGATGCTCGGCACCATCTGAGAGGTATACATGGGCACCGCCGTGTTTAGTCTTGCCTAACAGCGTGCATGCGCTGTTGCTTCGAGGGGTTTTGTATGCAGTAAAGGGCTTGGAGTCCTGCCATCACTTACCATTTGCAGGCTTGATTGTCACTCTTTGTAGCTGCCTTCTAATTGGCCACCATATGCCTGACAGCACTTTCTTTTATTTTTCCGGCGCATGGACAAAGTACTAATTAATTTAGTTAAATATATGTCCTTCCGCTATTTGTGCTGTGCTTCTGGGAACTTTTTTTTTTTACATTTATTTCAGATCGCTAATTTTATTTTTTATACATTACACTTTTTTGGGCAACATTTTTTTTCAGATCAGAATTTCTTTTTTAGACTTTCACTACGTGACTTAGCAGTTTGTGTGACTGCAGTGTTTGTAGTTGTGTTCATTGCCTTTTTTGGCTTTTTTGTGTGAGAGTGCATGTGCATGAGGGCTTCTGTCCAACCACACCCATATTACTCTCTCTCTCACACCCCGCTCCATATTTCCCCTCCTCTTTCTTATCTCTGCGGTTTCTTGTGTTTTGTTTCTGTTCGCAGTCTTGTATAGCGTGACTGGACCAGAAGATATTCGAGCGTTCTACACGAGCACCAGTTGCATTACACAAGGTCACATTACACTCTTTTAGTCACAGGTAGATTAAGTACTTGCTCAGAATCCAGCGGCGGCCCCTCTGCTATAGTGAAGGAGCATCACCACCCCAGTCTCCTCCCCCGCTGAGAGCCAGCTGAAGAACACGGGGAAAATAAATGTTATTATCATTTTATATTTCCCGCTTCATTCTAGAGCCAGCCAAGTCTGGGAAGGGTGGGTCCACCACAACAGAAAAGGGCAGAGTAGTGCACACTGTAAGTGCGCCTGATGGTTTGGCCGGCCGTCTTACTGTCATGCACACTTAGGTTTCTCCAACCCAGCCGTGTTGGAGAAACAGCACAGACTTCCATGTACTGTCTGAGCGACAAACCAAGCTGCCCCGACCAATCCTGGTGCTGCTCTCATGCTATTGAGTCAGCAAAGCGTCTTGATGTGTCAGTCACAACAGTTGCACTTTGCCTCAAGCCGTGACAGTTAATATACCGGTTTCCATGTGTGCGGAGTGGCACAGACCGTTCGGTTGACGTTGGGCTTTTACAGAAATGTTTCGAATTATGCTAGATGCAGAATTTTCGATTGACTTAAAGCTTTAGTGTTCCTTTTTAATTTGTGTAAGTCGCAGAAGCGCCGATGTGTTTGGTAATGCAAAGGTTTTTTATTTTTAGAGTTGAGAATCCTGATTCAGTGCTGAACTGAAGGTCATTTGGAGACAACGGTTGTTGAACTAGAAGGGCTTGCTTCTGTGTTCCAGTAAGTATTGGGCCACATCAGCTGGAGTGCTATTTTTAAGGATTGTTTACAATTGCTGGATATAAAGGTGCGTAGTAGTGATATTTGGGTAATTGTTTTCCAGATCTTTTCACCCCAAAAAAACGAGGTTTGCGCCTGCACTACGAGCCATCTTAGGTAATTCTGGTGTAATGATTGTGTGGACATAAGGATGTTAGCGATTTTCTCACCTGAATGTTTTTTCTGTAGAGTGGATATCAGTTCTATGTCCTGAAGAGAACCCCATTAAGGAGGAACAGGGGTTCGAAACGCCTTGACCATATACAGTGAACCCACTGTTGCAATTGAAAATTATTTTCCATTACAGAGTAAAGGTATAACCCAGGGAGTGTTTAAAGAGGATTGTTTGAAATATGTACCTGGGGTACAGTCACACTCTGACAGGGGTCCAATGTCCAGAAAATTAGGGAGCTGATGTATTGATGTATCTAATTTATGTTGAAATAAGAGATGATGTATTGATGTATCTAATTTATGTTGTTTTGTATGCTTGAATATAATTTATGTGTTGTATTTATTGCAATGCATGTATTAATGTTGGTGGGAGGAACACATACTGTTGACAATTTGTGTATGGTTGTCTATTTGTGATCAAAAGGTCCATTAAAACAAAAAATGGTGGGTAATATATTAACTTAGTAGCCGCTGTTATTGATTAGAGCGTGTGAAATTAAGTGTAGTGTTTGAAAGAGGGTCAGTCTTGGCATTTGTGTTATTTTAGGCTCACACTATTGAGAGCAGCGCCGGGATTGGCTGGGGAGCCTGTGCTGGTGTCCCAAGGACTGCTGGTACACCATCATGAAAGAAGAGGAGCCCCGAGGTGGCCGGCAGCGTCGGAACAGGTACGTTCATTTTTATTATAATTATTTCCCTAATCCCCCGTCCCACTAATTTTCCCTCCCTTGCCCCCCCCCACTTGAGTTTTGCGGCAGCCACCACTGTCAGAATCACAGGTTGTTGAGCCGTTCCAAAGTCGGCAGCTCTGACTATCTTATTTATTATTCAGTATAGTAGGTTTGTATTTAGAGCGACAGTAAGCATTTTTTCAATCTTTCCCTTTGTTCTACTTCATTAGGTCTCGCCAAGCGACACAGCGCGAAAGCGTTGTCGCTAGCGAGATCTATTGTTATGGACTTGCTTCGGAAGGGAGACAGGACATGTGCACGCGCAGGAAGGACTGCAATTATGAAGGGACACGTGAACGCGCACAACGGCGTTAGATTAACTTGCTGGACAGGGGATGTGCACGTGTATAGCTGGCGCCATACGTGTGCACATCTCCTGTCCAAGCGAGGCACGCTTAACACGTACAGCATGCCTCACCCCACTGACCGGCTCTTGTGGAGACTGTACGCTGCTCCCCGGCTGGTCTCGCCTCTTCACCCGGTCACTGCAGCAACACGCGGGGCTCCGTCTTGCTCACAGGAGCCCCGCCTGAAATCCTGCCCCGGCCGCACCATCCGGCCGCACCATGCGGCATTCACGAAGGCGGGGTGGGCTCCCACCGGACTTCCTATACTGCGGCATTTACGAAGGCGGGGTGGGCTCTCGCCGGACTTCTTCTACTGCTTGCCAGTGCTGGGTGGGCTCCCGCCTCGCTTGTCCACGTGGGCTGCAACACGCGGGGCTTCCTCAGGTCACGGGAGCCCCGGACACTTCCGGCTGTGCGCTCCATGCCCCGCCCATGTCCTGAGTAAGGTTGCCTGACTTCCGGGTCGCGCTGAGAGCGGCCCGGAGAAGGCTTCCAAAACAGCTCGGGCTGCAGGTGGCGAAACGGAGGGTGGGCTCCCGCTTCATCCTTGTACTTTTGTGGTTACACAGTGAGTCTTTTTTAGTCTGTAAGCATTCTTTTATTTAAATAGTTGGCCCAGACAGTGCTTTGTCCATAATAACGAAAATAGTCAATTCATTACCTTAAATGCAAACTAAGGTATTGCTTAAAACCTTCTATGTTTTTCTTGTAGATAGAAATAGTTTTACCATGTGCATGTGCTTCCGTTTGTATGTTCTACTTTCCACAAAGATTGCATTGCCACGTTAAATGGGCGGGCTTATTTGCAATCAATTTTATTTGGATAGGGCAGTGACTTCACGTCAACTTCATTTAGTGTACCGTCATTGCTCATTGTGCATGTTGCATACTGACGTGTGCCATCATATATAATGTTTTTAAAGCCTTGTGACTGCTAATGTGTGACTGTATTGGACTGGTGTCCTCGTCCGGAGGCACCTTGAGAGCTCAAGCAAACCCTTTTAGTGTTCAGAGAGGAGCAAAGGATGGTTTCAAGGCCAGGTGAAGATGTCTGTGATAGTGCATTTAGCTGACAGACCCTCTCAGTCGAGAGGCGGAGGACTCAATATTCCTGTGGCTTGAGTGGGGTTTGATTTGTAGAGTGGGTTTTCCAATGTTGGAAGTTGATAACGGGTTCAGGGTAGGTGGGGTGTAGGCGGCCCTCTATTGCAACTGGGGTAAATTAAAATTATCATAAGATAACCCGAGTGATCCATTGTAGGGGTGGAGCTCGTGCTAACCCCTGGTGTCTGCCGCCGAGTTGGCTATCTGCCAAACGATATCAGTAGGGGGTAACAGATCTTACACCCATCCAGGCATCTTAGCTCGATACGTGTTGAAGGCATTGTAGTATGTGGTGTTGGATTCATGAGTTTCTTGCCCTGGTGGACTAAGTGGGAACGGTGTGATGGTGTGTGCCTGTGTGATGGCGTGTGCCTGTGTGTGTGAGCGCCTAAGTGTGTGAGCGCCTATGTGTTGGAGCGCCTATGTGTGTGAACACCTGTGTGTGTGTGAGCACATGTGTGTGTGCGTGTGAGCGCCTGTGTGTGTGTCGCAGGTGTCTTTGTGTGCGCGTTGGCGCCTGTGTGTGTGTGCACGTTGGCGCCTGTGTGTGTGAGTGCGCGTGCCTGTCTGTGTGTGTGTGTGCGTGCACCTGTGTGTGCGTGCGCACGCCTGTGTGTGTGTGTGTGTGGGCCTGTGTGTCCACCTGTGTGTGTGGAGAAATCAGGTGCTGGCGGAAAGTAACTGTTTGATACAGTCCACCAGGAAGCTGTTCTGTTCAGGTGGGCTGCTTTCTGAGAGGATTTTGTAACAAGCATTTGCAATGCAATAGGTCTCGCATTTACGCGAATTTGAGCTATTGGCATTGTAAATGACAATGCCTTTTATTTAGGTTTTGGGTTTTAAAATATAAATAAAAGGCATTGTCATTCAAAATACTATTAGCTTAAACTCTCACAAATTTGAGACCTATTGCATTGCAAATGCTTGTTTTTTCATTGGCAAGAATTTTTAAAGCAGACCATGTGACTGCAGTGTTTGTTTTTCTACCTTTTTTTAGATCAGCATTTTTTTTCCGATTGCCATGTTTTTTTAGTTCAACTTTCACTTTGTTGGTAGTCAGGTTTTTTTGTTTTTTAAATGGCACCAACTATTAAAGCGGTCTGTGTGACTTCATGCCTTTTTTTGTGTGCTTTATGGCTTTTGTGCAAACCACATCCATATTTCTCTCTCTCTCGCACTACTATCCGTATTTCTCTTCCTCCTTATCCCTGCTGTTTTGGGGTTTTTCTTTTTGTTTGCAGCTTTGTACCGAACAACTCGACCTGAAAGTATTAAATGTAATAAAGTGCTCCACATGGGCACCAGCTATATTACACAAGGTCAGAATCCTCTTTCTTTTAGGCACAGGAAAATGAAGTGCTTTGCACAGAATCACAGGATGCTGACGCCACACCGGGACTCGAACCTGGTTCCTCAGTTCCAAAGTCGGCAGCTCTTACCATTACACCACAAACCCTATGACATGACCAGCATTCAGCGCATCATAGCGTGTTTTTTTCAGCCAATGCTTGTTTCTTGGGACACTAGGAGAAACGTCTACCGACCCTTTCAGTAAGAATAGAGCAGTCTCAATGGACCCTTTTTCCTTAACATTGCTCCGACTTAGTATCTGTGCATGTGATGAGCACGGAGACTGTGTCTAGCATGAATGATACCGTTTGCATGGTGATATTGCTCCGTGCTAAACATGGAGGTTGTATGAAACAGAATTGCTGCCCATCAGGAGAAAAAAGGTTAATTTTCTTAGGGTGCATGGAACCCTTGTTTTATACAGGGGTATGAGAGGCAATATTCAAGAAAATTGTATATAGTGAATGCAACAATTCGGGAGAAACAAAGAGAAAATTCACGTCGTTGTTAAGGTTCTTTTGATTTTTATTCACGGTGTGCTCTTGATACAGAACAGCCAACGCGTTTCGCCCAAACAAGGGCTTCTTCAGGGCACGGTAAGTACAGAGGCAGCGCCTCCAACTAGAGTAATTGTTAATTAGAAATTCTGGTACCTGATTGTTGCATTACGCATTGCATTATTTCTGCATAATGAACTGCCTGATTGTTGTATTACGCATTGCATTAGTTTGCAGAACGAACTACCTGATTGTTGCATTATACATTGCATTCTTTCTGCATAACGAACTGCCCAATTGTTGTACTATGCATTGCATTAGTGTGCAGAACGAACTACCTGATTGTTTCATTACGCATTGCATTATTTCTGCATAACGAACTGCCTGATTGTTGTATGACGCATTGCATTAGTTTGCATAATGAACTGCATTATTTTTACATTGCAAAGTGCCTGATTCTTGCATTACGAACTGCATAGCATTGCATTAGGACTGCATAGGATCACCTAGAATTGCTCATTAATATCACCAGAGCTTACAAGAGCTTGCTGGCCTAATAACCGTCCAGGAGGTATATTACAAATACGCATATGTTGGATTTTTATCGTGTGGTCTCATCGTATACCTTTTTCTATAAACTTATACTTGTTTTTATATGAAACTTGTGTGGAGTCCTTTTGTGGTGTCACCATTGGGTCACTGGGAGCGTGGTTGCAAATACTTTACACATTTGCCTTGAAGATAAGCCTGGCTGCTCGTGCCAACCTACCAAGGGGGTGAGCAGGGGTTATCTGAGAAGGTATCCTTCCTTCCCCTGACGTAGAGGCGAGGGTCCCTACTTGGCCTAAGGTACCTACCTCAGCCAACTAGGGATCCCAGTTCTAACATTGGAGGCAGCGGTTGGGACCTACTGTTGACCGTCAGCGGGTTTTGGAAATTGAACGTGTATTTGCAAATTCACTCACAGTAATTTGTGTACATCATTAGGTTAGCGCAGACCACGACGTAACCACATATTGTGTTTTGATTTGTTGGTTCTATTTTTGAGAGACCTTTAAGTAACACATCATGTCTTAGAGGAGTCAAGTAGCCAGTGAGGCTGCAGAATTAGAGTTCGACATTGAGGCATTGCTTACCTAGTAGTTGATCAATTGAGGCAATTCTGCAGAGCTTTGGGATGTCCCATGAAAAGTAGCACCAAGAAGGAGGAGCTGCAATTGGCCTTGTGGGCCTCGTAGGAAGCCAAAAGGGCTCAGGAGACAGGTGATGTTGAGGTGGATGAGGATGACCCAGGGAATGGATTTGGTCCACAGGATTTGCCAGTGGAAGGACCAGCTTCAGGGGCTGGTAGTAACCATTCAGGGAGGAGGTTTTCACCAGAGGAGCTGGAGGAAAACCAAAGGGTCAGAGAGCATGAGTTGGAGGTTTTAAAACTTAAGGCTCAAGCAGAAGAGAAGAAGCTGCTCATTGAAAGTGAAAATCGAGCAGAGGAGAGCAGGAACGCTCTCCCCTTGGAAGAGAAAAAGATTCTCTTAGCTCATGAGTTAAGCATGAGGGAACTGGACATTAAGGTTAAACAGGCAGAGTCCAGTTTGAATGCTGGCAGCGCACAGCCAGTGCCAAGTGTGGATGAGTACAAGCGTTCACTGGATGATTGGGTGTTGGTTAGCATGGCAAATGATTGGAAGGGATTGCTTAGTTTGGCCCCCAGGGAGCCTAGGCTCAGTAATTGTTTTCCAGGATTGCGCAAACCCGTGTTAGGGTGCGAGCTCTTTGATTCCCGGGAGCCGGCCCAAGAGCCCGACCCCTGGTCGTGGGTCCAAGGGTCTGAGGAGGCCTTAGAGACGGAAGAGAGGCGAAGTAGAGTAGTTAGGTTCCAGAGTAGTGGGGGGGGTATGCGGGCTAGCAGCCTGTCTCAAAGGAGGGGAAGGGAGTCTGAGCAGCATCCCCAGGGGCTCACCACCCCACCCCAGAGACTGGAGGGTTCCTTAGAGGAGCACCAGGTGGGAGGCCCAGTACCTACTTGCCAGCTGTGCGAGGAAGAACACCTAGCATCAGGAGGACGTGGGGCATCTATAACCAGCGCTCCCGTGGTCCTGAAGTTTGTGGGTGCCATTCCTAATTGGCAGGCACAGAAATCTAAATGGAATGTTAAGAGAGGGAGGTGTCCCTCGGTGGGAAATCCGGTGGACAGTGCCCTGCCAGTAGGGCTAGGTCCCCTAGAAATGACCAGGGTAAACCCACCTCTAACCTGGAGGGCAGGATAACTGGAGACAGTATCCTGACCGATGGGTCTTCCAGGGGTACCGCTCAAGTCGTGAAAGGCGGAGAGGAGAGCGAGGTTGCACCCCCCAGGTAATGTGTGTTGCACCTGGGGCGGGCTCGGAGAGAGACGCTCTCAGCTTCTTCCCTTCTTGCAGTGCGAGCCTCTGTTCCAGCTCGTATTACGGCCAGTACATGCCAAGGAGTGGCAGTACCGGGGCAATAGCATGGAGCTGCAGTGTGGTTTACACCAGACCCGTGTTGGGGGCATATGTTGATGGAAACTGACCGTGAGTCAGTACGAGGGGAGAGAGACCGTCTGAAGCACCGTGATCGGTGGTGGAGAGTATTATGCATTGCATTAATTCTGCATTACGAACTACCTGATTGTTGTACTACGCATTGCATTAGTTTGCAGAACAAACTACCTGATTGTTGCATTACACATTGCATTATTTCTGCATAACGAACTGCCTGATTGTTGTATTACGCACTGCATTACTTTGCAGAACGAACTACCTGATTGTTGCATTACGCATTGTATTCTTTCTGCATAACGAACTGCCCGATTGTTGTACTACGCATTGCATTAGTGTGCAGAACGAACTACCTGATTGTTGCATTACGCATTGCATTATTTCTGCATAACGAACTGCCTGATTGTTGTATGACGCATTGCATTAGTTTGGATAACGTACTGCATTATTTTTACATTGCAAAGTGCCTGATTCTTGCATTAGTAACTGCATAGCATTGCATTAGGACTGCATAGGATCACCTAGAATTGCTCATTAATGTCACCAGAGCTTACAAGAGCTTGCTGGCCTAATAACCGGCCAGGAGGTATATTACAAATACGCATATGTTGGTTTTTTATCGTGTGGACTCATCGTATATCTTTTTATATAAACTTATACTTGTTTTTATATGAAACTCGTGTGGAGTCCTTTTGTGGTGTCACCATTGGGTCACTGGGAGCGTGGTGCCAATACTTTACACATTTGCCTTGAAGAGAAGCCTGGCTGCTCGTGCCAAGCTACCAAGGGGATGTGCAGGGGTTATCTGAGAAAGTATCCTTCCTTTCCCTGACGTAGAGGCGAGGGTCCCTACTTGGCCTAAGGCACCTACCTCAGCCAACTAGGGATCCCGGTTCTAACAATGTATAGTTCCTGGTCTCTGTGTATTTTAAGTTGGTTGAAGAGTATTTCATATTTCCATGCCTGTCCTTTCCAGTGTTTCAGGATCCATCCACATACACTTCCATGCATGCGACTGGACCACCCCAGCTATGCAAAATATTTGCACAATCTCCTGTATTTTTCCTGATATGAAGGTCAAAGGGTCCCTTGAGTCGCACACAGAAGTGGAAGTCTGCTCTGTGGACATGTTGATTGTGGCTCAAGGTTTGTTTGGGATGCTTTTTATTTGCAGTTTCATATAGAGTTAATTTGACCCGAAGGAATTGGAGCCCTTTACATGAGCACCAATTACATTACACAAGAACACATTCATTTTTGGTAGGCACGGGGAGACTAAGGGATTTGCCCAGAATCACAGGATGTTGAGCCGCTGCCGAGACTGGAACCTGGTTCCTCAGCTCCAAAGTCAGCAGCTCTGGCTGTCTTCGAAGAGTGTCCTGACAGGCAGGAGAATGGCACAGCGCAGCCACCATAGATCAATCCTGGTCTCCGATGAGAGTTCATATGGGTTCCCCTCACAGGATGGGCTCACAACCTTTGTGTAACCTACTGAATCCAGAAGTCCGATGATGGATGGGTATGCCGGTCGCAGAAATCTCCCTAGTTGACTTCATCAGGGACTTTAAACTCTGTGCAGCACAGCAAGCACAGCTTCCCAACATTGAAAAAGTCTCTTAGAGGTTCAAAGTATAGGAAACTTACGTAGAGAAAAGCAGTCCCCTTCAGTGACAAGTGCTACAGGCTCAGTGTGGAGTTTTTCAAGATCACTCTGCCACTTTCTTTTTACTTATTTTTTTGGGCAGTGGGCTAGGCAGTGCCTGCAACACTGTGCACACATAGAGAGCCATCTTTCAAAGGTTGTGGAAAAATGTATTAGAAAAACCACTTCAAGATGGCTGCCCATGTATGCCCATTTGTGTGCATACCCAGCACACCATCTCTGAATGGTTTTTTAATGAATTGTTTAAAAAAAATAGCTAATGAAACAAACATTACCATAGCAAAAAGCAGCCAATGATAGACATATTGGCTTTGCCAGTGCTTGTTTTATTTGTCACTATCAGCTCCGCCTCATAAAGTTTTAATTTTTAGACAACTTTTGACCCATTCCGATCTGACTGTGATAGCTTCATTAGGTCTAAACAAGATATGAACCTCTGACACGGCAATCCATACCTTTACATCACACATCCTAGTGGCTAAAGGTAGACAGTGCACTGAAGTAGGAAAAGCAAACCACCAAATGACTGCCACTATGGGACTGGTACAGCAAACACTTTACAGGAAACATCCTTCCAGTGCATCGCATGCTCTGCAGGCAGTCGTGTCTGTAGTGATGGTTCACTCACTGTGGCATAAAGCAAAATGACGCGCCCCCCCCTGCAGAATGTGATGTGGGGTACTTAAGTATCCCATATCTCACAGCTATTCATTGACCTTGGACTCAATAGGGTCCCCTTGAAGGGTTGGGGGCCCCCTGGAGGGTTGGAGGCCCACAGCATCGTGGGGGCCTGCTTTAGGCCCCTGCTCCCAACCATACAAACCTTTTTTTTTTATAAATCTCTTTATTGCATTTCAGTAATAAAAAAAAGAAAAAAAAGGAGAAAGCTTCCCCATCCAACGAGGTGGAGAAGCTACGAAGAAACAACAAATTGTTCGATCTACTCATATATCGTAGATTTGGGCAGCACCTAATATACATGCACCTCAACATTTGAAGGCAAAGCATAAAAAATGTACAGTAACATCACTCCATTTCAGATATTACACTATCCTGAGTCTGCAATCTGAGATATTGGCATAGAGGTTCCCATATGTCTTTGGGTTTAGAAGAAGATAGAAGTTCTTCCGCATATAGTTCCAAAATTTCTTTACAGTACACTGTTGTGTGTAGATTTAGATTCCGTATATAGGATTCCCAATTTGTGCCCTTATATAGTACAATTCATATTGCCCTTATTTAGGCATAGAATATCCAGCCCTTATTTAGGCATTGTCCATGCTAACCAAATACAGGCATGGTCTCCTACATCCGCCCATCCACGTCACAACGAGTTCTTGGAAAACCAGACTCTTAAGCCTTTAGGAATTTCCCTTGCTTGGATATTGATTTCTCCAAGAACTCATTTAGAATGCATGAACATCTATTCCTTAGGGGTTCATTCATGACGTTCCGATGCCCGACTTTTACGTCAATACAGGCATTCCTAACCACCTTCAAGGTATAAATATACCTGCACTTGCCTTGGCAAACCACGGTTCCGGTACGGTCCAGTTCGACTGAGTACTTGCGGTTCGCCACGACAAGTTCGGAAGAAGATCGAGTTCCCGCCTGATGCACTGACCAGAAGCTGTCATCCTCCTCGCAGAGAATCCAGCTCCAGTGTTTCTGACTCCCCTTGCGGGGTGTTAGATATCGAGTCCCGGAAAGAGATTCAACCTCGCACATTCTAAGGTATGGAGCAGACTAGAACTTAGAGAAACTTCTGGCAACTCTTGGCAAAACTAAACTATAGCTAGCTATACTTTAGAAAACAGCACCTACTTCTTACCTCGTACTACACTTAGGTTAGGTACACTGGGGTAGAACAATTTAGAAGCATCAGATGAGTATTCACATTTTAGCCTGTGTTATTTATGTATGTATTTTAATTAATATATGTCATAGCTACAAACCATGCTATTGCAGTATTATTTTATCTTACTGCTAACTCTGTGCGTATTGTACTTCGCAGCCTGTCCTATGATTGTAGCAGTTCATATCTCTTGCACAAGAAATAAGACTGTTCAATAAACCCATTTTTATTGAAACGCCTGTCTCTCTATTTCTGTGCAACTCTGTAGAAACGAAGCATGCACGACTGAATGAGTGTAACTGTTATCTATTGTTTCCACGGTTCTGAGATTGTTCCGACTCTAAGGGAAACAAAGTTGTCATGTTTATGCGGTTGTCACAAACGAATCCCTTCTTGTATATTCGAGAAGTTTCTAGTGACCTCTGAGTTAGCTGGCACACACAAGTAATTAAGTTTAATGTACTCGATAGAGACATACTGACCTCAGTCCTATGTCAAAACTATAGTGTGTATTATGCCAATGCGCAGAGCCTATCAGGGATATAGGAACTACACTACAACACTAGATCTTTGACCCAATGATCTACACGAGGGGCCAGAGTACCTTCCCAGGTCAGCGCCACATGTCGTTTTGCCATCAGCAATGCAATACGTACAAACTTACCAATGACCCCTTTCAACTGGGGCACATAACTCAGTAGGCATATCTGTGGTAGACATTGCATGGAGGTCCTGGCCATAGACTGTACATGTTGGATTACAGCTTCCCAAAACCTAAACACCAGACCACACTCCCAGGCCAGGTGCCAGAAGTCTGCATCCAACTGGCCGCAATGCTTACACTTACTGGTGTCACGCAATCCCAATCTGTGCAGTCTCAGGGGCATGTGATATACTTGGTGAATATATTTAAAATGAATGATCCTCAAATTACCATTAGGAGTGAGGGTGCCAGTCAGTGTGCATACATGCTCCCAATCAGGTGGCTCTAGCGGAGGTACGATTTTGTCGTTTCAGCGGGCCATACTTTTATCTGCACCTGTAACTTTCTCCTCCCGTACTGCTCTTTACAGCTTGGTCACTAACTTGCGTCATGTGGGTGTGACTAGCAGCAACTGCAAGGATTGCAAAGAGGGTGGTTCGGCAGGAAACGTGGGATAGTGTGCTTTCAGAGCGAGTTTCAGTCTGTGCAGAGTGAATTTAAAAAGCATTGTAGGGTTAGAAATATATTAAAACTCTTCTGGTGTGATAAACCTCCCTTTTGGATAGATATCATGCATGGTATCAATGCCTACCTCTCTCAGCGATTGCATCGGGCCTTCATCCTGCGTCACAGAGAGCGCCGCACTTCATGTCTCAGTGGGCCTCTTCTCGAGTGTGTGAGTATGCCAGCCAGCAGGATAGAGTGCGCGTCAGCATCTTTCACTGCCACATGAAGTGTAAAGGGAAGCAGTTGGTACCAGTAATACGCATATTGCGCCTGTGCGTATAGATAATATATATAGAAATCTGGTGCACAGAACCCTCCTTTAGCATAATCTAACGTCCCTGTGCTCCAGTTTCAGCAGCAAGGATTGGATTGTGATAAAAAAAAACGATTAGTACTTTTTACAGTGATGTTGCAAAAAAGGTATAAAAACGCGCCAGGAGTTTCATTTTTATAATAGCTATACGGTCCGCCAATGACAGTGGCAATGCTGTCCATCTTTCAACTTGATTCTCCAGGGTCGCACATGCACTCCCGTATTTATCTCTGATGACCACCTCAGGATCCCGATGTACCCAGATACCCAGATATTTGACCGGGTCAGTAGACCATATCAGTGGGTAGTCCAAGGTTGGGGCGTGGTTATTGAGGTCAAAGGAATTATCACAGATTTTTCCCAGTTGATAGACAAGCCTGAGAACAGGTCGAATAGAATATATTCTCGAAGTACTGGGGCCAAATGTCGTTGAGGCTCCCTGATAAAGAGGACCATGTCGTCGGCATACAAAGAGATGCCGACAGGGTGATGAATAAAGTTTAAAGCAGCTTCTCTGTGTCGCTGGTGTATTATGCATTTCAGAGGTTCTAGCATAAGGGAGAACAACAGCGGTGACAGGGGGAAACCTTGCCTGGTACCCCGCTCTATCGGAAATGGTTCTGAAGTCCAGCCACCCACATGTACCCGGGCTGAAGGGCCAGAATAGAGTAGTCGCACCCAACTAATAAAGATCGCAGGAAACCCCATATGCTGTCATATCCGAAACATGTAGCACCATTCAATGGAATCATTGCGGCGTCTAACATCACAGCCACTGCATGTAGCGTGGGGTCCAGTACATGAAACATCACGAAGATAGTGAGCAAATTATGGGATGTAGATCCTTACGGTATAAAACCAGACTGGTCTGGTAACATCAGACAGGGCATCAGGGACTGGAGTCGTGTGGCGAGAATTTTACCTAGGATTTTTGCGTCCAGATTAATCAGGGATAGGAGTCGCACAAAAAGGGTGAGTGATCTTTTTTAAGTAAGGTAATAATCATAGCTTGACGAAGCGAAGGGGGTAAACGACCAGTTTCTTGTGCCTCACCATAAACTTCCAGCAAGTGGGGAGTGAGGAGTTCAGCATATTCCTTATAAAATTCAGCCGTGAGGCCATCCGGTCCTGGAGCCTTTTTATTCTGTAAAGAGCGTATCGCTGCGTGAATATCCGAGGCCTCTATCGGCTGACAGAAATTTGCGATGGCCATTCGCAAGCCACACGCACTCAATGTCTGAGAGATAATCCAGTAGATCTGCAGAACTCACGCCGCTGTGTGACGTGTACATGTTGGCATAACATTCATGAAACTGTTCAGTTATGGATTGTGGTGTATAGTGTTCCCTACCCTTCTCATCGACGATTTTCGTGATGTGTTGGTGTTCGGCACAGAATTTGAGCTTAGCGGCTAAGTTCCGGCCTGGTCTCCCTCCTTCCCCATATGCCCGGGCAATATGTCGTATAGTGAGGTACCGTGTTTCAGTTTCAGCCATCTCATTGTTGTCTAGAATCAGCTCGTGAATACGAGATAGTGTAGTCGTGCTGGGGTTTGTGGTATATTCTGTTTCAAGCTGCGAAAGTTCCTGCTCTAGTTTTGTGAGTTGCCCTCTAATATCTCTTAGTATACCTGCTGTAGTACCTATACAGGCTCCCCTTATGGTCCCTTATCCCCTTGAAGGCGCCCACAAGGTAGCTGCGCTGTCCACCGTGCCCACATTGGCATCAAAATAATTGATAATTTCTTTCCTGATTGTGTTTGCATAATTAGGGTCCAGCAAGGCCTCTGACCTAAACCTCCAGGTGAATGGTCGGTGAGTGTTGGTGGGTATATTGACAACAAGCCAAACGGGGTTATGATCGGATAGTGTGCGGGGCAGAAATCCTATCTTTGTTACTTAGGCATTGGCCCCCTCACTCAGCAGCCAAGAGTCCAATCTGGACCAGCTATTATGCACTTGAGTAGCGTATGTCCCAGTTCCGGAGCCGCCATGCGTCTTTCAGCCCGAACTCCAACATGGCATCTCTTATAGACTTGGCAGCTCTAAGGGTACGGCCACCCTGCTGACTGGATTTATCCCGTCCTGGGTCTAGATGAGTATTGAGTTCACCTCCCCACAGTATCTCAGCCTCTGGCCATTCCCGTAACACATTGAACATTCGCGCAAACACCTCGGGCTCATCCGTAATGGGACCATACTTATTGACAATAGTTAGCAGTGAGACCCCCAATTTGCCATGTACCATAATTCAGCGCCCCTCATCATCCGTGTACGTTTTGATTGGTGTGAACCGTAGACCACGCTTAAATAAAATGAGGACCCCTCTTGTGGCCTGTTTATCCAACTTGGCTGATATATGATCCATGCGATTATTAAGGGCCTCAATTTTGCCATCTATAGATTGAAGACTGGCCTGTATTGCTGACCATGTCTTTTCCATAGTGGATGAGGGTTCCGCAGGAACATCAAGTTCAGAGTCCGAGGTAGCCCCCCGCCTTCCTTTGTTCAAAAGTAAGACACAGCTGCGTCTTATCAGTCTTCCCCATATTGAAAGGGTAGATATGGTGCCCCCCACGGCTGTTATAGCTCAGACGTGCCCACCGCAGTGATCAGTGAACCTGTCAGCCTCACCAAGTCGGAAGCTACCTACATCATGCACCTTATGAGAAGTTATAGAGCGAGAGTAGAGCAGCCTGGCCAATTATGTTGTCCACACTCCTGCGTCGATATCCTTAGATTGAGCTTGACAGATAAGCGGCGTGCACCGGTGATCAATGGCAACAAATTCGCTCGCCAGAGCACTCCAGCGTAGAAAGGCCAGTTTGTCACATCACTCTGATGAATATAGCAGTACCCACTTCACCTCGGTACCCACAGTGCCGTTATACATACGTATAACGCCAGAGTGAGCGCGGAATCCTGAACAGTTTGAGGGGAGCCGCCAGGGCCCCAAGCGACGAACCTTATCACTGTGTCGTTGTTCAATGAATGCTGAGGAAGGAGGGGGAGAAACCGGTGTCAAGGCAGCGCCCCCAGTCCAGCAAAGGTGATCAGAGCGCAGATTTGCAGCAATACATATGGCCTCTGCCCACATGGGCCACACCGATCAATCTAGCCACCACTCACCCGCAACTGCTCCAAGGCGGTAGCCCTCGATCTGGGCACCCCCACCACAGCTGTCAATTCTGCAGTCAGGTCTTGGGAGAAGAGAGGGAAAGGCGAGACAGCACCGCCGCACAAAACCAGCAGCTCCACTCAGGGGGTTCATGGGCAGCCGTCCAGGAGCTTGTGGGCCGTGTATAAGGCAGGGGCACGGGCCACACCATAGTCTCCTTCCATGCGCCTCAACTCGCACAGCGGTGGCCTCACCTTATGTCCCCAGCAGCAGTGGGTCCGCTGTAGGTAAGTGTAGCCAAACCTCAGCCAGCAGTCGGGCATCAGTGCTCTCGCTTCAGGGCTGATGTGTCGGCACTAGTTCTCACCGCCTGCAAGCGGTTCTCCCATGCCTGCCGCTATTCAGGATGAGGGTCAACAGAACTGATGGTATAGTCCCCCTCTCCAAACCGCTTGTAGTTGTGCACCCTGAGCACGATGGTCCGTGGTAAACCCACGGATGGCAGTTCCGACGTCAGCTCTCCTCCAGTGCGGGTGGCCTGCCCCGGGTGCACCCTTCACCTCCACGGCCCTCTGCCGCCAGTGAGCACGCAGAGGCCGTCCTGCGGAGTTAGAACCCCACAGTAGACTCGGTTGACCCAGCGACTATACACAGCACAGCTAGGTCGCCTCCGCAGTCGTCCCCCGGGCTCAGCGGCAGTGGGCCTCCGTCATAGCCGCCATTTTCGAGTCACGTTGCCCAGTTGGCCACTCGTCTGCCCCAGCGCAACGGCAGCACTTTCCGTCCTCTCACGCCACCTACTAATGCACTGTAACGCTGGGACCCAGATCCGCCGGTTTTCATTCTCCAATGGAGGCTGGGGATCAGGATAATATCAGATAGGTATGTGGTGATTGGGCCCTCAGGCCCGCATGCAGGTAAATGAGTGACACTGGACGCAGGGTTACTGGTTCTGTGAACTGGCCACGAGCACGTGCGCTCGGCCCCTTTTATTGTCAGGGTCACCTGACTGGTGACGCCTGTGGTGGGTGGGTGATCAGTGTGGGTTACAGGCACAATGGAACTCTAGACTGTATCCAGCCGAATACTACATCCCTCCCAAACTTTAATGAAAGTTAAACCAAAATGAAGTCCGAACCTGTGGGAGAAAACACAAGTTCCAAACAAAACATAAATTGGTGATCGGGACTTCCACGTAGTCTCTTGGCTGATGGTCAACTGCCGGCGAGGGTGTTCTGACAGCCGGGACCACTCTGTCTCCTTGGCACGATGTCTGAGTGCTCTACAGATGTGTTCTTTTGGACTTACATCGTGGAAGTACGCCTCACAATCTCTTTCTAGTACCGCCATCGGTGGAAGTGTGGGTGGAATGGTGGTGGACCACTGTTTGTTCGATTTTCCGCTGGGCGCCCTGGTAGAGGTGTTTCCTCCGACTAGTAGTTGAGTAGTTGCCTTCTTCCAGGACTCACCGTTGCAGGATATCCCTCTCACGGATACCCCTCTCTCGTGAGTGTCCCCTCTCACTGGACGACCCGGAGGCCCTTTGTTGCCAGGTTTCCACTGGACCGGTGGACCGCCGCCTTGTCGCTCCACTCGCGTTGGAGGAGTCACTACAGGTCCTCTTTCCGTGTCTGAAGTTCCGCCTGAAAGGGTGCTGTTGGCACTTGGTCCTTCGCGCTCTGCCTTTGTTCTCCCAGGAGCTCCAGAGCCAGCTTCAACAGTCCATCTCTCGTCTTGGGGATCCGCTGCCACCGGTGTCCCTGAGGCCTCTTCCCCTTGGATGTCCACGGTCCTGTTTCCGTGACGTCCCAGAGGTGGTTGTTACCAACGTTCCGGCCTGCTCGTGTCTGTCGTCCCCGGGTGACCTTCGGGTTTACGCATCGACGTATACTCTCAGTGGGGCTGATGTTGTTTTCCAGGTACTGGGTCTGGGTGTCCATGCACCTTCTCACTTCCCTCTTCGGGTACTCCCCTTCCGGTGTGTGTTGTGTTGATCTGTCACGCACACCTATTTGCTCTTTTCCTTTCTGTTAGAACCGGCGGTCTCTAGTTGGCAGAGGTATACACTTCTGACAAATAGGGACCAACCAACTCTAGTCAGGGAAAGGGGATTACACACTCAGATAACCCCTGCTACCCCCTTGGTAGCTTGGCAGAGCAGACAGGCTTATCTCAGAGGCAGTGTGTTAAGCATTTATGACCACATACAGTAATAAAGGGAATACACTACAGATGGACACGACACAGAAGTTATTATAAAAATAGTATTTTTATATAAGGCTTAGCACAAGACCAAATAACGACAAAAATATACCACAGTCTTAATAAATACTCTTTGGAAGGAAAAATAATAGTTCAAGTAAGGTTTCTTCTTGGCAAATAGTTCTTTAGGAAAGTATTCTTCTGAGCACAGTTCTTTGGCAACAATGTAACCCCCACAGGAGTCACACGACGTTGAGTCTACAAGATTCCCAAGGTTCGGCGTCGACCGCGAGGAGCGCTACGTCGAGCCTGGAGGTGCAACAGACCCCACAAGTACAGTACCTTGAGAAACGAAGAAAACGATGATCCACGGCGTCGAGATGTCGGCGTCGAGGTCGGCGTCGATCGTGCCTCGGAGTCGGGTCAATCCGCAGCGGCGTCGAGGGATGTCGGGCCGGAGCAGCGCTCACGGCGTCGAGCAGGGCGTCGAGTCGATGCGATCAGCAGCGGCGTCGGGACGGGGTCGCTTGGAGGTGGAGCCGATACTCACTCCTCACTGGCGTCGATACCGGCGTCGAGACGGGGTCACTTGGAGCCGGGGCCGATACCCACTGCTCACTGGCGTTGCTGCTGGCGTCGAGACTGCAGATTTTCCCTTGTGTACTGGAAACAACACTTTCCAGCAATTCAGCAATTCAGTAGATGGTGAAGTCCTTTGGCCCTGTGACTTCAACAGGAGACTGGCACTCTTCCAGTCCTTGGAGATTTCCTAGCAAGTGTTCAGAGAGTACACACCAAGTTCCTCTCTCCTTGTTCCTTGGCAAAAATAAAGAAGCAGCTTTCAGGTTCCTCCACAGCAAAACAGCACTCTGGCAGAAAGGGGAGGCAAGTCCTTAGATCAGCAGGCTTCTTGTCCTTGGTACAGGTTTCCTTGTCAGAAGTGATCTGAGTTCTTGGTTCAGGGGTCCTTCTCTTATACCCCTTTTTCCCTTTGTTCCCTTTGTCCAAGCAGGGAGATTCCCACCAGCTCAGGTTTGTTGTGGGTGTTGCCAGGCAGAGGCACCTGGCCTATTCACTGAGCAGGGCAGAGTCCTCAGCCGCCCAGCAGGAGCCGGAGCCAGTATTGTGTCAGGCAGGGCAGGCTACTCTTCCCTCACTCTATGTGTAAACGCCCCATTCACCCCACACTGACTCATTCAGACCTCTGGAGCCACCCAGCCCCTGACACACACACCAAACCAGCAGAGACCGGTAGATAGTTGGACAAGAAAATAGCCACTTTCTAAAAGTGCTATTTTCAAACATAGAATTTAAAAACCATCCATCCTAAAGGGTGTGTTATTAAATTCTGAGTTCAGGGATACTAAACTCGACATGCTACCATGCTCCCTGAGTCAGATAGATTATAATGGAGTTAATAATCAGTCTGCCCAGTCTGGCCTATTGGAGGCAGGTAGCCCTTCAATAGTGAAACACGAAAATGGCTGTAATTCACTATTAGGTCATGCCACACACATCAGGGCATGATCTACCTTTTACCAACAATGCACCCTGCCCTAGGGCCTACCATAGAGGTGTCTGAAATGTGGCAAAGTGAAGGTTTAGAGACTGGTAAGTAGGTTTCCTTACCAAGTCGACATGGCAGTCAGGGACTGCACGCAGGCGCTGCGGTGGCAGGCCTGAGACACATTTTACACGCTGCTTCTGTGGGTGGCACAACCAGTGCTGCAAGCCCACCAGCAGCAGTTAACTTACACGCCCTTGGCACACGCAGTGCACTAGACTAGGGTCTGAACAGTAAGTCAACCAAGCCAATCATGGTAACACCAATCAATGTAACAATTTAACATAGGGAGCACTTGCACTGTGGCACTGATCAGCAGTGGCACAGTGCCCAAAGCAATAATCCAGCAAAAACATCGTAAACAGAGGAGGCAAACAGAAAAAAATGGAGGAGAGACTCATGCCAATGATGCCAGGTCTAACACGTGTCCCCTCCAGCTGAAATGTGGGGAGAACTACCCTTCACCCAGGGAGTCCTCATCACTAAGGCGGAAAAATCTGGACAGACCATCAGCATTGGCGTGATCTGTACCAGGGCGGTGTTCCACCGTAAAGTCCATCCCCTGTAGGGAAATGGACCACCTCAACAGTTTTGGGTTCTCACCCCTCATCTGCATTAACCATCTGAGGGGCCTGTGGTCTGTCTGAACCCGGAAGTGAGTCCCCAACAGGTAGGGTCTTAGCTTCTTCAGCGCCCAGACCACAGCAAATGCCTCACGCTCTATCGCACTCCACCTTTGTTCCCTGGGAAGTAACCTCCGGCTGATGAAGGCTACAGGTAAGTCTCGGCCCTCCTCATTCATCTGTGCTAGAACAGCCCCCACACCATGCTCTGAAGCGTCTGTCTGGACAATGAATTCTTTTGAAAAGTCGGGTGCCTGGAGGACCGATGCTGTACACATTGCAGTTTTCAGGGTGTCAAAGGCGTTTCTGACAGGCGTCAGTCCAGATCACAAGTCTCGGCTGCTTCCTGGAAGTCAGCGAGGTCAAGGGGTGCACAATGTTGCCATACCCCTTGACAAACCTCCTGTAGTAACCCGTGAGACCCAAGAAGGCTCTCACCTGAGTCTGGGTTTTGGGCGGTTCCCAAGCCAGGATGGTATCTATCTTGGGTTGCAGGGGGGCCACCTTGCCGCTCCCTACTTGGTGCCCCAAGTACACCACTGAACCCTGCCCAATCTGGCACTTACTAGCCTTGATTGTGAGGCCTGCTCTGCGCAGGGCCAACAACACTTCCTGGAGGTGGCGCAAGTGTTCCTCCCAGCTGGCGCTGAACACTGCTATATCGTCCAGGTAGGCGGCGCTGAAATCTTCCAGCCCGGCCAATACCTGGTTAACCAACCTCTGGAATGTGGCAGGGGCATTCTTCATCCCAAAGGGCATCACACGGAACTGGTAGTGCCCATCTGGTGTGGAGAATGCAGACCTCTCTTTTGCCCCATCAGTCAAGGCGATCTGCCAGTACCCAGACGTTAGATCAAACGTACTAAGGTACCGGGCAGCCCCCAACCGATCGATGAGCTCATCAGCTCTGGGGATGGGGTGCGCGTCAGTCTTGGTGACCGAATTGAGTCCTCGGTAATCCACACAGAACCCAAGTTCTGGTGAAGCACCAGGCGCTGCAGCCTTTGGGACCAAGACCACTGGGCTGGCCCAAGGACTGCTAGAGGACTCAACCACCCCTAAGGCAAACATCTTGGAGACCTCCTCCTTGATGTATGCTCTGACCTTTTCAGTCACCCTGTAGGCCTTGTGCCTCACAGGAGTGCTGTCCCCAGTGTCCACATCATGGACACACCACTGAGTGACACCAGGGATTAAGGAGAACAGATCAGGGAATTGTACCAACAGATGGCGACAATCTTGCTGCTGCTCAGGGGTCAGTGTGTCAGAGAGGACAACACCATCCACTGACCCATCTTTTTCTTTTGCACACAGGAGGTCAGGAAGAGGCTCACTCTCCTCCTCCATCCCAGCATCTGTGGCAAGGAGCATGCCCACTTCGGACCTTTCTAAGTGGGGCTTTAACCGGTTGACATGCAGGACCCTTAAGGGGTTCCTGGGAGATTTCAAGTCCACCAAGTAGGTGACATCGCTCTTCTTCTCCACAACCTCAAATGGTCCAGTCCACCTGTCCTTGAGCGCACAAGGTTCCACAGGGGCCATGACCCAAACTTTCTGACCAGGTTGAAGCTCAACCAGAGTGGCATTCTGATCGTACCACCGCTTCATCTCTTCCTGGCTGGCCTCCAGATTTGCCTGAGCAAGATCTCTGAAGCGCCGAGTCTGGTTCCTAAAGGCCAGCATGTAACTATATACATCCTGGGGAGGTTTCCTGGGAGATTGCTCCCAGCCTTCTTTGACCAGACTCAAAGGTCCTCTTACCGGGTGACCATACAAAAGCTCAAAGGGGCTGAACCCTAGAGACTTCTGTGGCACCTCACGGTAAGCAAACAGCAGGCATGGCAAGAGGACGTCCCATTTACGCCTCATTGGTTCTTCAAGACCCATGATCATGCCTTTTAGGGTCCGGTTGAATCTCTCAACCAGCCCATTACCTTGAGGGTGGTAAGGGGTGGTAAACTTGTAGGTTACCCCACACTCCTTCCACAGAGACTTCATATAATTCGAAATGAAGTTGGTGCCCCGGTCTGACACCACCTCTCTGGGGAACCCCATGCGGGAGAAAACACCCATCAGTGCCCGTCCCACCACGGGGGCCGTCACTGTACGGAGAGGGATGGCTTCCGGGTACCGGGTGGCATGGTCCACCAAGACCAGGATAAACCTGTTGCCCATGGCTGTCTTGGGGTCCAGTGGCCCCACAATGTCAATTCCCACTCGCTCAAAGGGGGTACTGACTACGGGAAAAGGTTGGAGGGGAGCCTTCTGCTTCCGCCCACTTTTCCCACTTGCCTGGCAAGTTTGACAGGTCCTACAATGGATATCTGAATCCCTTCTCATCTGGGGCCAATAAAAATGGGTGACAAGCCTGTCATAGGTCTTGTCCTGCCCCAGATGTCCAGCTAACGGAACGTCATGAGCCAACCCCAGTAGGAAGGCTCTGAAGCGCTGGGGTACCACCAGCACACGGGCTGACCCAGGTTCAGCAGCCTTAGGCTCGCTATACAGGAGGTCGTTCTCCCAGTAGACCCAATGTGATCCTGACTGATCACCTGTCGTTTGGGCTGAGGCCTGCTGCCTCATACCCACAAGAGAAGGGCACACTTTCTGCTCAGCACAAAATTCCTCCCTGGAGGGACCACCATCCTGCTGCCAATGGGTCAGCTCGGGCAGGTCTCCCAGTTCGGCCACTTGTTCTCCTGTCGGTTCCAGGGCATCCCCCTCAGGGTCTGCTCCCTCCTGGACCGCGGGAACGATGGGGGACGGTTTCCCGCGCCCCCTGCCTCTTCTCTTCACGGTTGGGACCTGGGCCATACTTTCAGGCTCCAGGGTCCCATCAACACCCTTACTGACTGACATGGACCGGGTGGTCGCACACACCCACTCAGGCAGACCCAACATTTCCAGATGCGATTTTCTCTCCACCTTAGCCCAAGGGGAGTCCTCCAAATCATTGCCCAAGAGACAATCAACAGGCATGGCGGGCCTCACAGCAACCTGAAGAGTACCTGAGACCCCCCCCCACTCAAAGGGAACTTGAGCTACCTCACACTGACTCTGTGAGTTGTCGGCAGCTACAACGGGGTAGAATGCATGCGGGACCACCTGCTCTCTGGACACCAAGTGACACTTGACAGCTGTCACACTCGCTCCGGTGTCTCTGAGAGCTTCCACCCTATGGCCATTAATGGTCACCCACTGCCTATATTTCTTAGTGTTACTAGGCAGAGGGGTTGGAGGGACCATTTCCACGTCTCCTAAAGAGACCAGGGACATTTCTGCGGGACCCCACCCACCGGGGGCACCCATCTCATCCCCTCCCAGGGCTACACTCGCTACCTGACGAGGGGGTGCACGCGGCGGTGCATTCGAATCCTTCATGGGACACTGGGGATCATAATAACGGTGTCCCACCTGCTTACAGGCATAGCAGGTCATGGGGCCCCTGTGAACAGGTTTACCTGTCGGGGCCTCTGGCTTCTTTACAGGGGGAGGCTGGGAACCCTTCCCTTGGTTCCCTTGGGGACTACTTTGGGGCCCTTTCTGAAACTCCCTCTGTTTACCCCTGTCCCCCCCACTCTTCTGCTGGGGACCCTGCCCACCTTTGGCTGAGTCTCCCACTGGACCCTTGTGGACCCTGGTACTGACCCAGCGGTCCGCCTCCTCAGCAAGTTTTCTAGGGTTAGATAGCTTGCTATCAACAAGGTGCTGGCGTAGCTCTGGAAAACAGTTATTAGACAAGTGCTCCCAAGCAAACAAATCATAAAGAGCATCATAACTATCAACCTTGCTACCCTTTATCCAACCATCCATGGTTCTGCAGAAAAAAGATACATATTCAACCCACGTAGTACCAGGCAACTTCTTACATTCTCTAAAGGTTTGTCTGTACTTTTCTGGAGTTAAGCCATATCTCAGCATTAAAGCATCTTTCATATGAGTATAAGACATCCTATCCTCAGCAGGAAGGCTCAACAAGGTATCTCTCCCCTCGTTTGTAAAGCGGCTCCACAACCCCGTTCCCCAATCCTTCTCAGGGACCCGGTGGGCCAACAATGCTAACTCATACGCTTTAAACCATTGGCTAATATCTTCATTCTTACTGTAATCCTTGATCACATCTTTAGGAAAATAA
Source organism: Triturus cristatus (assembly GCF_964204655.1). Lineage (NCBI taxonomy): Eukaryota > Metazoa > Chordata > Amphibia > Caudata > Salamandridae > Triturus > Triturus cristatus. Next base: position 1,055,363,496 of record NC_140588.1, read on the forward strand.
AACCTACTTTCTGCAGGCACGGATGGAGTGCTGCCACCAGAGGGATTCAACTCTAAACTCTTAGTTTTAAGCTCCATCTCCCTCACCATCTTCTCACGTTCAAACGCTAATTTCTCTCTCTCAAAATCTAATCTTTTGCTCTCCATTTCAGCTTCTCTCTTGCTTCTTGCATTCTCTAATTCCAACTGCCCTCCTAATTTAAGTTTTGCCATTTCCAACTTGTACCCCCTCTCCTTCTCCCTGTCTTCTAATTCTTCGGGGGAAAGGCTCCTAGAGGACGCACTACTGCCTGGAGATGACACTGGCCCACCTGTGGGCTCTTCCTCTTCCTCTTCCTCTTCTTCTTCCTCTTCCGGTACCACCACCGGATCAGAGGGATTTCTGGCCTCTAACCAGGCCTTCAGCGCTTTGAGGAAGCCCTCTTTCTTTGAGACACCTGTGGTAGGAACTTTAAACTGCTTGCAAAATCCTTTTAGATCTTTTAGCGTGTAGGAATCTATCTTCTCCTTATCAAATTCCCCCACAACAATCTCCACAGGTGTAGTAGCTCCGGCATTCTCCATGGTCAAAACTGGCAGGGTTTAAAAAAATAAGCTCCAGGAAAGCGGAGAACAAAAATAGAATATCCTACCAAAAACAGATTGTGGCTGCGTTATGGTCTGCTTTCACTATGTAGCGTACACTAATCACTGCACATGAGTCATAAATGCAAAGTTCAAATCCTCACCGCTGACCACCAATGTTAGAACCGGCGGTCTCTAGTTGGCAGAGGTATACACTTCTGACAAATAGGGACCAACCAACTCTAGTCAGGGAAAGGGGATTACACACTCAGATAACCCCTGCTACCCCCTTGGTAGCTTGGCAGAGCAGACAGGCTTATCTCAGAGGCAGTGTGTTAAGCATTTATGACCACATACAGTAATAAAGGGAATACACTACAGATGGACACGACACAGAAGTTATTATAAAAATAGTATTTTTATATAAGGCTTAGCACAAGACCAAATAACGACAAAAATATACCACAGTCTTAATAAATACTCTTTGGAAGGAAAAATAATAGTTCAAGTAAGGTTTCTTCTTGGCAAATAGTTCTTTAGCAAAGTATTCTTCTGAGCACAGTTCTTTGGCAACAATGTAACCCCCACAGGAGTCACACGACGTTGAGTCTACAAGATTCCCAAGGTTCGGCGTCGACCGCGAGGAGCGCTACGTCGAGCCTGGAGGTGAAACAGACCCCACAAGTACAGTACCTTGAGAAACGAAGAAAACGATGATCCACGGCGTCGAGATGTCGGCGTCGAGGTCGGCGTCGATCGTGCCTCGGAGTCGGGTCAATCCGCAGCGGCGTCGAGGGATGTCGGGCCGGAGCAGCGCTCACGGCGTCGAGCAGGGCGTCGAGTCGATGCGATCAGCAGCGGCGTCGGGACGGGGTCGCTTGGAGGTGGAGCCGATACTCACTCCTCACTGGCGTCGATACCGGCGTCGAGACGGGGTCACTTGGAGCCGGGGCCGATACCCACTGCTCACTGGCGTTGCTGCTGGCGTCGAGGCTGCAGATTTTCCCTTGTGTACTGGAAACAACACTTTCCAGCAATTCAGCAATTCAGTAGATGGTGAAGTCCTTTGGCCCTGTGACTTCAACAGGAGACTGGCACTCTTCCAGTCCTTGGAGATTTCCTAGCAAGTGTTCAGAGAGTACACACCAAGTTCCTCTCTCCTTGTTCCTTGGCAAAAATAAAGAAGCAGCTTTCAGGTTCCTCCACAGCAAAACAGCACTCTGGCAGAAAGGGGAGGCAAGTCCTTAGATCAGCAGGCTTCTTGTCCTTGCTACAGGTTTCCTTGTCAGAAGTGATCTGAGTTCTTGGTTCAGGGGTCCTTCTCTTATACCCCTTTTTCCCTTTGTTCCCTTTGTCCAAGCAGGGAGATTCCCACCAGCTCAGGTTTGTTGTGGGTGTTGCCAGGCAGAGGCACCTGGCCTATTCACTGAGCAGGGCAGAGTCCTCAGCCGCCCAGCAGGAGGCGGAGCCAGTATTGTGTCAGGCAGGGCAGGCTACTCTTCCCTCACTCTATGTGTAAACGCCCCATTCACCCCACACTGACTCATTCAGACCTCTGGAGCCACCCAGCCCCTGACACACACACCAAACCAGCAGAGACCGGTAGATAGTTGGACAAGAAAATAGCCACTTTCTAAAAGTGCTATTTTCAAACATAGAATTTAAAAACCATCCATCCTAAAGGGTGTGTTATTAAATTCTGAGTTCAGGGATACTAAACTCGACATGCTACCATGCTCCCTGAGTCAGATAGATTATAATGGAGTTAATAATCAGTCTGCCCAGTCTGGCCTATTGGAGGCAGGTAGCCCTTCAATAGTGAAACACGAAAATGGCTGTAATTCACTATTAGGTCATGCCACACACATCAGGGCATGATCTACCTTTTACCAACAATGCACCCTGCCCTAGGGCCTACCATAGAGGTGTCTGAAATGTGGCAAAGTGAAGGTTTAGAGACTGGTAAGTAGGTTTCCTTACCAAGTCGACATGGCAGTCAGGGACTGCACGCAGGCGCTGCGGTGGCAGGCCTGAGACACATTTTACACGCTGCTTCTGTGGGTGGCACAACCAGTGCTGCAAGCCCACCAGCAGCAGTTAACTTACACGCCCTTGGCACACGCAGTGCACTAGACTAGGGTCTGAACAGTAAGTCAACCAAGCCAATCATGGTAACACCAATCAATGTAACAATTTAACATAGGGAGCACTTGCACTGTGGCACTGATCAGCAGTGGCACAGTGCCCAAAGCAATAATCCAGCAAAAACATCGTAAACAGAGGAGGCAAACAGAAAAAAATGGAGGAGAGACTCATGCCAATGATGCCAGGTCTAACACTTTCCTCTTCGGGTGTTCCCCTTCTGGTGTGTGTTGATCTGTCCCGCACACCTCTTTGCGCTTCTCCTTTCCTCTTCTCTTCCTCCGTCGTGGCGTCATGCCACTCCGGACCTGTCTTCCTTTTCCTTTCTTTGCGGCGTGATCCAGTCTTCCTGCCTCCTTGCTCATCCTTACCAGGCTTCGTCGTGTAGCGTGCACTCTACGCGTTTCCCTCTGGTCTTGTCCCGCCACTAGGACACTGTCTTCCTTTCACTCTGTGACTGGACCGGTCGTCGCGACCTTCTGTCTTGTAGTTGCTTCTGATTTCGAGTGATGTTGATGTTGCTGGACCTCTTGTCATTCTCCTCCTGGTCCACTTTGCGGACCTCTCATGGGGTCCTCTTCATTGATGTCCCCTCGGACTTCCTCTTCTCTCCGGCTCTGACCCTTGGCAGGTCAGTGTGCTCTCCGCCCTCTTGTAGGCCTGTATCCTCCTTGCGACCAACTGGTGGTCAGCGTCGTCCTCCTTGCGACCATCTGGGTGGTCGGCATCTTCTGTGCGACCATCTGGGTGGTCGGCTTCCTCCTTGCGACCATCTGGGTGGTCGGCTTCTTCCGTGCGACCATCGGCCGGTCGGCGTCTTCCGTGCCACCCTCTGGGTGGTCGGCTTCCTCCTCCTTGCGACCATCTTGCTGGTCGGCTTCTTCCTCCTTGCGACCATCGTGCTGGTCGGCTTCTTCCTCCTTCTCTCACTGTGTCAGTGCTTCAGCGCGCTTCTGACTGCGCTCGTCAGTTGCTTCCGTGGACGCACTTGCTGCGCACTTCCTTCTGATCCTCTTGGGACTTGCTGCTTTGACGAGTCTCTTCAACCTTGCCACCCAAGGCTGGTGCACTCCGGTGTCTTCACTCTTGCGGCGACTATCCCTGGCCAGTAGGCGACACCGCACTCCACGCAGCCTTGTCAGCAGGTTCCTTTCATGGAGGGCTTCTGGTGTGCGCACGTGTCAGCGTTTTCCACTCGGGTGTGGGCGGTCGTGCTCTCCTGTGTAGCAGCTTTCCCCTCGCTGCTGTGCATTCCCCGTGGCACCTTTCCCTCCTTTCGCTGTACTCCACTTGCGCAGCCTGATCCTGCTCCTCAATGCCGATCGAATAGTATGCCTCAGTGCTCTTCCTTGTTTCCCGGTGCTGTTGCACTCACTGCTCCATGCTTTCGCACCTTGAATGTTCCAGGGGGCGCAGTACCTTGAATGGCCACTAGATGGCAGGGGATCATTTCTCCAGGCACCGGCAGTCTTTCCTCCAAACTCGGGGCCTTTCCTTGTTAGCTGCTGGGATCAGAGCCTCTCTCCTGGGTCTACTGCACAGGACTCATGCTGCCAAGGTGATTGGTAAGGCATTTCGTTTTCCTCCTCACATATACTGTGTGTGTGTGTGTGTTGCAGGTGATCGTTTGTTCCCCTTGGCACACCTGTACTTAATTATGGGCTCAGCAGCGCTCACTCATCTCCTGGGTCCTCCGTGGCTCCCGCCTGGGGCACCTCGCGCTTCCCCGCGCTTCCTTGCATTCGCGCTTAGCTGCGCCTTTATTTCACTGTCTCTGCTGATTCCCCTCGACTCTCTTGTCCTCCGGCTGCATGTAGGGAGTTTAAACGGCCACGGGCCGCGCGCTAATCTACCCTCGCTCTCCCGCCCCCACAGCCTCACTCGTCTTGCATGCTGCGCTGGGAGCGGGCGGGCGGGGGGGGGACTGTGGTCTCTCGTGACGCGGCGTCTGCGGGTGGGCTCCGCTTCTACACCGGTGTGCCGCTTCTCTCTCTCCGGGCCGGATGTTGCTTTCTTCCCACTCTCCCCGCTCCCGAGGCCGCTTCTTATGGCACACGCCGGCCGGGGCAGGGAAGGGTTAGCGCCATTGCCGCGCAGGGGGGCGGAAAGGGTGTTGGTGCCACTTTCTTTGGCCGCATGCAGTATCTTACTCGCTCTCTGCACGGGCTGTGCGGTGCTGGCCTCCGGAGACTGTGGGCTCAGCCTAGCTTTCTTTCCCTTTGCTCACTCCCGCTGCAGCAGCCTCCTACTGTCCATACGCTGCGCGGGGTGGGGGGGGGGTTTGCAGGAGCTGCCTCCGGACACTGTGCGTGGCGTGGTTATGGGACACTGTCCCCATTTAATTCTACGCTTCACTGGGGGTCTCGGCGGGTCAGTGGCAGATGCCCGCCGGGGCTCCTTGGCTTTCTTTCACGCCCCGCCGTCGCTCACCTTCCACCCACACTATGCGGGGTAGGCTCCAGCGGTCCTTTGGACGAAAGTCTCTTTTCGCGCTCCAGCCCCCCCCATCACTCACTGGGTCGTCGCAGCCGATGCGGGTGGGCTCCGATCGGTCCGCTCCTTGTTCAGGGCAATCCCCCCCCACCGGGGTCACGATGGCCAGCGCGACGGGGTCGGGGTGGGCACCCGACTTCCTCGCCTTCTCTTCGGGGCGACCTGTACGCCCGCAGGGCTCGCGACGGTGCGGGGTGGGCTCCCGGTCACTGTCCTCGGCCTGGGGCTCTCCACATGCCCGCAGGTAGTTAGGCGCCGTCCGTGCCTGCTGGGGTTTACACGCAGTCAGCTCTCACCCCTCCTTACATCTTGCTGGGCTGCTGCACGCTAGGGCACAGCCCCCTCGTCGCCAATGTGGTGATTGGGCCCTCAGGCCCGCATGCAGGTAAATGAGTGACACGGGACGCAGGGTTACTGGTTCTGTGAACTGGCCACGAGCACGTGCGCTCGGCCCCTTTTATTGTCAGGGTCACCTGACTGGTGACGCCTGTGGTGGGTGGGTGTTCAGTGTGGGTTACAGGCACAATGGAACACTAGACTGTATCCAGCCGAATACTACAAGGTAGAGACAGCCGGCAGAGCTGCACTACAGCGCAGCCATCTTGCCGCACGCGCCAAGCCATGCCCCATCAACCGTACAAACCTTATGTGCTGTAGCAGGAGCACCACATGAGTAACAGGGTGGAAAGTCCCTGACTATTCCAACTTGTCCACCGCCGTCTGTAAGTGTACAGACGGAGATGATGGCCAGAGGTGTCTCAGTGTTTAACTCAGCCCTGAACCCACAGAACATGATGTTATTGCTGCCACTGGTCTCCCAACTGGACTCCGCCTACACATCGACGCCCTTCTCTTAAGTGTTCCCTAAAACATTATGGGCGCCGGATAGAAGACTGTAGAGGGGCCTGGGCCACTGATCAATAAAGAGAATTCTTGGCAAGCTGGTGCTATTGAAAGGCCGTAATGTGTCTGAAACTGGTTACACGGGTGTGAGGCAGAGCCACAGAAGGCTGCTGTGAATCCGCCCAGAGCTCTCACCAACCATTCATATGCCAAAGCTAGACTCACGTCAACGCAGAGGACTTTCAGACACAGTGAAGCAAAGTTTATCAGTGTGACGTCATTAAAGGACAACATGTGCCTTCTCAAAGCACAGGGCCTGTCTTAGATCTCGGTGGACAGGATATCCGTCACAACGGTATATATCCCGTCTGCTGAAATATAAATCCCATAGGATATGATCGGATGTATATTTTGTCGGATGAGATATCCATCACTGTGGTGACGGAGTAACCCGTCCGCCGAGATCTAAATTGGGCCCTGTGTCTGAACAGCGTCCATTTGAGATTCCTGTATCCTTTACACAGAGCTTTACAAAATGGCAGACATCTCCAGCTGATGACGCACCACCAGGAGTTGGCCTGTGCATTGAAACTGCAGTGTGGCAGTTCAAAATAACTAAATATTTCAAATTTGTCAAGACAGGGTGACAAAAATGAGCTGCAGAAGTTTACCCAGTGGGTCAGTGGGCAGCAGAGCTGATGTAACCCACAAATCTGGACATAGAAGTATATGACTGAAACACAAGGGTATCTTTAGTAATATGCATGGGCACTGGAATTAGGCAATCTTGTGGTTGTGGCATATTCCGCATAATTATTGATTTTGATGCATTTGTCACATAATACATCATCTGCTGCATAATCAGCAGAGTTTAAAAAACAAAACAAAGTGTGTCAAACTGAAACGGATCAAAAGTTACTAAAAACATAGCGATTCGTGTTCCCATGTAGTGAAAGTCCCTATGCAGAGATTGACTGGTCAACTTTCTGTTGTTATTGTATTTGGGTATCAAGCTGGTAATAATGATGTGAAACCTTAGCCCTGATAGTATAAACATGTGTAAAGTGCGTAAAGATGTAAAAATGTCAAAATAATTTCACAATAATGAGGATATACTGCCACAAAATGTGGTGCATTATGCTGCTTAAATTGCCTTTTCATGCTGCATAATTTGGTCAACCCTGCCACATAAGTGGGTCCTCCAGGCCACATAGTTCCAATGGCTCTGTCAATATGAAACTGGCTTTGCCTACTTTTAGCCAAAAAATGGTGGGCATGTCTGAGAACAACAGAATGAACTACTGGTTCAACCCATCCCAAGCGAGAAGTGTTAATGACACACCTGGTACGTCCCGACGATGACCCCTGAGTCCCTCCCGTAGAAATGTATTATAGGCCCTTGGCTGGGTTGTATTGGGACAGAAAATAGGCCCAGGCACCAAATTAACAGTGGTCCTCAATAGTGAATTAGATAGCTAAAAAAATGTGGGCCATATATTGTTTTGTAATTGCATTTATATAGCGCTTACTACTCCTGCCGAGGCGTCAAAGTGCTTTTTCGGCGTATGCAAATCAGGGCATTTTTCAAAGTGCAAAGGAACGCTGTATAGGTGTTTTGCAACATACTCATGCATTTGTGCTTGCTGCAGGCAGTGTTTATAGTACCATCAGAGAACTCAACAGTAAAACGTGGCCCACCTGGACATAAAACCAGCCGTCAACCAGCAAAAAAACTGCCCACACAGTGACCTGTCAGACCAGCCCTTCGGGGGCTGCCTCATTGCCCTAGAGGCAGGGCCACTCGAAGTATGTAATTCTCCGACCGCTGCGATTTTCACATAATTATGGATTTGCCCTCTTTACCACATAATCCCACATCTGCTGCATAAGCTGCAGATTTTAAGGGAAAAAAGTGTTGTTTCCAACTCAAACGGATCAAAAGTTGGTAAAAGCGTGGCGGCGACATGTCTTTGCATAGTCGAAAAGCCTTAGCAAAAGGTTAACTGGTCATCTTTCAACTGCTTATTGCTGTATTTTGGTCTTAAACTGGTACCATTAAGATGAAATATTTGCCCAGACAGTATTGCAATATGTTAAAAATAATAAAAAATCAAGTAATACTAAGGCAAAATGTTCCACATTACTCCACATAATGTGGCTTTTCTCGGCGCCTTATTTAGTCAACCCTGCCGCATAATTTGGCTCTCACCTTCCGCATAACTCCAGTGGCCTTGCCTACAGGCAGCGTGGGGGGAGGGTTGGGGAAGGGGTACTGAGGGGCGGAATTGGCGAAAGCCACGCTTTACAAAAACTGGGTAACATAACACAAGACGACACCCCGCCGTACCCCGCCTGGCAGCACCACCTCACCTGGCGCCCCGCCAAGCGGAGGCAGTTTAGCGCTGAGTGATATCGAAAGTGGATACGACGCTGCATAACTCTCAATTCCCAGCAGCCATAAAGCAGCCACCGATCGCTCAAATATTACATTTATATGTTTTGCATTAAACTTCCCTAAATTAGCGCTAAGTGCATTAACGCTATAAAAATAGAGTGCGTGGAAAGCCATTAAATTCGGAAATTTACGGGTGCGGCGCGGTGGGATCGGTAATTCTGGATTTAACTTCCGAAATGCCGAGCTAATAAGGAGCCGGGCCCCTGAGAGTGCCGCGGGGGAGGCGGCGGGGGCCCAGAGACCAGCTCGTCTCTACGGTGAGTCAGCGGGAGGAGGCATTACACTATTTCAAAAGCTGCTCTGCTCATACAAGCAACCAAGGGGGCGGTAGGGTGAGTTTTTGTGACGGTTTCATAATTTCGCAAATAAGGGGAAATGAGAGTCTGAATTTCACCACAAGACGCGTCAGCACTGCAGCTGTCTGCCCCTCGAGTGAGTTCATGTTTTTATTGCCTGCGTAGTTCCCGGATATTTCTCGTAGAGTCGGCACCATGCTGGGCTGTCTCACCAGAAGCCGACAGACTGGGCCAGTGAGCCACGTGGGCCAGCATGGAGGCGACGTCAGCAACATAGAAAGAGGACAGGGGCTTGCACCGGCCCTGTGAATTGTACTGCAGCATTAATATAGCGCTTCACACCGCGCTATGGATTGTCAAAGCACATTTGTGGATGTGTAGCATGCTACTCCGTTGGCTGTGGACCTGGTGGGCACTAGTCCTAGGTAGGAAGCTGTTGGTTCCTGTAATGTTTGGGCCTTAGGCCCACATGGCGGTAAATAACAGACACCGACACTGGGCAGGGTAGTGTGGTAACTGGCCCCGAGCACGTGCACTCGGGCCTTTTTATTGACGGGGCCACGTCACCCGTGACATCCGTGATGGATGGGTGTGGGGGTGCAGTGTGTCCGGCCCTCGAGGGAGTGGTTGGGATGACAGCTTCCTGCGGGACACTAGAACGTGTCTCGCCGGACACTACAGTTCCGTGCGTGAGTGACCAGAGGGGAGCTCTCGCCTTGGGGGACAGCGCACAGCGTAGCTGAGGTGTGAGAGGCACTCGACAGGTGTGCAAAATATCGTTGTAATTGGCCTAAGTCCCAGCCTTGCACGTGTGCGCTTTCTGCTCCTCATTAAGACTGTGTAATCTGTGTGTCTTATGTAACACTACAGTGCCGTTGTAAAGCGTTAGCACCTTGGGATGGCCGTAGCGCTCGTCAGTGGCCTGAGACCTTTGGTCCAACCTCAGCGTTATGTGGCACCTTCCCAGCCTTGCATGATTGTGTAATCTGTGTGCCTTAGGTAACAGTACAGTACCAGTGTAAAGTGCTCTAACACCTTTGGGTAATGTTGGCTATATACAAAGTGTGTATATATACCTGACGGTGGGCAATCATTCACTCATTGATAGTGAAATTAGGTGAAGTCGGGAAACTTCGCCGAGGCGAAGGTAGGTCGAGTTGCCCAGAGTTAACCAGTGTGAAGTTAAACCTCTGCGGCCCACTGCCAGAGAGCACTTCCGGCCTCAGAATGTCCTGGGGCCTGCTGGGCCAAACTTGCTTTGCAACTCATACGGTATTTCCCCGCTGTATAGGGGTCTTTGGAGGCTGTTTTTTTAAATGCCAGGGCCACTGGCGAGGCATGGCAGGCACAGAGGGAGGCACATGTCATGATTACATGTGCATAACTCACTACGGTAATAATAAAAGCTGTCTCCTGACCTCAGAGCTAAGAAGAGAGACGGAACCCAAGGCCTCTGAAACCCCTCCTCCTCTTCCCCCGCAGTACAGGGTGCTCCAACACTTCAGGGTCCCCAGACGTTTAGGGGGCCTCAAATCAGCTCAAGGCCAATGAATATCTGTGATCTATCATTGACTCAGGCCCCCCTCGTCACATTCTGTAGGGGGCCCCATCATTTTGCGTTATGCCAATGGGAAGTGTAGAGAGCCATCCGGGATCTCATACAATGTAACACCGTACACGCATGCATACCCCTCGGGACGGACTCGACCCGAGGGGATAAATAAACGGCAGGAGACCGCTAGGGGTCTTCCGGCTAAGTACAGTATACCAGTGTGGCCTACCTGTTCTTATCCAGCGCTGCAGCGGCCTTAGGTGTTCAGGCCCGCCGTGCTACATTGACGATGAGGATGGTCACGACCAACACGTGCATCGCCTCCTATGTGTCACCCTGCAGGGAGCGCGCGGAGCCCACCCGCTCCGCTCCGCTATCGTCAGCGTGAGGATCCTGCCCGTGCCCACATGTGCCGCCAACTACAGCCGAGGCCGGGCCCGATTCCCCCGAGCGCCGCACTGTTGCTGCTGCTGGACCCACACGCAGCTCAGCACCGCGCCTCCTGTTGGCGCCCTGCACCCGCCGCACGCCTCCCCAAAGCTGCAGGAGCGTGCTCAAGCCAGCGGTGTGCCCGTGGAGGACGATGTCACCGGTGAGTGCCTGGCTCGGCACATTTAGCCCTGCTGTGGCGTATGGTGGCACTGCAGGACTCCTACACAACCTGCGAAGGGCGAGAGGGCCTCCCATGTGACTGGGACATTGCCCATCGGCCAAATTCTGCGTAGTGCTGTGGCCCACCACAACGAGAGGACCTGGGAACACAGTCCAGCCAACAGGCCCAAGGCAGCCAGCACAGCCCTGCAAAATCTGCTCACACATTGGGGAGGGGGATCAGCTGATCCCTGCACCATTCACAAAGACTACTCCACACCTGTTGTGCTCCCCAAGCTAGCAAGCAGGGTACCTTCCGCCCCAAAGCACGTTGGGGAATAGAGTCACCTCCCCAGGAGATCAGGCCAGAAAACCTGCCATTCACACATGGCCACGCGCCAGCACTCAGCTTGGCTCACAGGACCCCTAGTGCCAAGACCGCGCTACCACACCCATGCACGAACACACCAGCATCATGAGCAATCCAGCCCAAGCAGGCGCTGCAGGTCAGCAGGCCGCAGTGGACAATCCAAACGTGGATGCCAACGCACCACCACCAGGACACAGCCATACGGCTGTCGCCCCACTGCCGCCATTCAGCGAAACAACACACCCCGCCACGGCAGCCCCACGGTGGAAGGCGTGGGTTGGACAGCTAAACCACTACTTCAAGGACACCAGGGAGACCGATGGCACCGTGAAAAGGATGCTACTCATCTATTACGATCTTTTTGAAACGCTCCCCAACATAGGCAATGATGACGACTTCGAGGCCTCGACAGTCATTTTGACCCTCAACTTAACCCCGACATCGAGAGGTTCAAGTTTAGACAGGCATCGCAGTCGGACACTGAGTCCGTGGACATGTTTTACGCGCGACTGCGCCGGCTGGCCGGCACGTGCGCCTTCCCAGATCAGAGAGAGGAGATACGCGGCCAAGTCATCCAGGGGTGCCACTATACTGAACAGTATCCCTCTAGACCTATCTTATTTTATTTAGTGTGGATACACATGGAGATAAATACCACTACTATGTGCGCATTTATATAAAAAAAAATTCTTTATTTGTATTTTTAGTTATTTGTGCATTATTTCTTCATAATCAGATGCTTTTTCACATTATACAATACAATTCATTGCTTCTTTTGTAAAAGGTTTTGTCTTTTTATAAACACAGAGTGTAAACAAACGTCTTTACAATAGTCTTACCCTGTAAATTTCATCAGTGGTTCACAACAACAAAAATAAGAATAACCCCACACCAGTCATACCTCTAAAAGTATCTACATACATATCACATTCATACAACACCTTACAAACCGCACCCCAAAGAAAAGGAAAAACAGCAAAATTGGCGCTCGTCCAACAGGGCAAGCTGCTGGATCCTCTGATGGATTGTTAAACGTTGGGGTGTCTCAAACTCTCTGGTCGACGCACGTTTCGGTGGCCTAACAATCTTCAAATGCCACCTTCTTCAGGACCTGTTGCTGCGTGTGTTAATCATGGGCAAGGGTGGGGGCCTGAATTATCTGCTATCAGGTGGGCTCACTGATAGTGATGCGGGGACGTATGGTCATCTCATATATGTTTAGATCACTCCGAAAATCGTTAAATGGAGCCGTCGGTTTACCACGTTATCACTCCGCCGTATCTTTTTATTTAGAGGAATTGATTTCATTCAAGATACCCATGAGCCTCATTGAACTTTTTCAATGCTGTCCTCAGTATTTGTTGTGGCGGTCGATCTTAGTTTTTATTCCCTTGTCGATTGGGACTTTCTTTAGTCAAAGTTCAGCGTCTGAGTCTCAAAGCCATTACGACCGCTATTACTCGATGCTGTACGGCGTTCTCCAAAAGGTCTTGGCGTGGTCCGGCTCCGGACCACGCCAAGACCTTTTGGAGAACCTTTTGGAGAACCTTTTGGAGAACGCCGTACAGCATCGAGTAATAGCGGTCGTAATGGCTTTGAGACTCAGACGCTGAACTTTGACTAAAGAAAGTCCCAATCGACAAGGGAATAAAAACTAAGATCGACCGCCACAACAAATACTGAGGACAGCATTGAAAAAGTTCAATGAGGCTCATGGGTATCTTGAATGAAATCAATTCCTCTAAATAAAAAGATACGGCGGAGTGATAACGTGGTAAACCGACGGCTCCATTTAACGATTTTCGGAGTGATCTAAACATATATGAGATGACCATACGTCCCCGCATCACTATCAGTGAGCCCACCTGATAGCAGATAATTCAGGCCCCCACCCTTGCCCGTGATTAACACACGCAGCAACAGGTCCTGAAGAAGGTGGCATTTGAAGATTGTTAGGCCACCGAAACGTGCGTCGACCAGAGAGTTTGAGACACCCCAACGTTTAACAATCCATCAGAGGATCCAGCAGCTTGCCCTGTTGGACGAGCGCCAATTTTGCTGTTTTTCCTTTTCTTTGGGGTGCGGTTTGTAAGGTGTTGTATGAATGTGATATGTATGTAGATACTTTTAGAGGTATGACTGGTGTGGGGTTATTCTTATTTTTGTTGTTGTGAACCACTGATGAAATTTACAGGGTAAGACTATTGAAAAGACGTTTGTTTACACTCTGTATTTTATAAAAAGACAAAACCTTTTACAAAAGAAGCAATGAATTATATTGTATAATGTGAAAAAGCATCTGATTATGAAGAAATAATGCACAAATAACTAAAAATACAAATAAAGAATTTTTTTTTATATAAATGCGCACATAGTAGTGGTATTTATCTCCATGTGTATCCACACTAAATAAAATAAGATAGGTCTAGAGGGATACTGTTCAGTATAGTTGATATTTTCCTTGTTCCCCCTGTTCCCTGACCTCAAATTAACCTTTTAGGGGGTTCCCTTTTTCTGTATATCCAGGGGTGCCACTCCAAACTGCTGCAGAAGCTGATCCTTCGACTGCCGGAGATCTCTCTGGACGAGATCCTCATCTTGGTCCGGTCTGCACAAGCCTGTCGCGGTGGCACACACATCCAGATATGCACCCATCAAAGAAGAGAGGGTTGAGGCAATCCAACGGCGCCCCAACATGGCTCGCCAGGCACCAAGGACGACGACCGGAGGGTCATGTGGCTACTGCGGAGAGGACCATTCGGCGACGTCCGTGTGCGGAGCTAGAGGGAAGACTTTCTCCCGCTGAGGAAAGATAAACCACTTTGCCAGAGCGTGTCGCAGCGGTCGGTCCAGACAGGCGCCTCCAAGGTCGTGGGGTATGTCGCAACGCCTGCACCAGGTCTCACTCGATGACCCGTCGTTGCCAGGGCATGACACGACACAGGAACGCTGCCTCACCCTCAAAGTGTTCGTTGTGTCTTTTGTCAGCAGGTCCGACAACCCCCGGAGGCCGCCACCGATGTGCTGTGTCCTGGTAGAAGGAACGGCTGTCCGGGCGCTCATCGACACGGGCGCATCCGTCAACGTGATGGACTCGGAGCAGTATGACTGTCTGTCGTCACGACCCCCGCTCGCACCCACCAAGGCCCGAATATACACTTACGGAGGGACAGACCCACTCCCCCTCCGAGGGGCCATCGAGGCTAAAATCGCCAGCGAGAAGCATGTCACGGTGACTCGATTCCACATCATGGAAGGGAGAAAAGGCATGCTGCTCAGCTGCCATACCGCAGAAGACCTAAGTCTTGTCTTCTTTGCCCACCAGATCCATGACTCCCACGCCAAAACCATTCTGGGGGAGTTCCCAGCACTGTTCACTGGACTGGGCAAGCTAAAAGGAAAAAGATTCAGGCTCCACATTGACACCACGGTGAGTCTCGTCGACCTGAGGCACTGGAGGGTGCCGTTCAAACTCCGCCCACAAGTGGAAGAAGAGCTGAAGAAGCTGGAGGACCTTGACGTGATCGAGAAGGTGTCCGGCCCAACCCCGTGGGTGTCCCCACTGGTCGTTGCTCCCAAACCAAAGCAGCCTGAGGCCATCCGGCTCTGCGTGGACATGAGGCTACCGAACATGGCGGTCAAGAGGGAACGCCACATCATGCCCACCATGGACGACATAGTGGCGGATTTGAACGGAGCCAAGTGGTTCTCGAAACTGGATTTGAATGCAGGGTACCACCAGCTGGAGCTCACAGCCTGATAGCAGGTACATCACCACGTTCTCAACACACGTTGGCCTCAGGAGGTACAAGAGACTGAGTTTCAGAGTGTCGTCGGCAGCCGAAGTCTTCCAGAACGCCATCAGGGAAGCACTGTCGGGTCTGCAGGGTGTGAGCAACCTGAGCGATGACATCCTGGTGTTCTCGAACACCCTAGAAGAACACCACACTCATCACCGGGCCACCCTCCAGAAACTCGAAGACTGCGAACTGACTCTGCACAAGCAAAGTGTTCGTTTTACCAGGAATCTGTTGATTTCTTCAGGTACACCTTCACCAGGGACAGACTTCAAGTAGACCCCAAGAAGGCCATGGCCATACGAGCGGCCAGCACCCCAAAGACCCCACGAAGGTACGCAGTTTTCTTGGCATGGCCACATACTGTGGCAGATACATTCCAAATCTGGCCGCCCTGGCAGAGCCGCTCCGCACTCTCACACGCAATGACCACAAGTGGGAATGGACTGTAGCTGCCAACACAGCATTCAACAGCATCAAGGCAGCGCTCCTGGACAAGATGATGATGGCCTATTTTCACCCGGGGCGGTGCACTGATTGATCGTCGACACCAGCTCAGTAGGCCTTGGAGCGGTCCTCCTTCAGGAACATGGTCAGGGAACCTGGAGACCTGTGGCGTACGCCAGTAGGGCACTCACGGACACAGAACCGAGGTATGCCCAAATTGAGAGAGAGGCCCTGGCAATAAAATGGGTGTGCCAGCACTTTCATTTGTACCTATATGGCCAGGAATTCCAGGTGGTCACCGACCATAAGCCACTACTTCCACCCTTTGCAGGGTCGTCTAGACTGGCGCCCCCGAGAATAGAGAGATGGGCCATGCAGCTGCAGGCACATAATTTCAAAGTCATCTTCCGCCCTGGGGCACACAACCCGGCAGACTACCTCTCGCGACACCCGGAAGCCATGCCACCTCGAAGCTTACTGATGGATGTAGCATACTCCGAGGCGTTTGTGAAAATGATCTTGCAAGAGGCGTGCCCCACAGCCATGACGCACGAGGAAATTGGCCATGCCAAGGATGAAGACGAGACACTGTCCAGGGTGAAAGCCACCCTGCTGAGCAATGGTTGGCTGCACTTCATGGACAGGACTCGGGAACTCAGAGCCGAAGACAGCCACACTCGGCAACAGATCTGGCAGGTACGCCATGAACTAAATGTGGGAGAGCATGGAGTCGTTCTTAGGGCGAATGTGATTATAATTTCGAAGAGGCTACAGCGGCGGATCCTTCAGCTGGTGCATATCGGACTCCAAGGGATGGCAAAGACAAAAGCCAGGCTGTGGAACAAGGTCTGGTTCCCAGTTCCCAGCTAAGGATTCCATGGTGGAGGAAATGGTGAGGCAATGTCATGCCTGCACCATCACTGGGGAAGACCCGGCGCCGACGCCGGTGATCACTGAAGAGCCCAGCTAAACTCCATGGGCCAAGATTAGCCTTGATTTCGGAAGTTTCCCGGATGGGCGCACCATGTTGGTGATGGTCGACTCCTTCTCAAAGTTCCCTATCGTGGAGGTGGTGGCGTCAACAGCGTTCACGCATGTCCAAGGAGTCCTGAACAAGACTTTTGCGCTTATGGGTCTGCCAGAGGAAATTTGGTCAGATAACGGGCCCCTGTTCCAAGGCCGGGAGTTCCAAGAGTACCTGGAGAGAAAAGCGATCCACCACCGGAAGATCACCCCTCTGCGGCACCAAGCCAATGGGGAGGTGGAGCATCTCATGCAAACACTTAACCGGGCCCTGCGCATTGCCGTAGTCCAAGGGGAAGATTCAAAAGCGGCACTTGAGCATTTCCTTGATGCCTACCGGCAGACGCCACACAGCACAACCAAGTGTGCCCCCTCACATTTACTCTTCAAGAGGCTAGAGAGCAGAGCCTCTAGAAGAGGATCCAACGTGGAAGCCCCCAGAACGGGACAACAAAGCCGTCCAAGCGAGAAGGGCAATGACTAACCAGAAGGTGGCCGAAGCCCGCAGAGCAAGAGAGGCACAGCTGAAGGTGGGAGACCTCGTTGTGGTCAAGGACAGACCCTCTGCTCTGTCCTCCCACTCACCCACAGCCTCTAAAAGAACCCCTTGCAGCTGTGGGATACACACAGGGCCAGTGGTATTTCTCCTGCTGCCCACCTCTCCCTAAAAAAAAAAATATTTTGACTTTGTAGCAATCATTACGAGTGGCTCGGCGATGTGATATTTATTTCATCTGATAAAGCCGATATTGGTGGGCAACTTATTTAGCGGGTGCAATAAATAAATAGCACCTATTATGAGTTTTCCACCAAATCAGGGCTTTACATTGCTGACTTCGGTGCTTAACGCACCAAAATCCACGCCTGGTGTTTACTGGTCATGTTTACCCTGATAAATATCGTCACAATTTGACCTACCGAAATGTATTTGAGGATGCAGTTTTATCACAGGCAGTGTTGACCAGGTGCAATAAAGCCAGTCAAGCTCATCATTTAGATTTGTGTGGTAGCAGGGGTTACCACACATATTAGAATTTATTGGACCTAGTGCTTAATATGAGCCGGTGGTTTCTGGTGCTCGGCACCAGCACTTAATCGTCAACACCGGCACGTATGGCAGTCTTCCACATGGTTGTGCTGTTGTCTAATTTAGAGACGAGCTCTTTAATAATCCATCACAGATCAAAAATGACTAACACCTGCCGTCCAAGCTATTCTTGAAGCTTAGGGGGCCTGAAATAGTCTGAATTGTCACACTTGTATGAGTGTGATGCTTGGTACTAGTATTGGCACTGCCATTGGCAGCTCTGGCAGGGCAAATGGGTGGTGCAAGCTGTGGCAGAATGCTGACGATGGCCCTGGCACTTATTTGTTATGAACCACGAGTAAGGCGTTAATGCGTGCCAATCACCTCCTTTGTTATTCCTGTATATGCCTGATAGCACAGCACATTGTGGGACAGATCACAAAGCATTTTTGACGGGCTCTATTTCATGTCCTGGGTGGTTAGTTAAGGCAATGCTCAATGCCTACACTTTTTTCCAGCAGATTTTGAGAACATCGTTCAAGAGGTGGTATTGTGTGACAAGAACATTTGTGCATATTTGTGTATGGCATTTTGTTGTGGTGGCACTCTGCTCTGTTTTTTTTGTGCTGTTGTCTTTGATCTGCATGACTGCAATGCGGTTCGGCAGTTGCTGTGTCATATTCTGTTTTAATTGTCATATTGTGAGGTTTTTAATTGTGTTGTTATGTGACTTTTTTAATGATATTTTGTTACATTCTGTGTTTTACTTTAAATGTGTTAACAAATGCTTCTATCCGTTAAGGTGGAGGAGCGCCGGCCCTTTGCTTTCTGAGCAGTGAATAAAGGAAAAATAATATGGTCATAAAACATGTTATTATCATTTTAGTTTTCCTTGGTATGCCCGGTATTCCTATTCAAGGGCGGGGCCATCCTGAGTGACACTGGGAGGCTGGGAGGAGGAGTGGTACGCACTGCTAGAAGGACGCATGTGTGTTCAGCCAGCTATCTTACGATGGCCAAACCGACATGCACACATAGGTTTCCCAACCCAGCTGTATTCCCAGTCGTGGGGGAGAAACCGCACAGACTTCCTGTGCCTGAGCGAGAATCCTTCCAGCCGGCTCAGGCCACTCCCCACGCTGCTCTCATGCTATATATAGGTGACCACCTGTGGAGAAGAAAAAGAGGTGTTGTGGGTGTGGTGTGATTGATAGTAGGTTGAATGAATGTTGTGAATAGCATGTTTGCTAATAAGAGTGTGATATTGTTGTTTTTCAGCTCGTTTGTGTTCTAGTACTGAGGAAAACCCTTAAAGACACTTGGACGGGTTTGAAACTCTTCAACAGTTTTTCTTTAGCCAAACAAGTGTTATGTGCAAGTTATACCACCATCGCTCATGTGTAATTAAATTATAGAGACTCATAATTATTTATTATTTTTTGTATGAGCTCAGTAGGGTCACTGTTTGGTGGTACACACTTGTAAGAAATATGTCAAATATTCTCTGGATGGTATTCTACAAGGATGATAAATATAATTTCTGTATCGAAAAATCCTTATCTGTCAAGAACCAAAGAGAAAAACAAAGATTTAATTTGTATTTTGTTGTTATTTTTGTGGTGCTCATTGTTAATGTGATTTGTTCAGTGTTGTATGTATTGTAAGTAAGTTTGTCTCTATGTATTGTAAGGTCATTGACTTTGATGAAATTTGTATAAATTGATGAGTATTGACAAAAATAATTTTTTACAAAATAATTTGAAAATTGAAAAATATTGCCTGAATAAATGTAAATGATCATAGTAATTTGAGAGTGTGATCATTAAGATGAATGGTTGATTGAATGATTATCGGTAGTGGCATTTGTTTTGTTGATTATGCTCATGCTATATATATAGCATGAGAGCAGCATGTGGATTGGATGGAGAGTCTTTGATGTGTCTCAGGGACTGCTGGGAACACGTGAGCAGAGGTGCACCGAGGCGTTAGGCGGCCGGCAGCGTCCGGTAAATCTTTTATTTATTTATTCTTAAACCACCCGCGCTGCACTTATACACGCCTGCTCACCACTTTTTATTTGTATCAGGCCGCCACTGCAAAAACAGGACATGCTTTTAAAAGTTTCTGTGACAAGCAACCATTTCCTACTGTCTAGGGTGGTGAAATAGCACTACTTAACACAACAGTCAGCCCAAAACTGTGACAGAGTGGTGTCTTAGCACTCCCGATGCTCACTTTATGTGATGCGGCTTTGTGTGTGCGCGCACATTTTGGTGCATAGCGGGGTCTGCGTGCATTTCACTGATGCAATGCCCAGAAATCCGAGCCAAGGATCATTGTTGGAACCTGAGTCTGGTGTGTTCCCGCTCAGTGCCAACGCTGGTAACTGCCCTTGAAACGTCCCCATTCATAAAGCATTGCTCACATGGCTGCAGAAAGTTACCCGGCAGCGCTGTACGTGAATTCAGAGAAAAGCGTATCTGGAACCACTTTGATAGTATTTTTTACCATGAATGGTGTTCACCAGCCTTTTGTGGGCCCTTATTGTGAAATGCAACCCCCACCACACTCCCCTCAAGCCAAGTGACTGCCATATCTGCCCGCCCCCGGGTGTGCCTCCAGCACCAGTCCTGCCAAGTGACACGCATCAGGCGTTAGACTACCGCATTTCAGTGTGGTGCTCCGCATCACGGCAATGAAATGCATTGTCACGCATATCTGTATACGGCGGCTGCCACTGTGAAGCTTGTAGAAGGAACTGGAGTGTGTGGCATTTGGTAGCGGGCCACCTATGGCTTCTGCGTGGCGTGCTGTTCTCGTAGGCTTGGGGTGCTGTTGGCAGGCTGACAGTGCTAGAATGTATCAGCAGGTTTGATTCCACTGGGTCGCGCGGCTCTGAGTCAGACAACCTGACTTCATGGCTGGGCACAGTCAGGTTGTTTGATCCAATTGGCGGGTGGCCCCACTGGGGGGGAGGAGGCGTCATATCCTGCTGCTAGAGCGTTGCAGGAAGTTTGTGAGGAAGGCTCGGGGGCTCACCGGTTTGCGGGTGGCACTTGACTATCAGCTTCTAAGTGCTCGCAGTGGCCTGGCCCAGTCGCTCGCGCGGTGCAGCTTATGATGGTCGCCGCCCGCAGCAAATTCAATATTGTTGAGCCCGGCCTAAGGCGAATCAATTGTAGCGGCCACCAGGACAGACGGGCTCACAGCAAAGACAGTCAGCCTGGACCAAAGCTGGCAGCCGCATTCCAAGCCAAAATGATTGCTGCGTGGGTGGCTCGCGATCACGGTGCCTCCCAGGCCTGCCAATACATATATACCTCAGTCTCTCATGTACTCACTGGAGCTTGCCCCTCCCACCTCTTGTGCCTTGAGAAGAGGCCACAGGGCCTCAGAGTCCCGAGGACTCACTCATCTCTGGCCAGTCCTGTGTGCCTAATGAATTGAAGAGAAGGGAAAAAGGTACAAGGAGAGGTCACAGTCAACAAGATGGGTCATATGCAAAAAAGGGAGGCAAAAAGGGAGCAACCAGAAATAAATAATGCCACGTTTAATTATACCACAGATGATCGCTGATAAAGAAATAGTTCTAAAAGCCATACAGACTAGAACTGGCAATGCCAGCGCAGCTGTTCGCATGAGCGCGGTAAATGCTCCCGCGACGGGATCCGAACCCACCGGCGCTGGTGGCAGAGTGAATCTGTGGATGACCTTGGCGACCAGGGAGTATTCCTCAACAGCCCAGAACACATGCAGCCGAGCCAGAGTGATGCAACGTTGTGACATGAGTCCACAAGGTGCTGTCACGGACCGCCAATTACAGCTGGCTCGCTTTGCAAAGAGTAACTGCCTGAGTGACAGGTCTCATCTCCTAGGCTTGTTAAGTGACTAATACTAATATATGGGGTCTCGTTGCTCACAGGTATAATCCATTCTTTCCATTCACTGACGTGTCTTCACACACATTTACCCACTGGTATCCATACATCAACCAATACAGACATCACCCAAACTTACCCAGGAATCTATCACCCAATTGTTTATGTGCCTCTTGGTATAGTCTCTGTGTATACGGCTGCATGCACATATGTTTCTGGTTGCGCGTCCAGATGTTTCACACAACATAAGATATTTACTATAAAGAACTTTTGCACGTGAAATAATTAGCCAACTCTTGTGCCTTTTCCAATGCTTGTTTCTGGGGTAAAAAGAGATTATGTGCGTAAGGTGTACAGTGTTCATTTCCACCCACTTGTTCGCAGTACTTTTACTTTCTGTCTGTAAGTTATACTATTTTATTGTGTCCTGCAGAGAAATTATTGGGTGAAATTTCTGGTATTTATGTTTCCTTCATCTTCATTGCTTGATTTTGCTTGCGAGAAAGTGTCACTCATAGTCGTTGAAATGTCACTCATAATTACACTGAAATTACGAAAATGTCACACATGGCAGTCTGAAACCTTGCCAGCTATGCAGCACACAGAAGCCTGCAGCTGGATGTAAGCGCTAGGACCTGCATGCGGCTGGCTGCTTGTGTCTACCAGAGAAGTGTGCAGCAGGTTTCTGTGCACCACCCCCTGCCCTGAGGCGAGGAGCAGTAATGAAAGTGGGGGTCTTCGGAACGGAAGGGGGGACCCCGGGTACCTCCCAACCTGTTTTCTTTTAATGAGCCCAGCATTAAGAACCTGTGTATCTCGCCCTCTATGAAGGTCCCGCGAGAATCCACGGTGCCCACTACAGCTTGCAATGTATTTGACTTCCAGAATGTAACCATCCTTTAAATATATATTATTGTGCTGCCTCCTATAGCACAAACAACAGTAAGAATACTGTAATCGTTTTGAATTGTCACTGTACTTGGTGCCGTGCACGGCAAACACGACTCCTTATGTGTATTTCTAAAATTGTGACTATGAATGTAGCATCGGAGCCCTGGGGTGCTGTGTACACTGAGGTCCTGTGAGCAGAATCCCCCCTGTACTGCATCTGGACGTTGGTACTGCTCCTGTGTGTCTGTACAGCACCTGTACTGCACCTGTACGTCTGTACTGCACCTGTACTGCACCTGCATACCTGTACTGTATCTGTACGTTGGTACTGCTCCTATGCGTCTGTACAGCACCTGTACGTCTGTACTGCACCTATGCGTCTGTCCTGCACCTGTACACCTGTACTGCACCTGTACGTCTGTACTGCACCTATGCGTCTGTACTGCACCTGTACACCTGTACTGCATCTGTATGTCTGTACTGCAACTGTGTGTCTGTACTGCACCTGTACACCTGTACTGCACCTGTACATCTGTACTGCACCTATGCATCTGTACTGCACGTGTACGCCTGCACATTCGTACTGCACGTGTACGTCCGTACTGCACCTGCACGTCTGTAATGCACCTATGCGTCTCAACTGCACGTGTACACCTGTACTGCACTTGTACACCTGTACTGCACCTGCTCGCCTGTACTGCACCTGCACGTCTATACTACACCTATACATCTCTACAGCACTTGTACACCTGTACTGCACCTGTACACCTGTACTGCACCTGCACATCTGTACTGCACCTATGCGTCTCTACTGAACGTGTACACCTGTACTACCTGTACGTCTGTACTGCACCTGTACTTCTGTACTGCACCTGTACTTCTGTACTACAACTGTACGTCTGTACTGCAGCTGTGCATCTGTACTGCACCTCTACGTTGTACTGCAGCATCAGTATGTCTGTACTCCACCTGTATATTAGTACTGCACCTGTGCGTCTGTGCTGCACCTGCACACCTGTACTGCACCTGTACATCGGTATTGCAGCTGTGCATCCATACTGCACCTGTATGCCTGTACTGCACCTGTGCCTTGTACTGCGGCATCAGTACATCTGTACACTACCTGTATATATGTACTGCACTTATGCATCTTCACTGCACCTGTATGTCTGTACTGCACCTATGCGTCCTTACTGCACCTGTACACCTGTACGTCTGTACTGCAGCTGTGCATCAGTACTGCACCTATACGCCTGTACTGCACTTGTACATCTGTACTGCACCTGCACACCTGTACTGCACCTGTACATCTGTACTGCAGCTGTGCATCTCTACTACACCAGTAAGCCTGTTCTGCACCTGTGTGTTGTACTGCGGCATCAGTACATCTGTACTCCACCTGCATATCTGTACTGCTCCTGTGCATCTGTACTGCACCTGTACGTCTGTACTGCACCTCTGCATATTTACTGCACCTGTACGTCAGTACTGCAGCTGTGCATCTGTACTGCACCTGTATGCCTGTACTGCACCTGTATGTTGTACTGCAGCATCAGTACGTCTGTACTCCACCTGTATATCTGTACTGCACCTGTGCGTCTGTACTGCACCTGCACACCTGTACTGCACCTGTACATCTGTACTGCAGCTGTACATCTGTACTGCACCTGTACTGCAGCTGTGCATCTGTACTGCATGTGTACACTTGTACTGCACCTGTACGTCTGTACTGCACCTGTATGTTGTACTGCAGCATCTGTACTTCTGTACTGCAGCATCTGTACTTCTGTACTGCACCTGTACATCTGTACTGCAGCTGTACATCTGTACTGCACCTGTACTGCAGCTGTACATCTGTACTGCACCTGTACTGCAGCTGTGCATCTGTACTGCATGTGTACACTTGTACTGCACCTGTACGTCTGTACTGCACCTGTATGTTGTACTGCAGCATCTGTACTTCTGTACTGCACCTGTACATCTGTACTGCACCAGTGGCATAGCTAGGCTGTTTGCCACCCGTGGCAGTCCCGGCCTTTGCTGGCCCGCGGCAGCTGTAAGAGCGGGGGTGGGAGGGTGTGCTGCCAATCGATTCCTGCGTTTGCCACCCCTCGCGGCCGCAGGTATGAGCGGGAGAGGGGAGGCCGCTGCCCCCAAAACTCATGCTGCCCAGGGCGGACTACCATCCCCCTGCTCCTCACTTGTCACGCCACTGTACTGCAATTTTCAGGCCGGTACTGCACCTGTACATTGCTAAAATGGCGACCGTTTTGTTCATGAGTTTCCCAGCCATGTTCAGAGGTAACAGTCCTCTTTCTTTGTTTATGATAGGCGAAAGTATGTAATGGTGCCTTTCACGGTGTATCGCTGTGTGAACAAGCCACGACAGTGGCGAAACGCGTCACGGCGGGTTTATGAATTGAATAAACCCCCTTTGTTTGGATTGAAGTTCGTTGTTTATTTGCCAATTGCCATCCGAGAGCGCGAGTGGGACTCCGTTTGTACAAATATTGAATTGCCGGTTTTGCTCCGCCGGTCTCGCGCCACCCTGCAATTGATTGAGGATACGAAAGAAGGATCTTGGTTTATATATATATATATATATATATATATATATATATATATATATATATATATATATTCAATTAACACACTTCCAACTCCACTAATCTAAAAATGAATACCAACAAACAATTACAATTAATAATATGATCATATAAAATTGTAAAATTATTAATATTGCATTGAAATTAAAGAAAAAACTTAAAATCAATACAGTTTATAAAATAGTATTAACTAACACAATTAAAAACGTAACTACATTGATCATCAAAAAAATAATGAATTATAAATGAACAAATAATTAAAATAACAATTAATCAATGAATTCATTTACATAATATCAATTCATTAAATTAAATTAAAAAAATTACAAAATAAACATAATAATTAACATATTTAAAAACACTTCCTACCCTAATCCCCTAAAAACTCAATAACCCATTGCTATATTAAGATTATCTAATTACATTAAAAAAAGACGTATCCTATACAAATGACAAAATATACTAAAACAAATACATAAAACTGTATTTATATACAACTAGAATCAAAAAATGATAATATGTACAACTTTATTAAAAACAATAACAATATTAAATACCTACAAAAAATATTCTTACCTTTAATATTAAGTCCCACAATAATGTTGGCATCACGATATTCTGGCCACGATATTTCTGACCCACAATATTTGTTATTCAATATTTTCGTGAAACACCATGTGGATACTGCTTCTGTCAATAGGGATGTCTCAAAACTTTCTATACAATTATGGTAGGTTTCATAGTTGACAGATACTGGTTTTCAATGCTTGATTTCTTCCTAGACCTCTGTGATTGGTTCAGAGGGTAACTATCCCTGGGTCTGCTTCTGTTCTGAGGCCTACTGTTTATTGGAGAAATCTGAAAATGGGCATAATGCTGCAGCAAACAGAAAGAGGAAAATGCCTCTGGGGATGGTTTTTGTGCAGGAAGGTGTCCCTTCTTGCACAAAGCAATCCTGGTTGTAATGCATGCATATTTGTACCATGGTGCAGGGGTGTCTGCGTTGGTGGTTGGCAGCCACAAGCGCGTCAGCGCAGAGGGAGAGCAGGAATGCACCATATCCCAGTAGATACGGCACTCTCCATTTGATGCAGTGCAGCGAGTTGTCTAGCTGCGTCGCGCCAACTATTAGTAAATCTTCCCCCCAGTGTTCCTACTTCATTGCGCTGGAATTAGCAGATTAAGAAAACGTAGAAGCATTGGAAGGGCCTGTGACCGAGGCTGCCTTCTCTCATAGGCACCTCGCTAGGGCTGGGTGCAAAACTGTGCAATACAACACCTTGGAGCAGGTTACATGTGCAAAAGATTGTCAGCTTTTTAATTTTGATTTATCGATATTGAGCAGCATTGCAATCGATCAGTTTTGGGGAGCATGTTGCCCCATCCTCTGACTTGTTTCGCACTTTGCTTCATCTCCAGTATTTAGATGGCGCCTCACACCAGAGTGAAAAACCCACAAACCAGGGGCCCAGATTTACAGGTTTGCCTTAATACTTATGTGTTGCAAAAGTACCGTGAAAAAAGGGTCAACCAACGTTTGTGTGCACATGGTTTTATGCTGAAACTTTCTGCAAAGGCTGCACTAAATGACGTTGCATCTCGTCGCACGAAACCTTAAACAATGCAAAGTAAGCGTTCCATGACGAAATGAGCAAACCCCAAAACAGAGCAGACACCCATACCTACAAAACTGACGCAAAGCAGTGCTACCTAGCATTGTGTGGGACACTAGCGACAAGCGAAAACAGGAGCAAACGATGGGCACATTATGGGTTGGGTAATATGATGTGGTTTTCCAACATGCAACAAAGTGCACATAGAAGGCAATGCTCTGTAGGCTGGTCATCTGGCTGAAGATATAGTGAAGGTCACGCCTCTAGTACAAAGGTTGTGCGAGATTCTGCTCCATAGACTTTGCACCATGGTGGTACTATCAGTCGTGTTTTGCTTCACACGAACATGGCATCATTTGAGTTACCATCACCAATGTGCAACACATGCTAAACATGATTTTGAGCTAAATTTGCCCGTTTGCACAACACAGCTGGTTTTCATGCGGCATTACCTCCTCGTCCTGTCTTCCCGTCCCATTCCTTACAAGTGAGCAGCTAGTCTGTTCCACAGAAACCTACCACCTAGCTGAGCTTTTCGCACCTCCCCCAATATGGCGCCACCATCAGGTGACCATAAAGGGGGAAGTGCGTCACCGCAACATCCTGTTCTTTTTTTCTGCACGCAGTGTCTTCGTGCCTGGCTGAGCGGATGGGGTGAGTTTTCCCTTCCCTTTGTTCAAATTTTTATTTTTTTTAAATGTTCGGCGGCCTGCTGTAGCGCCCGCCCTTTTTTATGTTATTGCTATTTGCCCCCGTATGCTGCCCTCGGTCATGTCGCGGTTCGCTTTAGCGGGCGCTTACACTATTGCGCTCACGTGCTTCTGGGCTGGCCTGCTTTAGCGGCCGTTGTCGGTTTTGCCGAGCCCGCGGCGTCCTGCTTTAGCGGGCTGGGGTTGCGGCGGTGATTTATGGCGGTGCGTGTGGTCCGTCTTGTTATCTGGCAGCCTGGGGTGAATTTGGACTGCTGCCTTTTCTAGCGCCCGCCCCTTTTTTCTTGTCCCGCGTGAGCTCGGGCCCTCGGGACTTCCATTGTATTTAATGGGGTCCTTTTTTTGCTGGCACCCGTCCTTCTGAGTGCCTGTTCTTGTTGGTGCTGGTGTTTTGGGACGTTTCCCGGTTGAGGTCTTTGAATCTTGCTCCTGTGGTTCTTCACTGGTGCTGTCATGGCTTCCGGTGCCTCTTCCTCTACTCCTCCTCTGGATGCCCTGCGCCACTTGATCAGTGAGGCTGTGACTGTTGCTTTTCAGGCTCGGGAATCTGCTGGGCCTCCTGCCAAGGTTCCTCGTGGGTCTGTAGATCCGCAGGACGCTCCTGATGGCGATTTGGGTCCGGATAATGAGGAGTGTATTCGTGGGCGCTTTGTTCAGGGTGCTGAGCTCTCTGACTTATTTGCCCATGTCCGTGATAATTTGGAGTTCTCTCCTCCTGTGTCGGATGTCCTGGAGGATGACTTCTTTACTCAGTATCACCAGCTGACTCCTGAATCCTTCCCGTTGCATGGTGCTGTGTACAAGGTGCTGGATCATGAATGGAAGGAAGTGGATAAGTCTGCCTTCCTGCGCTTCTTGTCCAAGCATTATCCTTTGGAGGGTTTTGCTGCGGAGTTTCCTCAGGCTGTCAAGGTTGACAATTTAATGGCAGGGCTTTCCTCTCATGGTCTGGTCCTGTCAGAAGACGCCCTTCCTTCGGACGCTGTGGATAAGCGTGTTGAGGGGGCAGTGAAGCGTTCTTATGCTGCTTCAGTCCCTCCTCAAGGATTTTCAGGCCCTGTCCTCTTTTTTGCAGGAAGGGGAGGATGCTACCTCCCTTTTGTCCCTCATGGAGTTGCAAGTGCATTACTTGTCTGATCTTTCGTTTGACAATTTGAGCGCCACTGCGGCTGCTTCTGGTGCTTCGATTGCTGCACGGCGTCATATCTGGATGCGTTCCTGGAAGGCTGAGTCTTCTCAGAAGGCGGTCCTGCTTAATCTGCCCGTGGGTTCCAAGGTATTTGGTCCTCAGCTGGATGAGATGGTGAAACAGTCGGCGGAGAATCTCAAACTGGTGGCTTCGGTCCGCCCTCCTACTCGGGGGCGTGGTTTTGGCTACAGGCGTGCCTTTGGGCCTTCGGCTCGGGGTGCGTCGCAGCCCTTTTGTGGCAGGGGTCGTGGCCGGGGGGCCCCTGGAGGTGCCAAGCCCCGGGCCCCTGCCGGTGTTGCTACCACCGCTTCTTCCTCTTCGCAATGACTGTCTGCCTTTGCCGGTTGGGGGTCGCCTTCACTCTTTCCTGCATCAGTGGTTGTCCGTTCCGGATGCCTGGGCGATTCAGACCGCGTCGGAGGGTTATCAGATCGAATTCTCCTCTCGTCCCCCTCCGTTCTTCCTGGTGACTCCACTGCCCCGTGTTCCTCTGCGGCGTGCGGCCTTGCTGGAAGGTGTGCGCCTTCTGTTGGAGAAGGCGGCTATTGTGGAGGTTCCTGCCCAGGAAAGGGGCAAGGGTTGTTATTCAATTCTCTTTCTGGTCTCCAAGAAGGATACTTCGGATCTGCGTCCTGTCTTGGATTTGAAACGTGTCAATCGCTTCATCCCTCGTCGTCCATTCAAAATGGTGACTCTGTTGTCCATCCTGCATCTGGTGCTTCCTGGAAGCTTCCTGGCATCCCTGGATCTGATGGATGCTTATCTACACGTCCCAATCTGTGCGGAGGATCAGAAGTTTCTACGATTTGCTGTGGGTTCCTGGCACTTCCAATTCAGGGTGAGGTTGAGTTTGTTGGGTCAGGGTTGCTCGGTTGAGGTTACCCAGTGCCTCCAGTTGTCTTATCGCCCTTCAACCTTGAGGTCCTATGACTGTCATTGGAAGAATTTCTCTTCCTGGTGTCTTGGGAAGGGTTACTTTTCTTCGCCCTTTGAGGCTGTGAGGGTGTTGGACTTCTTACGGGATGGGTTTGTCTTGGGACTCGCTGTTTCGTCCCTCCGTGCACAGTGGGCTGCCATTCTTGCTTTTCGGGGTTCCTCTGTGTCCTCTGTCGCCCCTTTGGTGACTTACCTTTTGCGGAGCTTTTTGATTCAGCATCCTGTGTCTCACTCTCCTGTGCCTGCCTGGCATCTTCCCCTTGTTCTTCAGGCCTTGACGGGTCCCCCCGTCGAGCCTTTGGGCACGGTGGACCTCAAATTCTTTTCTGCCAAAGTTCTTTTCCTGGTGGCCATTTCTTCAGGGCGGAGGGGCAGCGACATTGGTGCCTTGATGGCTTCGCCTCCTTTTTTGCGTTTTTGCTCGGACAAGGTCCTTCTCCGTCCCAGTCAGTTTTTTTCTGCCCAAGGTGTGGTCCTCTTTCCACTGTTAGGAGGATATTGTTCTCCCTGTTTTCTTTCCGGATCCTGTATCCCCGGAGGAGTTGGTCCTCCATTCTTTGGATGTGCTGACGGCTCTCCGCATTTACTTGGATCGGACCTCTGGTTTCCGTAAGGTTGATTCATTGTTTGTCACCTACGGCATGTCGGGCGGGGTCTCGTCCGTATTTGTCCACCTTGACTCATTGGGTCAAGGGTGCTGTGGTTTCGGCATACGAGGCGGCCCGCTGTCCTCTCCCGTCTTTGGTGTAGGGTCGTTCCACCAGGGGCGTTTCCTCCTCCTGGGCCATGTTTAAAGGGGCCTCCTTGCGAGACATTTGTAATGCTGCCACATGGGCTTCTCCCCATACGTTTGTTTCCCATTATCGTCTGCATTTGGGGATGGCGGCCTCGGCTGCCTTTGGCTCACATGTGTTGTCTGCTGTACATGGTTTGTAATTTGCACTGCTTTCTGTTCATTGAATGGACCTGTTTATCACACTTTTTGGGTGTGTTTTCTTATAATCACCGTGTGCTTGGGTATGGGCTCACTTGTAAGGAATGGGACGGGAAGACAGGATGAGGAGGTAATGCCTGGTTACTCACCGGTAATATTCATTACTCCGAGTCCTGGTCTACCCCTCCCATTCCTGATCCCTTCCGTCCCTCCCTGTCTTGGGTTTTTTGGTGATTGTCTGTTTTCGTTCTCGGTTTTCTTTGGTATTCTCAGGATGTTGCGGTGACGCACTTCCTCCTTTATGGTCACCTGATGGTGGCGCCATATTGGGGGAGGTGCGAAAAGCTCAGCTAGGTGGTAGGTTTCTGTGGAGCAGACTAGCTGCTCACTTGTAAGGAATGGGACAGTAAGACCAGGACTCGGAGTAATGAATATTACCGGTGAGTAACCGGGCATTGCTTCGTGCACATCTTAGCAAATCTGCTCTCAGATGTAATTTACCCTCCATTTTCAACGAGCTACCCTTTCATCTACGGACCTCAGAGTTCCGAAAGTCCCCGAAGACCTCGATATTCAGCTAATCCACTGACCCTGCAAGCGCCTGGATACCCTCACGAGTGAGAAGAAGCGCTCTACACCAGTGCTTTAAATGAGCTGGTACTCAGTGCGGGCACTTCTCATTTTAACCGAGCTGAGTACCGGCACTTCTCCACGGCCAAGGAGAGTACCGGTACTCAAGAAATGTAAGCTCATTGCTGCTAGTGCTGCTGAGCTCGAGGCAGTCAGAGTGGAGCAGATCTGTAGGGCGCTCTGACATCCAAAGCGCCTCTCTAGCCCTTAGCAGCCACCGCTGAACCATTCAGCAGCGGCTCTCTTGCATTTGCACGGGATGCCCAGGTGTGGGGAATTTCACCGTCCTTCTGTGTCTGACAGAGCGGGCCCCATCTAGGCCCAGGTCTGTCAATCACATTTGAACTGTCGCTGGCGCTGCGAAGTAGCTAAGGAATAACCCGAAGTGAGCCTTTTGTGTATTTGCGTATGTGTTCGTGTTTGCCTGATATTGTGTATGTTTGAGAGAGAAATGAGATCAGAGGGGAAGAGAATCGGGACACTCGGGATATTTGAAAAGAAATGCGTGGAATGGTTGTGTGTGTGTGTGTGTGTGCGTGTGTGTGTGTGTGCACTCTACAGGATACAAGGATTGCACTTACGACAATCACGTAGGAAGAGTGTGACATCAGGAAGCTGCAAATATTACAAAAACAAGGGAACATTAACATGTCGTGTTTACCCTTTATTTCATGTAATGAGTTCACCCCTTATATTGACACCTTTCTCACATGTTCTGGTATGTCCTGCAAGTGGTGTAGAACTCCTTATTAATGATGCTATGCCAGCGTCTGGTTGGGCCTTGGACGCACTGATTATTAGCCTGACAATGGTACTGTCCATGGCTTGGAGGCACTCATAGTTTACAAACCCCTTCCATAATGATTTAGGGCAGGTTCCAAACAAGTTTCCACACCACAGCAAAATGAATACTCAATAGAAGTGTCTTTGTATCAGCATGCCTCGCTCCGCCTCTAACTCCGCCCACTAGCCACACCCCTAGTACCTGCACTGACATTTTCCCATTTACAGCACTGCTCTACACATTTACGGATGGACTGATTTGTGCTGGGTGCAGTGGTAACAATGCGCGTAGATTCAGTTTGCACACGTCAGTACCATTGCTCGGGGTGTAAAAGACTCCCCTAGTTTTAGCATCGCGCGTCTGCCTAGGAACGCCTCGCCCCTCTGCAGTTTCCGGTCTCTTGACCCATGCGACGGGGTCTATCACATGTCTCATCCCTGCCTGTCCAGATTAGGTTTCTTGAGGGTCTCCCCAAAGGCCCTGGACTTCAGACCCCGCAAGAGTGAGTCAGAGCAGAGCTTTATGAAAAGTAACCGCAGGAGTCGCGAGCAGCGGGGGCCCTTGAGCTCCAAAGTACAATCGCAGATGAGCATGACAAAAAGAGTAGGGTAAGGGAAGCTACTCATCTCTGAGGACCAGTAACCAAGCCTGAGGAATGTGGACAGTCTGGGCTGAGGGCAGCGTCTGAGATCACTCATCCATGGCTGACACTCACATACGCTTCACACATTGCAGCCCCCCATAGAGAGGGGTGTCACCTGCTCCGGATGGGACCAAGGGTGAACCAACCCTTACTGTGATGCTTATGCAAATGTACCATGTCTCTCATCTTCTTATGTGTTTAAATGAGTGCTCTTTTCTGTATTGTTTTCGATTCTGTTTCCTTGTCCGTTGCTCTCATTGCTACAACTGGTGTGCGAAATTCACGTAATCAGCTTTCACCTGATTGCATGAAATTTGGGGGAAATTACGCAGAAATATGCAAAAAGTAAATCTGGCATTAAGTGAAATATATATTTTATGCAAGTGTATGCTTGTGTCCATTTTTGAAGCAATGACGCTTTTTGCAATAAAAAAAGCACCAATAATATTATGAACAGCAGTCGCTCACATTCCAGTCATTCGTGCAGTTTCCGCCAAATAATTTAGCAATTACTCAGTGTGGTGTATTGGCATAATTTGTATGTAGTCAGCATAATGTGAAATTACCCAAATTACACGAATTACGCTGGCGTAATTGAAATTCCACCTGGGCCTAATTACAAGTCTCCGGGAACTCCTGAATTGGCCACAAATACCTCAACTTGGGTTTATCTGCTTCGAGGTAAAACACCTGCACCACAGGAATTGTCTGTTTACCTGGAGAAATGTGAATGTGGGAAAACTGCTCAAAAGCAGCGAATAATAAACATCTGCAGAGACATTTGAACAAATTCGGAGGTGCCCACCAGAAGGAAAGACATTGTTATGGTCACAACCACAAATTAAAGATGAAAATGTCTCAATCCGTGATTTGACTTTCCTCCTTTCAGTCTCTCATAAGGCGTCGCGGCGCTATGCAGATGACATATTTATGATATGAAAGAGAACAGAGGCTGTACTTGATGACTTTTTTATCCAGCTGAAAGACCTTGGCCTTGATCGAAAAGTTACACTCAGATCCCATTTTGTCTCTATACCTAGCCAAGTGGTCGTTGAGTACAGCCGTATGTTGAAGGCGTCTCTCGTGCATCGTGCCTGTGTGCATGGGCAGCATTCTGTGCAGGGGGGAGTGATGCAGATGGTGGAGTCTGTTTCTTTCAGTGGAATGTCTCCTGGGTCAGCATGCGGGTGGATGCAGGGCCTGGCCTTAGACCAAGCTCTGTCCTCATCCCATGCTCTTCATGCAGGGCCTGGACTAAGACCTGGCCCAGCCCTCAACCCATGCTCGTCATGCAGGGCCTGAGTTTAGATCTGTCTCGCCCCTCAAACCATGCTCTGAATACAGGGCCCGGCCTTAGACCTGGCTCCGCCCTCAACCCATGCTCAGCATGGAGGGCCCGGCCTAAGACCTGGCTCACCTGGCTCTGTCCTCAACTCATGCTCTGCATGCAGGGCATTTCCTAAGACCTGGCCCAGCCCTCAACTCATGCTCTGCATGCAGGGCATTTCCTAAGACCTGGCCCAGCCCTCAACCCATGCTCTGCATGCAGGGCCAAGCCTAAGACCTGGCCCTGCCCTAACCCATGCTCTGCATGCAAGGCCTGGCCTAAGACCTGGCTCTGCCCTCAATTCATGCTCTGCATGCAGGGCCTGGCCTAAGACCTGGCTCTGCCCTCAATTCATGCTCTGCATGCAGGGCCTGGCCTAAGACCTGGCCCAGCCCTCAACCCATGCTCTGCATGTAGGGCCTGGCCTAAGACCTGGCCCAGCCCTCAACCCATGCTCGTCATGCAGGGCCTGAGTTTAGATCTGTCTCGCCCCTCAAACCATGCTCTGAATACAGGGCCCGGCCTTAGACCTGGCTCCGCCCTCAACCCATGCTCAGCATGGAGGGCCCGGCCTAAGACCTGGCTCATCTGGCTCTGTCCTCAACTCATGCTCTGCATGCAGGGCATTTCCTAAGACCTGGCCCAGCCCTCAACCCATGCTCTGCATGCAGGGCCAAGCCTAAGACCTGGCCCTGCCCTAACCCATGCTCTGCATGCAAGGCCTGGCCTAAGACCTGGCTCTGCCCTCAATTCATGCTCTGCATGCAGGGCCTGGCCTAAGACCTGGCCCAGCCCTCAACCCATGCTCTGCATGCAGGGCCAAGCCTAAGACCTGGCCCTGCCCTAACCCATGCTCTGCATGCAAGGCCTGGCCTAAGACCTGGCTCTTCCCTCAATTCATGCTCTGCATGCAGGGCCTGGCCTAAGACCTGGCCCAGCCCTCAACCCATGCTCTGCATGTAGGGCCTGGCCTAAGACCTGGCCCAGCCCTCAACCAATGCTCGTCATGCAGGGCCTGAGCTTAGATCTGTCTCGCTCCTCAAACCATGCTCTGAATACAGGGCCCGGCCTTAGACCTGGCTCCGCCCTCAACCCATGCTCCGCATGGAGGGCCCGGCCTAAGATCTGGCTCACCTGGCTCTGTCCTCATCCTATGCTTTGCATGCAGAGCCCGGTCTAAGATCTTGCCCTAGCCTCAACCCATGCTCTGCATGCAGGGCATTTCCTAAGACCTGACCCAGCCCTCAACCCTTGCTCTGCATGCAGGGCCCGGTCTAAGATCTGGCCCTGGCCTCAACCCATGCTCTGCATTCAGGGCTTGTCCTAAGACCTGGCCCTGCCCTAACCCATGCTCTGCATGCAAGGCCTGGCCTAAGACCTGGCTCTGCCCTCAATTCATGCTCTGCATGCAGGGCCTGGCCTAAGAATTGGCTCTGCCCTCAACCCATGCTATGCATGTAGGGGCTGGCCTAAGACCTGGCCCAGCCCTCAACCCATGCTCTGCATGCAGGGCCCGGCCTAAGACCTAGCCCCGCCCTAACCCATGCTCTGCATGCAGGGCCTGGCCTAAGACCTGGCCCAGCCCTCAACCCATGCTCTGCATGCAGGGCCGGCCTCAGACCTGGCCCAGCGCTCAAACCATGCTCTGCATGCAGGGACTGGCCTAAGACCTGGCCCGCCCTCAACAGGGCTGCCCTTAGACCGGGCTATGCCCTCAACCCATGCTCTGCATGCAGTGCCTGGCCCCGCCCTCAGCCCATGCTCTTCATGCAGGGCCTAAGACCTGGCCCTGCCCTAACCCATGCTCTGCATGCAGGGCCTGGCCTAAGACCTGGCTCTGCCCTCAACCCATGCTCTGCATGCAGGGCCCGGCCTAAGACCTAGCCCCGCCCTAGCCCATGCTCTGCATGCAGGGCCTGGCCTAAGACCTGGCCCAGCCCTCAACCCATGCTCTGCATGCAGATCCCTGGCCTAAGACCTGGCCCTGCCCTAACTCATGCTCTGCATGCAGGGCCTGGCCTAAGACCTGGCTCTGCCCTCAACCCATCCTCTGCATGCAGGGCCGGCCTCAGACCTGGCCCAGCGCTCAAACCATGCTCTGCATGCAGGGACTGGCCTAAGACCTGGCCCGCCCTCAACAGGGCTGCCCTTAGACCGGGCTATACCCTCAACCCATGCTCTGCATGCAGTGCCTGGCCCCGCCCTCAGCCCATGCTCTTCATGCAGGGCCTGGCCTAAGACCTGGCTTAGCCCTCAACCCATGCTCTGTATGGAGGGCCCGACTTGAGACCTGGCTCCACCCTCATCCATGCTCTGCATGCAGGGCCCGGCCTAAGACCTGGTCCCGCATTCAACCCATGCTCTGCATGCAGGGCCCGGCCTAAGACCTGGCCCCGCCCCCAAACCAAACCTGACCTTGCCGTCAACGCATTCTCTGCATGCAAGGCCTGGCCTAAGATCTACCCCTGCCTCATCCTATGCTCTACATGAAGGGCCTGGCCTTAGACCTAGTCCTGCCTTCAACACATACTCTGCATGCAGGGCCCGGCCTAAGACCTGGCCCCGCCCTCAACCCATGCTCTGCATGCAGGGCCTGGCCTTCGACCTGACCCTGCCCTCAACGCATGCTCTGCATGTAGGGCCTGGCCTAAGACCTGCCCCTGCATCATCCCATGCTCTTCATGCAGGGCCTGGCCTCAGAGCTGGCCCTGCCTTCAACCCATGCTCTGCATGCAGTGCCTGGCCTTAGACCTGGCTCCGCCCTCAACCCATGCTCTGCATGCAGGGCCCAGCCTAAGACCTAGCCCCGCCCTAACCCATGCTCTGCATGCAGGGCCTGGCCTTAGACCTGGCCCAGCCCTCAATTCATGCTCTAGATGCAGGGCCTGGCTTAAGACCTGCCCCTGCATCATCCCATGCTCTTCATGCAGGGCCTGGCCTCAGACCTGGCCCTGCCTTCAACTCATGCTCTACATGCAGTGCCTGGCCTTAGACCTGGCTCCGCCCTCAACCCATGCTTTGCATGCAGTGCCTGGTCTTAGACCTGGCTCCGCCCTCAGCCCATGCTCTGCATGCAGGGCCTGGCCTTAGACCTGGCTCTACCCTCAACCCATGCTCTGCATGCAGGGCCCGGCCTAAAACCTGGCTCTGCCCCCAACCCATGCTCTGCATCCAGTGCCGGCCTAAGACCTGCCCCCGCATTCAACCCGTGCTATGCGTGACTGAAGGCCATGACAAGTAGGTGTATCTTTACTAGGGTTGGCCTCAAGGCGTGGACAAATAGCTTAGAAAACGAATGTCAACAATTTATGAAAACCGAGCAAAAGGGTTCAAAGTGAAAATCAAGTAATAATGCTAGTGCACATCAATTAAAATCTCAGATTAAATTCCAGCTGTTCATATCTTGTCTTTATTTCTTGACAAAGCTTCTTCGTTGCAAGCCCCCTGCCAGCCAACACGTGTTTCGTCCTGACTATATTAGGTCATGGACTTCATCAGGGCTGAAGACAAAGAAATAACCAAATTCCATAAAGTATATATTACAAGTCAAAACAACATACGTACAACTATACTGACATCAAAAACTAAAATGCTAATTGTACAATTTATTGTGCCACTTAAACCATGATACTTAGCCAATTAAACAATACATCATGGTTTAAGTGGCACAATAAATTGTACAATTAGCATTTTAGTTTGGTTATTTCTTTGTCTTCAGCCCTGATGAAGTCCATGACCTAATATAGTCAGGACGAAACACGTGTTGGCTGGCAGGGGGCTTGCAACGAAGAAGCTTTGTCAAGAAATAAAGACAAGATATGAACAGCTGGAATTTAATCTGAGATTTTAATTGATGTGCACTAGCATTATTACTTGATTTTCACTTTGAACCCTTTTGCTCGGTTTTCATAAATTGTTGATGTTTAAGGTAAACCCAGTTTGCCTAAATTACGATGTTGGTGGTCGTCGTATTGCTAACCTAGTAGCAAGGGTTCTTATTTACACACAGTACTAATAATTCATTTCCCAGCGCAAATTGTCCCTACCACTGTGGTTTTTTGTGTAGAAAACGAATGGGCTTACTGCTGCAGAGCACAAGGTGTAACAGGTAACCAGGAGCGTAGCTTCGGGGGGGGGGGGAGGGTTTGGTATGAGTGTCCGTCTGGGCTCTGACCACTAACTGCCCCCAGCCAGGGCACAGATGGGGCAAACAAGTAAAAGACTGTCTTTAAGTGAGGAATTAGCCGACTGCGCTAAAAAGCAGAATACAGATCCCTCATCCCACCTGCAGGGAGCGGCTCTGTACACGAACTCATTACGAGAGCCTGGAATATTAACTCTGGAGCCCTTCCCAGTCAGCCAGTGCCTCTGTGCTGGGTCTGGTGGCTTAGTGGACTAATGCGTCCACTGTAGAGGCCTTTGTTTGTGTTCATGGGCACAGGTTCAAATCCCAGCGTGTCCACTCAGCCTTTCATCCTTCTGAGGTCGATGAAAAGAATACTGGTCCATCTGCCGGCTCTATGTCTTGGGCCAGTAGGCTTTTTATCTCCTCTTCCACTTGTGGTGTAGGTGTATGGGAATTCTTCTGTGGTGCTAAGCCCCTTCATATTTTTTTTTATAATTCTTTTTATTAAACAGCAGCCGGTCACACCTTTAGACATTTACATTCTTGAATGATGTTGTTATGCAGACTTGACAGTACACATTTCCTGTAGCACCTTTACATTAAGACATGATGAGTAATTACAGTTATGATGACGTTGGATCGCCTAGGGAAGGAATAACGGGAGGCTCACAAATATATCCACGATATGCATTTTATTTGGACCAGATAGCAATCCATGATCCAGCCTCGCGCAACGTAAACAGTTTTTTCCCTGGTCATGTCCCAGTCCATATCCGCCTTCCAGGTTTTAATCTTCGGCGGTATTACTGCCCCCCATTGTTGTGCAATATTTCTTTTTGCTATCATTTGGACCAGGGTTGCCCATAGCTTATCTTTACTATTCAGTTCTGTGGGTTCCCACACATTCAGGAGACACCTCTTTGCTTCAGGCCTAATAACCGTTTCCAATACCTCGCTCATATTGTCATGCACCTTCTTCCAATTATTCTGGATATACTCACACTCCCATATAATGTGCATAAATGAACCCTCTAGGCCACACCGTCTCTTACATTGTCCATCGATCGTCCTGCCCATCTGTGCCAATCGGGGTCCGGATACATATACTCTGTGTAAACTTTTTAGTTGGACAAGGCGTAATCTAGATGAAATCGGCACTTCCTGTGGGGAGGCTACTGCCTCCTGCCACTCCTCGTCGTCCAGCTCTAGTCCATCCCTCTTCCATCGTTCCCTAAGTGTAACCAGGGGGTCTGCGACGTTATTAATACGTTTTTTGTAGGTAAGAGAGATTATCCGGTAGGTAAGCATCTAGCAATCTGTCCTCTAAGGGAGAGGATTCTGGGGTAGAGGTACATTCGGACAGATTTGATTGGAGGGAATGTCGGATTTGCAAATATCTGAAATATTCTGTGTCTGCCAGTTGGTGTGTGCGCTGGAGTGAAACAAACTCCACCACAGTGCCTGCCTCCCACAGGTCGCCGATCTGTGATATCCCTATGAGATCCTGTTGGACAGGCCACACGAAGGGCTTGCTCCCTCCCCGCATGACAGGGCCTAAGCCCCGGCCCGCCAGGCGTGACCCACACGAATCACCCGCACTCCGTCTCCCGACGGAACTCCTGCCCCCGGACCTCCATGTATCACGGGACCGAGCCACCACCGGCTCCCCCGGCCGGATCAAGACGCCATCTTGGGCCCTGCGCCACGAGGCCGCGTGGCCTCCACCCGACCCTAACCCTGGGCCTGGCCGGCCCCGGCATCCCGGCACCACCATCCACCCAGGAGGTGAGCGGACCACTTGGCAGGTCAATGGGAGAACGAAGCGTCAAGGGCTCTCCCCCGCCAGGTGCCGATCGCCTCCAGCTCCCCCGGGCGCTGGCTCCACCCCCTGCTGGGTGTCTGGACACCTTCATCCCGGACCCTCCGACCTCCAAGTGCGAGGGTCCGGACATCAAAGGGCGCCAGACCTATAACTAGGGCAGCTCCGGAGCAGGACGGCAGTTGTATCCTGGAGTCGAGAGACACCGAGAGAACTCAGCCTTGACGGACTACTGGCGCTGCCGTAGCCCTATCTTGTGAACTATCGTCCTGCCTGCTGGCGCTGCCGCGGCCTTCTGCAACATCCATCCTCGTCGGGACCTGCTGGCGCTGCCGCGGCCCGTTGTAACGACCATCCTCACCGGGACCTGCTGGCGCTGCCGCGGACCGTGCATCGACCATCTCTCCGGGACCTGCTGGCGCTGCCGCGGACCGTGTATCAACCATCTCCACCGGGACCTGCTGGCGCTGCCGCGGCCCGTCCCAGCTAGAACACCGAGCTCGAGGATTGTGAGCTATCCACCGTACCACCTCAACTACCAGACTGGTAACCAGACTGTCCCGCTACCCCCTTTCCCCATCTTGAGAGACTTGAATCGAGGGGACCCCTGAGTCCAGACCTCCTTGTACCTTCCATCGTACCGTAAGAAATTGCCTATAAAGAACGCTAAATCTGCTCCTTGTGTGGTGTCTGTCTGTGGGGGGGAAGTTATTTATCTGTACGATCGCTGGAGACGGCTCTCCCCGGAGACCTCTCCCCTTGTCCTCGGCCGACCCTCCCGGTCCGTCTAACATTGGTGGCCAGCGGCGCGATCCGAATCAACGCGTAATCGTACAGAGAGTAGCTCACCCCACGACAAAACCACGATGTCAGCCAAAGATAGCGGTTCCACTGAAAAGTTCCAAATGGATAAGTTGGAAGAATATAGCCACCGCGAACTTAAACAATTCTGCATGGAACTAGGCATTGCTACCACCGGCCTGAGTACCAAAGACGATTTAAAGCGCGCCCTTGAGTCGTGGGCGGAAACTGGGGTCACCGGATCCCCCGACCAAAACAGTGTCGCACCAGAGGGGAACGCCACGGCTCCCGAGGAGCGGGGAACGGGCCTCTCGCAGGAGGAGATCCAAGAAAGAGAAAGAACCAGATTACATGAGTTGGAAATGGCACGACTCAAGATGGACGGTGAACTAAAGTTAGCCGAGCAGAAACTAAATCTAGAACATCTGCGGCTCCGAGAAGAGCGAGAAGAAAAACAGAGACAGAGAGAACTCGAGGAAAAAAGAATAACACTCGAACACGAGCGCAAACTGGCGGAAATAGAACTCCGGAAACAGAATAAAGAACCGGGGGTGCCTGAGCGACCGCACACCCCGGGAGCAACCGAGAGAAAAGTCCACATCCCCAAGGATGTTGTCCGAGAATATGTCCGAGAGGACGACATACAACAGTGGTTCAAAGCCTACGAGATCGCCATGACCTCCCACCGGATCGACCGGAGTGATTGGGGAGCCGGACTATGGGGGAGGTTCGTCAACGAAGGCCGCGATGCCCTATTGCAGCTCCCAGATCACCAGATGTCGTCCTACGACCACATGAAGGCTGCCCTCCTCACCCGCTACGGCCTCACGCCCGAGATGTACCGCCAGAGGTTCAGAGACTGCACCCGGATCCCGGGTACAACTTGGGTGGAGTACGTCAACTATTTCAGCCGAGCCTTCGAGGGTTGGATCAAGGGGAGCCATGTAACGACCTACGAGCAACTCTTTAACCTTATGGTATGGGAGCACCTGTCGAACAACTGTTTCGTCGAGCTCAGGCAGCACCTCCTCGACAGTAAATTGACTGACCCCCGGCAACTCGCCGCCGAAGCTGACCGATGGGAAAGCACCCGAGTGGGCCGGAGAGGACCGCACGAGCAAAACCGAAACAACCAAGGCCAGCACCGTCCCCGGGGAGGAGGAGGCCAGGGGCGAGGGAGAGACACCATCCCGGCAACACCCGTGGCCAGCACCCCGCCCCCGGCCGGGCGGGGCAACCCCCCGATGCGCCCGGGGTTCCGAGCCAACGTCACGTGCCACCGATGCCAGCGAGTCGGCCACTACGCCAATGACCCGAGCTGCCCGCAGAACCAAACACCAAAGCCCCGCCAGGTAGCGGCCGCCGCCCTGGGGGAAGAACGACTATCAGAGGAACAGGAAGAATATGAGCCGGCCCAGCAAGAGTGGGAACCGGCCGCCATGGTTCTAGCATGCCTAGGGGGAAAGGACATGGTTCCGCGGGCCCCCCTACCCGCCAACACCCGGAAATATGGCCAATGGGTGACCATTAATGGACGTCGGGCCGAGGCCTTACGTGACACAGGCGCCAGTGTGACGGCCGTCCGCTGTCACCTGGTGAAGCCCGAGCAGATCCTGCCGAACATTCTCTGCCCCGTCCGCTCAGCCGACAATTCCGAGAGTCTGTGTCAAATGGCCTGCGTCCCCTTCGAATGGGGAGGGGTCTCCGGCCTGTTGAAGGTGACGGTCCGGGATGATGCACCCGTGGACTGCCTCCTGGGGAATGACCTTGAGAGTTCCCCGTGGGCCACCGTTGAAAGAAGAGAGCACCTGGGGATGCTGGGCCTCCCGGACTGGGCCTGCGTAACCACCCGGTCCATGGCCGCCCGTGCCGTCCCCCGATCAGAAGATCCAGAATGGCCAGCACCGCCGCCCCCGGTCGCCCCAGTAGAGGACCACGACGAGACCAACCCCCCAGAACCAACGGCCGAAGGGGTCGCGCAACCCCAGGACCTCCCCGGCCTGGCTCAGTGGCGTCAAGAAGGGGGGCCCACCCAAGAGCAGTTCCGCCAGGAGCAAAAGACCTGCCCCTCCCTCGAGGGGCTCCGCCAGCAAGCCAGCGCCCAGAGCGCAGGGGACTCCACCGGAACTCATTGGGTCTATTGGGATAACGACCTGCTATACAGCGAACAAAGAATCGCAGAACTAGGGGCCAGTCGAGGGCTGGTGGTGCCTCTCCGCTTCAGAGACTTCCTACTAACTCTGGCCCACGATGTCCCCCTGGCTGGACACCTGGGCCAGGACAAAACCTACAGTCGCCTAGTGACTCACTTTTTCTGGCCGAAGATGCGGAACGACGTCCTTAACCACTGCCGGTCCTGCCCCACGTGCCAAGCCAGTGGGAAGAGCGGCCGTAAGCTGAAAGCCCCTCTGCAACCCTTCCCAGTGGTCACCACCCCGTTCGAGAGGGTAGGAATAGACATTGTGGGGCCCCTGGACCCCCGCACGGCACAAGGACATAGGTTCATCCTGGTACTGGTGGACCACGCCACCCGCTACCCCGAGGCGGTGCCCCTACGAACTGTAACAGCCCCGGTGGTTGGCCGGGCCCTAATGGGGATCTTCTCCCGAGTGGGCTTCCCCCGAGAAGTCGTCAACGACCGAGGCACGAACTTTATCTCGAAATATATGAAGTCCCTCTGGCAACAGTGCGGGGTCACCTACCGATTCACGACCCCCTATCACCCCCAAGGGAACGGACTAGTGGAGCGATTCAACCGCACCCTCAAGGGGATGATTGGGGGATTGGAAGAGCCCCTCCGTCACCAGTGGGATGTACTACTCCCGTGCCTCCTCTTCGCCTATCGAGAAGTTCCCCAGAAGTCCCTCGGCTTTAGCCCTTTCGAACTCCTGTACGGGCACCCTGTGCGAGGGCCCCTCAGCCTAGTCAAAGAAGGTTGGGAGATGGCCCCCCTAAAGACCCCTCCAGACGTCTTCAAGTACCTCCTGGCCCTCCGCAATCAGGCCCGACGCTTTAGGGAGATGGCAAAAGTGAACCTCGAGGCCAGTCAGGAGGACATGAAAAAATGGTACGATCACAATGCCTCCTCCGTCGAGTTCGAACCTGGTCAACAAGTGTGGGTGATGTCCCCCACCGAACCATGTGCCTTGCAAGATAAGTGGACGGGGCCCTTCAAAGTGGTCGAGCGCAAAAGCCCCGTCACTTACCTCATCGACATGGGGACCCCCCGGAACCCCCTTCGGGTCCTCCACACCAACAGACTCAAACCACACTTTGTGCGCTCAGAACTCAGCCTCCTGATGGCTACGGACAGTGGGGCGGAGGAAGACTCCGAACCCCTCCCGGATCTCCTGAAGACTCAGGAGAACGACGGTTCCGTGGACGGGGTCCGGCTCTCCGATGCCCTCACCCCAGAGCAACGCCAGGGCTGCCGGGACCTCCTACTGCGGTTCGCTACACTGTTCTCCCTCACCCCCGGGATCACCCCTTGGTGCTTGCACGACGTGGACACCGGGGACAGTCCCCCTGTCCGACACCGGGCCTACCGCGTGCCAGATCGGGTACGGGCCTGCATCCAAGAGGAAGTGGCCAAAATGCTCACGATCGGGGTCATCGAGCCCTCGGACAGCCCCTGGGCCAGCCCAGTTGTACTGGTCCCCAAAGCCGCTGCCCCCGGCACCACGCCTGAACTGAGATTCTGCGTCGACTACCGGGGCTTGAACGCTGTCACCCGGACCGACG
This sequence comes from Triturus cristatus, assembly GCF_964204655.1. NCBI lineage: Eukaryota > Metazoa > Chordata > Amphibia > Caudata > Salamandridae > Triturus > Triturus cristatus. The sequence goes on from NC_140588.1 coordinate 1,055,407,723, forward strand.
CTCATCCTATCCCCCGAGCAGATGAATTGATCGACCGGCTGGGGGCCGCCCGCTATCTCAGCATCTTCGACCTAACAGCGGGCTACTGGCAGATCGGTCTCACGCCCCGGGCTCAGGAACGGTCTGCCTTCTCTACCCCCGATGGCCACTACCACTTCAAGGTCATGCCCTTCGGCATGAAGAATGCCCCCGCTACTTTTCAACGTCTAGTGAACCAGGTCTTGGCGGGGCTCGAGGAGTTCAGCGCTGCCTACCTGGACGATATCGCGGTGTACAGCCGCCACTGGTCCGACCACCTCCTCCACCTCCAAGAGGTCCTGCAGGCCCTCCAGCGGGCCGGCCTCACGATTAAGGCTGGCAAATGCCAAATTGGTCAAGGGTCCGTGACCTACCTCGGGCACCAGGTGGGAAGCGGGCTGGTGGCCCCGCTGCAACCTAAAATTGCTGCCATCCAGTCCTGGCAGCCCCCCGTCACCCAGACCGAGGTCCGAGCCTTCTTGGGACTCACCGGCTACTACCGGCGGTTCGTGAGGGACTACGGCAGCATTGTGGGGCCCCTCACGGGTCTCACGTCCAAAAACCAGCCGAAGCGGATTAACTGGACCACCGACTGTCAAGCGGCCTTCGAAAAGCTGAAGGCCGCCCTGTGCACCGCCCCTGTGCTCCAGGCCCCCGATTACAGTCGGGAATTCATTGTACAGACAGACGCCTCCGACCACGGCATCGGAGCGGTTCTTTCCCAACTGAACCCCGAGGGCCATGACCAGCCGGTGGCCTTCATCAGCAGACGTCTCCTGGCCCGAGAACAGCGCTGGAGCACAATCGAGAGGGAGGCCTTCGCAGTGGTGTGGGCCCTCAAAAAGCTCCGGCCCTATCTCTTCGGTACCCACTTCCGGGTACAAACCGACCATCGACCCCTGCAGTGGCTGATGCAGATGCGGGGGGAGAACCCAAAACTATTGCGCTGGTCCATCTCTCTGCAGGGAATGGACTTCACCGTGGAACACCGACCGGGCCAAGACCACGCCAACGCAGATGGCCTGTCACGCTTCTTCCGCCTCGACGAGGAGAGTCCCCAGGAAGATGGGTGACTCTCCCCGCCTTCAGCTGGGGGGGACGCATGTTGGACAGGCCACACGAAGGGCTTGCTCCCTCCCCGCATGACAGGGCCTAAGCCCCGGCCCGCCAGGCGTGACCTACACGAATCACCCGCACTCCGTCTCCCGACGGAACTCCTGCCCCCGGACCTCCATGTATCACGGGACCGAGCCACCACCGGCTCCCCCGGCCGGATCAAGCCGCGTGGCCTCCACCCGACCCTAACCCTGGGCCTGGCCGGCCCCGGCATCCCGGCACCACCATCCACCCAGGAGGTGAGCGGACCACTTGGCAGGTCAATGGGAGAACGAAGCGTCAAGGGCTCTCCCCCGCCAGGTGCCGATCGCGTCCAGCTCCCCCGGGCGCTGGCTCCACCCCCTGCTGGGTGTCTGGACACCTTCATCCCGGACCCTCCGACCTCCAAGTGCGAGGGTCCGGACATCAAAGGGCGCCAGACCTATAACTAGGGCAGCTCCGGAGCAGGACGGCAGTTGTATCCTGGAGTCGAGAGACACCGAGAGAACTCAGCCTTGACGGACTACTGGCGCTGCCGTAGCCCTATCTTGTGAACTATCGTCCAGCCTGCTGGCGCTGCCGCGGCCTTCTGCAACATCCATCCTCGTCGGGACCTGCTGGCGCTGCCGCGGCCCGTTGTAACGACCATCCTCACCGGGACCTGCTGGCGCTGCCGCGGACCGTGCATCGACCATCTCTCCGGGACCTGCTGGCGCTGCCGCGGACCGTGTATCAACCATCTCCACCGGGACCTGCTGGCGCTGCCGCGGCCCGTCCCAGCTAGAACACCGAGCTCGAGGATTGTGAGCTATCCACCGTACCACCTCAACTACCAGACTGGTAACCAGACTGTCCCGCTACCCCCTTTCCCCATCTTGAGAGACTTGAATCGAGGGGACCCCTGAGTCCAGACCTCCTTGTACCTTCCATCGTACCGTAAGAAATTGCCTATAAAGAACGCTAAATCTGCTCCTTGTGTGGTGTCTGTCTGTGGGGGGGAAGTTATTTATCTGTACGATCGCTGGAGACGGCTCTCCCCGGAGACCTCTCCCCTTGTCCTCGGCCGACCCTCCCGGTCCGTCTAACAGATCCCATTTGTCAAATCCCCTTGATCTCCCCAGGGTGCCCAGTTGTTCAGAGTCTCACAATGGGGTGGCTAGTGTGAGTTTGTGGTCCCACCCTAGGCTACGGTTTACTGGGTGCCAGACTTGGACTGAGTGTTTTGTTGGTCCCGTTAGTAGGTATCTGCGGGGTTTGGAGTAAAGCTCTCTGTTAAAGTTCCCACCGGGAAGTATCCATCTATCCATTCTATACCTGGGGTCATCGACGAGACGGTAAGCGCAGTGGTTTACAGCTGCTAGGTGGGCCGCCCAGTAGTACTTTCTAATATCTGGTAGGCAGAAACACAGGTTATAATGACACCATGTTGTCTAACTGTAATGTCATAATAAGAGGCCCACGTGTTAATTTGGCAAACGTATTACCTGCAATAGGTTATTCTGATGAGATCCGTTCTCTTAAAAACAGATAAGACCCCTAAGTAAGTTGGTGTTGAGATTGTAGAAAACGGCACCACGCCAAGATTAGACACTATTAGTAAAGACAGACTATGAGTGGTACACTGATGGTTTCTTCAGCAGACTGATAGACACTAATTACAGAGCAGGGTATGCCATAGCAATAGACACAACAAAGTTGAAAGTGCAGCTCTGCCACTTGAAACATCTACCCAGTAAGATAAGCTGTATGCTGTAACAAAAGCATGAATACTAGCCAAGGGTAAAACTGTTAACATTTAAACTGACTCACATTATGCTTTGCAGTCCTTATTTGTGGCCAGCTGTGAAAGTATTACGGATTCATAACAGAAGCAGGGCGCCTTATTAAAAATGGTCCTTTAGTAAGGATCTTGTTAAAAGCAATACTATTATTCAACAGGATAGCGGTAATAAAATGTGAAGCCCACACAGGAGCTAATACTAAGTTAGCCAAAGGTGATGCCATCGCTGAGACAGCATTAAATGAAAGCATGTTACAGCCAGTGCAGATGGGACTAATGAATAAAGCATTCCCAAAAATGCAGCTCATTCAGAGACAACTGTTACAAGCTAATGTAAAGGAAGCACAATGGTCTGCAACACCAGATGAACATAGAGGGTGGATTGATGATGGATGTGAGCCGGATAATGAAGAGAGTATGGGCCTACCAGGATGAGATGCCTGTGTCCCCACGCAGTATGTTCCTTTCCCTTACAAGACTGGAGCAGGGACCCTCTGATATTGCACAAGGGAGGATGAATGCGCAGATGCATGTGGCTTCCCAGTGAATGAATTTAAATATTAGCTGGTGTGGGTGGATAAGTTTTCAAAATGAATGGAGGTGTATCCAGCAGGGATGAATAATGCAGCAACTGGGGCGCAGTACTTCTGGAAAGCCATCTCTCCAAGGCTAGGGACCCACCAGGGCATAAATAGCGATAGAAGGAGATCACATAGTGACTACATTTATGCTAAAGAGGTTGTTTTGGGGAATAAAGTATAACATGCATACCCCATACCACCCTCCAACTTGAAGCCAGGAGGAGTAAATGAACTCCAAAATAAAAATAAACAAAAAACAGATTATTAGTAAAGGCAACTGATGGAACAGGCCTGAAATGGCCTGATGCTCTGACTTTAGTACTGCCTGCAATGCGGCAAAGACTTCTAAAGTGATTATGGAGATATGGTCATGGTGAGAAAAATAAAAGCTGTTTCTTTTAGTTCTAGGTGGACTGGAACACAGACGGTGAACCAACGCCATGAATGTATTGAGGTCACAAGATGCAGGGCAGCACCCCAACGCCTGAGAGCACGGTACAAGAAATTGATGACCATCTGTCACCAGATGACCATAGTAACACAGCAGTCAAGAAGAGGACAGACCAGACCATTTCTACGATCCATGGGGGCCCATCATAAAGTGTCAGAGGGACGCGACATCTACTGATGCTGTTGAGTGAAGTACACGACGCAGTCTCGAAGAAAGGTGATGGTCTACACCTGCAGAAAAATAGACTGAAAAGGACAACGCAGGGCAGGTCCGTGAAACCGCCCCTGAACAAGACGACTGCGGACCAGGAGGAGAAGAAGATGACCGCTCACTGCGTGCCTTTAAATTACTGACACTTGCAGAAAGTGCCCACGAACTGAGTGACTAAGTGACACTGTAACCTTATGCATTGCATTGAGCAAACAATATTTGTTGGACACTTAATTATGAGTATGCTGCCGGTATCACAACAGCCTGCTGATATAATAATGATCTCATCAGGATGTATTAATGTGACAATATATGCATTTTATGCAAACACTGTAATGCCATCCAAAGATATGCAACTAATGTTTCCTTCATATATACATATATATATATTTTGGTTTTACACTAATGTTGGATAGGTCTATCCAAAAGGGAGGATTGTTGCAAAATATATATGTATATCCATAAATTCATGTGTATGCACTTTAAAATATATCATGCTTAGATATATCACATTAACATGAGGCCTGGAGCTCCAAAGGGCTTCCTTTCTGACCTTGACTGGACAAGCTTCAACAAGCTATTCTGTACCCCCTTAGAGGTCACTTTGCCTGTCCTGACTATGTGATATTTCTTAATCTGGTTGTGCAAGTTGCTTACACAGTGCCGAGCCAGCCTTTCTGGTCTGCCCATATCTGGCTGATTATAATTTGCATGGTGCAGACATTACACATCCATGTTAGCCATATTTGGCTTGGCGCCTTATTCTAGATCCGCTGACATGGCATTACTAAACTATATAGCACCCAGAAACCTGTCACACTGGGAAGAAGCAGTCTGAGAGCCCCTAAGGTGGCAGATCTGACTTTTTCCTTGCTAATTAGCAATGATGTATGCATTTGGTACCAATAAATAAATTCCACTCTGTTTTTTAGCAACTCTGCAATGTCTGGTGAGTTTCATTGATTTGCTCCTGGGAGGGTGCCAGTATTTCCCCATCACCGATACCTCCATTATACCACCCAAGTGTGAGTTTGTGTAGAGCAATGCGGGGTCTACCATCCCACAGCAGCTCCCTCTGGATGCTCTCGATTTCTTTAAAGTATTTAGCTTGAACCAGATCCGGGGTGTTCTGGAGGACATAGAGGAAGCGCGGCAAGGCCATCATTTTAAAGAGCGCCGCTCTTCCCAGAAGTGATAACGGCAGCGCCCTCCAACTCGCGTCATCACGCTTCAATCGTTGGAGTAGGGGGAGGAGATTGTATTCGTATTGAAGTTTAGCGTCCAAGGTGATAAAAATTCCCAGATATTTAAAACCCTCTTGCGCTGTTTGAATGGGGCAATTTCGAGGTGGGGTGGGTGGCTCCCCGTGCATGACATACAGCTGAGACTTGCTCCAGTTGATTTTGCACCCAGTTTTTCCCAAAGCTAGTAAAAATGTCGAGAGCGACATGCAATGAAGTTTTAGGGGAGGCGAGGTACAGGAGAATGTCGTCAGCATTTAGGGAGATATGGTCCTCCCACCCCGCCGTCCACCTAAGCCCTCTGATCGCTGGGTCTCTGCATATCCATGCTGCTAGTGGTTCCAAGGACAGAGCAAAAAGCAAGGGCGAGAGTGGACATCCCTGCCTGGTCCCCCGACTCAAGGTGAATATTTCCGACTTCTTATTATTAACTACTACTTGTGCTAGGGGTGCCAAGAAGAGGCGCTCCACTCATCCAATGAAGCCAGGGCCGAAGCCTAACTTCTTAAGTACCGCGAAGATATAGGGCCATTAGATGGTGTTGAACGCCATTGTGGCATCTAGCGAGACTACAACCGCATCTTCTTGGATCATGTCTAGTCTTCCCAGAACACCGTGCAGCCTGCGTAAATTTAATGCCATATTCCGATGGGGCATGAAGCCGGATTGATCTGGATGCACCAGTTTGCATATGACCTGAGCCAGTCGATTCGCTAACAGCTTAGCTAGGATTTTGTGCTCTGCGTTTAAGAGGGAGATGGGTCTATAAGAAGTGCATTCATCTCTGGGTTTTCCTTCCTTATGTATGGTGACCAACGTTGCCACCCAATGGTCGCGTGGGAGTTGACCCCGTTCTCTACTCTCCTCGAACATGGCCTTAAGAGGAGGGGCTAGTTTGTCTGGTTTTAGCTTGTAGAGCTCAATTTGCAGTCCCTTAGGACCTAGGGCTTTGCCGGGATTGAGGTTGCTCATTGCCTGTGTTATTTCGTTGTTTGTTAGGGTGCTATCTAAAGTCTGATGTTCGTCCTCCGACAAGGTCGACAGAGCGATGTCAGCAAGGAGTGCTGTCGAGTCCTCCTCCGGTAAGTCCGAGCCCAAGGAGTGCTGTCGAGTCCTCCTCCGGTAAGTCCAAGCCCTTTTGATACACCCTTGTATAATGGTCTTCGAATTCATTGACTATGGCTTGAGGGTCCGACAGTACATCACCGGAGCGACTCTTAAGTTCTGGGACCAGCCTACTCGCTCTCTCCTTCCGATCCAGCCATGGAATCAGTTTCTCTGCTTTATCACCCTGATCGTATAGTCTGCCATCCTTGTCTCTTGGTAAGGTCTTGGCCATATCCGTAGCGACAGCTTTGTATTCATCCCTTTTAAGCTGCATGATGTGGAGCTCATTCAGCCAGTCCCCCTCTCCCATTTCTTCCTCAAGGCGGAGGATATCACTTTTGAGGCGGGCCATGTCTTTGAATTTCTCTTTACGCTCTCCGGCTATAGCCAACAATGCCTGCCCCCTAATTACTGATTTAAAAGCTTCCCAAAGAGTTAAGGAAGATCCGACCAACCCCTAATTTTCCTGGAAGTAGTGGTCTAGTGCTTGTGTCAGTGCGGATTTGACTGTGGGATTATGAAGGTACCACGGGTTGATAGGCGCCACACTTCCCACTCTCTTTTCACTCAGAGTGAAGATCCCTCTCGCCAGGTGTTGTATTTCACACACCTTCGTCGCGTGAGATGCAGGCATTAACAAGTAGTCTATCCTAGAGAAGGTGTTGTGTGCCCCTGAGTAAAAAGTGTATTGTTTGCACTCTGGGTGGTATGTTCTCCAGAGGTCCGTGAGATCTAGCGCCTCAAGGAAGTTTGTGAGCCAGCTACTTGCAATGCCGATGTTACGGGGTGGATAGCGGTCCATGTGGCCAGAAACCACTGAATTGAAGTCTTCTCCCACAGTCAAATGTAATTCAGGGAGTGAGAGCATAAGTGTGCCAAGGTCTTTGAATGTCCAGCCTTGTAGTCCCGGTGCCCACATAAACTGCCATTACTGTAAGTGTACTACCCTCCTATTGTCCTGAACTTGCGGAGTATCGACCCAGTTCATCTGACCAAGTAGGCTGTACAGAGAGTGGGAAGGAGTGTTTAAAAAGAATACCGACCCCCCTTGAGCCTGAAGTGAAGCCGGAGTGGGCCACCAGTTTATACCCCCATCTGTTTAAAGCCTTGCATGTGTTCCCGACAAGGTGGGTCTCCTGGAGTAATACTATATCTGGGGAGTGCCGTTTGTTATATTGGAGCACTATACTCCGTTTTATCTTGTCTCCAAGCCCATTAACATTCCAACTCAGGAGTTTAAGGCTCTTGTCGCAGTGTGTACTCATTTTGGTTAAGTTGATGTTCGTCTTTCCCAAGCTGTCTGCACCTAAATTCTAACATTCGTAGTCGTGTGATGCATGACCGTCTATCTCCACCCCAACTACCCCCCTCCCAAACTCGCAATACCTTCTGCCTGAAGTGCAAACAATGTTAGGAAACATTCACAACCCACAAAAAAACACAATACAACAAAAAAAAACCCATAACAATACCCCCTCCCTGCAACCCTGCCTTGTAGGTCTAGAACCACCTGTCGTCCCAATAACTGAGTGTCTAATGTAGGGTTGCTTGGCTCCACCACCCAACAACATTCCCCCCCGAGCCCGCAACTCTGTCCAACCACATGTGAGAGTTCTGATAGCAGGAAAGTCCATAGATCACCCGGCCCCATCTCTGTCTATGTCTGTGAGAAAGGGGAGTTACCAAGTTACGACAACAAGAAAAATCATACCTTGAGCTGGGACAAGAAATAAAGTATAGATCAACAAGATAAATCAAGTCTTTTCACTCTCCAGTACCCGCTGCACCACTTGCAGGGCTCGCGAATCGGGAACTTCTGGACCTGGACTCGGATCGCATCCTCTCCCTAAGTCGATTCAAGGATTCCAGGGCTCGATTGCTGTTTCCCCTCCAATCTGTAGCCTCTCGCTGGCGAATAGTCCAGGGAAGGCCCTCATCCAGCCATCGCTGAGCCTCCTCGGGCGTCGTGAAGAACCAGGATTTGTCACCCTCCACAACCTTGAGTTTGGCAGGAAAGAACATCGTGTACTTAAGTCCCTTGTCTCTGAGGACGCGTTTCACCCCTACGAAGAAGCATATCTCTCACTGAACTTTCAAGGTGAGTCCGGAAAGAACCGAGTCGTCGTGTTCTCATATAAGACGTCGCCTTTGACTCTGGCCACTTGTAGAATTGCGTCGTGGTCCCGAAAGTTCAGGATGCGCACGATGATGGTTCGAGAAGGGGCCCCAGGCTTTGGTGTGGGGATCGGGGCCCTGTGTGCCCTTTCCACAGAGAACAATGGTGACAATCTCTTGGGCTTAAGGTGATTCAAGAAGAGGTCTTCGTGAAAGAGGTCCACGCTGGGGCCCTCCGCCCCTTCAGGTACACCTACCACTAGAATACTGTTTCGGCGTGCCCGCCCTTCTTGATCGTCCAGCTGCAGTGCCATTGCCTTGTACTGGTGTGCCAGCTGCTGGACCCGTTCCTCCAACCTGCGCGTTGTCATGTTCCTCCGTTGCTGCAACTCTTTCGGAGGTTTTGAGCATGTCTGCACTCATTAGGTTCATCTCGATTGTGACCTTGTCGATTTTGGTTTCCAAGTTCGTCCCCACTGTCTAAATCGCCGCCATGATGGAGCTACGTGATGGTTCTTTGCCAGTTGAATCGTCGTCCTGTGCCCCCTCCTCAGAGTATAGTTGTCACAGGACCGCGTACTTATCCATTTTGTTGGGCTGGACTGGGGATGCGGACCCCTTTGGCTTCGTCATATCGAGTAGTGTCTCTGGGGGGTAGAAGCTGACCGATCACCCCCTCGCCTGATCTCTCCTGGGCACCACCCGTTACCCTTCCAGCCTCTGGATATTGGCAGCTCACTGCGGCGGTGTAGTGGCCCTCTCCTCTTCCTACGCCCCCCAAGTGTTGCTAGTTGGCGCTCCTCGTTGGTGGACAGCTATGGCGCAGGCAAACTCGACCCATGCTGTTGTCGCCCACATGGGACGCACCACGCCTGCCAAGGTGGGTAGATGAGGATGAGGGAGCCCTGGGGTTTAATTTGTCTCTCACTGGTCCGTCCCCTTGGGGCCAGACATGCTGAGGCGTGTAGTACCGGTGAACCCTATGGCACTCGACTCAAATCAATTCTGCCCCCAAGGGCCGCCGATCAAGGGCCCAGGGCTCCCTAGCCCATGCGTGTCCGTTGGTGGATGTCCACTCGGGCATATGCCCCATACCGACCAGGCTTGATATCGCCGCAGTGGTTGAAGGGGGCCCACAGTGATTTCTGGGGCCTCAGTCCCCCGCAACAATTCAGGCTCCACCATCGCACTTCCAGAGCGCAGGGGACAAATCAGATCTCCCGGCTGTGTGCTTCAGGGAAAGTGGGGGGGTCCCCTCCCGGGGGCACTCGTGTCGCGCCCTCCCTACACTACAGGATGTCGCCAAAGTCTGCACACACCCGAGGTCGAGCACAGTGTGTCCACTGGCGAAAGCTGCAAATGCCAATGTCCCATGCGCACCAACCTTGAGGGCGCCGCAGTGATCGGATGGGGCCCACAGCAACTCTCGGGGCTTCGGTCCCGCTCAGTAGGGTGATTGATCGCCGCCTCACCTCCGGATCGCAAGATGCCGGCCGGGTCCCACAGCTGTGTGCCCCGCGGGGAAGGAGTCGCCGCGGCTGGAGTCTGGTCCCAGCTCCGGGGGGTGTCCGAGTCTCACCCTCTCCGCTCCCTGCCGCATTGCCGGAATCCGCGTCCATTGGTGGCCGAGCGCCATGGCCTCGCGTAGCAGCGACTCCCAGCCGCAGACTTTCAGTTGCGACTGGCGCACAATGCGACTCCGCGTCCTTCATGTTGTCTACCCAGGGACGTCGATTGGTAGGGCCCTGCCTCGTCGCGTCGTAATCTGGCAGTCCCGGGCCGCAGCAATGCCTCCCTCACCTCCGGACACCGTCAGGGGCACAGTACCGGCGCTTTCACTTCGCTAGTAGGGGGCTGTTGTACGGATATTGCTGGCTTCGTCGCAGGCCCTGGCAGAGCTCAGAAGCTATGCCGCTATCACGGCTGGTGCCAAGCCACCTTGACTGCTTCATTGATGTGCAGTGTTATTTGTGTGTCTCTCCGTTTTCCTAGTCCTTGTAGTGTTCTCTCAGAATCTTGTGTTGTTCTGACATGTGATATGTCATGGCTAGGAGACCCATCACCTGCGGGGTGACGTTCCTTAGTAGATACGGTGCTGGGATGTCTCCGCGTAGGAAATTTACTTCTTCCTTTAGCAATCTGCTTATGTATGTTAGTGTCTCTACGAACTTCCCCATGTTCACCACTGGTTTCCTGGAGCCCCATGTGAAGACATCAACAGTGGACGGTGATAGTGGCGGTTTCTATCTCATCTTTTCATATTCTGACATGCACATGATGTTGCATGTGGCACCACTGTCTAGTATAAAGCTTGTACTGTGATTGCCTACCTCAGTGTTCATCGTCGCTGTTTTCTTTATCTGTTGTTTGTCCACTAGTTGGATGTGTTCAGGTGTGCGAACCTGTGTTAGTACGTCCGACATAAAATACAGCCGGTCTGCGGCCTCTTGCTGATTTGCTCCATCCGACTCAGCTGACGGACTGTGGTTTTGTGTGTCCATGTGCCGTGCATATCTGCTGGTTGCTGTCCATTATTTTGCTTGTCTACCTCGCTCAGTTTATAATTGCCTGCTCATTCAGACACTCGCAAAGTGGTTTTCCCTGTTGCATTTTTGGCATTTGTGGCCCATCGCTGGGTAGGTGCCAGTATGTGGGACCAGTATGTGGGAATTTGAGTCCACAACGATAGCACATTCTCTCTTGTTTCTGCTTCAGGGGCGGAGTTTTTTTTTCACGTTTTCTGGCATTCCCAGCCATGCGATTAGCCTGTTCCACTGTCCGTGCTCTCCCGTTTTGCATTTGTCTGGCATGTGCTGCCGCGCTGGCCTCTGTCTGGGCCAGTGTCAATATTTTCTCCAATGTGTAAGGTCCTTTAAGTGCAGTCGTATTGCCTGCTCGTTTTTAAATTTATCGAATTCGTAGTATGCAACCAGTTTGGGCAGTCTGGCTGCAAAGTCGTCGAGGAGCTCCTCTGCCAGTTGGCATGTGGTGTTGACTGTGTATCTCTCAAAGTCCTCCTTTCTCTGAGGGTCAAATTTGTCAGTGATGCAATTAATTAGTCCTTTATAGGTTGATATCTGTTCTAGAGGGAATGTTACCAGCAGGTCTTCAACCTCATCACCCGCAAAGTTTAAAAACAAGTGAATGTTTTGTTGATTTGTGTGCTCTTTACATGTGGAACGCATGTAGCGTTCCAACTGTCTAACCCATCTCTCCCTGCGAATGCCTTTTGTGTTTGAGTCTGAGAGGCTAAAAGGCAGTGGTTTGCGGAAGATTGCATTTGTGGTGGCGCTTTCACTACCTTCCTCCGTCATGGTGGTGGTTGCTCAGTGCTGTTCCTCCTTGTTATTATTTAATTGCTCACTCTGTTCCTTTATCTGTGTCTCTTTTCCTTTTCTTCTTTTATTTTCACCCTTTTTCTTGTCTTTTCCTCAGTTTTTCACCATTGCCTGACTTTATGCTTATTGGCTGTTTTGCCTGACTTCAAAATGGCCTCCTGAGAGCTAGATTCACTATTTCCTATGGTGCCTGACTCTAACATGGCTGCTGGAGCTTCTTCCTCTTATTCGCTGTCCCGCCTGGCTTCAAGATTGCCGCCGAGTTCTCGCGAGATTTCAGCTTGAAATCCTTGTGGGAGGCTCGGGGCTTTCAGATTACTCGGCGGGCGTCTGCGATCACAGAGGTAAGTACTGCTTGCTGGTGGGCAGTCCCGTGGGGTTTCCTTACCGCTGTTCATGTCGGGTTGGGCTCCCGAAGTCGTTTCCTTCTTGTGCTCGGCAAGTGGACCAGGCTGGGCTCCTGGCTCCGTGATTCTTCATGCGACCGGGGTGGGTACCCGATGTCACGTTGTCTTTTCAGCAAGCAAACCAGGGTGGGCTCCTGGCTCAGGGACTCTTCTTGCGACTGGGGTGGGCACCTGACTTCCTGTTTTTTCCGTTTTGGAAGGCGGACCAGTGTGGGCTCCTGGGTCTGTGTTTTTTCTGTTGAGGGGCACGGGAACACATGCCTGGTAGTGATCTTTTAATCCCACCTTTGTGTCACCAGATGTTGTGCCTCATGCCTGCCCCGGACCCCAAGGAACATCAGGACACAGGTAGGGGTTTGCAATCTCTTTAATCCTTGTTCTCTCGTGCTCATAGGCAGGTCCTCCTACATCCCTGGTTCCTCAATCTGCCCCATCTCCTTTCCTGACTGAAAGTGGTGTCTGGTAGCTGGCCCCTCCCTTTGGTCTTGTGCAGGGTCCTAGTGCCCTCTGCACCTTGGTACGACACCTTGAGTGGGTAACAATAAACATCTATTATCCAGCACCAAGATGCCCTTCTGGGTGAACGTGCGCTTTACAAATACACATATTTTTTATGTCTCTGGGCCAGATACTTATAGGCCCAGAGACACAGTTTCTGGTTTCACCGGGTGCGGATACACATTCTATAAAACTGCTGGGGGAGCTGCAGGCTGGAGCACAACCCCACTCTTTCCCTACCCATGCAGCACCACAAGTGGGTCATAAATCGTTGTCCCCTACCTAACTCTACCCTGATCTTCTGAGCTCCGTCCCCCAACCCCCACTGGCCCTTCTGCTGACATTTTCCCCCTGCCTTGAACGGGATGAAATTGTCAGCAGATTTGACCTGAAATGTTGGAAAAAAACCCATGGAAGAGGATTCTGTATTCCCAGATGCCCAGATGTGTGTGGTTATTCTGAGGACAAATCTCGTTGTGTGGTGATACCATCTGTAATCAGAGATACTGGTCCCGTACCTTGTCTTACTTCACCGAAATCCAGCAAACTCCTAATGAAGCCTTTAACATTTTCAGTCACTGCTGCATGGGTTCTGCTGTCTTTACAATATCAGCAAGATTATTGCCCAACGTACTAACGTACTTCAACAACCACACAAACTTCCACAAACCTGCCAGATATCTCTGCTCAGCCAACTCCTACTCGCACCACCCTCGCACCACCCTCCCCCCTCACCCCGCATATGCAGAACCAGATCCGGCGGTCATGCCTTCTCCTATCTCACTCCTAAAGCCTGGAATGACCTGCCCCTGCACCTCAGAGCCGCTTCCTTGGTTCTTCTATTCTGCAAGAAACCGATGGCCTGCTTCTACACAAACCCCCACCCCAGGCTCGGCTCTGCAGCTCCTGCTTCAGTGCCAGACTAACCGGCCAGGTGTGTTCTGTGCTCTACAACTACACATAACACAGCAATTCAGGAAACTTTGTCAGGTTTAAGAAGAGTCCCGGAACCAGAATTGGACCGGCTCCTACTTTCTCGTTGCACCATGAGCATAAAAACGGTACAGCTGGCACCGTTCACTCCTTGTCGCTGGCACAGTGATCAGAGGACGCATTTCAAAGAAGGAGGACAGTAGAGTCCCAAAGCAGAGCAAACTGCAGCTAATTACAGACTAATCTGGAAAAAGGACAGGGTAAGACGATTCCACGTGAAAGTGAGGCTGCAAGCTAAGCAGGCCATTACTGCGCTATCTCTCTTTAATTACATTCACAGACCCACCAGGAGACACACATGGGAAATAAAATGAAACGTGACGTCGTCATTTCTTAAAATATAATTATAGAGGGGGAGCTATGGTAAAATAGATATTCTGGCACTTTACGCAACGGGCAGGTTTACCAAAATAAAGTGCAACGCAATACAGCTACCAAAGTTGATGCACTGCTTTGCGCTAGGTGGACAGAGCAGTACAGGGCCATATTTACTAAACATGGCCTCCTATTGCTTGCTTCCCCTACGCTGCCACACAAATAGGCTGCCTAGTGCCACGCACACACTTTGCACCATGGAGCAAAGGTTTGTGCATGATGTGTAGCAAAGGAATTATACAGGAACTATACCCTTTCAGTACAAAATTCTCTGTTTAGACAAGTTTTTAAACATTTCACACATTAGATGTGTGCTGTGCACGCTCATACAATGCGTGAACTGTTGAAATAACTCTATTTCTCTAATTGTGTGCCTGTCCCAAAGGCATCATTTAATTTAATCAACAAAAAGAGGGGGGGGGCAGGAACAGGTTATGATCCAGTGCCTGTGCTCCTAAATCTAATCATTAGATCAAAACGGGGTAACACTGTTCTGAAGGAGGGGGTGCAATGTGTCACCCACTCACAAAGATGGAAAAGAGAGAGAAACTGAAAGCCAGGCATATGGATGGGGTAGCTGCTTGTGAGCCGGCACCCGAGCTAAATTTCCGGTAAGGTGCGGGCATCCTGCGCCACTAGCCCATGGAGCAATTCTCTTTTTGAATTTAGGTCACATCAGGAGCGTTTCAACTTTTTAGTTGTAGCCTTACTGTGGGGTTCACAGTTTTGGCATGCCCTGATTCCAAGGAGGGCTTTTATCCCTCTTTTACTCACTAGCACTTTCACACAACAACTTGTTTTTCGGCCCTGATGAAGCCCCACGGATCTTTGTGACCAACCAGGCGCGAAACATGTCGACCTTTTAGTTACCTGGGCACATTGCACCTATTGGAGTAACACAAAGCCTTCGGCTTTTTATTCTGGCAAGGGTACTGTCACATTAAATACACCCTTTTGGTAACCCTTAGCCAGTTTTAACTTACACGCACTTACCCACCCTCCACCTAGGACTCACCCCACACACCCGCACGCATCTGACGGCAGTTCTCAAAAGATCACCGCTAAAGTAACCCTTCGGGGGACCCGTAGGGCATTGCAGCGCCGGCCCAACGAGGAGCAGACACCCGATGATGAAGCTTGACATCCTTCGGGGTGTGTGAGGGCAACAAGAGGCAAGACTTGTCCTTCCCTCTAACCAGTGGGTTCTTGGCCTATATCCCCCTTTTCTGCCTTTCAGGTTCTCTCTCTTTTCCATCTTTGTGAGTGGGTGACACATTGCACCCCACCCTTCGGAACAGTGTCCCCCCATGTTCTAATCATTTAATTTAATCCAAAGCCTGATCTGACAATATTAGTGTTCGGCATTAAAAAGCATGTGTGTTTGTGCTGGACCTCCAAGTACATCCCTTAAAATGCCCCCTTGACGCAAAGTAGCGCAAAGCAGAACCCATCACTATTTGTGCTGAAAAAAGGCATTTTCCCAGAGCAAAAAAAGGTTTGCACTGGGAAGTAAGTAGCCTTTCAAGACTGTCTGCTGCTTAGTGTGATTTTGTGTGACTTTGCAGCGGTGCAAAGTCTTAATAAATCTGCCCCGGTGTGTCTTCTGGGCACAGGACTCGCTCTGCTCACTGATTAAGTGAAGTTTTAGGTATCCGTTCACATGACTGCGCCACAAAGATGGGAGAATCTACGTGTGACCCTCATCTTCCATCTAATGAACCTGAAAGCTTGTGCAAGCAGCTAGACAGGCCCTAAGCATCCGACTTCAGCAAAACAGTCCATTTGACAACAAAATCAGACGAGTTTTCCAAGAAGTCTGCTGTAGCCCAGTGTTTGCAGCAAAATACAGTAATCAACAATTTCTGTAAGGCCTGAACGTATTGAATACATTGATCTAGGAGACCTAAGCAAAATGACATTTTTCGATTTTGAGCGCTTCTATTCCACTTGTAAGGCCTTTTTTTTAATAAGCTCTTTATTACAGTCTGGCACCATCATGTGACCCTTTTGCTCAGCCACGTTAAGTGCAAATGGCTGCAGAGGTCATAATGTTGGGTCGGGCAGGGACAAAAAGGAATAGGGGCAGTGACTATTTCAACAAGAGAACTCAAAGAAAATTTGAAAGCGATATTTTTTAGGTCGAGCCCGCCAGACAGCACAAGCTGTTTGCAAAAGACCTTGAGCTTACCACGAATTTACAGGCCCGCCCAATACTTCTCATTGGCTGGCTTCATTGTCACTCTCATTTGCCGCCTTCTTATTAGAGGGGTTTTCTTGGGCCAGCTTGTCCATTGTGTGTTTGTCCCTCTCCTGGAGCATTACCTCTTTTCCATCTCTCTGATTCGGGTGGCTTCTATCTTTAAACTACTCACTTTACGGGGAACTTTTCTTCTTATTGGTTAAGCACTCCATGAGAGTGCATGTGTTTTCCAGCTCTTCCCTTCTTTTCCCACGCACCCACTCCGTGTTTCTCTCTCATGTTCTTCTTCCGCCATCCTCTGACTCTCCACATTGTTCTCACCCTCGTTTGTTTTCCCCTGTTCTTCATGTTGCTGTCAGTTTTGTGCACTTCTTGTTGTCTCGTTTTCTTCCCCCCCATCGCTTGTTGTTCTCCTCTTACCCAGCTGCACTCTGTGTTCCTCTCTCCATTTGTGGTTCTTGCTCACCCCATATTCCTCTCACCTTTTTGTGAGGCTTTTTTCCTACTCATCCCTGCACACTCCTCCCACTCACTTCAGTTATCAATCACCCTTGTGGTCCTTTTGTTAAGTTTTTAGTCTCCCACTATAGAAAATATGTATATATTTTTCTTTTAAGTGGTGTCCACCATCTTAAATTGTTAAATTAGGAAATAAAGCAAATGGCAGCCAGATTATTCCACTGGCATGTGCAGGCGTTCTGGCGCATGTACATGCTAAGGTCATCACATATGTGCGCACCACATTTCTTTTTTATATTTGATGATGCGGCACAGAGTTTTTAAAAAGCCAGACCCCACAGAGCATCAGCAAAAGGCCGTAGGAAAGCTAACGGGTCCCAATTGTGTGGCCTAGTAGCTTTGCCAATGATTGTTTTGAGGAGAGTTTGGCTGCCTGGGTTTGAGGCCTGGTTATCTTTTTGTCAGTGGCGGCTGGTGACATTTGAAAGTGGTGAGGCGGAAAGTTATCGTGGTACTGCACTGAGGCAAATGAGCGTAGCGAGCGAGCGCGAAAAACCTACCGGGGTTGGCTGCAATAGATCAGCTATTTTCTTCATAACAAGCGAAATGAGAAAATGAAAGGCTGTTAAGTACTTTCCCGTTGTGTTTCGACTGCTGAGCTTCAAGCGTGATTTGGTGAATGGCTTTGAAATATTCTGCTACAGGTTATGGCAAACTGCAGTTTCTTGTTTTAATGACAGATAAGCAGCCCACTTCACATACACACACACGCACACCATTAGTGCACGCACACACACTCCATCACACTTCCAACACACCTGTGCTCTTGTCACTGGAGAATTGTGCAGCTGCAAAATACGTGCATGCATGCGTACCATAGAGTAGAAAGGTTGCTTGGTGACAACCCTGCCATTTGACCCGCGCAACTTCCGCGCCATTTCCTGCTTTGGAAGTTTGTTATAAAAAATGCGCGATTCGGACAAATTACTACATATCACTGTCTCAGAACTAAAATGACTGCATTGGCATAGCTTTTCAATGAGACAGCAGGAGCATTGGCGCTGGGGCACGTAGGTCTGGGGAACGGTGGCAGCCTGATTATTGGTGCATTTTACTGCGCAGGCAGCGGTCAGCGGGAGTAGAGGGTGTGGGCACGCTCTTCTCTTCCGGGACATGAGGGCCTGTGGCACGCGCTACACCACTGAAATATGCCTAATGTTATATAACAGTGATTGTGTGATGTAATTTAATGTAGTAGTGTAAAACCAATTTGCTCAGTGCGCCATTCAGTAAAGTAATACTTATATGATCCCTCGCCCACCCCCAGTCAAATCAAGGTTTCTAAAATCATGTATCAGTAAGATATCACAACAATCTTACAGTGTACTGTGTAAACCCTTCATGTTCAATATATAAAACTCTCCATGTTCTTTGGAAACAGCCCATCTAAACCGGCCATTTTAAATAAAGTAAAAAAATAGATCACATAAAAACAACCATTAATTGCAGTCCAAACACAAACGATTGGAAAAAATACATGCACATTGAATGGTACAGAAATAAAAACACAGACTGAAACCCAGTTCCCTCACAGATACACATACAATTACAGACAAGCTGAAAAAGTTCTAAGCTTCGAGAGGCCTGCATTCACACACTCGCCACAGACGCGCACACCGAGCGTATAACCGAACGCACTCATACACACGCATCACACACAACCCTAAAAGCAGCGTGTTTACATTGTGCCCTATGCGGCTGACACGTTCCTTTTTACAGAAGAGATAATACTGCAGACGATTTACAGGCACCTCGTCCAGACCTTGGTGTATTCTAAACAGAAAGCGATTTAAGGGAAGGAAATTCCGTACAGTAGAAGATTATGCAGTGTTAAAACAATGTGTCTTCTCTCTCATAAATTATTGACTGGTTGACTAAGGAAACAATTTATTAAAAAAGCGGTCTACCCAGACATCCTTTCCTTCACAAATAAGCCTAAAATCAGCCTAGGAAATAAACTGTACAACTATACAACTTCACTACTCGCAAAATCCTAACCCACCTCTCACAATATCCCCAGCAACATTTTATAAAGTAAGGAACTCTTACCCTAATGCTAACTCTAGACACTGGCAAATAATTATAATAATACATTAAATTTGAAAAAAAGGGGATTTAATCATAACCAGTG
Organism: Triturus cristatus; assembly: GCF_964204655.1. NCBI lineage: Eukaryota > Metazoa > Chordata > Amphibia > Caudata > Salamandridae > Triturus > Triturus cristatus. The sequence goes on from NC_140588.1 coordinate 1,055,426,782, forward strand.
TGAAATTTGGAATTATATAAATTAAGTGAAATCAAATATTTCATTAAGCTATCCCTTAGATGAAACAATAGTTCCCTATGCAATGGCAAACAAAGTATTGGTTAGCCGTGGTAGATATGAAGAGACAGGATAGATGGAAGTATATTTCGATACTGTAATGCTATGCATTGTAAACAAAATGACAGGTTACTAGCTGGCCATGCGCAGGGGTAAAAGAACCTGCCCAGAACATTGTCTTTTTGGTTTCTGTATGTGTGAGTTCTCCAGCCCTACTGACAAGTCTCTCTTAATTGACATTAAGTGTATTTATTTTGGCGCTGCTTTTAATCGCATGATAAACGAAGTTTCAGTCATCCGACTTCGGGAAAACAAACTTTCGAACTTTTGCTTAATTCTAAACTCGACAAATAAGCTATTGCGTTTTCCAGATTAAACGAAAAATGCTTGGAGTGCAGTGTTACTGCACCTTCTCTAAGAACTCCACGTAGATCAGAGATCAGTTCTGGGAATAATTCAGCATTCTTAACATCTCAATGTCCATGTTTCTTGACTCGGCAGTATCTCTCACAAATGGCAATGTAAACACAGTCAGCTTGACAATACAACTCATACATGTAAAGATAGACATGTACACTTTTTAAAAACTGTATTCCCATGTGAGGACTGGTGCTTTACCAATTTTGGCATGCACAGAAATAAAAAATGGCCTTGGCGATCACAATCATTCTTGCCGTGGTTTGTTTTACTTGTGTGTACTGGTCAGACAACCACTTGTTCTTGTCCTTGCATGATACCTGCAACACTTGAGTTAGCCAAGCACCCACCAATCTCTGTACAACTACTACAGATGCCCAAGGAAACTACAGAGCTGTCCCTTCTGTCTAATATTTTAATTTATTTTCATTTTTTATGTAGTTAGCGCTTTTCTAGCACTGCCCAGTTCTTCGCCCTCAAGTCTGCGTAGGTTTTCACGTTTCACCACAGCGCGGAGATCCCGCTCGGTGGCCACAATCCAGCTTAAATCATGTTGGTGTGCACAACTCTGAGGAGACCGGCACCTCTTCCAATAAGCTGCACACACAGCAGCTGCCAGGCCAGGGATCGATCCTCTGGCAGCCGTGTTTACTCGTTGCCTCCAAAATGCAACACTTTAGTGACAAATTGATCAAGTACATCTCAAAAAGAGTTGGCTAATCGAGGAGGCTGCAAGTTTAATTAAGCAAAATATTGAACTATACAACTTCACTAATAAAACTCGCAATACTAGCGGGAGAGGGGAGGAGGTCGCCGGGGTGGGGGGATTACAATTTAAAATAGAAAGCTAGGAGGAGCCTAGCGCGCATCCAAGATGGTCGCGTGAGCACAGGGCTCCCCGGACCCTCTCTGCTCCTCGGAATTTATCCTGAGAATATCCTGACGTGGCTTATGGAATCTGGGAGATAAAGACCAGCTGAGCGTATATCTCTTTTCAAAACTCAAATCGGACCTGGGAATCCTGAGTTGTCGTCGTCGGAACTTTTGGGACCCACCCGACGGAGGTGACCGGGGTGAAGGTGACCCGAGGGACCGGGCTGCAATTGAACAACAGCGGCTTCAGCGCGGTGCCAGCTGCCGATCCACCACTTTCGGTTTCGGTTTTGCACTTCAGGAGACCGGCAGGGAGGTGCGCTCGGGTTGGAGAGGTGCTCCCTGGGCCTCTGCATGAGGTTTTCTTTCATCTGCCACTAGAGCGCCTATCGCCTCGGACCCCCTATACCGACATTTTGTGGTCTTCTTGCTGGTGCCTTACACCTCTTGATTGGAGGTCCCCTCGGGTGACCGTGTTCACATGGGGGGCAAAGGGGGTCCCGAGGGCCGCAAGACCAAGGCTTCCCTCCGCGGGGGGGCAGTCCAGAGCAATAACATGGACCGCTACACCCAGGGCAGGGGGCCCTCTGGCGCTGCTGGCCTCCCCTCGGATACTGCGGAAGGAGGCGCGACCGCCACTACGGAACTATCCTTGCAGGACATTATGGGCGCCATTGATGGCATCAGGGAAACCATCGCGACGCAATATGAGGCCCTGGCACCTAAGATTGACACTGTCGCGATCGATGTCACCCTGATCCGGGCCGACCTCTCCAAAACTAACGAGAAGGTCCAGGCTCTCGACGCACGGACCTCCACCCTCGGTGCGGATGTGTCGGATCTGCGGGCCGCGCTTGGAGACATCAGGGTGGTTAACGACCATATGGCCCGGCGGCTTGAGGACTTCGAGGGACGGGCCCGACGCAACAACATCCGCGTCATAGGTGTACCGGAGTCCTCTGACGGCCGCCCGGTTGACCTCGTGGTCGAGGAACTTATCCTGAAACAGTTGTCCTCGGCTGGCCTAAGTAAGTTCTTTGCCGTGGAGCGGGCCCATCGAGTTCCGGGCGGTCGGCCACGGCCGGGGGCCCCCCCGAGGCCTATCGTGGCCAAACTGTTCTATTACAGGGACCGCGACGCTATTCTGCAGGCCTCACGGACCCACGGCCCGGTTCGTCATGAGAACTCGACCATCAATTTTTACCCGGACTTCACGCAACTGGTCCAGAAACAACGGATGGGATTCCAAGGGGTGAAGCGTCGTCTCCGTGAGCTGGGCCTAAAGTATTCGATGCTCTACCCTGCAAAACTCCGAGTGGAACATGGGGATCGGACAGCCTTTTTTGACTCTCCTGTGGCTGCAAGTGACTGGCTGGACTCTCTGCCGGACGGAGGTGGCCGTCCCGGACCCTCTGCGGGCACCGCAGGTGATGGGTCCCCTTTAGAATGACTTTTGGTCCTTGATTTTGCCTTTTTGCACTGTACAGTCGGGTCTTATTTCATTTGCATATTGTGTTTTACCAGGACCAGTGAGGGGGGCGGGCGGGGACGGGTCCCTTACCTCCTCTGGGTTCTTTTCGTAGAATGGGGTTAGTGGGGCGACAGGCACACTGCAAGTTGGGGGGGTTTTTTGGCCCGCAGGGGTGCAGGGTGGGGGGAGTTGGTCCTGGGGTGGGGTTGGGGGGGAGGAGGGTTTGTTTTGCTGTGTGTTTTTTGTTTACAGGGCGAGGTACTGATTTTTGTCCACATTTGGGAACTGTGCTGCAGGCGGGGGGACCCTTGATCTATTGGGGGGGATGGGGGGGGACGGGTTGAGGCTTATGTCATGGAACGTCAATGGGTTGGGGGACCGTATCAAGCGGGGTGTAGTACTGCAATATTTGCGTCGTTTGACTCCTGATGTGGTGTTTCTCCAGGAGACGCATCTGGTTGGCAATGTTTGTCATGCAATGAACAGGGGGGGATACCGCCTCGTGGCCCATTCTGGTTTCACAACTGGTTCCAGGGGGGTGGGCATTCTGCTGCGGACCTCACTTCCGGTGGAGATCACTAAGATAGTCTCGGATGACAGAGGGCGCTATGTGTGTTTGATTGGGAGGTGGGAGGGGCAGCCCCTTGCCCTGGTTTCAGTTTACGTCCCCCCGGGCCTCCAGAACTCCACCTTCACTGACTTGGGTCGAATGCTGCTTGACCTTCCGGACAGCCTCCTGCTCATGGGCGGGGACTTTAATTCTGTGGTTTCGGGTGAACTGGATCGTCAGCCACCAAGGACCCTCCCCGCTGCCCAGGCATGGCTGGGTGGGATGCTGGAGACCTTCGGCCTGGTGGATAGTTGGAGATTAATGCATCCGACCCAATGTCAATTCACCTTTCACTCGGGGGCGCATGGGAGTCTCTCTAGGTTAGACTACTTCCTTATGCCCGCGGCGCAGACTGGTCGGATTCGAGAGGTCAGGCACCTGGCGCGGGGTATCTCCGACCATTCCCCGCTGTGGCTTGTTTTTGACACCGGGCCGCGGTCTGCAGGGCGGATCGCTCCCATTAACCCATGGTACCTGCGAGACCCTACGACTCGTGACAGCCTGGTTAAGGCTATGGACCAATACTTCCTGGATAACGAGGGGTCGGTGTCTTCTGCAATGTCCCTGTGGGAAGCCTTTAAAACCGTGATCCGCGGACACGCCCTTTCCCAGATAGTGGTGGCTAAGAGGGTCAAGAGTGAGGCAGTGGTGAGGCTGGAGACTGACATCTTGGGGCTGGAGTCGGCCTTGGAGGCGAATGTTACTCCGGACGGGCTCCATGCCCTCAGCCTGAAACAGTTTGAATATAGGTCCCTGGTCACTGACGCGGCCAAAACTATGTATAGGGAGCAGCAGGGTCGACTGTACGATGCCGGGGACAAGGCGGGAAAGTTGATCGCGTGGCTGGACAGGAAGGAGAGAGTGAATCGTGTGGTCCCGGAGTTGCGTGCTGCGGATGGTGTGTGTGTGACGGAGCCTGACGAGATTGTGGAATGTTTTGCCGACCACCTCCGGGCTGTGTACTCCCCAGTGACTGACAGGGATGAGGACGACTCTCGCCTTCTACTGAGGGATATCGCCTTGCCCTGCCTGTCCGTTGAGGACCGTGAGCGGCTGGACGCCCCCTTGTCGGTGGATGAAATAGCGACCGCGATCCGCTCCCTTCGCTCGGGCAAGGCTATGGGTCCCAACGGTCTGCCCATTGAGCTATATAAATTGCGCCCTGACAAGCTTGCGCCCTTCCTCAGTCGCATGTTCCGTGAGTCTCTGGCGGCGGGTTCCCTCCCGGTCGATCAGCGTTTGGCCACGATAGTCGTTATCCCCAAGGAGGACAAGCCGCGAGATCGCTGTACTTCTTACCGGCCTATTTCACTGCTAAATGCGGAGCCTAAGATCCTGGCGAAAGTCCTTGCCAATCGTCTGTTGAGCGTCGTGTGCGATCTGATTCATCCGGACCAATGCGGATTCATCCCGCATCGTAACACCGCTCTTAACTTGCGGCGTCTTCATGGCGCCCTTGCCAGGGCGGAGCTCCTCTCCGAACCGGCCGTGCTGGTTTCTTTGGATGCCACGATGGCTTTTGACACCATCGAGTGGCCATTCCTCTGGGCTGTCTTGGCTAAATTTGGCTTTGGGGAAGGATTTATTGGCTGGGTGAAGCTTCTGTATACGGGACCCATGGCTCAGGTGGTGGTGAACGGGCGGGTCTCTCGGCCCTTTGCCCTCGGCAGGGGCACGAGGCAGGGATGCCCGTTGTCCCCTTTGCTCTTCGCTCTCGCCCTGGAGCCACTCGCGGCTTGGCTCCGCTGGGAGCCCTCGCTTCGAGGGATCCGGTGGGCCCCGGGCTTTGAAGATCGGGTTTCGCTGTATGCGGACGATATTCTCCTATATCTCACCTCACCGCGGCAGTCGCTCAACGTCCTCTTTGACGTTCTGACTTCCTTTGGGAGTAATTCGGGTCTCACGATCAATTGGTCTAAATCCTGCGTCTATCCGATCTCCGGTGGTCCTCCACTCCTACCGCCTCGGCTTCCGATCCAGGTATCACTGAGCGGCTTTAAGTACCTGGGGATATACGTTTCGCTGGACCCGGTGGCTCGCTATGAGCTGAATCTCCTGCGTCCGCTTCGGCGATTGCGAGAGGATACGGCCCGGTGGTGCAGGCTGCCCCTGTCCCCGCTGGGTCGGGCCGCGCTGTTCAAAATGATGTCCCTTCCCAGGTTCCTCTATGCACTCCAGAATTCCTTCGACGTCATCCCAGTGGCCTACTTTCGGGAGGTAGAGAGCCTGCAGAGGAGACTGGTGTGGGACGGGCGGGCGCGTATTGCTCTTGCTAAGCTTACTCTCCCCTGGTATGACGGGGGCATCGCGCTTCCCGACATTCGCAGGTATTATTGGGCCGCGCAGCTTTCGGCCATCAACCATGCCACGTATGCGCCTGGCCTGAACCCGGCGTATGAGATGGACAAGTTCCTGCTTCCCGGCGGGGACTATAACAGGGCGCTGTACTCCCGCTCGGCTGGCCGGACCCTTACGGGTCCTACTAAGATCGCTGTGCGGACCTGGAGGGCCGCCACTGCGGCCACGGGCTGGGGTGAGCGACTGACATGTGCTACTCCTTTGTTTGCCTCCGATCGCCTGGGGAGCCTCTGGACTACGAAGGGGTTTGACCAGTGGGACACGATTGGTATCAGCAAAGTGGGAGACCTGTGGCATAAGGGCGCGGTTAAGACTTTCGCGGCTCTTCAGGCCGAATATGAGCTTACGGACAGGGAGTTCTTCCGCTATGCCCAGGTTCGACACGCCCTGCTCTCGGTCTTTGGAGAGGGGACCACGATCCCGGTTTCCTCGCCCCTCGAGGACCGCATACTTGACGGACATGTCCCGGACAGCACTATTTCTTTAATTTATAAGAAACTGATTAATCATCGGGCTGACCTCTTGGTGCGCCTTCGGGAGGCTTGGACGGGGGATGGGGTGGAATTGGACGACGAGGACTGGCAGTCTGCACTGTCGTCCCCCAAAGAGGTCGCCATTCCAGCCCGTCTCCGGTTGGTACAGCTTAAGATTCTTCACCGGGTGTATGTGACGGGTCCTCGCTTGGTCTCGATGGGATATTCCGACGATGGGCTCTGTAAGCGGGGTTGTGGGCTCAGTGCCACCTTTCTCCATATCCTGTGGGAGTGCCGCGAGGTGGCGGACTACTGGCGCCGGGTACATACGGTTATGGGACAGGTCACTGGGGTTGTGCTGCTGCCGGAGGTGCGTCGCTGTGTCCTGAATGTGTGGGAGCCCAATGATTATAGCGCGGCTCAGACTCGGTGGGCGGCCCTGGGGAACATGATTGCCAAGAGAGATATAGCGCAGCTTTGGGGTGCCCAGCGGCCGCCCACCGTGTCAGTATGGAAGGAGAATATGGACTGGTGTATGTTCAGGGAGAAGACTGTGTATGTTGCCCGTGGTAAGCCGGGGGCATGGGGCAGAATCTGGGGGCAATGGAATGCTTATCGCGGGGGTATCTGTACGCCCCCCCTGGTGGACACCGATATCGCTATGTCCCCCTGACCCTTGACGGTTCCGGGCACCTTTTGGAATGACTACATATGGACGTTCAGTTCCCTTGGCCCCCCCCCCCCCGTCCCCAGCCTCCCGGTACTCCTTCCTTTCGTGTGCTGCTTAATGGTCTGACCTGGAGTTCCCCGGAGGAAGCCTGACCTGCGCCGTTTGTCTTTATGCCTCGCCTTTTGTTTTTCTTTTAGTTTTCTGTGTTTGTTTGATCTAAGTCTCCTGTGCCTCTAGAACTATCCGGACTCACTACGGGGCCGACCCCCGGGAACCGACTGCAGCTTTGATAAATGTATATTTCATTCTGTACTTAGCGGCCGGCCCTGGTGGTTGTAGGCCCGTGCTTGTAATCGAATTATTGTTCAATAAAAACTTTAAAAAAAAAAAAAAAAAAAAAAAAAATAGAAAGCTAAACTTTAGCTTACCAGACCAGGTCCGGACCGCGCGCGCCTCTCTGCTTCTCGGCCGGGTCCCGTTGGCGCCTCTTCTAACTTAGGAACAGGCAACAGCACTGGTTGGCAGCTCTAAGCCAATACTGACGCTGCTCCAGCAGCGCCAGCATTGGCTTACAGCAGGGTGACTCACCGCCCGCCTGCCCATTAGGAGACCGAGGTTTGAGCCTTTGCTCAACCCTCGCTCTCCTAATGGGCATGCGCCAGCCACAGTAGACAGTTGTGCGCATGACTGGGCACGGAGCGAAAATTCGCCTCCTTCACCCAGCATGCGCACTGCTGCCTGCTGTGCGCTCTGCGCCACCCCTGGTCTGCTGCATGTATTGTCAGTCACTCAGCACCATGACGTCGGACCGCCCTCCCCCTTCAGAATCTGAAGGGGGTGGGCAGTCCGAGTTCATGCTGTCTGCTGAGACTGTGACTGACATGATTGACGCAGAGGGAGCTGCCGGTGCGGGCGGCTTGTGGGGAAACGCCCCAGCGCCCTTAATGGACGCACCGCCACTGCTTTTTGTCAGACCACGAGCCCACTGCTCCATCTGATGAGTGAGTCGCATAGTACCACAGCAGCATGGCACACAAACCCAGTGACAGGTCCCCTGGTAAAAGTTGCACTAAAGTTTGAGAGCAGGGACTGGACATGAGAGCGCTCATAATGAGAAACACACTGCCTGGGATTAACAGCCCTACTCCAGTTGTCCGGTGTGAAAATTGAGCATTTAAAAGTGATGGGAAGCAGATAAAACGGAATTTCAAGAATTCCACAGGGGTGCGAGAGTTGTGCCTCTGAGAGACAGATAAAGCCATGGTCTTTCTAAACCCTTCCAATGCCCTTACGTAACACAACACAACGCAAAGCTTGGGCTTAAGTGAGCTTAGTAAATTGAGAGTAATGCATGGATGCGCAAACCACTGCCCAACGTTACTCTGTGCTGAGAAGGCGTTCCATGGGTGGAGCATGGGTGTTCCCATGCACCCACCTATGGATTTTCATGCATTCCCAGATTTACAATGACTTGGAAACCTGGGAATGCATCACACAGCTGCTGAATGCATAAGGGTGAATGTTTGCAAACCTTTGCTCCCAAGTTTAGACTTTTGTATTTTTTCTCTATGCATAACTGCATTGTCCACAAAGAAAACTGTCTGTAATCTGTAACTGCCTGTAATCTGCACATTATATGTTATACAAAACAATGTTGATATTGATAAACAAGGGTATGTGGGAGAAATTGCTGCAAAAGTCAAAATGTTAATTTGCATATGTGGAAAATTGAAAAACGTTGCTACCTTCACAAAGTTGCACAGTGTTCCATAGAACTTTACATATGTTGGAAATACATTTTGCAACTTCAGCCACCACTAACTTCAGTGCACATCGTCCCTTGTCCTTTGCATCATACACTGGGATCCGAATCTGGGATCACCTGGACCCTACGCTCCAAGGCCCTCATTTACAAGAGGCCTGTGCCGCCGGAGTGTCACTTTATATCACACCCCGTTGGTGCAGGCCTTTGCATGGCCTCAAAGATATGGAGTGAGGCAAGGCAGCGCAAAGCATGAGTTGCCTACTCTGCAACAAGGAGGCGTTCCATGGGCATTGTGGTGGGTTTTCCCACACAACACCCATGGATTGTAATACTGCCCCAGATTTACAACATCACGTAAGCCTGGGGTAGTGCCAAAAACATACGCCTCCTCAGAGCAGGCGTAACAAGTTGAAATTTTACATTTCTCCTCGTTTTTCCTCTTTCATGTGTGCTGCAATCTGCAGCACAGATAGAACAAGGAAACTGCCACTTGTGATTGTTTTTGTTCAGAAAGATGCCCCATCCTGTACAGGGCAATTACACCAGCAACACAGACAACATTGCACCATGGTGCAAGGGTACCTATGTTGGCGCTGGGCTGCAATTTCTGCGCCCGCACTGGCAGGAATGCACCATATCTTTAAGATACAGTGCATTCCTACCCTTTCTAGTGGACTGCTCCCTTCACTGCACACCTCCGCCTGGTAGTTGCTGCTGCTCCGGTGGTTGCTGCTCTCCCTCTGGTCAGGAGTTCAAGGCCCTCCTCAAACTGCAGGCTCCCGTCTGCGCCTGGTTTAGTGGTAGAGCATCACTGCTCTGCTGCTGGACTCCCCTTCTGCCTCTCTTTTCTGCTCTTCTGCCCTTTTTGCCTTTCCTCTGCTGCTGCCTTCTTTTCTGCTTTTAGCCTTTTCTGCTTTGGCTTTTTTCTTGTCCCTTTTGCACTTTTCCTCGAGCTTCGCCGCCCTTGCCACTGCGATCCCCAGCCCCCTCCAGTGACTCTCTCCCGCTCCCCGTGTTTCCCGCCTCCCAGCTGTCCAGACTACTATTTAATGGCAGCTTCTGCCCGTCTGCACCCATCCGCGCCTGGACCGTGCCCAGCACCACAGACCCTGGTTCTCGGACCCTCCATCGATACAACACCAGTACCCTCCTCGCCCTCAACATAGGACGCCACACCGCCTGCCACCACACCTCACCGAAGAACACCCTAGGACCCTTCTCCTGGGGGAACTGCAGCTACACCTTAGTCTACCCCAACTCCTCTCACCACCCAGCCGACCAACAGCGCACCGACCAGCTCAATTGCATCCTCCTCAACATGAGCTCCCTCCACAAATACGTCACATAAATCTGGCACCTCCTTGACGCCGCCTCTCCCAACTTCGCCTTCTTCACGGAAACCTGGACCAAGCCCTGCTCTGGTCCGGACATCGCCACCGCCATCCCCAACAGCTACAAAATCACCCGCAAGGACCTCGTTGACCAACCAGGACGAGGCATCGCCATCGTCCACAAGAACACCCTCCGCCTGACCATTCACTCAAATGACCCAACGACAACCATGGAACACCTCCAGATCCAGACTAAACCCAACACCACCCTCCACGACACCCTTGTCTGCAGGCCTCCCAGTCCCACCCGCCCTTCACCGACACCAGCGTAGACCTCATCATACGCCAGGCTCTCTCATCCACCCATTACATCCTACTCGGCTACATCAACTTCCACCTGGACAACCCCAGTTACCAGAACATCACATCCCTCCTGGAGAACCTCTCCAACATCGTACTCAAGCACCTAGTCCCTGCTCCGTCACACGCAGCCGGACACATGCTCGACCCTGTCTTCTCCGCAAGCAGGAACATCACCTACAGCCACACCAACAAACTCCTCTGGTCTGCCCATCACTGCGTACACTTCGCCTTCACCACTCCCACAGTACACTACCGCCCTCACAGCACCCCCTTTCATAGCTGGAACAAGGTCACCGGAGAACATCTCATTGCCTTCCTCAGCACTACTGCACCACCAACATCAACAGACACCAACACCTCAGCACGCAACCTCCACCGATGGATTTCCAACTGCGCCGACACTCTGGCACTCCTCAAGAAGGCATGAGGCAAGCAAAATGCCAAGAAAGCCAGCTGGTCCACTCCTGCCCTCCACGAGTCCAAGAAACCTGCAGACAACTCGAGAAGAGATGGAGGAACAACAAAACCCTGGAAGCCCCCGCAACCTTCAAAACCGCCATCAACACACAATGTCTCCTCCTCAAAACCACAAAGAAAATGGCTCTCCCAAGACAGAATCAATGCCAACTCACACAATAGCAAAGAACTCTTTGCCTTCATCAAGTAGTTCACCAGACCTAACAGCCAGACCACTGATGTTCTACCCTCCCAAAACCTCTACAAAAAACTTGGTACCTTCTTCCACCAGAAGATCAGGCAAATCTATGACAGCTTCGACACCCAAGACCCTGCCAAAATGCCTGTCACCACTGAACGCAACCATGCCGCACCCAACAGATCCTGCTCAACTGGACCCCTCTCACCACAGATAACACACTCAAGACCATGAAGAGCATCCACTCCGGAGCCCCATCAGACCCCTGCCTGTATCATATCTTCCATAGAGCAGCCACCTCCATTGTGCCAGACCTTCGCCGCACCATCAACTGCTCCAGCGAAACCACCACCTACCCCAACAACTTGAAACACACCAAGATCAACCCCCTGCTGAAGAAGGCATCTGCCGACCCGACCGACCTCAAGAGATTCAGTCCCATCTCCTTCCTCCCCTTCCCAGTCAAGGTCCTTGAGAAGTCCATCAACACCCAATTTTCCAAGTTCTTTGAAGAGAACTACACCCTGGGCATCTCTCAATCCGGCTTCCGAAGTAACCACAGCATTGAGACAGCACTCCTGGCTGCCACCAACTACAACCGCACCCTCCTCAACCATGGCGAAACTGCAGCCCTCATCCTACAGGACCTCTTGGCTGTGTTCCATACCATTACCCATTGCACCTTAATCACGAGACTCCCACAACACCGGCATCTGCAACAAGGCCTTGGACTGGATCCATTCCTTCCTTGCCGGCCGAACAAAGCGAGTCAGACTACATCTGTTCCTCTCAGAGCCTGCACAGATCAGCTTCTGAGTGCCCAAGGGCTCCTCCCTGAGCCCCACACTCTTCAATGTCTAAATGGCCCCCCTCGTGGCCATTGTCAGAAACCATGGACTCAACATTGTCTCCTACATTGACGACACTCACCTAATCCTATCTCTCCCCAACTAACCCACAGCCACCAGAATCGACTTTCACAGTGGTATGAAAGCCGTTGCCACCTGGATGAAAGACAGCCGCCTTGAGCTGAACTCAGACAAGACCAAAGAACTCATCCTGGGACCCGCCCCCTCAGTTTGGGACGACTCCTGGTGGCACGCCACACTGGGAACCCCTTCCACCCACTACACACATAACCTCTGCATCATACTGGACTCCTCACTCACAATGAACAGCCAGATCAACGCAATATTCTCATCCTGCTTCCACATGCTCCGCCTGCTTCGAAAAAGTCATTCAGATGGATCCCCACAGAATCCAGAAAGACGGACACCCATGCACTTATCACCAGAAGACTCGACTATGGCAACGCACTCTACCCTGACTCAGCAGCTCCCCCCAGCGCCTTCAGACCCTCATGGGTGAGTAGTCGCGCTATACAAAATCCTGATTAATTGAGTGATTGATGGATTGATTGTGTAGGCCAGCACAGCAAAATTGCTTGTGGCACTGCCCTACGCCAACTCTTTGTAAATGAGGCCCCAATTGTTCTTTAATTAATGTCTGTGGCTTGAGATGCACCTTTTGGAACTAGAAAATGACTTCGAAAAGGAGCCTGCTGCTCCTGGCCATGCTGTATCGATTTCCTAAAGCGAGAATAACCTGTGGCTCCCCGCATACGAATCCCTGTTGGCTGCACATTGGCATAACTGAAAGGATCCATCAAGACAAGGAGTTGCTTGTGCTTAGGTCTGGTCTAAAGCATCTCCAGTGTGGTGGTGCAGGGACATGAAGGCCAAGGATGTCATCTGATTTAATGACTCAGTTTGTCGAGTCCAACTCCTGTCACTGCTGCTGAATATTTGATGTTGCAACGCATGCCTTTACAACGCTGTCGTTACAACGACCGCATTGTTACCACGCATGCCATTACATCGCAAGTTGTATCAACGACTTGCTGTAGGGGGCGTCCTGGATTTAGGAATAGTATTAATTTTTATTCCTACTCCAGTTTGTGCAACAGCAGAGAAGGTGTTGGATTCAAAATCCAACACATTCCCTGGTGTGCACACCCCCTACAGCAAGTCTTTGATACGACTTGAGATGTAATGGCACGCGTTGTAACAACGCGGTAGTTGTAGCGACTGCGTTGTGAAGTTACCGTATTGTGGAGACAGCGTTGTAAATGCTGTTTCCCCTGCTGCCAATTGCCCTGCACAGTGACGGCCTTAATGACCTCCAGGTGCTTTCATTTATTTATCCAGCAGCACTACTTATAGACCCACTATACTAGAAAAGAAACTTCAAGTCCTGACGTGCATAGGTGATGTTGCTGAAAAGCCTGGACTGACTCTAGAGGTCATGCCAGTGGCATGTTACTGAGTGTTAGGCTGCGCTGAGTGCTCTGACCCTGGTTCATGCGTTTGATCAGAGTGCAAGACTCTTGGTACTGAGTACTGTGGTTCTGGATTATAGGGCCAAGAATCAGGAGTTTGAGACTGTCAGATATATGCAATTCAGGATTATTCAGGAGTGAAGCTCTTTGTTCTGAGCGGTGTGACTCAGGATTAAGGGCATGGATCATGAAAGTGAGATTGTTAATACTGTGTATAGTGACTCTGGACTGACCCTGGATCAAGGGCATGGATCATGACTTCAGATTACAGAAACGGTTCATGAAAGTGAGATTGTTAATGCTGTATGGGGTGACTCTGGATTGACTCCGGATTACGGACATGGTTCATGAAAGTGAGATTGTTAATGCTGTATGGGGTGGCTCTGGATTGACTCCGGATTACGGACATGGTTCATGAAAGTGAGATTGTTAATGCTGTATGGGGTGGCTCTGGATTGACTCCGGATTACGGACATGGTTCATGAAAGTGAGATTGTTAATGCTGTATGGAGTGGCTCTGGATTGACTCGGGATTACGGACATGGTTCATGAAAGTGAGATTGTTAATGCTGTATGGAGTGACTCTTGATTGACTCCGGATTACAGACATGGTTCATGAAAGTAAGATTGTTAATACTGTATGGATTGACTCTGGATTATGGGCATGGTTCATGAATTTGAGATTGTTAATGCTGTGTGGAGTGATTTTGTATCGACTCTGGATTTTGGGCATAATCCATGAAGGTGAGATTTCTAATGCTGTGCGAGATGATTTGGGATTGACTCCGGATTACGGGCATGATTAATGAAAGTGAGACTATTAATGCTTTATGGAGTGACTCTGGGTTGACCCCGGATTACGGGCATGATTCATGAAAGTGAGATTGTTAATGCTGTATGAAGTGACTCTGTATTGACTCCATTTTACAGACATGGTTCATGAAAGTGAGATTGTTAATGTTGTATAGAGTGACTCTGGATTGACTCTGGATTATGGGTAAAGTCCATATAGGTGAGACTGTTAATGCTGTGCGACATGTCTCGGGATTATGGTTCATGAAAGTGATATATCGGTGCTGTGTTGGGCCCCTCTCCATCAATAGTACAAATCAATAGTTGATTGAGTGAACATAGATTGTCAATATTGTGCAGAATTACGCTGCATGTGACCCAGGAATGCGTGCATGGGCCTGGTCTGAAGCAATGTGACATGTGAAGTGCCACTAGTGATATGCTAGACATGATTTAGTGATGGAATTCCAAGAAAAGAATAGCCCTGAGTGACCCCGCTGGCATCGAGGTGCAGTGCAGACTGTTGCAGACTCTCTTGGGGTCAACTCCGTTCCTGAAGTGGTCAGAGGTGGGCTAAGGCGAGCTCCTGTGTCGGGTTTTCCAAGCGTTAAAGAAACACCCGAAGATACACCCCTTGTCCAGATGATCACATGAGACTGCTGGTGGAGATGGACTCTTTCAGCTTTAGAGCTACTTTTGGAAGCTGCAGATGCTGAAACAGAGAAAGAGACAGGAAATAAAGGATGTGGCATAGGGGCCAGTCTTACGTTACAAGCAGGGTCATTTCAGTGGTGCGCTCTCCTTTGGAGGAAGGTGGTAAAAATAGCCACGGTATTTTCTTAGTATGGATTGCAAAAGGAGAGGGAGGATATATTAGTAGTGAAAACTGAATCAAGTACACTTTAGCAAGGAAAATGACATTATAATGGCCTTAAGGGCCTGGCCGCAGCCAAGAAACTTAGTGGGTTTCAAAACAGTAAATTACATTACGCCGCTCATTCTCGCAAACCGCTGGCTGTGCTGCTTGTTTAGGTTTTCCAGTCGTTTGCTAGTAGCAGAAATCCCACAAATTCGATTTGCACATCCCTAGATGGCGGAATGTCCAACATATATTCAAGAGTCTCCAGTGTCCACTAAGGAACACTCTGGTGTTGGTGGGTGCACCTCTGGGGGCCCTGGGAGCCAGGGCAGTGTGAATGAGGGCGTCTTTATGCGTAGAGCTGGCAGAGGCAGCCCCCTCAAACCTTTAGAGAAGGCGGCAGAACGGGCAGGCTTCTTTGTAAAATGGAGACGAAGGTAACTCCTAGTAATGTGCAAGATTGAACGTTCTGCTGAAATGGAAGAATGGAGAGCTACCACGGTTTAACTTTGCAGTTTTATGCGAGACAAATGTCATTGAATACTTCCTGCGAGCGTGTGCAGCCTTGCGAGCACGCCCCTCTGCAAGCTGCACATGGTTTAAAGCCTCCTCTACGCTTGTGAAGCTTTGCATGCGTTTCAAAGTGTGATTTGTGGCAGAGAGATCCTGGGAACTCTGCAGTGGGTTTGGCAACGGCGGGGCTTTACGCACTAGGGGTCATGTTTACAAGCCCCTTGCGCCACATTTGCGTTACTTTTCCCATGTTAAAAGTGACGCAAGGGGCTTGTAAATCTGCCCCTGGGTTTACACTGAAACAACGTTGCTGTGGTGACCTGTGAAATAAAAGTCCTTTTCCACCTATGAAAAGTGACGATGAAAAGCGGCAACGATTCTCTGACACACTCGGACACATTTCCAAGAATAAGAAGCAAGCTGGAGTGTGGCGCGTCGATGGGGGGTAGTGCAGAGAAGAATGCAGAGAATCTTAAAACCTGAAATAGGACATTAGCCTCTTGTGAAACAAAACACAAGCAAAGATCTGTGGTGGAAAATCATGCATATCTCAGCAGAAAAGAAATGGCATATCATAGCCCTGAGGGTCTGACTGCAGCCCAGGCAAGGTTTAGTGGATTACAGGAACAACAAATGACATTATCCTGGTCGAGTCTCCGTACTGCAGGTCGCTCTGTGCATGTCATGTTTTCTGTTTTTCTGTGTGCAGAGTCCAGATATTTGATTTGAACAGCCTACCTTACGTGGCTGAAGGTTATACTGAAACCTCATTCAAGAGCCTCACCCTGTGTAATCCGACCAGCTCGGAGTCTGCTGGCACTTTCCTACTGTGCCCCAGCGGAACAGGTCACTGTGTCATGTTAGAGACATGGTGGGCGGCCCAATGGTCGCCATCTTTGAGAGAGCGATCTAAACAGAACCAAACACGAAAGCATTAGCAGGGTTACATGTGAAGGAAATCAGGGCCAGATGTATGACCGGTTTTTGCGGTCGCAAAAGGGTCTTAGGCCCGTTTGCGACCGCAGAAAACGTGTGGTCCATGTACCAACCCTATTTTGCAAGTCACAAACAATTTACAACTCGCAACATAGGGTTTAGCAACTCGTTATTAGGAAGGGGCGTTCCCTTCCTAATAGCGACTCCAAAAGCTATGTAAGAATGTTTTGCAAACACTCACAGTTCACCACCCTTCTCAGAAGGGTGGTAAAGCACTTGCAAACGGGAAGGGGTCCCCAGGGGACCCCTTCCCCTTTGGGAATGCATGCACAAACATTTTTTAACGGCAGGCAGTGCTCCCAGAGACCACTGCCTGCCCTTAAAAAATGAAAGGTTATAATTTTATTTTCTAAATGCATTCTGTTTTCTTTTAAGGAAAACGAGCTGCATTTAAAAACAAGCATTGGCATAGCCAATAGGTCTCACCTTTGGGAACTTATAAGTGTTTACCCATGCAACAGTTACATTACTAAATACTTATAAGGTCCCAAAAGCGAGACCTATTGGCTATGCCAAGCGGCCCTGCGGCCGCGAAAGTGATCGCGATCAAACATCAAAGCGGCCGTGCGGCCGCGAAAGTGATCGCTGTAAAAGCGGCCTGCGCGCCTGCGCACATGCACTGTAGCTCTAGGCTGACCTGGTAGCACTTTTTGGAGCCCTCTCAATAAGTCTCGCCAGACCAGCGCATGCGCTGGGTTAGGCAAGACCTAAAAAACTGCTTGATTTAAAAGCAGTCCCAGACATGGTGGTCTGCTGACCCAAGCAGGCCACCATCCCTGGGAGGGCCTGCCATTCCCAATGGGGTCTCAAATTACGAAAGCCTCATTAATATGCATGAGGCATGCAACTTGCGACCCCATTGGGAATGGCAAACAGTGTCTCTGACACTGTTGTACAGTGATGTTTGCGACTCGCAAATTGCAACTCGCAATTTAATGCAATTTGTGAGTCACAAACATTTTAATGGTCGTACATCTGGCCCTCACAACCTTAATGGAAGCCTTGTGAAGTTTCTGACACAGTGTGAACAGAGTGGGAGGGAGGGGGCCGACAGTTTTGGACAACTAATGAAAGCGAAATGTCACTGGCACAGTATTTGACATTTTGCACCGCGGCATGCGAGATGAAATCTGCTGTCTAGACGAAAGGATTTACTAATGTGTTACTCCCTGTACAGAAAGAGGTTGTGGGTCGCTTGGTGCGACCATCCATCTGCCACCAGAAGGGTCCGCGACATTAAAGTTTACTTCAGTGAGTGACACGACCCAGTGCAGAGTGAGGTCTTAATCTCAGATGTGATAGTTTTGACTTCACGCTTTCCTTTTTCTTCATCAGCACAGAGCTCTCCTGTCCTATTTCCAGAAGTCCCATGACGACACTTCCAGCAACCATAAGAAAGACAGAGAAGCCATATTGGCTGTTAGTCATATCCCCTCTAACACTCAGATGAGCGTGGGGGAAGTGACATCAGCAGCTTCCATGCTGCCTGATGTCACATCCGTGTTCGGTGGTACTGTCACCTGCAGCGAAAGAAAGGGATTTGCATCGCCTGGGAAAGTGCAGAGTTCCCCGATTTCGCCGGAAAATACGGTTGCACGGTAACAGAATATTGTGGATTTGATATCGTCTTGCAAACATATCGTAGACAAAATATTGACTATTAAAAGATCATGAAGGTAAGGATATATGTTTCCTGACATCTATATATGTTCAATTGCCATATATGTACCTAGAAACCCAATAAGGCACGCATATCTAAATTAAAGACTAGTAAATGAGTACTTCCTGTGTCCTTCCTAACACATCTCTTCCCTCCTTAACCCTATTGCACCCAGCTCCTTTTCCCTTCTCATACCTATCCGTCCTTATAGCTCTGTGGAGCGCTGGACGTGAAGCTTCATTAGATGTTACGATGCACACGAGACTGGTGGGAGCCGCTTTCGATGCGCGTTGGGCTGGGAGAATGAGCTCGCCCATGCAATCTTGTGTGCGTTGAGTGTATTTACTCAGTGGACCACTTTTTCGCCAAATATGATTCGAACCCAAAAGCACGTTTTTGTGTAGGTTGGAAATATTTTAACTTTTCTCTGAAAACACTTGAGTTCAGTATAACTGCACAAGGAGCTGTGCACAAAGATGGCTTATTTGTGTGAATGGCTCCTTGTGCAGCGCACGAGGCCACTGGTTCTTTCTGCAACTTGAGTAGATGCTCTGCTCGAGTGGCAGCTTCCTCAATGCGAATGGAAGGTTTCTCAACGCAATCGTGATCACAACCATCCGAGACTGCCCACGTTTAGAAATGTAGTTGTGGGTGGTCTAGCCTTGGATTTTCCTCACTCGCGCTCACCAATTTAACGCTGGTGAGCGAGGAAAAAACTCGCCTAGGATCGCGGAGCGGTGTTTTTCGGAACTCCGCGTGCTCCTCGGAGGGCAGAAAACTCAGCAAACTCCACGAACAGAGCGGAGTTCACCGCCCTGGCCTATTGAGACCTGGTGAACACGCCTCAGACACAGCCGAAGGAATTAGATAATACAGAAGCTTATAGAGCGCGACAGCTACCCCAAACAGGGGCGTCCTGGCGCTAAAACAACAGGCACTAGCGCTAGATGACCACAGCAAACAAATAGGGAAACACTTAAAAAGCAAACTTCTTGATGCTCAGTAAATATCAGGTGAGTATAGAATCGTGCAGGGATTGTAGGAAACAGGTATTTGGGATATGGACACTTGACGTCAAAAGAGTCTAACATGGTACTCATAGAGCGGACTTATAAAAATCTTGGGTGGACATGCTTTTGGGCAGCTTTAACGTTACAGCCGGGACAAGAGGGAAGACCCAGTGAGCTTCTTTGAAAATAGTATGACAGCTGGGAGAGCCTATCAACAGCAGCTTTGAAAAACGTAACCAGTTCGCTACAATTCATTTGTACTCCTTTTAGTCAATAGTTATGCACCTGTAATCATGCCCTTCCATTGAATGTCTCCTCAGAGAAAGCCCGGGATCCCCCACCTCAAGCAATTTCTATGATTTGAACCTTACAAAGTTACAGAAACAAGTGTACATCAGATATTGGAAATATGAAATATTTCATTTAATTCACAAAGAAAAACATATGCAAAAATCGAAATTTAAAAAGAAAGTTGGAGCACTTCAAAATTGATGCAGGATTCCTGCGTATGATTTTGCATCAAATGCAAGCTCTCGTTTTATCTTCATGTACCAGTGTCCAACTGGGGCCCCAGGCATCCATACTAGATTCCTTTTGCTGCACTTGAGCTGCTCCCAAAAATCAAGATAAGGTCACCAATTTGATTTTCACCCCCCAGGTTCAAATTTCTTTCCACAGAGTGTTTTAACCCCTTCCACACGTGGCAAATTCCACCGCGATGCAAGGAGGGCAGGGCTGGGCATGGCGCCCAGGTACCCTGGATGGCTCCCGGCTGCCATAAATCACGGTGGGCGTGTGCTCATGACGGCTGGTAGCCGTCCGAACTCCGCCCACTAATTAATTCGCCCGCATAGGCGGGAATTAGCCGCGCGTGGGTGGAGCGGCAACGGTCGGACGTCTACCGGCCGTCATGAGCACACAAGTACCGTGACTCATGACGGCTGGGAGCCGTCCTGAGCATTGATGTGGTTAAGATTCGTAATTGTTGGTGTGAAGTCACTTCGAGAAGGTGGACTTAAAACTCCTGTATCTACTCTGACACAAATGTTTGAAGGAGGATAAACATTTATAATGTATTCATTTAGTCTCTTATGATACTTGCAAAGATTGCCGCAGCCTTACTTATTTTTCTTTGATGTATTCATCACTTCAATGATAAATTCACAAAGCAGAAAGTTTTATGTAGCTACACAACACTAAATGACATGAGTCAGCATTTCCTTTCAGCACAAAACACAATCCTAGCCCGAGGTCCCGGCTACCAAAGCGATTTCTGAGCCAGACCTAAAGCTGACCACACGTGTTCCTATGGGGAGAACTGAGCAGCTCAAGCCAGGAGGATGCACAATGCAGCACCCCTCTTTAATATGCAGCAGATGTTCAGCTCCAGAAGCATTTCTAATGATAATTGTTGGGGGCCTTTCCATTGCCAACAAACGAAACCCATTTTTAGCAAGGGGGGTGATATTCAGAGAAAAGAATGACATTTTCCCTCCCCCCAGAATGCTTATGTTTTGTCTATTTTTCCCAAGCCTTGCAATTAATGTCGCCAACCACGGTTTCCCTTTGTTTCCCCCACCCAAAAAAAAATGAATATATTAATGCGGCAGCGTGCGGGCCGCGGACACGCTTTGTCAACCTAGGGGAGCGCCAGGGACCGAAAGCTTGGAAGCCCCGCTCCCAGGGATGGATTCAATTTAACAAGATTATCCTTCAAAACAAGGACTCAAAAAACCCCAACAAAAAAGCAAAAACCCGCCTCTGTCCAGTCGCATTATGCTCACTCCCTGAAAAATTTGGAATTTTTCCCAACTTGCACTTATTGAATTATTGTGTGTTCTGCTCGAAAGCAAGCTGAGGTTGGATTTCTGGTGCGTTATTGTCAAGGTTTGAAAGGACGGATTAGCCTTGTTTAGCCAGCCTTGTATGTTTGTTTAACAATGTTTTCACTTGTTTAAAAAAGGGACTGAACTTGTGGCCTCTTTTTTCTGTTTCCGCTTGTCATCTGGATGTTGTCGATTGCGGGACTTTCACAGTGCTTAATCCAGCCATGTAAGGTCTCATCCCACTCAGATAGAAAAGATGCACAGCGGCAGCCATTTTGTCATTAAATGATTTTGAATAGTGCCGCTATAACTGTTCCAAACCAGTAGGGGTCAGGCACACGCACATACCTATTTATATACGTATACATATGATTTGTTGCAACAGCGAAAGGCAGCTTCGGGTTAGCAATTGACTCCATGTTATTTAGCATAATATACTCAAGCATTCTGCTATTATTTAAGAACCTAATGCATTCTGGGAGTTGAATTCATATTGGCGTCAATTACAGTTGATGATTTTCTGCACAGTTCCAAGATGGTATTAGCCACTATGTAACTACCATAGACATTAAGGCCCTCATTTACAAGCCCATTGGGCCGGCGGTGCATCACTTTTTTTGACACAGCGCAGTGGGCTATCAGTGGTTCCCAAACTGTGCGCCGTGGCTCCCTGGGAAGCCGCCAAACCTAGCCAGGGGAGCCGCGCACCAAGCACTTTAATGCATTTGATGCTGAAGGGTCTGTTGGCTTCAGTTAAATTAATTAGACTTAAATGCATGATGTCGATGATTTGTAAGTGACATGCCTACAGCTGTAAACGTAGTGCTTAATTAATGGCATGTCGAGGGAGATGACCTCCATATTTCACTGGATCTCCACGTTCCAACACTCCCAATGTAAGCGGAAGATGCCTGATTTACTTTGTTAGACTTGTTATTAGTTTTCTTTTTTTCCAAATGCATTTTACACCAATGCAAGTTATCAGGAAAATGCAGTTGTCCTGTCTATTAAACACATTAAGTATTATTAAGTATTGACACTGGCACTTGAACCATAGGTACTTCCAGTACATATTTCTTTCAGTACACACACATTTCCAGACAGGCCTGCTCTCTCCTTGAGCACAGGGAAGTAAAACACCATATACGGCATAATGCCAACATTTAGACGCTAGAAAGAGGGACATTTAAAAAAAAAATCTGAGGAATTTATTTGGTTTGCTTTGATTTGGAGGCAATTTTAGGTAAGAGACAACAAAAATAAAGCTGTATGTGGTTTAAAAAATCGTGAGTCACCCTGCTGTGACAGGTGTGTTGGCACGTATGACATGGGTAGAAATGGAAGTGCATGCACATATTCTTCAAGTCCAGAAACACTTTGGGGATGGGGCCTAAATGCATAGGGGTGCTATCTAACACTGTAAGTGGGATAAACAAGTTTGAGAGGGTGGCATGGGCAAAAAAGTGTAACAAGGAATATTTTATTAGAGGCGCTGCCTTAGTAATACGAAACACCCTGAGTTTATGAGTCAAATACCTTCATCAGCTTCATCCCAATTATTTTCAGGGAGCAAAATGCAACTACTCCTGTGGCCGGGCTTACATCCCCCCCACCCTCCAAAACAAGTAAAAGTGGAGAGCTACAGGCAATGGCCAATGGGTCAAGGGAGCCTGGATCGAAAAAGATTGGGAACCGCTAGGCTAGCTCATATTTACATGGCCACGTGAAGCCACCCTGCATGACTTTTCATGGTCTTGTAAATTGGGTCCCTTTCATGCATTACTCTGCGTGAAAGGGGCATTCCATCAGTGGCGTAGCTAGGGGGGGTAGCGACGGGAGGTTGTCCATCCTGGGCAGCACTTTTTTGGGGGGCAGAGGCGTGCGCAAGGTACGTTTTTTTTTTTTATATCCTCCCACGTCGTCTGTCTTCTTCACCACCCCAACCCCTCCCCCGCTCGTCGTCGTCTGTCGCCAGCATCTCCTCCCCGCTCATACCTGCTCCGGCCGTGACTTGGCATTAACTCAAGGATCGCCCTGGGCGGCAAAAGCTGCAGCTACACCACCACTCTCCAAAGGTATTGCTGTGGGAGCTCCTACGCAATAACCAAGGAACCTGACACATTCCCAGATTTACATAGTTTTGTAAACCTGGGAATGCATCAGAATCCTACGTCTCCCCAGGGGAGGCCTAGGAATGGTGCAACAAGGAGAAATTGTGCAGGAAAATGCCATCAAAGTTTGTTTTTGTGCAGGAGGGTCCCTTTCCTGCAAAAAAACAATCATCCCCGCAAAGCAGACACCCTTGCAACATGACACAAGGGTGTCTGCGCTGGCGCACGGCTGCTGTTTGTGCACCGGCGCAGAGCAGAAGGACAGGAATGCGCCGTATCTTGAGGATAACGTGCATTCCTGCCCTTTCATTTTGACGCACCGCAGCGCTGCCATGCGTCAAAATCTAGTAAATGAGGCCCTGAATCTCAATAAAGCAGGAAACCAACTAGAAACATTAACACAAATATGGTAATTAATGTGTACCTCGTATTATTATGTTTGATAACATTGAAAAAAGCCATCTTTAAGGCTATTTTTGGATAACTTAGTCTTCAACACCATAAACCACTGATAATGGCTCTGGTGGCTTAGTGGATTAATGTGTCCACTATAGGGTCCTGTGCTCGACCTCATGGTCACAGGTTCAAATCGCAGTGCGTCCACTCAGCCTTTCATCCATCCGAGGTCAATAAAATAAGTATCATTGAGTTGGGTAATAATAAACGTCTGTTATTCAGCGCTAAGAGACCTCTGGGCGAACGTGCGCTTTACAAATACATGTTATGTTAGCATCCTATGTAATTTCCCTTATTAAATGACTATATGTTTTATAATATTACTGATTTGATGATATAAGTCCAATCTTCTTAAGGTAGAATCTGTGAGTCAATATCTGCTTGACACATACACATTCTAACTGAAATGGCCGCTCTTGTTCATGAATATACAAGTTACTCAGTAACCCTCCCAGTGCATTCTGGTCAATGTGGTGCATATTTGCAAAGTTACAGTTCTTCCAGGCAAGCAAAGTCTGATGAGCATTAATTTCTTGCAAAAATTAGCTTAATAGCTCTTTGGGTTTTCCTACCTGACACTTTCCTAGCCCAAGATAAGTGTTTTGCTCTTCATAAGGTTTTCAGTGGAGCACAGCAGGTGTTGAGTGCTAAATTGGTCTGCAGCATAACATATAAGACAGTGCCTTCTCAACTGTTCATCAAGCGGGCATGACAATGCAACCTTTGATGCGCTGCCCCTGGACCCGGAAATCATTTTATGCACAAAAAAGCTCAATTTAGCAGCACTCAAAACAGGACTGGCGCTCGCCAATAGCCATCAGCTTTGGGCTTTAGGTGAAACATGACTGAGTAGCCCTCCCAGTGCATTCTGGTCAATGTGGTCCATCTTTGCAAAAGTGTAGTTCTTCCAGTGGAGAAAAGCTTCATAACTACTGACATCTTTCAAGATTTCATTTTCTCAACTTGATAACTATTCTTTTCTTTCAATCTTTCCTCTTTTTTTTGCGTGTTTTGCATTTCGGTGGAGCTGAGTGTCTGCATCATAACAGTTAAAGGCCAGTACCACCTTAACTGTTCATCAAACAGCATGTTACTGTTTCTGATGCCTACTTCACTCCAATTAAAAAAAAAAAACAAAGACAAACACCCCAGATTCTCCTTTTCAACACCCGTTTCTTACATAAATACATATAAGCTGTTTGTCCTCTGACTCGAAGTTTAAAGCACGTGCTCCTTTGGAAGTCAACCTCAGCCTGTCTTAATCCATTAAGATGTGACCTCTAGAAATGGAGCCCACCCTGAATGTGAGGCTTCCAGAGCAGAACATGAGAGTACAGATATGAACCTTAGAGCTGGACACACAAGTACCTAGAGGCATAAACCGAAAACACCTCTGATATCAATTTAAGAAACACGAAAAGCAGGGAGGGGATGTGGCTTAATGGACAGTGATGCACACTCTGGAACTGGGGAACCAGGTTGGATGTTAGCTTAACATTCTGTGATTCTGGGCAAAGTACTTAATACCGCAGTGCCTAAAAATATGCAGCGTACTGCGCTCTAATGCCAGTAAATATACTTCTATGTAATTGAGCAATAGTAACACATGATAACTACAGTGCTTAGAAATTACAGGCGTGGCATGAAGCGCTAGATGCTAGCAACTTATCAAGAGACATGAAGTCAGGAGCGCAACTAGAGCCAAATTTCGGGGGGGGGCTGAGAAACAATTTCGGGGGGGGCTGAACTTTAAGCAATAGGCAGAGTGGAGCTGCAGGGGCTCTTAGAAGGGGTGAAACAGCAAGGCCTCATTAACATGCAAATGGTCTTTTAAAGACCTGTGAAGTGCTCGGGTGCGGCTGCTTTTTTGCCCAGGAAGGTGTCTCATCCCGGGCTGCCACACACGACGGGGGGGGCTGAAGCCCTTTGAGTCCAATGGGTGTTGCGCGCCTGCATGCAGTAATATGCACTCGTGTGTGAATACGTTCATGAGTGTAGGCTCTGAGCAGCCGAGTCTGGGGAAAGCAAAACAAATGCAATTTTAATTTGGAGTCATTAGAAAATGGCTCCCTTGTGGCTGTAAACTCTGGGGTTGAAAATGGCTCTCAGGTGTGAGATTCAGTAATGGCGGCACCATCTTCACGACGAGGACACATCATTACCCCTCCGGCAGGCCCGTTGCTACAGGTATCTTTCCTTCCTCTTTTAGACCTGCTGTGACTTCCTGGAGTGGGCTCGCGACCTGTCAACAAGAAGGCCACAGGAAGAGGCCGCGGTGTTTGCACAGAGAGGGGCGGGGCTTATCATCTTCAGCGGAAACAGCACGTTAATGGCTAAATGCACTCGAGGCCCACCTGCCAAGGGCTTAGAGCGGATTTGTGTGTTTCCCTTTCCTTCTTCCGAAGAGATTATGCTTTAAAGGATCCTAGGTGACGGTGCCAGCTGGGTGAAGGGCCAGTGCCGCAGGGGTGAACGGCGGGGATGCCGTCTTTCGTCACCAACTGTTGGTAATTGTCACATTTAAGAGATATTACAGAGACAGATAAAATAAAAGGAGGCGGGAAAAAAGCCAAAGAACTGCTGCAAAAATAATAATAATATTTCCTGGCCAAACTGAAAAAAAATGAGGGTTCTGCCAATCCCCGGCCTAAGGGCTGGGTACCAACTGAGCTTGACAACCAGAAAACAACTGGTAACCTGCAGAGGGGTTTGAAGACATACACGATTGCTACAATGGAATAAAATGCAGCCCCAATGAAATGGAAACTACAGGGTGTAGTATCGAACACCAAAAAGGAAGAACTGCAAACAATTCCGTTCGGATTGTTTGCTATATAAATGGTCATTGTCACAGTAATTACACACGCTGACCTGCATTGCTTACCTCCATGTGGAGCACATCAAAGTAAATGCAATAAATCTTTATTTGGCTCTTGCTTAATTTGCGGAGTGACACGGAAAAGGTGTACCTTTGTGTTCCCTGATAGGTGGCTGAGACTGAAGATGAAGGGTGTTCACATCCATATCGTCTCTATTGCTCCAAATTACTCTTTCTATAAACCTCAATCAATCAATCACTCAGGGAACTGTAAGCGTGCTACTAACCCGTGAGGGTCTCAAGGCGCAAGGGGTGGGGTGAAGGGGTAGAGGAGTCAGCAGAGCTGTTAAGTCGAAGAGCCAGGTCTTGAGAGTCTTCCTGAAGGTGTTCAGGGAGGGGGCGTGTCTGAAGTCTGCCGGGAGTTCGTTCCACGTCTTGGCCGTGATGTAAGAGAAGGATCTTCCGCCTGCTTTGGCTCTATGGATGCACGGGTTTCAGCTAGTGTGATGTTGGCTGATCGAAGGTTTCTTTTGGGTACGTGGAGGGTGAGTCAGTCATTGAGGTATTCGGGTCCGGTGTTGTGTAGGCATTTGTAGACGTGGGTGAGGATTTTGAAAGTGACTCTTCTCTCCACGGGGAGCCAGTGGAGCTTTCGGAGGTGTTGGCAGATGTGCTTGTGTCGAGGGATGCCGAGGACGAGTCTGGCGACGGTGTTCTGTATCGTCTGGAGTTTGGGGAGTAGGGACTTGTTTATGCCGGCGTAGAGTGCGTTTCCGTAGTCCAGTCTGCTGGTGATGAGTGCATGGGTGACTGTCTCCTTGACTCGGTGGGATCCATTTGAACGTCTTACGGAGAATGCGGAGGGTGTTGAAGCAGCTGTAAGCAACGGCGTTGTCCTGTCGACTCATGGTGAGGGATGAGTCGAGTACGATGCTGAGGTTTTTGGCATGGTCCATGGGGGTCAGTGGGCTGCCGAGGGCGCTGGGCCACCAGGTGTTGTACCATGCTGAAGGGGTGGTTCCGAGGATGAGGACTTCTGTCTTCTCGGCGTTGAGCTTTTGGCAGCTGTTGGTCATCCAGACTGCGACGTCCTGCATTCCTTTCTGGAAGTTGAGTCTGGCGGTGATGGGGTCTTTGGTGAGGGAGAGGATGAGCTGGGTGTCGTCAGCATAGGATACGATGTTAAGGCGGTGTTGTCGGACGATGGTGGCGAGGGGGGCCATGTAGATTTTGAAGAGGCTCGGGCTGAGTGATGACCCTGTGGAACTCAGCAGGTGATTTCCTGTGGGATCGGAGAGGAAGGGTGGCAGTCTAATCCCCTGGCTTCTTCCGATGAGGAATGATCGGATTCAATCCAGGGCAGTTCCTTGTATGCCGGTGTCGAGTAGTCTGGCGAAGAGTGTGTGATGGGAGACGGTGTCGAAAGCAGCTGATAGGTCGAGTAGGATCAGGGCTGCGGAGTGGCCTTTGTCAAGGAGGGTGCAGATGTCTTGAAGTCATGGGGGAGTCCCAGCACTCGAGGCAGCACCCCCGCAGTCATGGGGGAATCTCCGCACTAGGGGCAGAATCTCCTCAATGATAATTAAGGCTCCCGGTTTTCTGTTTCTACGGATTTTTACAGATAAATACAGACAGAAAACAATGTGGTTTCTGTCTGCATTTATTCTTTAAAGTTGATAAATACGGACAAATTGACAAGTGATTGTGTTGTTTTTCTTGAATTATCAGTCAACAGCAGAGCAGATGGACAGCATGGGGAATTAAAAAAACAGGGTACAATTTCATTAAATAATGGCATGTGTCAACATACATTTGTGGTATAATGCTAATATTTAGCAGTGGATTTTTTGTTATATAATATTTGGCAGCTTAAATAGCTAAAACAGACTGACATCAAAGTATGAGTGTGTGTCTATTGGTTAAATAAATATAGAAATGTGCAGTTTTACAACTTCATTTATCCGCAAAACAAAAAATAAATATGGATAAATACAGAAAAAGTGGGCAAAAAAATAAATATGGATAAATACAGACGGAAATGCTAAAAAAATAAATACCATAAAACTGGGAGCCCTAATGATAATTCTCATTGCAGAGATTTCGCCCGAGTGCAGAAACCTCCCCACGACTGCGGGGCCTCTGCCACGAGTGCAGAGGCCCTATGTGAATCAGACCCTATATCTCACTCTTCCCGTGTGCCTTATCTTAATCCTAACCTAATCTAAACTTTAGACTTTGCCTTCACCTCTAACCTATTCTACAACCAAAGCATAACTTGTCTTTGCCTTAATCCATAACCTAATCAAAAACCAAAGCATAACTTCCCCTAAGCCTAATTCTTACCCCTATTCTAATCTAAACATCAGACTCAGGCCTTTATCCTGCAACCCAGCATGGACCTAACCCTACAACCATCCTTAAATATAGCACTAAACCTTAAAGTATTCTGAACATTAACTTTAACCTGAACTAATACCCTAATACTACGCTATCTTCTTACAGTATCCCTGCCCCTTAACCTAACAGTACCCTTATCCTGACCCAAACACTTTGCTTTTACAGTCCAGTGGTATTCTCATTACTGTTCGGTATTCATGACCGGTCTGTATTTCTGTGCATCCATGTAGGAAAACCGCTGGCACCAGAAGGCTCCTTTGAAATGTAATATTTATTTATTTTATATAACATCCGACGTGACAACATTTTAATGCAGGGCTTCCGTAAGAGAAAAGAGCATCGGCACAGAACAATACATTAGGTGAGTATAATTCTGGTAGCGTTCAGTTTGATGGATTT
Source organism: Triturus cristatus (assembly GCF_964204655.1). Taxonomy (NCBI): domain Eukaryota; kingdom Metazoa; phylum Chordata; class Amphibia; order Caudata; family Salamandridae; genus Triturus; species Triturus cristatus. Next base: position 1,055,456,000 of record NC_140588.1, read on the forward strand.
GGGGTCACGCAGCTCAGCACACCCGCTGAAAGTCAGGTGAGGGCAGAATAGTCACCCATGCTAATAGCAAGGGTCAGACACCAGCAGACGTCCAGGAGATTGTAATTGTAATTGAAATTGCACTTATATAGAGCTTATACTACCTCTGACGAGGTGTCAAAGCGTTTTTTCATCGAGTAGCAAGCTACTCCGGAACCCAAAGAGGTTAGTGGTGAATTAGTACAAGGAGATATGAAAATAATTTGAGCGGTAGACATGTGAATTTGTTATTTGGATTGAAAAAGGATAGTGGAGAGATAGAAGAGGTACGTTTGTGCATTTATATAGCGCTTGCTACCCCTTATGAGGTGTTGAAGCGCTTTTCGGCGGGTAGCACCCTACTTTGGAACCAAAACAGGATTGGTGGGGAATTAGTATAGGGAAATATGAAATTAATTTGAGCGGTGGGCATGGTAGTCTGTTAGTTGGATTGAAAAGGATAGTTGAAAGATAGAAGAGGGAAGGGTCTAGAAAGTGTTTTTTGGGGGTCATATAGCAGTAGGACAGGGTTTGGGATGAGTAAAGGGAAGGTGGAGGGGGGAAGAGTCAGATGAAAGGGTTTAGAAAGGCTTGTTTGGGAGGGGTAGAGATTGGAAGAGTCTAGAAAGGATTATTTTGGGAATTATAGTGGTAGAATGAGGTTTGGGATGAGTCAGAGTGGAGGTAGAGGATATATTGGTATAGAGTGAGAACTAGGGTAACAAAAGTGCGGTTCCAGTGGACAACAGTGTAAACACGCATTTATTATGGCTGCAGTTAACTCAAAAGTCAGCACTAGACCAATCCCACCAGGCACTGATAAACGCCTCATCTCGGCAGCCACAACGTGCAACTGGCAGCAGCATACTCACCACCACTAAACAGTAACCCCAGATAACACAACAGAGAAATCATCAAAACCAATAAACACAATTCTACACATGCCTTCCTTTAATCAACCACCCCACCTGGTATGTTTTTGCCATCTTTTACTGTGTGCTGCAGGCCTTTTCTTCATTATCGGCAAGAAACCTCAGTGTGCCTACGCTCTGCAAAGACTCTTAACATAACAAAAAAAACACCACACAAAGAGTAAACCTGTGCATGAACCATGACACAGTGCACAAACCACAACCAGAGTGTGCATTAAATCCACACTGCTGTCCTCGAGGAAAGAAACCATCAAAGTAGGAAGCTATCTCCCCAGAGGAACAACAAATATTTACCAAAGTAGAGAATACGTCCCTGCACAAAATAAACCAGAAGATAAGGTGAACTAAACTCTTCCACCCTTAGCAAATCACTGGTACGATAACTCCCCATACAGCTAGTGCCTACAACACCACCTGGCACACACAGTATTGTAGGTCTCTGATACCCAATGCACATGCTTGAACCAGCGTCCGTCCTCAAACCCCCCAAAAAGTTGGCTTGTAATAATGTGCCTCTTTAATCACTGGTGAGTTTGGCCACTCAACAAGTTATCGCATGTGCACTCTGTCACTCATCTTTGAACTCATGCATTCATTCATTCACTCATTAACAATGGATTCTCCGAATTAGTAATCCACAATAAAAGACTCAACAAGCACATAAAAGGATACACGTAGAGAAGAGAAAATATACCACCTCCTAAACATGACAAGCATCTTCTCACAACAAACAAAATTGAACAAAGCATCTGAAGGCTGCTCAAAGTGTATCTTGAAAAGGAAAAACAATGATGTACAATAGACAGCACCATTTCAAGATGGCTGCCCACTTTAGCAGCAGTGATGCAACGTACCGCAGACTAAACAAGTGGCAAGAGAGCAGTCTGTACCATTCCCTGTTCCAAGATGGCGTATGTCACTTGGTGTATTTTTTTTAAATTTTAAATCACATATTTAAAACGGAGCAGTCTGGTAGCAAATAGTTGATGCCTGATCCTGAAAAAAAAACTTTTTTTTTTTTTTTTAAATAAAGAGAGCGCGGAAGTCGGTAGGAAGCAACGAAGGTACGGAGGAGTAGCGGGCTTATCTTAAAAGGTGGACACTGAATTTACTGCAAGTGAGACTCAAGTAGTGAGATTTACTCCTGATAAAAGTCCAAAAAGGGGGAGGGTCCATTGAGAAAAATCCTGGTGGACTCAAGGGGCAGAACCCATTTGCTACATTAAGGATAGTAAAAGGCCTTGCTCCAGGAGAGGGACAAACAAGATGAGAAAGGAAAGCCACTGAATAATCAAGCAAGCAGTGAATGACAAGCAAGCCAACCAATGTTGTGCAATGATCTAGTACAATGCCCACTAAGATTTTGGTATTATCTGAAAGAGGCCTTTCTACAGCGGCAAAAAAGTGATGATTCAAAGCCCCTCTAGATACATATATGAATATAAATTATCTTGTATTACAAGAGTGAGACAGACACATAAGCTGTCCATCCCTCCCGAGAAGGTATACCAAGGATTATCAAAGTGCAAATCGTCCATCTCCGGGGTATGTAAAAGGAAGTAATCAACACCTACATCCTTTCCTAGTAAAGTCACAAAATACCTGTCCACAGGTTTTAATACAGAAGAAGAAAAAATCCCTATAAATGCAGATTAACTTAATCAGTGGCTTACTAACCTAACCAACTGAACCTCACTTTAAGAGCACAAGCTTTCCTACAAAGCATTCATGAGCTTTACACTCATAAAATGATGAATGCATAAAAATGCAGTTGGCAAAACAATGTACAACCCCCTTAACGGAGAGCACCAAGAATTACACAGTGCACATACTCAACCGCCAGGATGTCAGAGAGGGTAGTCAGCACCAAAACCGATGCCTACAATGGTAATCTGTGAGATTCCAAGTAACAAAATATGTCCCTGTGGGCTTTAGCACAAAATAGCAATCCACCCTTAAATGCCGATTAGCTTTATCATATGCTTTTCACAATAAACAAGTCCGGCCTACTGTCATTTTTTTGTGATTTTCATAATAAGCAGATCAGACCAATGGCATCTGACATACCTTTTCCCAATCAACCAGTCAAGCCTACAAGCTTCATCGGTGGGTCTCACCGTAAGAGGCTCGGTCTTACTGTGTGGGATGTTGGCTTTCTCACAAGGCAGCACTCAGATGTACAGTCATTCATAGGAGGCCCTAGCAAGGATTGCCAGTGTAAATCTTCTCACCCACAGAGTTTGTAAACTCCAAAACACTCGCCTACTACAGTAATCTGGGAGAATCCATACAACATAGTGTAATAAGAATTCAGTCTTAATGCCTACAGGCTTTACGTATAACTTCACAATAAATATGCCAGGCTGACGTCCTTGGTCATAACTTGCCATAATAAACATATCAATTCCATAGGTTAGATCACCGAATTGGCACCATAACTGAGTCCTGTCATACTGAGTGTGCGATTACAAGAACTCTTTTTCCGTGAAAGCACGCCTCTTCTGCCCAATCAAATGCTGGACTCAAGGTAGTCAACATGTGGGTGCAGCCGAAGCCCCTCTCTTAGTAGTGCTTCCTAATGGCCTTTTTGTTGATCATATAAGGTCAGGCAACAGCTGCACTACCAGGGCGAATCCGAAAACTGGCACTGCTCATCTGCCTTGGCCCTAGCAGTGCCTATTCCCTTTCCAGTGTTTACATGCCTAGTCCTTCCCTCCACCAACCCAAGAAAACATACGTCATTGTCTTAGCGCAATCTTCTGGCATTCACATGCAGCGCTGTCAAGGAGGACTCAATTGTATGTGCATCAGTGGTATGAGCATAAGATCCATGCAGGCACTACATACACATGGTGAGATTAGAGGAAGAACCACCTCTGTACTGTCCACAAACCAGGACCTGGGACTTCCACTCATCCTGGTTACCAGAGCAACCAAGGACACATGGACACGCAGGTAACCGCCCCTCCCGCTGAAGCGCCAGCTACCAGGGCAATGCCAGGTGGCGACAAACTGGCTCATGCCTCAAGGGCCGAACAAAACCACTGGTGCTGGAGGTCAAAGGAACATCAGCCCTAAAGGAACAGTAAGGTTCTTCTGGGGAACAGTCTAGTCATTAAGGTGTCTTACAGTTCAGGTGTCCCCAGCTTCCCTCTCAGGCTCCTGCCCCAGCACATCAGTCAGCGCTGTCCCTTCTCTTCCGCAGCAAACTCATCAAGGTGTCTTCTCCTTCGCATCCTGCTTCCAATTGCCCTAAGCAGGCTTCCTCGAGCGGGTTTCTTTCCTAAAATTCCCAACGATGGATTGCTTCAACTTGGTTCCATCAAGTTATGTTATCGAGGTTCTGTTCTTACACTTCACCAGGCTGGGGATGTCCTGGCTTCCAGCTGCTGCTTCCGCTATGTGGCACTTACCAGCGCTGATGATCCAGCAGGACTGCTGCCTTGGCCATCCTCAACTCTCGCTCTACCTCTTCCCAGCAGGACAAGCCCTCCCACTGCAGCAGGCCGGTGTACCCTTCAGAAGGCAGGCAGGGCTGATCGGAAATCTTCCTGGAACCCAGCCTGCCTGGCGCAGGTCACCATCTGAACAATGCGACATGTATGCAGTGGCGGCTCCTGTGTTAAGGCGGAGGAGCGTCGCCCCACTGCTGGTTGGAAAAAAAATTGATAATAACAAAAAATGATTATCATTTTATTTTTCTGTGTGGGATTCTAGCCAGGTCGGCCAGGGAGGGCGGGGCTCACCACCTTCAGAGGGAGTAGGAGTGGTTTGCACTCCCTCTCTAAGTGCGCATGGCGACGGGGCCGTCCAAACAGACATGCGCACTTGTCATGTTCTCCACTGGGCTGTGTTGCACATCCCAGTGGAGAACATGCCCAGCCTCCCAGGTACTGCCTGAGAGGCCAAGTAAGGTCGCTTAGACCAATCACGACGCTGCTCCTGCAGTGTCGTGATTGGCTGGGACAGTCTAGGAGCCTGGATGCTTCCGGTGACAGAGAGCGAGGACGAATGAGAGACATGCGGCAGCAGTAAAGAAGGTAAGTTTTTTTGGTTTTTTTTTTCATGCCGTACAATGCATTGAGCTGGCAGTGCCTGCAGGACACAGACTCACTAACGGTAAACGCCACAGCATCACTGACTCAGAGACCTAAGTAGGACAGCAGTGCCTTTACTCACTCAACACGCACACATACCTTGTCCTGGGACCGTGAGCCACGGTTCACACAAGCCTGGTCGAAGGTGTGTGTATCTTAACATGCGCACATAATCCATATCCATACGATAAAGGTAACCTCCACAGCAAACAAAGAAGCATTGGTTGCTACAAGCTCAGACAACGCCTTTAAGTACAATTCTGCTGGGAGAGTTAAAAAGAGGTCCCGAGGCACAGACAGCAAATAAGAAGGGCGCTGTCCAGGACGCATTTACAGGCTGGACGAGTGGGATGGTGTTAGACGACACAGGAGATGTTTCTGTGGGATGTTGTGAAGGAGGCCGTCCTGACTGTGCTCATCAGGATAGTGCTCTGCATTGCTGGGGTGTTATAACGTTCACAAGAGACAGTACAGACAATGCTGAGACGTGCCCCAGTTCAGTGCACACAAAGATTCCTTGTTTACCTGAGCAGGAAGACACTCCTTCACCTGCTCCTGTTAAGGGCATTAACAGGCAATAATGCCTTTTCTATTAATCTTATTTGTGGAATGATTCCCTTTCGATGAATGCCCTCCATGCCCAAAAAATGCCACCCAGTCTTTTTTATCTAGGATTGAATGGATTCCCCTGTTGCTCTTTTGCAGGGTAACCTCCCTGGGTCTCTTCCTTACCTCCATGTCTACCCTCTTTTTGCCTTACTATTGCTTGGGGTGCACATACCCTCTTTTTTCCTCTCTTCACCCCTCTGTGATTAACTTGGCCAGAATCCCCATTTTCCCAGAACCGTGTATTTATTCCTCTACCCCCATTCTCCACCTGATTCCATTCAATTACCTATTTCCAAGACCTCTATCCCTGCCTATACCCTCCAACCAATTACTATACCCTTTTGCCTCGGCCCCACTGTCTCTACCCGTGTACCCCTACCAATAGTATTGTACTACTAATTCCACATGTGTTGCTATCTCAACCTTTCAGGTAGACAGGCAATGTTAAGTGAAAAAAACCCTCTTCTTTGCACTGAAGAACACAGCCTCCAATTGTTCGTCACACCCCCACCAGAAGAGACCCAGGAGGATGTACAGAACACCGACATAGACCCATGAGAAGTGCGCAGACGTCACCGCCAGCAGCAGTGGCCTGGACCTGACCCCGGGAGAACATGTACCCTCCAAGGACGCTCCGGGAACCCATCCAAGACAAAGGACAATGCTTGATTTAAAAACCGGAACCAGCAAGTGCGATGACTTCATTTTGCAGACTATGTGAGAACTTCACCTCACAACCCCAAGTTGACCAATCCGGACTCTCTAAACCCCGATCTTGATAAATTTTTTATATTATTTTCATTATAAAAGTAGGTAGGGAATTAGGATAGCTAACGCACCGCTACGTTACGACGAACTCGATTTCCTGACGTTATGCTGACGGAGAGGACGGTGACACTGCTGGACAGCTGTTATCCTGAATCTTTGAGAGACTGAATTGCGGCCTAACTTTGCTGAATAAAATTCTTCTTGACTGACTGACTTAGAGGACAACTTTAGCCAGAATAGGTCAACATTATGCTCTGAAATGCTGATGATGACTTCTAGTTTTCTTGCAATATAATTTAAATAAAGAATATTTGATTAATTGACAAATGTGTTGTGTTGATTATTTGAATAAGAGAAATGTGGTAAAGAAGTAATGTGTAGATAGACGAGCATTATTCATTAAAATCATAAATAACAACTAAATGATCCATCTCCTTATGAGAGGGATATCTTAAAGAGTCTGAGGTCAATGCGTTTAAGGGTAAGGTAAAGATATTCCTCTGATGTCAGTGTTTGGAAGCGTATTTTCCCTCAGAAAACAGATCAACGGAGAGTAAGTATATTGGTGTTATGGGCCCCACCAATGAATGTATTTGAGTGAATTGGATGCCGAGGTAGTTGTTCTGTGCCGAAGGGGGAATTTGACGTTCCGCGCTGCAACAGTTTTCTGGTAGCAAGACGATGGTTTTTATTGTTTTGGTTTGGTGATTATTGCTTGTAAATAGCTTATTGATTATTGGTTATTGATATTGGTTTATGTACTAACACTCTATGTTGAGTCGTGTTGAGTTTTATGTTGTTTGCACGGCTTCTGGGATGTAGGAAGTCGGAAGTTTGTAACGGTTCCGTAGTAGAGCAGAGGTAAGCACTGATCTCGGGAAAGACGGAATTGTTGTTATCCTGTAGGTACACAGGAGAAAACGTGTGACGATTGAAGTTGCACGACGCATTGTCTGGGTTTGATTCGGTGACATCGCCGTGTGTTGCCATTA